>NC_063162.1:95623593-96823593 GCF_023159225.1 Perognathus longimembris pacificus | reverse complement strand
CCCTGTTTCAAATAATTTTAAAGAAGTGTCTTCCAATTAATAACCTGAGTAATACCCACAGAGATGACTGACTTTCATGACCATCGTTGACTCAGATAGCACAACTGCAGTTATACCAGATAAAACTCAGTTCAGTTTAGCCCCACTGCAGAAGTTTCTTATTGTAAAAATGAAATCTTCTACTTAGGTGCTGGTGGCTCACACTTGTAATACTACCTCCTTAGGAGGTTGAGATCTGAGGCTCCAGTTTTGAAGCCAGCCAGGCAGGAAAGTCCAAGAGTCTCTTATTTCCAATTAGCTGGAAGTAGAGTTGTGTGGCTCAAGTAGTAGAGTGCTAGCCATGAGCACAAAAGCTTAAGGACACAACACCCAGGCCCTGAGTTCAGGACTGATGCGTGTGTGCGTGTGCGCACACACACGCGCACGCATACACACTCCTTCTGAGTGGAAATAATAGCAAGCCATATATTTGTTTATTTAAAAAAAACTTTCAAAATCATCGGAGAAGAACTTGGAGCAAGGTACAAATCTCATCTAAAAGTGAAATAAATATGTGATCTGGCAGGTTTTGATGGCATGTGATCTTCAAGTCTGATTCAAGGGGTCAGCATAGAGGGCCATCATCTCTACCTACTCTCCTTTGAGATTTGATAGTAACATTCTTGATAAAATAGCTCTCCAAACCTTCCTTTAAATCAGTGGAGATAAATGTCAATAATTAATCTGAAAGAAAAGTGCCTTCAAATTATAGAACTATTGTTCAAGTGGAGGTTCGAGATGAAACAAAATCCATGGAAGGCATTTTGAAATGGACTTTCTATAATCAAGAAGCACTTTCTACATACAAAATCAATATGGCTTTTTGATTTTGCTACTTTTGACTATGGGTCCTATATTCCATTACAACAGCCTTAATATAATGATGACTTGTTACAGAGATAGTTTCAGATCTCTTGTTGTGAAGAATTACTTATTCTGATTAAATGACCTAGTTAATAGAATGAGAATTTATTGGGAAGAAAATTTTCATATATATTATTCATTTTGGGTGTATTGTGACATTTTTTAGTGGATTGATTATTTAGATCAGATGTTGATTGCATAATCTAGAAACATTTTAAGATTCCACAGGAACTTTACATTTTTGCATATATGTAGTATAATGTTCTCTAGTAAATATATTATTAATTATTACGTGTTTAAAGCCAAATTATTTAATTTTTTCAAACACTGTTCATCAGTTTGTCTATTATCTCTACTTGAATAATATATGCTTCTTTCAATGGCTGAAAGCACTCAATTTCTCAAAATATAATGATTAGACACATGAGAATGTGATTCATAATAAAAAATGAAACTGAAAACAAATTACTTCTTGTATCACTTAATAAAGTACTGGATACTCTAAATGTCTTAAAGCCACCTTCAACTTTTTTTTTTTTCAGAAGATGAGCTAAAACTAAGGTACAATCTTTTCAAAGCCACTCTTAAGAGTAATGAAGATGACCACATTCACTGGCCAGGAAATAGCAATGCTCAGATTACATTTTAGCTAGCAGAACACTCTGTGATTCAATAGCACCTGACATCAATGGCTGACTCATCTCCAAAATATACGCCAACATATACTTATTAAGAGCCTGCTTGTTCAGAGTCCCAAATAGGGTTTTGCAATGCTGAGTTGCATTGGGAAGAATACTAAATTTCTATCCCTGTTGTTACATATTACCATAAATTTAGTGGCTGAAAGCAACACAAGTCTATTAGCTTATGGTTCTAGGTGCTACAAAGTGTGAAGTCAGAGTTGCTGAGTTAAATTAGTGTTTTTAGGGCTACTGCTTCCTCGAATCTCTGAAGCAAAATCTACTTCCTTGCCATTTTGTTTCCAAAGGTTGCCTGCGTCCCTGGTATGTGGCCCCTTCCTCACATTACTTCCCAGCATTCCTTGCCTCATTCCTACAGGGTCTGTTTTTTTTTTTTTTTTTAATTGAGAACTGTGATTTCACTGGGTTCACTTGCATATCTGCAAGAGTTTTCCTATTAGGCATTCTTAACATAATTCTTACAGTCTTTTGTGACAGCTAAGGTAGTAGCCACGGGCTCTGGGGATGAAGATGGAGCTGTTCTTGGAAATGTCTTCCTGTCTAGTGAAAGAGATAAGACTAAAAGAACAAAATGTAGAAAACATAGGTGATGAATTTGAAGAGTTTATCAAACCTAAGAGTACTAAGAGAACCAAGATTGCATTTGATAACATAGGGAGCAAGAAATATGAAATGTATGCATGCATATGTATATATGTTTTATGTGAACCTAGTATTCCCAGATAACTTGTTAGCAGATGTACCCCAAATTTAGATTTCCTGGTGCTAAGCTACTCATAGTTTTGGCACAGTGAGCTAATTCTCTGGACTGCACTGTAAGAGAGAGCAACTGAAGTGGGGTGAGATGGGCCACATTTGGATATACAAATATGTATATCACTTGGATATATATGTACACATGTACATATGTCTACATATGTACACATACACAGACACACACTATATTGAGTTCTTCAGGCATCTCCATCACTTGTGAATACTGGGCATTCTGTCTCTTCAAGTCTCATATCTATCTCATTGCTGATCTGGCCCTTTTTCTTCTCCTGCTCCCTTCTTTTCATAATTTCCTCATTCTTTTTCATCCAGATCCACATAAAACACTCATTTTTACTATTCGGGAAAAAATCTAGTTTTGAATCTCAGATTATTTTATTGTTTATTTTGAGTCATCTTCCCATGTAAAAAGCCTATTAATATTCTAAATATTTGGCACCATTAGACAATGACCCTCTTTCCTTGATAAACTTATCTTGCTTTTCCTGTATAAAGAAACTTCAGTGGGAAACTTTCCTTATACAGTATAGACAAAACAGCAAAATCATCTGTATTAACAACAACAACAACAAAACCCTCAGAGATAATACTAAGCTTCTGAGTATCTTTTATTGTTTTCTCCTTCCCTCTCCTTTTTCTTTCTTTCTTTTCTTTTAAGTCAGGGTCTCTCTGTGTATCCTGGTCTGGCCTAGAACCCACTACATAGCCCAGGCTGGCCTGGAACTCATGGCTCCCCCTCCACTGCCTCCCAAGTGCCGGGATTACAGGCATGTGCCAGCCATCCTGCCTGATGTCCTGTAGCACTTTGTTTTTTTAAATTTTTTATTTCTAATTAAATGTTGATTCTCACAATATCTCCACAACCAGACTGGACCTTACCAGGTAACACCTACAATAAATTCTTTATCTTTGTATTTATGAACACTATCTAGGGAAAGACTTTCATGTAGTAAATATCCTGTAAATGGTAACTGAATTGACATAACAGGTAATGAGTGGATAATAGTCTCTCTCAGGCCCAAATCTATCCCTTACCTTTCCATTTCTCATGCCACAAGCCTTGGAAAATAATAGATTTACTGGGGAAAGGAAAATTGCACATAGAATGGAGAGCATGAGATAGCATGTGTTTTTCTGTTTTTCCTACCCTGCTGTTGAGAGGCATGCCCGGGATGGGCTGAAAAAAGAACACGCTGTATGGGTGTGTATTCTGGTAGGCCAATCTCACCCCCACTTCAGTTGCCTTCAGTTCTGTCCTAAAAGCTAGCTCATTGTGGGACAACTATGGGCAGCCTGGCACCAGGAAGTCTACATTAGGGTACAGCTGCTAACAAGTTATCTGGGAATGCCAGCTGCCCAGCATCAGAAGACTTTGCATTTGGTTAACCCAGTAACACATTATTCCTGAAGTAAATTTACTACAGAATATGATAAATGTTACTAGGCACACATGAGGACTAACAAAACAATACTCAACAATATGTAAATTCTAATGGTTGAGGATACAAAGTGTAGACTATGCTCATTGGATATAGTACTTTTTATTTAAAATACTTAGCATTTGTGGTGCTCTATTTTATACCTCTTCTCCCACAAGTAAATGGATGCCCTATTTTGAGACTGTCCTTAGGACACAAGATTTTTCTTTTTATGAATTTGAAATATATAGTCCTCTGTACCCTTGGGTGTATGGGAAAGAATGTAAAATAATTAAGAACAAGAGCAGAGCCGGTATCATTGATATATTCTTCTTATTTTCACCCAATAAGGTTTCTGCAAATGTTTAGATAATTAGTAAAAGACTGTCCAGATAGTAGGAAAGTTTGTACTTGGGGCTTTCATAGAACAATATCAAAGTTCTTTTTGAAATATAGCCTATTATTCTTTATAGGTAAGAAAAGGTAAATATTAAATTATGAGACTAAATTTCTTTAGGGACAGGATTAAGACTCAACACTGGTTGTGCTTCAATTGAATCAATGGAATAAAAGATGAAGGTGCATGTGTGATGTCATACACTTGCGATCTCAGCACCCTGGAAGCGGAGGCAGGAGGATTGCCAGGTTTGATCCCAGCCTAGGTTACAGAGTGAGATGCTATCTTTAAAAAAAAGTACATAGATTAAGTCCCAATTCATTTTCTGAACACGAAGTATAAATTGGATAAAGGCGGGGGTGATTGTCTATTTTATCCAACCCCAGCATTAGCTGGGCACCAACTGACAGGAGCATCAAGGATTTTTAGAGCCTGGTACAAGTCATACCATGCACCGATGGACACCTGAGCCTACCGTCTCCTGAACAGCCACAGTGATCCTCCTAAACTCTGCAGATTCTGAGACCTAAATACAAATGTGCTTGCACAAAGCATGTGATTTGGAGTCAGCAAAAGTATATTAGTTATCTAATATACAAGTGACAAGTCATTTAAATGTTTGCATCTTAGTTATTTCAGGTGTAAAATTAGGGTACTGGTAACATATTTGCCATAGGATCTATGTTAGAATACAATCCATTTATTCTTTAGCATAGTTCTTACTTTCAATGTTCAAGAAGTAGAAACTGCTGTATTAAGTTATTTCTAAAAATTCTAGTAGAGGAAGTGGCACGGTGGCTCAAGTAGTAGAGTGCTAGCTGTGAGCTGAAGAGCTCAGGCACAGAGTCCAGGCCCAGAGTTCAAGCCCCACGGCCAAAAAAAAATTTAAAAAAATTCTAGTAGAGTTGTGTAAGAGAATGGGCTACAAGCAAGAAGAGTAGAAACAAAGTCATAAAAAGATGGCAAGGACTTAGGGACAACTGAGTTGATTGATGGCTATTAAGACATAATTCTGCTTATAAGCAGCAATCCATTAGATAGGTACACAATAAAATAGAATAAAATTAAAAAAATAGAAGCTTGTAGGTAGAAATAGACATTTTGTTACATGAATTTATATATGTAAATCACTAAACTCAGGACAATCACTCACATATGCCTTATTTATTAACAAATATTAATTCATTCTTTTTTCTTCTGCAGCTCGTATGTTCATGGGAAGTGGACTTGAGGAAGGAAGGATGGGAGAGTACAGACTGTAGGAATGAGATTTCAGACTTAGACATGGGGGAAGAACATCCCAGATGGTGAAACAATCCTATTTAAAGTAATAGAGATGAAAAGCATATTTAAAATATAAAGCATTCCTGTTTGGCTAGGCTACGGAGTTCCCAAGAGTTAAAATAAAAAGGTTGTAAGGCTAACATCTTAGGATAAAACCAGATAATGGTAAATATGTAATGACAATTTAGGTAACAATTATTACAGAAGAATAAGACAAGACAATACTATGTCACACAAATCATACATAACCCATCGAGCACCAGTGGCTCAAGCCCGTAAGTCCTAGCCACTCAGGAAGCTGAGGTGTGAGGATTCCAATTAAAAGCCAGACTGAGCAGGAAAGATTGTGAGACTCTTATGTCCAATTAGGCACTAAAAATCTGGAAGTGGAGCTGTGTCTCCAAGTGTAGAGGCCTTGCCTTGAGTACAAAAGTTTAGGGACAACTCTCAGGCCCTGAGATCAAACCTCAGGACCAACACACACACACACACACACACACACACACACACACACACACACACACACACGGATGTGCCATTCATTGACACTGGACAAGTGAGGATGTAGAAATTAATGACCTACATACAACTTAGCATAAATTCTTAAGGAATTACGCTAATACTATTCATCTTAGAATAGAGTTTTACAATGGTTTACATAGCAAACCATTTTTAATAGAACTTTCTCTTTAAGAATCTATCATTTTCTTTTAATAAATTTTTAGTAATTCACTGTTTGGTAGAATGTAAGAAATTGTGCGCATGGTGAAATGGTTTGCATTCTGCACATATTTTAGACTATAACAAATGATAACACTGATCAGTTTAGGTATATAAATTACAATTACACACAAATCAATTTAGTTATGTCAATTTATTTATATATAGTTGAATATTGAAAATATTTTATACCATCTCTATTTAAAATACTTTACCATCATTCAAATATTTATTGAAATGATCAACTAGAGGATATTATAGAAATAAATATATTTAAATGGTGAGGACTAGATCTAGATAATATGGATTTTTCTGCTTTTCAATATCTATGCTTTTAAGGATTACTAACATATAAATAGTGGAGTAACATTTAATAATCCAGGTCCACTAAAGGGAGACAAAGGTCCTCAAGATAATTGCCTGGGATTGGGGTGACCTGAGGTCAGGTCAGGTTTGCACAAGGCAGCACACTGCAGTAGGCTTTGAGCTGGGTCCTGACTCCTTTCACGACTTGCTGTCTAATCTTGTGGAATGGCAAAGCTCTGCCCTTCCATGTTCCCTTCTCTCCACGGCAGCTGATAATACCGCCACTTGCATGGTTTTTGTGATGACTAAAATAGAAAAGAATTACTTTGTGGTCTGTGAAAATGCTCTCAAGTACTAAATAGACATAACAATTTTAAGTACGTTTGGCATACAAATGAACCTTTGCTTCTAGAATTCAGTTTCACAATGAGCATGCACAAGGAGAGGAATCTTGTTGCTTTATCTATGTCAACAGATTATTGTTATGTCTATTATAAAAGGCTTTTGGTTCAAATGAAGAATATATACATGTGTCTTTTTGAAATGTTTGAGGCAGGGATACAATATCTTTCAGAATTCTATCTTTTTGTCTCAAAAATTGGACCTGGTTTGTGACACATATCACAATAATGAGCTAGCTGACTCTTCAACTTGTTCTTACGAATGTACAAGCCTCTAGAATATGAGAAACTTGGGGCTTCAGATATGTAGTTTTAAGCTTTAAAAGGAATCATGACTTGCTAATTTACAAAAATCATTTGAGCAGGCTGAATGAGATAACTTATGAGCTATTATGAATCGTTTTAATAGTTTGCATATATAACTTGCTAATCACATTATATTTTGTTTTCATGCCAGGGTCAAAACTTTTATCAGTTTTCCAGTGTTAAGCAATTAGCTGTTGAAAAGGAAAATTTTAAATTAGAATTACTTTGAATCCTTGTGGTGAATTTACTATGTCTTGTATGGGAGGTAAGAGATAAATGTGGCAAGATTCATGACCAATCAGTCAAACTCCACTGAGAAGATGAAGAAATAATGAGTGTGAATGTGTCACATATAGAAATGCTATGTAAGCTTTTAATGTGATCTCATAGAGACCATATTAAGATGGAACAGTTTTGCACAGAAACAATGAAAACAGAGCCAAGAACTGTGCTCTGTAGGCATTAAAGGTGAGTGTCCTGACCGACTAAGAAGCTGGGATGCAGTTCTGTGGTACAGAGCTTGCTTAGTATATGTAAGGCCTTGGGCTCAATTCCTAGACCCACCATTCCTACCAAAAAAAACAAGAAAAAAGATTTAGCAAAGAATACTTAAGTGACATATTAATAGGTAAGGTTATAATGTCACTGAGGATCATCTTCGTAATCATATATTGCAGCAAAATAAATCCTCAGTGTGTCAAAAAATAAGAATCTGGGAAATTTTGTAATGAGATAGATGTCTTAATGTGTGTGCTCTGCTTTGTTGTACTGCACAATTTCAGTGGTAGCAACTCTCTGTTCTCCACTCCCCTGCCCCTGCCCCCATTTGGTCATAGAGAAATTTGAACTCTGGGCCTTGTGCTTGTTATTGCTAGGCAGGATTCTACGTCTTGTACCAGACTCCTGGATCAAGAAAGTAATATATTTTATATATGTTATGCATTTGATTAAAAATACCTTTCTAGGGGCTGGGAATATGGCCCAGTGGCAAGAGTGCTTGCCTCATATACATGAAGCCCTGGGTTCGATTCCCCAGCACCACATATATAGAAAATGGCCAGAAGTGGCACTACGGCTCAAGTGGCAGAGTGCTAGCCTTGAGCAAAAAGAAGCCAGGGATAGTGCTCAGGCCCTGAGTCCAAGGCCCACGACTGGCAAAAAAAACCCCAAACAACAACAACAAAAAACCTTTCCAGACAAAAATCTACTGATTATTTTCCTGGAATGTTTGAGTAATGTACATTGCAAGCATCATCTAAAATTAGTAAATGTTTTTTGATATGAAAACCACCTTTTCAAAGGATTATTTATTTATTTATTTTTGGCTAGTCCTGGACCTTGAACTCAGGGCCCGAGCACTGTCCCTGGCTTCTTTTTGCTCAAGGCTAGCACTCTGCCACTTGAGCCACAGCACCACTTCTGGCAGTTTTCTATATATATGTGGTGCTGGGGAATTGAACCCAAGGCTTCATGTCTACAAGGCAAGCACTCTTGCCACTAGGCCATCTTCCCAGCCCTCAAAGGATTATTTAATAAAGAGTATTTCTGTGATTCTCTAAAAATTTGAAAGGCAAATCACACAAACTGAAGGTTAACATGTTTATTTGTGGCACTCTCCTTTTGTGTTTATGCAAGACTAGCATGCCTTGTGCTTTCTTAAGTAGTATTAACTGAGATTTTTTTTGCACACATCATTAATTTATAGCCATATATATTTTTCTTACATCTGAGAGATGTGTTCAGTCTTTTAAACTGTTCAATGTCATGAGGACAAAAAAGGAATACAAAACAATTTTCTTATGTCAAATTATGAAATAAAATTTATGCATTTTAGTATTATTTTATCCACTTTAATGCATAAATGACATACAATAAAGTACATGTACTTAATTATACAACTTGGTAAGTTCTGATATAAATTTATACCCTTGAAAATAATCAAGGTAATGAACAAATTAATCTTCCCCAGAAAGTTTCCTTTTTTTTTTTTTTTTTTTTTACTGAATTTTAATAGTTTCTTCCCCAACTTTCCATACTCCAGACCTTCCTTGGTAGGTAATCATTAATTTACTGTCTCTAGACAGTTTACTTTTTCCATTTATAAACAATTATGTAAGTGGAATCAGATCATGTATAATCATTTATATCTTTTGTCTTTTTTACTTGACACAGCGAGGTGAGAATTGTCCATGTTGATGAATCAGTTTTGTTGGTTGTATTGCTGAGTAGTGTTTATTGAATGAATACACTACAGTTCATCCTGTCACATTTTGATGGACATTTGAGATGTTTATACATTTGGGCTTTTACAAATAAGATTGTTAAATATTTGTTCATAGTCTCTTATGGAATATGCTTTTGCTCGCTCTTTCCTTTTCTCTCTCCCTTACTCACTCTCAAAATGAAGTAGAATGGCTGATGAGAGGTGTTTTTTAGTTTAAGGAAGCCACCATACTGTTTTCTGAAATGAACATAATCCTTTATTCCTACCAACAATGTACGAGAATTATAAACTTTGCTGGTTTAATCTTAATTTCTTTAATTTGTACCTTTTGCATATCTCCATGTCTTATAACTTTTTTTTTGACATGTCTTATAACTTACTGAATATGTGGAATGCAGATATACCTTTTTTAGGGTCTTGTTTGTCAGTCCTAACATCCATGTGCCAGTGTTTTGCTGATTTTTCTATTTCCATTTTTTAATGCTTTGAAAATTAAAACCCAGACATTATAGATTTTACACTCAGTATAGCAAATCTGCTTTGTATTTCTATAATTATTGGGAGCATTGTTCTGTGACACAGTCAACTAATTAGAAACCAATTGATTCTTTGGCTATTGCTTTAAGTCTTGTTAGGTCAACGGAGCTGAATACTGTAGTGCTGTTTCCCCTGCTGTTGAGACAGGAAAAGGTCGTGCTTTGTTTCTATCTAAGGTTTTATGTTTATGTGGAGGTTTTCCATTCTGACAGGTGGGAACAGAATTGGGCCTCTAGTCCTTGGGTGCTCTCTCCACTTGTGCCTAATAATCTTTGAGTAATTTTCTTCCACACAGTTGCTCCCAAGCACTCAGTTGAATATTCAAGAAGGGGAGGAGAGTGTTTTCATCTAGCTACCTGTACCCTTTTAGTAACACTTAAAATAGCATATAAAGTACCCAGATTAATGTATAAGATCTTTTAGAAATATTTATGCCATTGCAAAAAACCTATGAGACTTTAGGAAAATCTTTTAACTGTATTTCCCTTTTCTACCTCTCAAATGAATATCTGGAATATGACTAGAGGAGAGGAGCTGGATTTTTATTTTATTTACTATTTTAGCAGATTTCCTTGTGTCTGCATTTAGGTTGAATCTTAGCAATAAGCTCATTGTCAAAGGCACAAATATAAGATCTTATTCACAGGTATTTATTTGTCTATTTATTTTTGTGCCAGTACTGGAGGTTGAATTCAGGGTCTCATGCTCTCTTGACATTCTTGCTCATGGCTGGCACTCTACCACCTGAGGCCATATGTCCACTCTGGCATTTTTCTGGTAAATTGAAGTTGGAATCTTGCAGACTTTTCTGCCCAGGCTAGCTTTGAACTCTGATCCTCTAAGAATCTCCCTCCTGAGTAGCTGGGACTATAAGCAGGAGCCACCAGCTACTGGCTTATAGGTATTTATCCAAGTGGAAAAATTGATATTGATTATAAGCCAACCAATGAGAATAAATGAGTGTGAGAGTTTTTATAGGAAGCCTAACATCCAATTTATTTGTTTTGTTTGCATTGCAGATAGAAAATCCTAATCATGGCAGCAGAATTCCTTGTAGGCAAAAATTTATGTTATTGGAGATATCTTGACAAGTTGGCTTTTAGGTGGGAGATGAATCTCTGAGGCCTGAGTCTTACTTGGCTGTTCTTGAGGCATCAGGAAGAGGATGGAACTACTCCTCTGCCTGAACCAGGAAGAACTTTGATGCTTTTTCACTCAGAAGGAGGAGCACATTAGTTGGGGTGCTTTTCATAAACTTAATGGAGAAGAGGAGGTTATTCAGTGATTCACAGCCATGTTCATTTAGAAGAAGATCCAATTATTCATTTTCTTCTTTTATGGCACTGGGGCTTGAACTCAGGGCCTCATACTTAATAGGCAAGTGGTCTACCATGTGAGCCATTCCTGAAGCACTTTCTGCTTTAGTGCATTTTCAGATGGAATCTCACTTTTTTTTTTTTTCAGTCTTGGACCATGAGCCTCCTAATCTCAGTCTTCTCCATGGCTGGAAGGACAAGCACATGGTAACCACGTGTGAAACTCCCCTCATCTCCTGCTCCCATATCAACCAGTCCATCAGTGAATACATTCATTAGCGTTTATCATGGAGAGGATTGCTTTGGATACACTTTAAAATTAATTATTCCCACAGGTAGCAGAGCCAGACAGATAATGTGGCAAGTTGATATCTGTGATACATAAATACTAGTTTCAGGGTTGTTTTTATTTATTTAAACATCTGTTTGTCTTTGCCAATTTATCTTTAATACTAAGAATTCATACTAGGCACATATATATAATTATATATATTATATATAATATATATATACATATTTAATTAATGGGGATTGAACTCTGGGTCTTCTCCTTGCTAGGCTAGTGCCCTAAAACTTGAGCCACTCCTCCAGTCCTATATTTTGCTGGTTATTTTTGATACAGAGTCTAGAAAACTTTTCTGCCTGGGTAGGCCTTGAATCATGATCCTCTTGAGTAATTGGGATTATAGATGTGGGCCATTTTTACCTGTATGACATTTTTTTTAAATCAGAAAACAATGTGATATCTTATTACATTTAATTTACTTGAACTGGTTTTCTGTCCCAAATACTCAATGGCTTTCAGCTTGATAATGTATATTCTGGAATCCATTACTCATAACTCTTTAAGAAAAGTCCACACAATATGACTGAGCCTTATTTAAATGAATAAATTATGTATTATTATCAATACTCTTGAAAGCATCTTCTTTAGAATTAGTGTTTTTCTGCATAACATATAACATATAATTATATTTAACTGCAGTTTTATCAAATAAGCCAATGGCTTATTTTTAGTTTTAAAATAGTATTCTATTTTACTCAGAAAAAAATAAAAGTAACAAGACAAATATTCAACAAATATTTCAGTCTACCAAGTGTTATAACCATTCTATGGTAAATATTATTATCTCAGAAGTTAAAACATAGTCTGGTTCTGGTACTCACTGCCATACATTTGAAACTGTAATCCCTCTGTACTTCACTTTGATAATAAAAAGAAAAAACACATAGACTGGTGGTTTATGTTCTTATGTTCTATGAAGAACAAATTTACTTATGCCATACCTGGCATTGAAAAACTACTCATGTTTGTATTATTTAGGGTTTAAACTCAGGCTTGAATAAAAAAGCAAAAGTCACTGGGCAGGTGGCACATTCCTATAATCTTAGCTATTCAGGTGGCTGAGAGCTGAGTTTCTTGGTTTGGAGATAACTCAAGCAGACAAGACTGAGAGACTGGTATCTCCAATTATTGAGTAAAATGGTGAAAGTGGAAGTGTTGCTCAAGGGGTAGAGCACCAGTGGTGAGTAAAAAGGCTGAGTGAGAGTGCAAGGCCTTTAGTTCAAGCCCCTTTACTGATACATACATATACAAAAGCAATTGCAGCTTGACCTCCATTTCAAAAGCAATTCAATCATAAGAACGTTTTACATATAGGTAGGGAAATAGCTAATTATTTACTACAAATTTGATTCTAAAGTAAGGAATTCAAAAGATAGTACAAGTTAATGGATCCTTGTTACCAGTGTGTTAAAGCTTTCTGGCATATGGTAACTACAAATGACCTTTCATTGTAGTTTAAAAATATAAATGCATTTTTCAAAAAATTGAAACCAAATATTAATAGAAGCCTTAAAACATTTTTGTGGAGCCTCTGGAATTAATGGAATAAAAATTTATATCTCTAGAAATGAAAGCCTTTCACGGACCATCTTTCTAAACCTGAATTTCATGGTGAGTGAGTGGAAGGGAAGGAGCTTTGGCTCAAAGGCTAAGTATCATTTTTCTTAAGGTATAAAAGTAAACATTTTTATCAGTAAGTTTGAAAATTATAAATCAAATGTTACAAGACCTAATAAATCTCTTCTGCACCTTCTTTTCCCAAGAAAATAATGTTAAGATTGTCAATATAAGTCTTCATTATTGGGCTCTTTTATTGTGCTCTTAATAGGTGAACCATTCATTCTCTTTTAAATTTTTTTTTCTTTTTCTTCTTTAGTGGCACCTTCTAAATGCCACTTACAAGCCATCATTCTTCAAAGAAACCACTCACACAATGAATGAGAATGGATTAATGAAGGAAGAAAGGAAGATACTATTAACTAAAAGGCCATTTCATGTTGTAAATTAGAGTTAGTGCTATACCCCCTTCCCTTCCTTCCTTTCTTCTTTCTTTCTTCCCCCCTCCATCCTCCCCTCCTCTTCTTTCCTTTGTCTTCATTTCTTTGCTATTCTTTCCCTTTGTTCTCCTGTTTTTTTATTTTTCTGAGTCCCACTCTGACATATTTCAGGTCAATAATACATTAAAGATATTAACATTAAGTTCTTTTTTCCAGAGTAAAACAAGGCACAAAATCTTCAGCATTGGTAGATTATTCCTACAGAAAATTAATTCTAACCTTCAATTTAGAAACAATTAATTCAGATGATGACCCTAATGAGAAACAAACAGCGTAAAGGAAAATCGTTAGAAAATAACTGAGTTTACGTATTACTTCAAGATTCACAGATTTGAAGGTGTGAAATATATGTTACTAAATAAAAGATGTTCTTTAGTACAAGAAGTGCTTTGGTGTAAGATGTTTATCCATATTTAGCTATTGTATGGCTAATACTTTGAATCACAGATATACAATCCAAGGGGTATGGCTATTAATATATGGGAGTGGGCTAGGATTTTAGATCAGGCTAGTGTGTACAGGATTAAACTGGTGATCTGGAACAATGTAAAAAATGTGGGATGTCAATGAGTAGACTTTAAATCTGATATGCATGGGCTGCTTCATCTCTTCCTACTCACATTTGTATTTTAAGTAAGAAATTATTAGCAAATCTTTTCTTTAAGGTGGACTTTCATGGCTATTTTGGATTCACTCCTCTTTCCATTGCAGAGGCTTAAATAGAGTATAGTCTCTTATACAGCTTTAAAATGCATTTTCTCCTTTGTTTCTCCTTGAGGAGCAAGGGAAATACTCAACATGTTTGCTCACTTTGTGAAGTGAATTGCCCCAGAATTTCTATGGTGATGTATGTTTGTTTCATGTGTATTTTTATTCTCATTTTTGAAGTTGTGTGTTCCTAAGAAAAACAGCCCACAGTATTTCTGTTCAGGACAAATTGAAGGTGTTAGTGCTTGTAATTTATAGTTTGGTTTATGTTCTTCATTTTTTGTGTTGCTACACAAGATTTTAATTAATTAATTAACTAGGTACTGAGATTTGAATTCAGGGCCTTGGGCTTGTTAGGCATGCACTATACTCTTTAAATCACAATTTCAACAATTTTTGCTTTAGTTATGTTTCAGAGAGTGTCTTATATTTTTGCTTGGGCAGATTATTGGTTGAAATAGGGTCTCTCTAACTGTTTGCCTTGGCTAGCCTGTCACTGTTTCTAGATTATATCTAAGAAATCCCTAACCATTGTGACTGAGAATGGTTGCAGTCAAAAGTAACTTTCCACACAGCTCTGTAGACAACTATTACCTAGCGGGTGGGGTAGTTAATATGTGAAAAACCTTGTGCCATTCTGGATGTTAGATGAGAAAAAAATCCTAGAATTTTCAATATTTTTCTTTTCCAACTTGAATTATAGAGAAGAACTACCTATGTGGCTACAGGAACCAGGCAACTTCTTGCCCATTTTTGATATACCTGGATACTAAAGTTGGATATAAAGCATTCCTGAAGTTAAGACTTGGTCTCCAGCATAATGCTCCTTCAAGAGATGGGGCCTAGCACCAGGTCTTCAGGTCACTGGGAGTGTATTCTTGAAGGGGAGAGTGAAACCCTATCTATTTTTAAAATTTTTTCTGTCATTTTCCTGGCCCTGGGCCACTAAATGAGAAGTTTTGTTCTGCCATGGACCATAGACCTTCTTGTACTGTGCCGCCACAGGCCCAAAGCAAATAGGTCCAACTGACCATGGCTTAACTTGTCTACAATGGCTTGTTAAATCTTTTCTCTTAGGAGCTGATTATCTCAGGAGTTTGTTATAGTGATGGATAGCTGGACAGCACACTGACTTACCAGTGTCTTGACAGAATTACACCCCATTCTCATTTCAAATACTTCCAGAAATTTGGAATTGAATTCCTACACTGAATTGTCAAAGGAGAAGTAATCTTACAGTACCTTACAATATACCAGACAAGAACTTTTAGATGATGAGAACTCAAATATCACTGCTCTAGAACTTAATGCCACTCCATAGTACCCTATTGGCAAGCCATTTACTATGAATATACATAAAAATTCAATGAAAGTTCTTATTTCTACACTGTATGTAAACATGAAGATAGAAAATAATTGTTAGAGCTAAGTGTATAGTTCAGTGGTAAAGCACCTGCCTAGAAAACAAAAGACTAGATTCAAACCCCAGAAAAGAAAAAAAAATGGGAAGAATCTTTTAGGCTTCGTAAAACCAGCATTATCTCTCTTCTGGGAGGTTGTATGTTTCTGTAATATTGAGTGTGTGTCATGCCTTTCCTTCCCAAATCTGAGTGTCACATAGAATATCAGCAATTTTGAGAAGTTAGATTTGTTGAGGTTTTCTCAAATATGATTTTCTTCTGGCCTCTTTCCTTACTGTAGCATTTTCTTTCCATTCCAGTATATTCTAAAATGTCTTACAATGCTGAAGACAATGCTGTGTTGTCTTTGCATAAGATGTGGTCTTTTTTTTTTTTTTTCTGTTTGAGGACCCTGGTGTCATGTACTTACAAAAAATTATCAGTGAAGATAAAACTTCCTTAATGAACATTACAAGGGAAATTATTCCCTTTTAGGAGAGAGAATCTTACCCTTAAAGCATACTCATTGGAACCTTTTGATCACTGTTGAATTAGGAAACCCAGCATAGATCTCTTAATGACATGCTATAGTTCATCAAAGGCCTGAATTTTTCACATGTTTACTCAAATAGCTTTTGAACAGACTATAGTTTCATTTCAATAATTTGTGAAGGAAATTACAAGGATTTCTAAATAATATTGTTTATAGGAAGGTCATGGAAAGCTATTTCCTACTATATTAAATTACCCATAGCACTATTAAAATTTTCCAAATGACATTACTTTGTGATTTACTAAGTCTAGTTTTTAATCTGTTGTGAGTGTCCTGTGGTAAATTGCTACCTGGTAGCTTTTAAAAATAGGACATTTAGTCATATGGTTCACATTTTTTAAGGTCCAATTTCCATATGTTTTGCATGTGAAAAATGTTCAAGAATTTGAGTTTTATTTTAATGGTATTTAGAATCTTTTGATTTTGTCCAAATAAGATTTGAAATATTGCTACTTTATTAAAAATGGAATGGTTTTGAGTGAGTTTTATCGAAGTTATTTGTCTTTCACATTTGCAGCTATTGAACTTTCTGTATGGGAGAGCCAGAAGAGAATAGTCAGGAAGTTGCTGAGAGTTCAGAGAAGGCCCAAGCCACTTCTTTCTTTCATTCCTGTAGTGGGTATAGCCCATGAATATAGCAAGTGGCTAATAATACATATATCTTAAAAGTGTTAAATGATTTTGATCTGACACTTGCTTTTAACAAGCTGTTACTTTCTTATCATTGCTTTCTGCATATCTCAAGTGGGTGTCATAGTACACTTCCAGAACTCAGGAGGTTGATTTCTTTCTTTCTTTCTTTCTTTCTTTCTTTCTTTCTTTCTTTCTTTCTTTCTTTCTTTCTTTCTTTCTTTCTTTCTTCCTTCCGTCCTTCCTTCCTTCTCTTTTTTTCTTTCTTTCTTTTTTTTTGAGCCCAAGATGAGATGATAAGTAAAAAAATCTTGGAATATTATAAGCTAGGTAATTATGCTCAACAAATGAAAGTCAAGTATTATTTTCATTACATATCTTTTTAGATCGAAATGATAATAGATCTGATTGAAAGAGTTTAAACTCTTATTCATCTTCTCTCATCTCTTTCAAAAGATCCCAAGAGAAATGTATTTTTAAGGGTATGGGGACTTTTACTGCATTCTCCAAAGTCACCCCACATGAGGCATTTATTTGGATCTTTTGTTAGTTGTCTGTAATTGTTTTAAAAGTAAATCTTTCTCATTGCTTGACATCTATTTTCCTGGTTTGAAGCATTCAAAACAAGACATCAATTTGTGATGATGCCGTGACTCATTGAACAATTTTTACCTTTTTAAAATCCTGACTCACTAAATATTTTTGAATTAATCATATGTTGGCTTAAACTTTGAGAGTTATGTAAGTCAGGGAAAAAAGTCTTAATGAGTCAAAACCCTTATAGAATCTTAATAGTTTTCCCATGATCTTAATTTCAAATAGGGTTATACAGACTTATTTATCTTTAAAATATGCCCATGTTGAAATTCATTTTTTTAGATTACCTGAATTTATTTGGCTTTCTCTGCAGAGAGTGGAAGAGGCAAAAGAATAAATATTATCTGCCTTTCACACTTTATTCTTCTATTGCCTTATTGTTGCTTTTCTTTCATGAGGGGGAACATTATAAAAAAATGAAGCTAGGCACCAATGGCTCCCTCCTTTACTCCTAACCACTCAGGAGGCTGAGATCTGAGTATTATGGTTGGAAGCTAGCCTGGGCAGGAAAGTTCATGAGACTCTGATCTCCAATAAATTACTTAGAAAAAGCCAGAAGTGGTGCTGTGTCTCAAGTGATAGAGTGTTAGCCTTGAGCAAAAGAAGCTTGGTGACAGCACTCAGACTCAGAGTTCCAGCACCAGGGCTTGAACAAAACAAACAAACAAAAAGAAGTATTGACCTTGGGGTGTTCTGAGGAGCAGGATGACTGGGAGTTTCCCTTGGTGTTTCTCAACTTTAGGGTCTTGGATTTGGGAGTACCTGGTGTCTTTTCCTGATTATTGAAAGAACCATTGAAGAACTCCATATAGCCCTATTCTGAGCCAAACCGATTAGTTTTTCTATCTTCCCCAAGTCTTAAGACTAATAATAATAGTTTAGAACAATGGACCAGTTAAGTAGAGAGTTATAAGCACTGGAAATTGTAATTTCTATAAAGTAATGCCTAATGATATTGCATTTTATAATTTGTTGAGCTCTCTTTTTGTAGGTTTGAATGAATAGTTTTATTTGTTTAGTTAAGTTTTTGATGCTGGGTTTCCCATGCATGTTAAGTGTGCCATAGCCTAATTATTTGTTTTCTTGCTTTTTTTCTTTTTACTTTTTTAAATTGCCATTATAGGTGAATGTTTATATCTCTCCAAAATTCTATTTTTTAATTAGTTAATTTATTTATTGTCAAAGTGATGTACAGAGGTGTTACAGTTTCATACATAAGACAATGAGTACATTTCCTACCAAACTTGTTACCTCCTCCCTCATTTTTCTCCCACCTCTCCCTTCTCCAGTTTCCTCCCCCCGGAGCTGTACAGTTGGTTTACAGCATATTGTCTTCTAAGTACTGCTCTTGCATCGGTTTGCCTTTTACCCTTTGTCTCTCCATTTTGATGTTCCCCTTCTCTTCCCTAGTTCCAATAAACATATATTCAATAAATACCCAGGGTACAAAAATCAGTTATAGTAACATCAGGGTTAATACCCTGAGGAAGAAAGATAAAAGAAAAAGGCATTATTTCACATGGTACCTTGAAAATAACAAGAACAATAAACCACTTATTTCCATAACTTGGAGTTCATCTCACTACACATCATCTTATGTGTTCTTATGTACAAAATCTTAATGCTGTTATGAGGTGGGGTCAGTGGAAAGTGGGTAGGGAGTTTTTGATTGCTTTGTACCATGGGTGGACAAGGCCAGACAGCACCATGTATGAACCAGGAAGTGAGCCTTTGTCAGACAGGAGCTCTTCTGGCCCCTTGATCTTGAACTTCCTGGTCTCCAGCATGGTGAGAAATTACCTTGTGTTTATCAGCCACCCAACTAATTATGTTTTGTTATAGCCAACTAAAGAAACAACAACATAAATATTATTTTTATTCAATTTAATTTAAAAAATTTAATACATCTGCTATCTAGACTTTCTGTCTGTGTGTGTGAGTATGTGTGTGAGTGTTTGTGTGTATGTCTTCCAACCCCTGGGGCTTGAACTAAGGGCCTGGGTATTTTCCCTGAGCTTTTACACTCAAGGCTATCACTCTATCACTTGAGCCACAGCTCCACTTCTGGTTATTTGGTAGCTAATTTGGAGATCACAATCTCATGGACTTTCCTGCCTGGGCTGGCTTTGAAACAGGATTCTCAAGTCTCAGCGTCCTAAGTAATTGAATTACAAGCATGAGCAACCAGAGCCCAGCTTGGATATTTTTAGAAATAATGGCACAGACCACTTTACTTAATCAATACATGAATAATCATAATTATTTTGCATGAGCTAATAAAAGTTAATTCTTGTGAAAGAGAAACTTGTGGCTCCTATGATGATTAATTATAAATGCCATTGCCATGATGCTGTTATTCCAGTGAAGTTTTCAAAAATTAACTTTTTATTTAGTAGTACTGGGATTTGAACTTGAGGGCTCATGCTTGCTATAAACACTCTTCCTACTTCAATTGCTTTTCAGATAGAGACTTGCTTTTGCCTGTTGTTGGCCTCAGATTATTAACTTCCTAGTTATAACTCCTGCATAGTTGGGGTTACATATAGGAATTACCATGCCTAGCTGCTTGGTTATATGCACCCTTCCACCTTTTTGCTTGTTTGGCTCTGAGATCTTCATAATTGCTCACTTCTTTTAATAGCCAGGATTACAGACATGTACCATGTGTTCAGATCTTAAAACTTTTAGTCATAATTGGCACAATTTTTTTGTTTTTATTTTATTTATTTCTTGCTTTATTGGTATTTGCATGTTGGCTTTGGATAGTAAGGGGGATTACAGGCACTCATGACACTTGAGTTGTTTGTTATGCTAAACTCTTGCTAACTTTGGGCCTGCAGGCCTTGAACACAGCCCTGATCTCCACTGGTGTACCTGAGATTATAGGAGTGAGTCACTGTGCCTGGCACAAAATTCTTTCAAATAAAATTCAGTGTATATGAAATTCATATTCCCCAGGCTATAAACCAGGGTGCCAACTTCAATAATCACTAAACCTTGTGTCTTTCATTCTCTGTCTTTCAACCTTTCTGTTGTATTTCAATCTCTCAGTGCCTTCTTCATTAGAGATGATGTCTGGGAGACCAAATGATGCATGTCACTGCTCTATGGTTTAGGATGAAATAGTCTTGCCTAACATATTTTATCAAGTGCTTATAATTTATCAGATAGCAAACTCAACGATAGGTGCTGAAGATGACAGATACAATACTGTGACATGTCTTTGTGTCATGACATGACAGATATGATCACGTTCTTCATGGTTCTTACTGGCATTCCCACCAGCAGCTAAACTCAGTTTTGGGCAAATTGGCCTCCTGGAAGAAGTAAGAGAACTCTGGCTTCACTACCTTGCCACCAGGCTGCTGTCCACACATACCCACATCCACAGTGGACACACATTTTAAGTCTTTACTCTCTACCTCTCATGACAAGATTTGTGGAGCTAACAAATAACACATTTGAAATTATATTTATTTATTTTTTTAAGTAGTTGCACAAGGATTTTTAATTCCCCAAATAGATTAAGAGTATAATGCATCTTGGTCTATGTCACCCTTTCCATCTTTCTCCATATCTTTTTACACCCAAATCCATACCTGCAAGTTATGTAGTTCAACTTTTATGTAATGTATATTAAATATTGTGACTGTATCTGCTCACGCTTCTTCTTTCCATTTATGCGCCTTCCTTCTCATTGTCCTCCCCCCTACATTTTAAATAAAATACATTTTAAATCTGGCTTCTTATTTGGCACAGTAATAGCAAACTGAAATTATGTGAATGAAATACATAACCTTCATTATCTCTTCGGTGTAGTGTAGACAATAATTATATTGTAATTTTTTTAAATAATTGTGTTATTATAGTGTGAGTTAGCTTTTTTGTTTTGTTTTTATAGGTCCTAATTGGGAATTCTGATCCTAAATATCGGCTTGTATTGTTTAATGGACACTCATTCACTCAAATGAAATGATTCTCTAATTGGCAAGAGTTCATGACTCACGGACAAGTAATTGTGATAAATGAAAATAGGTTTCCCACACTAATTACCCAACAATCATATAGGAGAGTTATCAAGAAAATGAGTCTTATATTGATTATTATAATGTATAAAAAGCAAAGCATTTGTATATGAAGTGATGAGAGTAAAGATGAGAGTAAAGAATAATCAAGGTTGATTAAGTTATCTATTATCTGTACTACCTGTGAATTTTAATGTGTATTGCTAGTTAACTTAGGCCTGAAGTAAATCAGGATGGACCTATAGTAAATAAGACAAGAGGGCTTAATGGGAAAGTTAATGCTGTCAAATAATCATAAAACTCCCATTGGAGAACTGTTATTCCAGGTTTTCAGATGGTCATTTGCATCAGAATCACTGATGAATGCTATTAAAAATGTAGATTCTTTGGCATTTTCAAACTTATTCATCCAGAAACTTCTGGAAAGTAGGTACTATAAAACACTTACATTTTTAATCTAGTCATTTTGGGTAATGCCTACATATCCTAAAATTTAAAAATTACTGTTCTAAAGTTAGTGGAAAATTTTCCCACTTAAAGTTAAATTTGAGTCTCAAAAGTCTTTGAGTCTATTACTTGTAAGCAGTAATGGAATTGTTTCCCAGTAGTGTTGAGGCCTGAGATAGTCTCCATTCCCTGAGCCAATCCACACAGGCTAGGGAGCTCTGTGCAAGCTGCCTCTACCAGGAAGCTGTCCAGGGTGTTCTTAAGTGTTTGTGGCTATTCAGCACCATAGTCACCCTGATGGAGTGAGAAGGAAGGTCCTCAGTCACCACTTCACAACTTGTAGATTAGGGTCTGTGTTGAAAAGATTAAAAATCTACCTTTTCAAAATAAGTTGAAAGTAAGTCTTATGTATATAGATGGAAATCAAACAATTAGTTTTACTTAAAGTGCGTAGTTCTTCCAATTGATTTAAGTCTGATGAGTTTCATGTACTTTTAAAACACATAACCCATTACTTTGGAATAATCAGGCCTCAGGGCTTAAGCCAGTCCTGAATTTGTATGATTTTGCAGAAATGACCTTGCCAATTTCTGTCATCATCTTCATCTCCTATTCCTCTCCTCCAGCTCATTGAAACTTTTGTTCCCAATTGCATTCCCTCCTTTAGCCTGGTGATTTTACCTTTGCTATGTCTCTTCTTACAGCTTTGTGTGGACCATGCCATCATATACTTTGCCATCATATTCCTTACTCTATTTCAGGGGTGAAGGGTTTTCTATTATCTGTAGGCAACTCTTTTTTGCAGAATTATACTTTCTTGTGTTTGTCGTTCATGATGACATTTTGCAAGTTGTACTGTAATAGTGACAACAGTTGCAATTTCTGTCTTTTCTTGTGAGTTCTGACTTTGCTATCAGGATTTGTGTGGCAAGGATGATTCATTCTCCATGTGCTTCTAATATAGCAGTGAGTTCAAACTCCCCTTGCTTTAGCCAGAAACTCTTCCAGCCATGAGATATGTTGTTTTATAGTCTTCAACTGGCCTGCTAAATGGTTTCATTTCTTTGATGAATTGGCAATTCTTTCTCCCCATCAATGAGCTTTTCAGAGTGGATGTAGTATGCACAAAGAGAAAGTCGCTGCTTAAACATTTTCTGTGACTCATGTTTTTATTTCAGGTCTCTGCTTGTAGAAGGTTGATAGTTGTGTTTAGAACATGTTGTCCTCACAGTTCAAGAAAATCTAGATGAGTAAAACACATTGGCTATCTTTCAAGGCATTGCAAAAGATCCCAAGAAATCCCCAAACTCCAATGAGTGAGATTTTTGTCACTCTTTATAAATATTCAGGTTAATGTTGCCACGTAGACCTGTGATCAATCAGTTAACTATATGAGAAAAAAACAAAAATGGAACAGATGAAATGTTGCTGTTTAGACAGGAGAGCATGTCTGGCTTTGTAGAATATGACTCAGTAACCTTTTCTATTTTTAAACCTCTATAGAACAAATCATTTCATGGTCATTAATGAAATGGGTAGCGTTTCAAAAGTTCTTCCAATTCTAGATATTTCCTCTGCTGGGCTATAGGACACTAAATTCTAGATAGCATACTGCAAAGTACATGGGCTTTTCAGGTGGACATCTCTTACTTTTCCTAGGTTACATGTTCTTGGCTCTAAAACTCCAGCACAGATTGTAAGGCTCTCACTTTGAATTTGCACTAATACCTTGACTGTTTGTCAAGGTTTGTTGAGATGTTGGGAAAAGAAGCCACCTTTAAATCTATACCTGAGAAAGGGCAGGAGTCCAATAGCCTTGAGGCTTATGGAAAAGTTGCATTGCTTTGTTGAATTTTCTTATAAATTTTGTTATCATTTCAGAGTTAAAATTTTGAACTTTTAAAAATTGTTGGCTGAGGATAACATGCAAGAAGTACTTCATGCTGAACCAGCAAGCATGTTCCAGAACACTGAAACTGGCTATTGTAAGAAGTCTTGCATTTGATTATAATTAAGGCATTCTTTTTTTCATAATTGGCTTTCACAGAAAGTTAAATGTCAAATGTATCTCTTAAAATTATTTAGTATTTTACAGTGCTAGATTGAAATTTAGCTGTCTTCTTCTTCTTCTTCTTTTTTTTTTTTTTTGCCAGTCCTGGGCCTTGGACTCAGGGCCTGAGCACTGTCCCTGGCTTCTTTTTGCTCAAGGCTAGCACTCTGCCACTTGAGCCACAGCACCACTTCTGGCCATTTTCTATATATGTGGTGCTGGGGAATCAAACCCAGGGCTTCATGTATCCGAGGCAAACGCTCTTGCCACTAGGCCATAGTCCCAGCTAGCTGTGTTCTTTCAATAATCAATAGATATTGTATCTCCTGATAGCTTTCATTATTATTTTTATGACATAATTTAGTTGAGTCTTTGAGACACACACACACACACATACACACACACACACACACACACACACACATTCTCTCTCCCCCCCACACACTCTCCCTTTCTGTCTCTCTCTCTCATAGAAAAAGAGAGAAGATTTAACTCTTATTTCTATCACTGATGCTCCTTCCAGAAAAGTATTTTTCTCTATAACACAGGTGGTATCAGATAAACAGGAATTCAGGGACATTTACTTTCTTAGGAAACCTAATGTTTACTGAAGAAAGTTGCTGTTATTTTTTTAAGGAAAAATTCCCATAATTTTCCTCATTTCTTCCTTATAATGCCTTGTTCAGGAAAGACATTGTAGAGGGAAGACCAGCCTCTCAAAGGAGAAGTTTGATAGGGAAATGTAGCACAGTAAGTCTGAGAGCGTAGGTGGATGAGTGCCTCTTTGGGGCTCAGCTAACACTGGGAGAATGGATTCATTTTAGGACCACAAAGCTAATCAGGAAGCAGTGATGGAGAGAGTTTAAGTTAGAAAAGATTGAAAAGAACAATTGGAAAAATGTATGGTTCCATGGGTGTCATTAGTTGCCCGAGAAATTGTAAAGAGAGGGAGAAAGGCCTTCAGGTGTTGTTACTAAGGAGTGGTGGAATGACAGCTCCCAACTAAGAGCCTAACTTCAGGGTGATGTCAGGTTGTCTGCCTGGAGGGACTTCTACATGGGAAAGTGGCACACAGTACTACTTTTATCTTCTTGGGCTGTCTATCACCCCCCCCCCCATATCTACTCACAAGCTTTTATGCCATATTCTGTTAGAAAAAAATTGCATAACTAACACCTAAAATTAAGTTTCTCATGCCAAGGCTCAAACACATTCATGTAGGCAAGCACTCCATCATTGAGTTATCTTCAACCCTAAAAGGCACTTAGAATTTATTCTAATGTTTGTGTTGAAACAGTTTTTTTCAACCTTATAATTGTCCCTGAGAATTTGTCTTCACTAGCCACTTTTTCTACAATATTTTCAAGTGAGTGGATTAAAAACCCACAATGCACTCTAATGGCTTTCTGACTGCCAGTAGATGTGTAGTTACTTTTTTGAGAAGAAAACACTTGTGTGGAGAAGCTGTCACTTTGTAAGATGGTCTGGGAGTAAATTTTTAAAAATGAATACATTCATATTATTGAATAGTGAAAAAATTCAAAGTATTACCCCCAGAATAGGCTTCCCACTTAAAAAAACAACAACAACTAGATCTCTGTTAAGTGAATCAGAAATGTTACTACAGCCTAGCACTAACATTTCGGCTGTTCTAATTTTTCATGTATGAAACTATATAGTATCATATTTAAGATCTCAAAAAAAACAATATGCAAGAATTTCAAATGTAAAGATGCCATAATATAACTTATGTTGTTTGGCTACTTCCAGGAATAGAATTGAGTTATTTACTGAATAGGACATTTATTAAAAGTGGTTCTTTAATGCTGGGTGCTAGTAGCTTGTTGGTTTTCCTCGCTACTCAGAAGGCTGAGATCTGAGGATCTTGCTTCAAAGCCAGGCTGGTAAGACAAGTAATCAAATTAACTAGCAAAAAATCTAGGAGAGGAGGTGTGGCTCAAGTAGCAGAGTGCCAGCCTTGAGCAAAAAAGCTAAGCAAAAACTCAAGGCCCTGAATACAAGCCCCCCCCCTCACATTTTAACTACAATTGAAGTTAAGATATATAATACAATTTGGCCACACTTGTATATTATTGAAGATGAAATTAGTGCTTTTTATTATGGGAGGGGTAGAAGAAACATCAGTACAATCTTCATGACAACTACA
This sequence comes from Perognathus longimembris pacificus, assembly GCF_023159225.1. Taxonomy (NCBI): domain Eukaryota; kingdom Metazoa; phylum Chordata; class Mammalia; order Rodentia; family Heteromyidae; genus Perognathus; species Perognathus longimembris. The sequence goes on along the minus strand of NC_063162.1, from coordinate 96,797,326 downwards.
GCAAAGAAAGACGTAATAATAGGTTTTATGCATAATGCTCAAATAAAATAAGAATCTTACTCTTTGAAAAATATTCTCAACCTATACTATAAAGTATTACAAAGTACAAGAGATACATGTAGGTTATATCTACAAAAAGAAACTCAATAGCAAGAGCACAATTCAAAAAATCAAACTCAGCAGATTATTTTTTGCAAAGGATTAAACAAATGATTGCATTTTCTAATGCAATGTAATTCAAGAATAGGGGTCAGAAAGTATAGAAAAATGTGTCACTAAGTGTTGAATTGGGTTATTGTTTTCATAAAAGTATCTTCTCTCAGTTGGGTTTAGGATGACACTCAGAAGAGACACCACACCAGATCATGCTTCAATTCATACCTGGTGCTGTCTGTGGTTCTGAGAGACAAAGCCGAGTCCCCCCACCCCCCTTGTTAGGGGTCACTAGGAGGGCCCTTTGGCTGCCTTTCTGATGCTTTTATCTGCTGCAAGTCATTTTACACATGATCAGAAGCATGTCAGCTTCACACTGGATGGTTTCAATGCCCTGTTTAGCATCATTTCATGCTCTCCCTAGTCTCCACATTGAAAGCAGCCTTTTCTAACTCCTGCTTTCCTCTCTAGGAGCACTTCTCCTTGCTCCTGCTCTCTCTTCCCTCTAAGTTGGTCTCCAGCTTCATGAAGCACTTCATTTCTCAGAGAGGTGCATGCCATTTGCAGGTTCCATGAAACATTTGTGCTAGAAATCTCTTATCTGAGTGATTTCCTTGGCAAAGACTTCTTCTTCTGTATTTCTTCAACGATGCACACTCTTCAAAGAGGTGTCTTAAAATCCCTCCGCTGGGAATATGGCCTAGTGGTAAAGTGCTCACCTCGTATACCTGAAGCCCTGGGTTTGATTCCTCAGTACCACATATATAGAAAAAAAAAGCCGGAAGTGGCATTGTGGCTCAAGAGGTAGAGTGCTAGCCTTGAGCAAAAAGAAGCCAGGGATGGTAGGCCCTGAGTCCACGCCCCAGGACTGGCAACAAAAATAAAACAAATTAAAAAAAAAATTCCTCCGCTCTTTTCCTCTATTAACCCATAGCACTATGTCTACTTATATTCCAGTTACAGCACAGTGTGACACAATAACACACAGCATGGCACAGTGTGACACGACAACACACAGCATCATTTGTCTAACCATAATCCCAAACTAGACTATGAAATCCCAGGATCCAAATTCATCTTCTTCCCTCTGTGCAGCCCCTCTCCAGTGAGCACTCGCCTGGGATGTGTGCTTAATGCATTTGAGAACTGGAATCATTTGCACCCCCTTCGAATTCCCAGGAGAGAGCTGAAAGTGTTTCACATAATACATGCTAGAAATGTATTTGGCACTTGTCAAAAATGGAGATTGCTGATTGAAGAAGTGAAAAGAGGCTACAGAAGCCAGTCTGATAGAAGCCAGTCTGATATTTCCATATGAAAGTAGAAAGTCATTTTAATATGATTATTTTATCAAAATGTATTTCTTGATTATGATTTGCTATATATGCAATGTGTAACAATCAGATTAATGAAATAAGCATTTACATCTCTTCAAATATTAATTACTTTAATATATTAGAAGTGTACTCTCATTTTCTAGTCATTTTGAAATAAATATAGGATTGATTTGTTTTTTTTTTTTTTTTGCCAGTCCTGAGGCTTGAACTCAGGGCCTAAGCACTGTCCTTGGTTTCTTTTTGCTCAAGGCTAGCACTGTACCATTTGAGACATGGTGCCACTTCCGGCTTTTTCTGTTTATGTGGTGCTAAGGAATTGAACCCAGGGCTTCATGTATACGAGGCAAGCACTTTACCACTAGGCCATATTCCATATTATTTTATCCAATAGTCACATCTGTGCTATAAAAAATTTAGAAAATTCCTTTTTTTTAACTTTAATTTATGCTCCTTAACTTCTTCCTAGCCCGGTCTTTTCTGTTTCGATTTCACTCCTTTCTTTGATGAGATTGCCATTTCATTTTTCAAAAATGAGTGAAAACATGTGGTCTTTTTGTGTCTGATTTATTTTGCCTAGCACAACCATCTTCAGTTCCATTCATGCTTCTGCAGATGATAGAATTTCATTTTTTTTTTTTTGGCCAGTCCTGGCGCTTGGACTCAGGGTCTGAGCACTGCCCTAGCCTCCTTTTGCTCAAGGCTAGCCCTCTGCCGCTTGAGCCACAGCGCCACTTCTGGCCATTTTCTGTATATGTGGTGCATGGGAATTGAACCCAGGGCCTCATGTATAAGAGGCAAGCACTCTTGCCACTAGGCCATATCCCCAGCCCAGAATTTCATTTTTAATGGCTGGATAACATTCTATTATGTGTATTGTATTTGTACACATATACCACATTTTCTTTACACATTCACTGATGAGTATCTTGGTTGATTTCATATTTTAGCTATTATATTAGTAGTGAATAAGCACAGGATTTTGGGTTATCTTTTATTTTTTTTAACTTTTTTCTTTATTGTCAAAGTGTGGTACAGAGGGGTTACAATTCATATGTAAGGCAGTGAGTACATTTCTTGTTCAACTTGTTACCTCCTCCCTCATTTTTCCCTACCTCCCCTCTCCCCCTAACCCTCTCCCCCCAAGTTGTGCAGTTGATTTACACTGAATGGTTTTGTAGTTATTAATTTTGGAATGGTTTGTCCAGATTATCTTCTAATATAGTAATTTTATCTCTTTTGGATGAATACTAGTAGTAGAATTGCTAAGTCATATTGCAGTTCTATTTTAGGGTTTTTATATGTTTGAGATGTCACCACACTGCTTTCCTAATACTGTACTAAGTTGCATTTCTATCAAGTGTATAGACTCCTCTTTCATTGCTTTAGTATTTCTTGTCTTTTTGATGACAGTCAGTTAAACAAGGGTAAGATGGCATTTTATTGTGGTTTTGGTTTATGTTTCCATGATGGTTAGTGAAACTGATCATTTTTTCACTATACCTCTTGGCTACTTGTTGCATTAAAAAGAGGATGAGGTAACAAACAGTACAAGAAATGTATCCAATGCCTAATGTATGAAACTGTAACCTCTCTGTAATTCAGTTTGATAATAAAAAATATATATTAAAAAAAGAACTTTACCTTATTTTGAAACTAAATTATTTTTTAGTGTTCATCTTCAAATTTATTAATATTATGAATACAAAGTACATGACAGATAGTTTACAAATACTTTCTTTAATTTTGTAAATCTTCATTTCCTCAAGGCTAGAACACTACCACTTGAGCCACAGCTTTGCTTCTGACATTTTTGGTTGTTAGTTGAAGATAAGAGTCTCACAGACTTTCCTACCTGGGCTGACTTTGAACAATGATCCCTGTATTTCAGGCCTCTTAGTAGCTAGGATTAATGGCATGAGCCATAATACCAGGCTGTAGATTGTCTTTGAACTGTTCTTTCCTTCCTGTGCAGATGTATCATAGATTGACATCATTCCATTTGCCATTTTTGCTTTTGTTGCCTATGTCTTTGGAGTCCTGTATTAATAAGTCAAGGCCTGTGCCAATATCCTGAAATGTTTTACTTAGGCTTCAATCAAGTTCTAGTTTCAATCTAACTTCTGGGTTTCAGATCTTGCATTAAGACTTTGATTGATTTTGAGCTTATTTTTGGATGAGAGAGAGGATCATTCCTCTGCATTTTTATATTCAATTTTGCCATCATCATTTATTGAAAAAAACTGTTCTTTCTCTGTGGAAGGTTCTTGGTGCTTTGATTTTAAAAAAAGCAACAAAAAGCCAACCACGTGATTTTGTGAGTATGCATTAGTTATCTTGGTTCTCTCCTCTGATGATCCATGTCTGTTTATTTGCCAGTACTATGGCTATTTTGATTCGGATAGATTTGTAGTGTGTATAGATTTGTAGAAGCCAGGTATTATGATACCTCCAGTGGCCATCTTCCCCACTGCCCTCCATCTTGGTAGCGTTTTTTACTATTCTGGATCTTCTGTGATGCCTTATGAATTTTAGGATTGTTAATACAGTTACAGGATAGGGAGTGGGTGGTGGGGAGGAGACTTTTCCTAGTTTCTGCAGTGTCAGTGCAGGTAGTAGGAGCTATTGGAGGCCTTGACCACAGCATTCTTAGAGCTGTGGGAAACAGCTAGAATGCCCCCCAGCTCCGAGGGGCAGGTGCATCTGAATCTTGAATTGCATCCCAGCAGCAGTTTCCAGGCTGTAGACCAGGGAAGAAGTGGAGAAACTTTCCTTTGCATCTGTGATACAAGCACAGGTCTTAGATTTTTCAGGATACTGCAACGTTCTCTGCCAAATGAGCCACACACATTGCAAGGGTATGGCAGGGATTCTGGAAGCCTCTGGGACTTGCTGCTGACCTCTACAGCAAGATGGCATCTCATAGTGGCTGCTGCGGCTGTGCAGGTTGTGGGAGTGGAGGCAGGCCCAATGTGAAATCCCCCTCTTTTTGGAGCAAAGCATTCACTTAGAACAGCCAGATCCTCTTTGTACTTAGGATGACCTCCTGCTGGTACAATGGGATTTCTGGCTCTTTCCCTCTTTCCTTTACCTGGCAGTGTTCAGTTCTCACCGCACCAGGTAGCTGGCATTGAAGTTGCTGCTTATTCTTTTTCCTGTCTTTAGGTTGCCTTTCTCATTTTCCATTCCGTTTAAGGCTCCTGTTGCTTCTATTTTGATTTCCATCAATCAGCCTCCTCAAAATTGCTTTGCTGCCCTGGATCCTTTGATGCTCTGGTTCTTCTCTGTGGCCGAGACTCATGTGAAACTCTTTCTTCAAAGAAGCAGATTTGTTTAGGCCAGGCTGGTAGACTCCTGAATGAGCTGACAGTGTTCTGTTGAGACACCAAGGTGATGATAGATGGAAGCATGAAAAGATCAAAAAGCACCCAGGACATAATAAATTATACAGGTCTCTAGGTATTCACACACAGTGAGACCAAAGGAGAATATTCCCGGGAGAAGAAAACAGAGGTACAATACCTATGTGCATCTAATCATATAAAATAGTATTTATGTAAAAGAACTCCAGCAAATAGAAAGCAGAGGTTTCTTTTTTTCCTTTGTTGTTTTGTTTTCTTTTCCTTTTGTCTTGTGTGTTCATTTATCTGGGAGGGTAAGGGGGAGACAGAAAGGGTGGGACTAACAGTGATCAAATGCAGCAGTGGTACTGACTAGACACTCATGGGTAGGGATGGAAGGGAAAAACAGATCGAGGGAAGGGGTGCCATTAAAAACAACTTACTCTTTATCTGACTTACATGTGTGTAACCCCCCTGTACATCACTTTTATAATACCAGTGACAAAAATGAATGAAAGTGTTGTATTCCACAAACAAAAATAATCCATGGAGGCACAACTTAAGGTGGGAAGGGGTTTTATTTACAAAGGAATTTTATTTACAACCTAAAAATCAGAACCAAAACAGCCCTCCACCTCCAAATGCTGGCCTGTGACTGCCTTGTCCTGGGCTAGTTACCCAGAACTGAGACCTGACCTGACCTCCGAACCTCCAATTCTTAACCTTCAAACCTCCAAACGAGCAGGCTTCTTTTTTTCCTCCTTCATGCAGGCCTCACCTCTATAGCCTCAAGCCTCCCCACAGGCCTTAGACCTCTCTGTCCACTCTGCTAGGCTTCAGGCTCCGGGCCCCTCCATAGGCCTCAGGCTTCAGACTCCTCCACAGGCCTCAGGCTCCTCCACAGGCACCAGGCTCAGCTCAGTCTCTCCTCTCTGCCAGCCCAGAGCTAGGCCAGTCCGGCCTGGGTTCTTTGCAAGCCCGGACTTGGGCCTCCCTGCCCCACTCAACCAGACTCTGGTCTCTCCTTGCTGCTGGTCCGGACTTGGGTCTCTTCTGTCTGCAGGCTGGGGGTAGGGGGTGGGTGGGGGATGTGCTTTGCTGCTTCTGTCTGCAGGCCAGGGCTCCCCTCAGGCCTGAGGGGAACCTAGGCACTGCTCAGCACCACCTCCTCACACCTTGCTTTCTCTGTGTCTCTCCTTCCCCTTTCCGGAAATCTTATAAACCCCGCCCCCTCCAGTGGGAGGGAGGGGGCCCATGGTTCCAGTCTCTTCAATGAGGGGTGGGATCCCCTTTTTTGCTTTGCAGTCGGGCGTGGCAATGATGACAATGTGGGGCCAGTTTCCCATCCCCGTTCCCCCCCCCAATTACAAAAGAAAAAATAAAAAGCACCCAGAGCACAAAGCACCCTCCTTCCTTGTGAGCAATGGCTAGTTTTCATCAGCACGGATTCTCCTGACATAGCAAACAGAAGTCTGAAGATTGACAAGCTTCAGGATGTTTCTGGTTTTGACACAGTATTAATAAAATCTTGCTTTGTTGCATTTCTTGTTTAGTCAAGAGTAAAAGATGGCTAGCTATTTGACTCTAGAAAGAATGTGGCTTGTCAGAAAGACCAGGACTTCTGTCAGAAAGGAAAGGAAGCTGCTCTTTGAGCTGTACCTTGGAATGTGATTTTTGTATTTGACATCTTTTAGAGATGATTGAGAAGTCTGGAACTTTTGCCATTATTTCAGTTCTAACTCATTAAATTTTACATTTCTTCAACATGAGATTATGTAAGAAAAAGCCATCTAATTATTTAACTAATTTAGGCAATACCTAAGATGCACGTGTTACTACGTGGATGGGAAATTGAGAAATTATATTTTTTATTGTAATATTTTTTGCTTTATGAAAAAATGCAAGACTCACAAAATGATATAGGGTACTACTTTATGTATACGTATGGATATATATAAATTAATTTTAAGGCTGATAATGGTTATACCTCCTTATAAGGAAGTTCATCAAGTGTTAAATTGGGAAAGAATATAGAAATAAAATATAAAGCATTTAATTGAAGAAATCAAGCATGAAAGAATCAAACCAAAGGTTTTTGGATTTTTTTTTCTTACTACAATATCTCTAAAATCTGTGTCCTTGTACAATTTGACAAAGTGAATGAAATTCAGGGTAAGTTGGCTTAATTTGAGATAATATATATACCTTTTTATAAATTGATCATTATAGTGTGGATACAAATTATTTAAATGAGAACAAAGCAACAGCTATAGGCAGATCAGCTAAAGCAGAGGAGCGGATGATAAAAGTAATGCTTTGGGGGAAAGAAAAGAATTGACAGTTTGCCGGGAGAAAGACATGGTACAAAATTTCAATTCCAAAATATTTTTATAATGGTTTCTGAACACTTTCTTGAGTTGTCATACAAATGGCCCACAGTTACATGAAACAATATAACTAACATTTCATTTGCATTTAAAGATGAAAGTGATTTATTCTTAGAGCCAGAAAATTCCATTTCTTCTCTGCTATTTCTACCATGACTTGTGGCATAATTATATAAAACATATTACTTTATTGTCATTCTTCCTTGCCAGCTATGGAGCAGGGCACATGGTCTAATCCTGAGATATTGAAGAGGATTTAGAGTTCAATCCATGCATGCATCGAAATGATGTCACAATGACAAAATCACTTATGCCCCTTTGCACCAGTTTTTAGAACACACCTCATTATACTAAGGTTGTCGTGGGTGGATACCCCAGACTGTCACTGACAGTTAGATCTTGGGCAGTAAATAGCTTTTCTGGGTTCCAACTACATCTGCCACACTGGGGCATCCGTAGTTCCTAACTCATAGGGAGGTTATGAGACTAGGTGTATAAATATACTCAAAGGCATCAAAATTCTATATATCTTATGGTAAGCTCTATGTTGTCAACTTTTTTAATGTTAGCAAGGATGCCAACTATGCAATGAGTATCCTGCTAACTTCAGACAATGTTGTGATGGGCAAAAACACCCCAATATGTGGTGTTTCTGCTAAAGGATGATCTATAATTTCTAAGGGGTCTTGACAGAATAAGTATAGATTTAGTACTGGGGCAAGAGAAGTACATTTAAATAAGGAAAGATACAGAAAGTAAGAAGAGAAAAAAATCAGTGAAGGGAAATAAAGCAAGAAAAACAGAGGAGAAAATTAATATGACCTTTGGAAAGAAGCTAAAGATTGATTAATTGAGTTTAAGACTGATAGAGAGTAAGCAAGGATGAGATGAATCTGAGCTGAGTTACGAATTATTTTCTTCTTTCATTTCTCCTTTAGTAAATGTAACATCTGATGGGGAGAAAACTATAGACATGAAACAGTGTCTTCTTTTTTGGTTGTCAGTCAAAGAATTGTTACTGAAGAGAACCCAGAGAAAGACTCCATGACATTGGGTGGTACAAAGAAGATTTCTGGCTGAAGAGTATCAGCAGGGCGGGAAAGTAGAACAGGGCCACAAGACAATTCTGTATTTGTCTTAACTTGCCATTCAGAAAGCTCAGATCAAATGCTGTAACTTTCTTCAGGCAATTGTACCTTGGCTGTGCTTTAAAAGAAAAATAAATAACATTTTGAAAAGAGGGAGCCTGGTACCTTGGTCTAATTACAATAGGTGAATGATAATAAATTAGTTGTATTATTTTGTTGAGGACCAGTCTAGAGAGATTATCTTTATTTTATTTATTTACTTTTTGGTCACCAGAAGCACAAACAGATTTATTTTACTGGTTTTCTTATGAGAATAATTACAAACTTCCTCTGAGTGGGCTTAGTCCAAAAAAAGCAGCCATTAATCATGGTGGAGAACAGTATCCAATTGCATTTTTTTCTAGGGACACATTAAGAACCATGTTTAGGTGAGCTATTAGGGTTAAAGCTAGACTCAGAGATAGAGAAGCAATTTAATGAGTAAATCCAAATAGAAATGACCAATTTTTAAAAAGGAAAATTAACTGTATTTAAATTCAGCTGGGAATTTTAAAGAAAGGCACTGTCTGTTGACTATCAACTGAACCTAAATTTGCACAGGCAACATTGGGATACAAGTTTTAGTTTTAAGATGATATCCTCACTGATACTCATTAATCTAGATCCATGCTTTTCTTTCTCCGATTCCTCCAATTCATCATGCTTTGCTGGAAAAAAAAGTTCACATTGGTGAATTTCAACTAATAGGAGTACTGCAAGGCCTTTGTTCCACTCAAGTAAATATCCATAATTTCTGTGCTTTCAGAAATTAAGCCTATCCCCTGGTTTTTAAGTAATTGCCTGACAGTCCCTGACAACAGATTCAATTGTGTGCTATTGACAATATAGGTCATTTGTGGATACAAGGTCTTGATCCAAAGTAATTATTGTAATGACATACTTTCCAACCTGTAGAAAACTAGTATGAAGAAACAACTTAGCCAGCACACACCTGTGATCTATTGAGTTAACGGTTCTAAGTAGCTATCACCTTGTCTAGGGGGAGAGACTGTACCTTGATGGGTTACTTTTACCAGTCTTTGTATGAGGTGATTACATCTTTATGTAATTATATGTATATGTCAGGGAATTTTTGAGAGTAAAGGAAAATCATTAATCATTATGCCAGGCAGGAAATGTAATACATTATTGTCCTAGGGAAACAAATGAGATATACATTCACTTGTGCCAGGATGAAAATCAGGCATTTTCTTATTCTGTCATTATGAATTCTATAATTTCTATCATTTTATTTTTGGTTGAAGGAATAACTCATCACTGCTATATTTGTTAACTGTGTTACTAGAATGAAAACCAGACATGTAGAGAATTTATTAATTTTAAGTAGACTCTTGTTTCTAAACTGTATTTTTTCTTCTCCAACATATGTTAATTCATTACACTTACATACCCAAATGTGATGTGATTCAGTTTGGTGGAAAGTACTAGGCTCTTGTAATCTGAACTATCTTCATTCAGATATTTGTAACCAGTAGCTAGCCTTTGGGTGAGTTTTTGTACTGAATAACCTTGAGCTTCTTATTTACCAGTGTTATGAAGATTATTCCAATGCTGGAAATATGTAGCATATCTAACAGTTTTGACTGAGGAATTTGCCTACAAATGCATCAGAATGAAAAATAATTCTCAGCTTTAATACAACAACTTCTCCTTGGGAATGACAGTATTGAAGTACATGAGCTAAGCCATATTATTCAAGGATGCGTAAAGCAAATAAAGCATCTCAAGATGGCTACAAATTATAACATATTTTAAAAAGTGTTCTTATGAATGTCATAAACCATTGACAGATGGTTTCCACAATGACCATATTTAAATTTAATAATCTATTTTCAATCTGGCAGAAGTGAAGCCATAATAATAGAGTTGGTTGGGGAAAACACATCTTCCCCCTCCATTACATCATCAAAACAACCTCTTTTGTTATAAAATAGACTCTTACTATTTCCTTTGAAAACGACAAGAAACAGAATGGAGAGGAACTAATTGGATTTTTGCACATGTTCAACATTTTTTTTATGCGTAAACGGTTTTCCAGTGGTTTCACAAGACTATTTTGCTGAGGCAGTGTATTAAATGTACTCCTTCACTAAACTAGAACAGCTGGGGAGGGAATCACTATGCATATTTCCACTCAACGATGAAAAATACATAATACTTAGATGATGACAAAATATAATTTTTCTGCCTAATTTTGAAAAGATTCAGAACTAATTCATGAAACGTTATTTTGATTCTTTTATTGCTTGAAGATGTAGAGTTACATACCAATATTGCACTTTACTGATCTGTATGGTTTTTAAGAGTGAGTTAGTAAGTAAGTTTGTGTAATGGAGGATCCTTATGTGGTAGTTAGAGGAAACTCTTGATGAGTAGAGAAGCCTTAGCACACAGCAATGCAATGTCTTTAATCTTTGGTCTGTGTCTGAATTAACCTTAGGGCTTATTTGTTCAACAAATGGTGCTGAAAAGATTAGATATTCACAGGCAAAAGAATAAAATTGGATGCATACACCATATACATACATAAAGTCAAAGCTCTAAGTTCTATTTAGAAGTTCAGGAATATATAATAATATATAATATAGAAGTTCAGTTTATTAACTATCAGCATAAATCTTGGTGACCATGGGTTAGGTAATAGTTTCATTAAAATAGTACTGAAGCACCAAAAAATTAATTGGTAAATTGAGGGCTGGGGATATAGCCTAGTGGCAAGAGTGCCTGCCTCGGATACACAAGGCCCTAGGTTCGATTCCCCAGCACCACATATACAGAAAACGGCCAGAAGTGGCGCTGTGGCTCAAGTGGCAGAGTGCTAGCCTTGAGCGGGAAGAAGCCAGGGACAGTGCTCAGGCCCTGAGTTCAAGGCCCAGGACTGGCCAAAAAATAAATAAAAAATTTAATTGGTAAATTGAATGTAACCATTGTGTGTGTGTGTGTGTGGGGGGGGGTGTTGGTGGTCCTGGGCTTTGGTGCTATCCCTGAGCTTTTGTGCTCACTAGAGCCACATCTCTACATTTTTGGTGGTTAGTTGGAGAAGTGTCTCACAGACTTTCTTGTGTGGACTGGGTTTGAGCTTTGATCCTCAGATCTCAGCTCCTATATTGAGAATTACCGGCATTAGCCACCAGTATCTTGTCAATTTTAAATATTAGTTCCTCAAAAGTCATGATAAGAACAACCTGTAGCACCTGACAAACTTTTGGAAATCATATACCTAATAAAGGATTTATATCTATAATAAGTTAGTCATAACTCAAAAATCTCTATTAAATTAAAATATTTATCAGTAACACTAATGATTGTAGGATAGGATAGTCAATATACTTAACAAAGAGAGGATCAGAACCTGACTCATATCTAGGTTCCTTGTAACTCATTATTAACTATAAGTAGTTCTTCTAAACCACACTGCCATTAAAGTTTTAAATTCACATCTAATGAGTTAAGCTGACAATTAGAAAGAAATTAAAATTTTTTATTCTAGCTATAATGTACTATGTTAATGATATCTATCAACCATATACCACTCTTTTGTTTGTTTGTTTATTTATTCCGCTGTTCCTGGGGCTTGAATTTGGGGCCTGGACAGGGCTTCTTTGTGCTCAAGGCTACTGCTCTACCACTTGAGCCACAGCACCACTTATAGCTTTTTCTGAGTAGTTTATTGGAGATAAGAGTTGCACAGACTTTCTTAACTGAGCTGACTTAGAACTGCAGTCCTCAGAGCTCAGCCTCCTTAGTAGGTATGATTGAAGTTGTGAGCCAGTGGTGCCCCACTGTATATGCCACTCTTTAATGTATGATTTAATAAAAAATAATGACACACCAAAAGTATATGAGACAGATTTAGAGGGACATGCTCTTCATTGGGATAGGAGTTAAATTATGTCAAAGAACTAGTGAATGTGGCTATATTATTGCTAATATTAGTACTGTAAATAACCCTTTTCATATTTGTTTTATCTTTAAGTAAGGTAAGATGTCAGGAGTCTGGGTGGCTGGCTCCTTAAATGGCATCTGTTAGATCCTTCCCTGGTTCTCTATCTGCCTGGAATGAAGTAGTCAGCTTCATGCCAATCAGAGCACTGGCTGCTTTGGCCACATTACAGATGCTTTAGGAAGTTGTATAGAAACTATGGCTGTTTGCTGCCATAGCACAACTCTGGCTCCAGAAATCATTGTCCCAGCTGCAATTATTTTAAACAGCGTGCACTGGACATTTCGGCATCATAAGCTCAATAAACTTTAGATGATTCTAATTCTACCCAGACAAGAGAGCAAACATTTCCTCTGGTGACCTAGTATAAGGGCATTAAGTGTTGTGAACGCAATCCTTGATTTGCATGAAGGTCTGTCATGATTGGTGCATGCATTCCTCCTACATCCTCTTTCAGACTGTTTGGCTCCCGTTTCAGTCAGCTTGGAGCTAACTTCTTATTCTAGCCGCTAGTTTTGCAACATTAAACTCAGGGAAAGGCTTTGCTTGGGTGATGTTTTTCTTGCTTACTTTTGATCTTGAGCGTTAGTAGAGAAGGCTGAGCTGACAGCAGGAAGAGAGGAGAATGGAAGTGGTGGTTGTGCCCTCGGCAGCAACCAATGTCTCAGTGGTAGACAGTGGCCATTAGGTAGCTGAAGAGTTGCAGAGAGCAGCTGGGGGAGAAATAAAGTGAGCAGAGGTGGTAGAGATAATGTTGTTGTGAAAAGTAGTTTTCTAAAAGATTAAAAGTAACTTGTCATGGATGACATAAATAATATGGAAAAAATGAACTCCTTAAAAAATTTCAAGGGGCTGGGGATATAGCCTAGCGGCAAGAGTGCCTGCCTCGGATACACGAGGCCCTAGGTTCGATTCCCCAGCACCACATATACAGAAAACGGCCAGAAGCGGCGCTGTGGCTCAAGTGGCAGAGTGGCTAGCCTTGAGCGGGAAGAAGCCAGGGACAGTGCTCAGGCCCTGAGTCCAAGGCCCACACTGGCAAAAAAAAAAAAAAAAAAAATTCAAAATCTCTTTAAAAATCCCTAATAAAAATTTTAAACAATGCATACCATTAATACCATTATTTTACTCACGTGAGTCTAAATGTGTAAACAGACTAGACAAAATCAACTCACTGAATTGACTTTATTTATAACAAGTTTGTTCTGCTATACATGGCCATAAGTCACAATTACTGGGAGGTAATACCTTTTTCCTCCCCTAATAATATAAGCTGTAAGCAACTACAATGACAACAACAAACACCACCAAGATGATACACTGAAAAGGAAAAAAGAAAGTAGTAAACATTATTGTCCTCACACTCAAAGAGGATCTCTGACAAATACAAGGCTCCCTCCCCTCTAACTTAAATTTCACTTTGATTTCCTCTGAGTGCTTCTCCTACTACACAAAAATATGGATTCTTATAATTTTGATAATAGTTAACCACAACTGAATCAGATACATGCTTTCCAAATCTCTCTCTCTCTCTCTCTCTGTATGTATGTAATTTTACATGAAAAGTTTAAGTTATTGCTCAGATGAACAACAGCTAACTGTAATCTCATAACAACTCAGTGTTTGAAAATATGGGGTCCCCGGGGAGTAGAGAGGCTGCATCTTATGACTGATAGCTGGAGCTAAGAGGAAGCAGGGACCCTCTCTCTACTGGGTTCTCCTTGTGACCCAGTTAGCTTTCTAATCATAGCTTCATGTGGCTTTTATTTGCAAATTCTCTTTCTTGCAATATTTTGAGAATCTTAATAAATCAATGTTTTTTTTTTTTTTTTTTTTTTTTTTTTTTGCCAGTCCTGGGCCTTGGACTCAGGGCCTGAGCACTGTCCCTGGCTTCTTCCCGCTCAAGGCTAGCACTCTGCCACTTGAGCCACAGCGCCGCTTCTGGCCGTTTTTTCTGTATATGTGGTGCTGGGGAATCGAACCTAGGGCCTCGTGTATCCGAGGCAGGCACTCTTGCCACTAGGCTATATCCCCAGCCCATAAATCAATGTTTTAACAGATGCATAATGGAAGAGACAAATATCCTGGATTATTTGAAATAATCATAACAGATTTTGATAATCATTGGACTCTTTCATCTCTGAAGAACATCCTTTCTATCTTCTTTAAGTTTTTCAAAGCCCCTTGAAGTTGATGAGCATTCAAAGACATGGCTTGTACAGAGAGAATAAGTGTCAAACATGTGATATGTCAAGTTGGTGTAAGATTGGGCTACAAGCTTCAAATAGTTGTATGATGTGTAAATTAGCATCATGATGAATACAGTAGTTTTCAGCAAGTGCTTGAGGCAGCTCTTTGAAAGGAAGGGAGAAACTGGCCAGTCTACTCTTGATCTTTATGAAGCTTTCTGAGAAGAAATGTCACCAAGAACTGAGCAGAGATTATAGGTGTGTGTGAAATATATCTGATCTCTCCTTCTGTTACTGCACATTGTCATTGGCTCTTGCTTTGATAGAGGTTCACCATGTGTGAGGACAAGCCCTAGTGCAGGGCTGGGGGCCAGTGTGTGCTTATTGAAGTCATGTCTCAACTGAATTTAACATCTGGGAGCATGGTTAACATGAGACAGTTCAAGTCCAAGCACTACCAAATACATAATAAATAAATAACAAATGGGCTTTACCCAGAGCACAGTGTAGTCAGATAAGCCTGAAATGCTTAATTTAGATCTCATAATTTTTACAAATGTCTTGCAGAATGTGTTTTTATTTGTGTCATTTGTACCATATTGTTTTGTTTTGGTATTTGTTATTATTGTTATTATTATTATTTTGAGGCATGATCTTAATAAATAATCCTGTGTGGCCTTAGATATACAATCCCCTTAGCTGGATGAGTGTGGCTCATGCCTGTAATCCTAACTATTCAAGAGTCTGATATCTGAGGATCATGATTCAAGGTTCAAAGCCACCTGGGCAGGATAGTCTTTGAGACACTTATCTCCAACTAACCACCAAAAAGCCAGAAGTGGAGCTCTGGTTCAAGTCACAGAATGCAAACCTTAAGGAAAAAAGAAAGCCCAGGGACAAGCTCCTAGGCCTTGAGTTCAAGCTCCAGGACTGGAACAAAACTTAAAAACCAACCAACCACCATTTGTAAGGAAATGGAAGGACTTGGAAAAAGTTATACTAAGTGAAGTGAGCCAGACCCAAAGAAACATGGACTCTATGGCCTCCCTTATTGGGAATCATTAGTACAGGTTTAGGCAAGCCATAGCAGAGCATCACAAGGCCCAATAGCTATACCCTTAGAAACACATAAGATGATGCTAATTGAAATGAACTCCATGCTATGGAAACAAGTGATATATCACAGTTGTAACTACTTTCAACGTCCTATGTGTATGTGTAGTTTCTATTATTGATAATGTTTTGTATCACCTTCCTATGTTTGTACCTACACTATCTCTGTAATCTTATCTGAGTATATTGGAAACCGTGTTTACTGGTATTGGAAGTAGGAAATTCAAAGGGAATACCAAATTCGAGAGACACAGGGTAAAAAAAGAGAAATAACTACAAAAGCAATACTTGCAAAACTGTTTGGTGTAAGTGAACTGAACACCTGGGGGGGGGGGAGGGAAAGGGCGGAAGGGAGGGGGGCATGAGGGACAAGGCAACAAACAGTACAAGAAATGTATCCAATGCCCAACGTATGATACTGTAACCTCTCTGTACGTCAGTTTGATAATAAAAATTTGAGAAAAAAAAAAAAAACCAACCAACCAAACAAAAAGACCTAAAAAAGAAAAGCATGCAGTCCTCTTGCATCCACCCTCCCTAGTACTGGGATTATAGACATACCACCATGTCTGGCATTACTTTAAATAAGATAAATGTTGGAAAGGATGAAAAAAGGGAGATGTGGGAGCGTATGGAAAATTGTTTTTTTTTTTTGCTGAAGAGAAAGGAAAAATACTGGGAAAAGGACTATGCTTGGTATTTTTATCTCTTGTTTTTCAGAATCAGAGGCATATTGTTAGGGAGAAATGTGAAGATTTTCTATTTTTGTTTTTGAGGTTAAAAATTACAGTGTGAATGAGTAATAGTGATAACAGGGATTTGAGGTAATGAGGTATGAAAGTCCTCAGTGGTAGGGTTGTGAATAGATACTTAAATAGTTTTCCTGACAAAGGAGTATCAAGTCAGAAATTATTTGTCTTAGTTATTTGACCTTCTACTAAAAGGCAGTACAATGCAACATATTAATAAATACATTAATAAACACATTTATTTATCTATATGTTTACAATTTAAACTTAGCATCAAAAATAGTTTTTTGTGGTTATCAGAACTCAAAAATCATTTTGAAATAATAAAAAATACTATACTCAATCATTTTCTTTTCTCCTTATGCTTACTCTCAAAGGTTCAGATTTTGAGAGCAAGAACCAGTATATAAAACATTAGATCATGCTTGTAAAAAAATAAATACCATCAGATTCCATATTTGGAGATTCTACAAATTTATTTGTTGCCTTTTTTTGTAATATAATAGGATAAGGTTTTGTTATTTTTAAAAGTGAATAATTTTATTTGTAATTTAAAAGCTTTAAGGATAAGAATGGTTAATTCTTAAATGTATGCACATTTGAAGTATTTAGTTATATTGTCTGGTTCTAGAAAACTGTGCATTGTGACATGCCATATTTCTTTAATAATTGACATGCTTACCTATGTAAGTATTTGGGGGGGGGGTGGAGGAGTACTAGGGATTGAATTTGGGGTCTCTTGCTTGACAGGCAGGTGTTCTAGCACTTGGACCACTCCAATGGACCTTTTTGTGGTTGCTACTTTTGAGAGTCTTGTTTTATGGTTGGGCTGCTCTGGACTTTGATCCTCTTATTTATGTTTCTCAAGTTGCTGAGGCTGTAAGCCAGTCAGACCCCTGGGTCCCAGCCATTGGTTGAGATGGAGGCTCAAAACTTCTTTCACTGCTTAATTATATTGCTGATTAGTTTCCCCATAATGTGAAGAGTCTGGAAACTTGATTCTATAATCAAAAATAAAATATTAAAAACAATGCTTGGTCTTTTGTCCTTGAAGTCCACTCTTTTTTCCCCACTCCACTTTCTTCATCTTACATATCTTTATTTGGCTTGGATTCCTGGAAGCATCATTTTCCTGGCTTTTGGCTCCTCTTGCCTTATCCAAGGTGAGGTCATAGGCTAGAGCAAATTGTTAAATACTGTTTGGATGAAGGATTTGGATAGAAGCCTACAATAAAAAATCTACCACATAATAACAGTGAAGAAACATGCCCCATTTTATTTTCCATGAGAAGTGCCTTCTTATGTTATTTTTGTCATTTCAGTAATAAGCAATGATAAACAGGGTAAGTGTACTAACATTACCCATCCCAGGAAGCACCCAGTGCCCAACTACCTCCTCCCCTTGTGGACTGCTTTCTTCCAGAAGACACAGGATAGGATATGTCTCCAAATGGTCACACCCTCCCTATATGATGCTGAATTGGTTAGATTCCTATGTCCTATCAATCAGAAAACCAGGAAATTTTTGCATGAAACTTAGGGTGCAAACTACTATGATGTTTGAAAGGACTGTTTTCAAGAGTTCAGCCTCTTACAACCACTCAGTGAGAGTGACACTGAGATATACAAAGACTCTCCTAAGGCCCTACCTTCTACAATGCTCTTCAAAAGCTTTGTGGCCACCATTCTCCTTCGCATCATTACCCTAAGCTTTCCCTAATCACTCTTTCTTTTATTTTTTAAAAAATATTTTTAAGGATTTTTTTCTCATTTACTGTCAAAGTGATGTAAACAGAGATTACAGTTTCATACATTAGGCATTGGATACATGTCTTGTACTGTTTGTTACCTCCTCCCTCATTCCCCCCCTCCCATTTTCCCTCTCCCCCCATGTTCAGTTGGTTTACACCAAACAGTTTTGCAAGTATTGCTTTTGGAGTCGTTTGTCTTTTTATCCTGTGTCTCTCAATTTTGGTATTCCCTTTCACTTTCCTAGTTCTAATACTAGTATATATAGTTTCCAATGTACTCAGATAAGATACAGTGATAGTGCAGGTACAACCACAGGAAGGTGATACAAGAAGATCATCAACAATAGAAGTTATGGTTTCACATAGCATGTTAAAAGTAATTACAACAGTGATATATCACTCGTTTCCATAACATGAGGTTCATTTCACTTAGCATTATCTTATGCATTCATAGGGGCATAGCTATTAGGCTCCTGTGATCCTCTGCTGTGACTTGCCTAAATCTGTGCTAATTATTCCCTATGAGGGAGACCATAGAGTTCATGTTTCTTTGGGTCCGGCTCACTTCACTTAGAATAATTTTTTCCAAGTCCTTCCATTTCCTTACGAATGGGGCAATGTCATTCTTTCTGATAGAGGCATAAAATTCCATTGTGCATATGTACCACATTTTCCTGATTCATTCATCTACTGAGGGGCATCTGGGTTATTTCCCTACACAGAACCCCACCTAATCACTCTTTCTTTATCCTCAAGAGCCTCCTGACAACCCTCATTCAGAATTGAACACCTCTTCTAGGTACATTTTGTCCACTTACATTTTGCATATATAATTTATTATTATTATTATTATTATTATTATTATTATTATTATTATTGGGTTCTGGGGCTTGAACTCAGGGCCTAGGCACTGTCCCCGAACCTCTGTGTGCTCAAGGCTAGTGCTCTGCCACTTGTGCCACAGCACGGCTTCCATTTTTTTTTTCTGAGTAGTTTGTAAGAGATAAGAGTCTTGCGAACTTTCCTGCCAGGGCTGGCTTCTAAGCACTATCCTCAGATCTCAGCCTCCTGAGTACCTAAGATTACAGGTGTGAGCCACCAGTGCCTGGCTGTTTTGCTTATCTTACTGTTGCTATAATCTCACTGTTTTTCTTGCCTGCCTTCTGGGATTATTTTAGGATAGGATTATTTTAATCACCATGTCCCTGGGTACCATGGAATGAATTTCTGTTTAAAATTTTTATTAACTGGGGGCTGGGAATATGGCCTAGTGGCAAGAGTGCTTGCCTCGTAAACATGAGGCCCTGGGCTCAATTCCCCAGCACCACATATACAGAAAATGGCCAGAAGTGGCGCTGTGGCTCAAGTTGGCAGAGTGCTAGCCTTGTGCAAAAAGAAGCCAGGGACAGTGCTCACTCAGGCCCTGAGTCCAAGGCCCAGGACTGGTGGAAAAAATAAAAAAATAAAAAAATAAAAAATCCTCCCACTAAAACTATCTGAAAAAATAAAATTTTTATTAACTGAATAGATGAAGACAGGTGTATTGTTGTGGAAGGCATAACAGAAATGATAACATTCACAAGTAATTTCTGAGTAAAAGTACCCTGCACTTTATTTAATATGTTACCAATAGGTATTTTAAGGTGATTATGTTTTCCCTTAAATATTTGAAACTTAAGAGGTTATGCACATTCTGATGTTCTGGAGGAAAGGAGTGCTCAAAATAATATGTTAATGAAATCACACTTTATATGTAATAAAAACAAAGTATGTAGATTAGCAATAGGACTCAATACAATTAGTCTTGCAATGCCTTCAATCTTTAAAACCATTTTTTTTCCAGCTGTTTCATTCTAGGGTGCTTTAAATCCATAAATCCACAATGCATAGTAGGATTATTTTTTTCAGGGTTTTTACAAACTGCTAATTGATCTGAAACACTGAAATCAGTGATAGATATGGGCTGTAATTGCAATGAGATGGTGCCTGATTGAGTTTGGGCCCTGGTGCCTCCTCAGTGCTCTGGTTAAGGGTATTACATGTAACTGCTTTATGATTCACACACACACATACACACACACACACACACACACAACTATGGCATCATTGAATTGATTAGGTCAGAGTATAATTAAAAATGAAAGCTCTTCAGCTTCCTCACTAATGGTAGAAGGCAAAGTGCAATAAATATATTCCAAGCTTTGATGAGCTTAACTTATGATTAATTAGCAGATTTTAATGGCCTTCCATAATGGGATAGCTATTCTATTGATCCTCCTAATTAAGGATCATGAAAGTAAAAAGGACTCTTCTTCATTTTGATGACCTAATCCCCTTGAATTGTCCAAACTACTCAAATGGTTGCTCAGAATAATGTTGGCAGTGGTGTGTGTGTGTGTGTGTGTGTGTGTGTGTGTGTGTGTGTGTATGTGTGTTTGTGTGTATGTGTGTGTGTTTGTGTGCTATTCATGTGAGGTATGTCTTTTATCTTTTTTTTTTTTTCTTACAGGTACTGAAGCTTGAACTTAGGACTTCAAATTCTCACTTGGCTTTTTCAATCAAGGCTGGTACTGTATTGTATGAGCCACACTTCTACTAGCTTTTTGCTGGATAATTGGAGATGAGAGCCTTACAAATTCATCTGACTAGGTTGGCTTTGAACTTTGATCCTCAGGTCTCAGATTTGTGAGTAGCTAGGTTTATAGACTTAAAACTGGTGCTCGGCAGTGTCCTTTTGCCAATTTTTATTTTGCTTTTGTTGGCTTGGGTACTGGATAGAGAAAAGTAGAATAGAATCCTGGGACGGGATGATTATTTTCAACTGTATAAATACTCTATCAAATTCCATGCAACTCATAGATTTTAATTATTTATCATTATTGACCTGAATTAATGAATGCCTATTCTAGCAAGAGGCTCTAAGACAAAGAAAAATGTATTGTGGTAAATATTGCAATACCTGACTATATGAGTACATGATGATTTGAGTCTTATAACTTTATGATGATATTTCTCAAGCAATTATATGCTACAGTAAGAATTCCCATAATTATATGTTCTCTATTGCTTACTACAATGGTGTAAGAAAAGAAAGAATAAACACACACACACACACACACACACACACACACACACACACACACACCCCACAGGAATTGACAAGTGAACTACCAGCTTATAAGTATACAGCCTTTATTTTTGCAAAGAGACCAAGGTGTAATGCTAGAAAATAAATGTGGAGACATCAGAGGTTCTGTATGCATGTATGTATGTATTTACTTTGGGAAGATGGGTGTCACAATGTGGAGAATCAAATACAGAAAGGGCCTTTGTGTGTCCTTTTAAATGGATGCCATGGATTCCTCTGACTACTATAACATGAAGTTCTTGGCCTGTCCTACTTTCCTCCCTCTCTCCCTTTCTCCCTCTCTTCCTTCTCCTTCCTTCCTTCTTTCCTTCCTTCCTTCCTTCCTTCCTTCCTTCCTTCCTTCCTTCCTTCCTTCCTTCCTTCCTTCCTTCCTTCCTTCCTTCCTTCCTTTTCTTCCTTTACATCACTTTGTTTTATTCTTACTTTTTCCATTTTTTTATTTTACGCTCAGTTGTGTTAGTTGGTGCCACTGTGAAACCATATCAAAATGTTTTAATGCCAGGAATAAGATGGCATAAGAAAATATGTCAAGATCTTTGGCCCTCAGTGCTCTCCTGACCTGTGGGATAGATGGGGAAGCACACCACGACCAGGACGGGCCAAGAAAGGAGAAGGGTGGAGGGACAGCCCACTCCCAGCCCCGCCTCCCCCCACCAGAGGACAATCAGACGCACCTGAGAGAATGTCTTGAGCATGTCTCACTTTATTGAAATAACCTCCGCTCTTAAATAGGTCAGAGAGCGGCAGGAAGGGGAGGGGTGTGCACACCTGTCTAGGGACTGTGAAGGGAGGCCTGAGCTATCTGTCAAGGGTGAAGGGCTGAGGGACCAATCCTAAGAGGTGGCCTAATTCTATGTCACAGCTCACAGGACAGCTTCTGGGTTCACCACCAGGCACCATCTTGGTCACACGTGGTCCCAAGGCTGGGAGGCGGGGCCAGCTAGAACTGCCTTTCTGGGTTCCACATAATAGCCACACGTGGTCCCAGAGCTGGGAAACAGGAGGGGCTGGCTGGGACTTCCTCTTTCTGACGCAAGGCATCCGGGCATGCCCCACAAAAATATAGTGCTAAATTCAAACTTTTTAAAAACTAAAACACTTGTGGATTAGTATATGTTTTTACAAAGGAAACATTAAGTCTGACAACCCTTCTGGTGGTTAAAAGTTTGTTTGTCATAAAGTTAGTATGATCTTGGAGAAAACAATTTATTTCCTCTGAGTGTTCATTCTTCTGAACACTATTGCCAATCGAATTTTGTATAACTGAATACTCTGTTTCTTTAAGACAGGAAAAAGTGTCTGGCAGTTCTGACATAGCAGAGTGGTATACATTCATATTTATACACCTTTAAAAATATTTCAGTAAAAAGGATCTTTCATTTGTACATTAAAAAATATACAAATTAAGTGAGGGCAGTGTTTTGCCTGTGACAAAATACCAGATAAAACCAGCTTAGGATGAGGAAAGAAGTATTTAGTTCATGGTTTCAGAGGGTTCCATCCATGGTGAATGGTCCACAGTGCCTCATGGTGTTGGGTGCATGTGGCAGAGGAAGAATCTGCACCTCTGAGAAGAAGGAAGAGGCTAGGGATCCCACTTTCCCAATGGCTTAACTTTCTTCCACGTCCTAAAAGTCCCACTGCTTTGCAGTATAACCTCTGGCTGGTAATCAGTCTTTTTTTTTTTTTTTTAATTAGATAAGACTTTGAGGGACATTTAAGCTTTGAACCATAACATGGCAGTGAGTTTCAAGATGCAAATTTATTTTTTGTATGTATGTATGTATGTATGTATGTATGTATGTATGTATGTATGTATGTATGTATGTATATATGTAGTATGTAGTGCTTGTCCTGGGATTTGAATTCAGAGCCTGGGCTCCAACCCTGAGCTTTTGTGCTCAAGGTTAGCACTTTACCAGTTGAGCCATGGTTCCTCTTCTGGCTTTTGGGTGGTTAATTGGAGATAACTTGTGGGCTTTCCTGATTGGGCTGGCTTTGAACCTCAATCTTCAGATCTCAGCCTCCTAAGCAGCTAGGATTACAAGTGTGAGCCACCTGTGCCTAGCAGGATACAAGTAATTAAAAAATTCCACACATCTGGTAAGTCAGCTAAAGGAAAAGAAGTCATTTCTAAGCAGGATATTGCCAGTTTACATACCTTTTAGTGTTCTAGGTTCTTAAATTTTTATACAGAGAAAATTTGGAAACCATGAAAACATGAGACTATTAATATTCTATTATTGTGTTCAAGATTAGCGAGCGGAAAGAGCCACCTGAGTTGTTAATTTGTACCCTGCTGTGGTCAAGCTGCACAGTTTTACAGAAACTACATGTTGGAAAGGGAATGCATCCCATCTAGAGCAGCATGGTCCAGTGGACAAAGTTAATCATTTCTCAGGACTCGACCTACTCTACATATGAGGAATGAGAAAAGAGTCAACTACTTGCCAAAAAAAATGCTTTTGAAAATATTTTTCATTTACAAATTTCGCTTTCCTTCCTTCCCCTAACAATTATTTCAGTGACTAGCATTGTGAACTTGGCTGCCTTGGACATTTTCTTTAGGAATTATAATCTGAGTGGAAACTGAGTCCACTGAATTATTATTAGGAAATTTTTTAATGAATATTTTATTCATATAAACAGCAAACATGCTTTGAAAAATAACACTGTGTCTCCAAGTCTACTGCGTATGCAGAACAAGGCCAGCAGTCATTGAGGGACAAGGATACTAGTCCTACCCTAAAAGTAGCAAACATTTTATGGTTTGGGATTTCTTTCTCCCATGGCCATCCCCTTCAAACCTCATCCTTGCAGGTGCAATAGGATGTGTGGATGGACTCTTCTTTTCTTCATTGCACCGTTCTCATCTGCTCTCTTCTTTTTCTCTTCTCTTTTCTTGCAGTTGCTAGATTTCCTTCTCATTCTGTTGCTGGGCATTCTGTTTTATCATGGCGAGGTGTCTAGCTTTCGGGGAGTCTGGATAAAGCTTTTTGCAACTCTCTGCACTTCTGCACTTAGATTTCTGGCAATGTTCCCTACATCCACCCCATGCCCACGTAATTACACAGAATTGTCCGTTCCAGTTTTAATCTTGCCTCTGGGAGATAAAGAGAAGGTAACTGTTTTAATTGCAATCCTGGCAGAACAACTTTTTTTTTCTTGTTTTGATTCTTGCATTTGGGGGAAAGGAACTTTAGATACAAATTTGGGAATTATTTCTGAGGATTATTATTTTTCTCTGGAACATATTGCTAATGATCTTCAATCCCTGTTTTTTTGGTCCAACAGTTAGACTGTTCTTTTGATCTTTAGTCTATTAAAATTGACATCAGCCAGACTCATGCTTTTCTAGGCTTTAAAGCAATTAGAGAATCCCTCAGAATTATAAGCCATCTTGTCTGGGAGATAAATGTGAATATTTTTTCATACTGGGAGGATATATAGAATATATGCCTACATATTCAGTTGATTCCTACAGAAGACTCTTAAGAGATATTTACTGTCTGTTCCTGATCATGGAGGTAGGTAGGACATGATCTCCAGTGGGGGTCTCATTGATTAACCTCATTGGCTAGTGTTACCTTAGTGAAGGCTTTCATCCTGGCCAGTTAGTGCTTCACACATACAAACTAGGCTCTGGGGTTGGCTTGAGAGATGTCTATGTAAGCCCATCCCAAATACCTGGATTTGATGTATCAAGTTGTTTCAAAACTTCAAATATCTGGAAGATGAAAGTGAATTTGTCTAAGACTGATCTTTAGCTAGCCGATCTCTTAGAAGAAAGGCTTGTTCCTAAAGAAGCACCAGGGAAGTGTGGGCTGACTTCATTCTTGGGGTTTTTTTGGTTACTCAGCTTGGACCAGAGCTTTGTCAGCATGCCACAGCAGGGACTAGTGTTTTTCAATCAGGAATCTGATGTGGTGATTCCTGTGGCAATCTTTCCATATCTCGGGGCTGCAGTTTGAAGGCTTAGATGAAGCAAAGACAGAAAGCTCCAAATATGTTTAATTGACAGGTTAGAGTGGGAAACAAGATTCTGCTATGCCAGATGACTTAAAAGCTTCACAGAACCACACATCCAAGATTGCTAAAGGGGTGGGAGTGGGGTGGGAATCTGTCTTCCAGGGTCAGACGTCTGCTCTTGTGAGATGACTCTGCACTGCACCCAAATGCCAGGGGGTAAGGAACAAATTTACCTGCTACTGGTTCTGAATGCACAAGCTTTGCCCAGTGTTTGGCTGATTCTCCCTTATTTTCACAATGCTATTAAGATCACATCACATTTTTGGTGTCTACAACATTGCTAAGATAAACACAACTATTGCATATTTTCTTAAAAACAAGGCCATTTGTTGACTATATCCTCCACATACTTGAGTGTCTTCTGATGGTAAGCTTGTTTTAAGTTCATTCTTATGGTCACAACAAATCCCATTTTCAGTCTTGCAAAGGAAATACGACCTACTTCCTAATATTGATATTAAGAGACAGATGTGGTAAGGAAATATATAAAAGGTGTTGGGAGAGAAAAGGAATTACTTTTATTGGCAGGTTCTCAAAAAGATTTTGATGACTTTAAAAATAAATGCAATTTAGTTTCTTAAAGACCCACTAACTGCAAGTAAGGAAGCCAAAAGGGAACACAGGAGAAAACGTGTTTTGCTGGGGTGGAATGCTTGTGGGAAGCATAGAAGGAAGTTGATTTTGTAAAATGAGTTGCATCAAGACTATAGATGCGGGCTGGGGATATAGCCTAGTGGCAAGAGTGCCTGCCTCGGATACACGAGGCCCTAGGTTCGATTCCCCAGCACCACATATACAGAAAACGGCCAGAAGCTGCGCTGTGGCTCAAGTGGCAGAGTGCTAGCCTTGAGCGGGAAGAAGCCAGGGACAGTGCTCAGGCCCTGAGTCCAAGGCCCAGGAATGGCAAAAAAAAAAAAAAAAAGACTATAGATGGCCTTGGATTCCAGTCTAAACAATTTGGATTTTATTGGAATTAGTCTCTGGGAAGATTAATCTAGCAACAGCGTGTAAAAGACTTTGGCACAGGAAAACCTGCTACTAGGCCGATACAACTCAGATGACTTTTTAAGCTCCTTGGTTTGGCTGAGTGACACACAAATAAGGGCTTTAAAAAAGCAAACTACATGGAGAGATGTGAGAAACCTAGTTTGATTGATCGACTCAAAATGTGAAATTACTAGGTCTGAACAAGTCCATGTAATAGGGGCTAATATCAGAGTTAATGCTGCAAAAGTTAATTGCATTAATAAACAATAGCAAGGTTCCTTGGTGAGCTGTTTGGGAATTATGATTTCCCCCTTGAATTTTTGGTGTGGACTACTCATATAAATATGGGTGGTAATATGATTTGGTCGATGAATGCAGCTTATGTATAGTACCGCCAGTCTTTCTCACAGCACTGAGCATAGGATGTCAGCTCTACTGAGTGTCCTAGAATCTCACAAATTAATACATGTTCAGTTTTAATAGAGTCCCAGTGATTGTGTGTGTGTGTGTGTGAGTGTGTGTATGTGTGTTTTGTTCACTAAAATCTAAGCCTTCAATATAGAGGAGAATTTTTGTATCTTCTTTTAATTTCTCTTGAATATACACATTTCCTTAATTGAGATTTTTGACAGCATCTGTGAATCAGCTTCTGAGCAGTCATTTGTAAATTGCAAGTGCTGTGTCTGGTTGACCAAGTCTCGAACATCAGAGGTGCAGGTGGCAGACATGGCTTTGTGCTGTGAAGAGCTCTTTGTGTGCTGGTCCAGGTGGCCAAACCTTTCTGCAACTAACTAGTCACCTCTAGGGATTTCCTACTGTCAGTATTATCTCAGACTTCTCAGTTGGGAATGTCATGGAAATAAATGAGATTTGCCCTACTTTTAATTATGATTAAAACTGGGGAGGATCTGCGGTAACTAAGTGGAGAAGGAAGAAAATCTAACCTAAATTATTTGAAATAAAATTATATCTACAACTTTTATTTTATGACAAATGGTAACAGTTGATAATATGGGCAATCTCATGTACACAATATCAATATAAAGTCTCTTCTCTGAAGGTCAGTTTGCATAGAATAAGAGTCTTCTCCAATTTTAGCCAAGTCTTATTGGATAATACTGCCCTACTTTCCTACCCTAAGCAATTCTATCCAGCCTGGAAGCATTGTTATATGAAACCAAAGAAGCAGCCTGGGCCAGATTCTCTGCTGCCTGTATTGAAAGGTTACCAGCACTCCATGAGAGAGGTAAGAGTGCTGAATTCTCCACCCTGGAAATCATGTTATGGCTGAGATCAGCCTTAAACACTTCCATGGCTGAGAAAAACAAGAAATCGTTATACCTTTCTAGATCATGCAGGCAGGAAGTATCAGAGACTTCAGTGTTCTAATTGGGAACAATATTTGTCTTTGCTTAATTTATTGCCACTTTGGGTCAGCTTGGTTTCTCACATGTCAAAAATCATAAACTTTTTGGCTAGAAATACTCTAAAGTTTCTCATAAAATTTAGCTGTCTTCTAATTTTGAATAGAAGATAGTTTTTATTTGGAAGGCAATCAAACTGTGTGGTCACATGCTATGATTTGAATTAGTACAGGACTCAAGAATTTTGTCTGTCATTTCTGACTTCAAAATAAGATAACTACATTTTGTTTCTCCAATTGTAATAGAAAGGAAATCATTTGATGGTTTTAAATAATCACTAATCTTTAGGGAACAATAGATGACATGAGTAGTAAAGGCTTTGATGAATGTTATGAAGCAGTATCTTTCCTTTATGGGTGAAATATTTACCAAATATACTACCTTTAATATGTTGAGAACATTAACACATACTAGGCATTCAAAAATCCCTTCTGGAGTGATGATCTATTCATTTCTTTTTGAGAATTATGGGAGCTGTCATTCATTTTCTTGGATGTTAGTGTAAGCTCACCTTGGCATGTTGAATGATAAAGTTTAGAAGGCATTTGACCTCACTAGAGGCTGTACTGCCATAATTTGTAATTTTAAATATATGTTGCAATCTATTATCAGCCATGATAGTTGTTTTTTTGTAAATTATGAATTAAAAAGTAAATCTATTTCAGACGAGAAAGACACAACTAGTAAAATCACTGTTTGTATGTGTGCATGCCAGTACCAGGGCTTGAACTCAAGTATTCCATGAATGACAGGCTACTTTTGTTGCTTAGTTGTTGTTATCATTAGCAGCATTGTCTTTTGTGTCTTTCCTGAAGTGTATACAGTGTCCTTTCTTTCACAGTCCTCTGATGCAAGGAAAAGTGTATAACTGCCACGTAGGCAAAGTTGGTCGTCTATGATTTCTCTTTGTTGTCTTCTGTCAAATGAAATTACGTTTACTATAGTAGTTGATTAACCTGTTACCACTTCAATATGGTAGATTCCAGTAGTCTTGATAAAATTAATTTCTCTTTGAAAGAGAAGTTTATAAATCAAGACCTGGGCAATATCCTTGAGCTTTCTGCTCAAGGTTGGCACTCTACCACTTGAGCCACAGCTTCATGTACAGCTTTTTCATGCTTAATTAGTGATAAGAGTCTTGTGGATTTTTCTGCCTCAACTGTCTTTAAACTGAGATCCTAAGATCTCAGCCATCTGGGTAGCTAAGTTTTCAGGCATGAGCCACTGGTCCCCAGCTAGAATCACTCTTTAGAAAGAAGTTTATCGAGCTGGGAATATGGCCTAGTGGCAAGAGTGCTTGCCTCATATACATGAAGCCCTGGGTTCGATTCCCCAGCACCACATATATAGAGAATGGCCAGAAGTGGCGCTGGGGCTCAAGTGGCAGAATGTTAGCCTTGAGCAAAAAAGAAGCCAGGGACAGTACACAGGCCCTGAGTTTAAGGCCCAGGACTGGCAAATAAAACAAAGAATAAGTTTACCAGGCCCACTCAACTTAAATTAGATTTAGTTTAATGTCTTCAGCAGACATTGGGAACTTGGACCACATTTTCACTGTTGGCATTCTGAGGGAGTAAAAGTCATTTTCCTTAAGTTATCTCTTTTGCCCCTCATGAGATTTAAATTTTTTTTAATGCAACAAACTTGACCTTGAAGAGCAAGAATGGATGAGCATCCTGGTGAATAAAATGGCAGTTGAAAGCCCAGGGCCATCTGCCAGCTGCACCTGGGCTGCAATCTACTAGGAGCATGATCTTCAAGAAACTTGGTAGTAAATATTTATTCTTTTGAAGTTGCTGTTTCTTCATTTATTAGATTGAATCACAGGTTGTGTACAGTAAGTGAGATGATCCATATATGTATGTAAGTGAAAAAAGAGAAGACTTGGCCTGGGTCCAAAGGGAAATGGAAAATGAGCCTATCTAGTCAACTATGGGGAGGGGAATTTTGATAGATTTTAGGGAGCACTAGAATTAGAAGCACTTAGGTACCCCAACTCTTCAGAATCTCTCTCTTCATCCTTTGTCCCTGCTTGTTTCCTTGTGTGCCTCCATGAGAGAAGGGTTATAGTCACTTGCATCCTTGAGCTCACATCAATCCAGCTGTGCTGTTAGAGAAGACTCGCTCCCGTTCTCCATCCAGAATGGAAAATACTAGCAAGTGTTCCGTCTGGCAGGCCCCTAGAGAACTAGGGCAAGCACTTTTAGAAGGGAGGCTAGAGTCAGGGAGAAGTCATCCTAAAGGGGCTACTCCATGAATGACAGGCTGCTTTTGTTGCTTAGTTGTTGGTATCATTAGCAGCATTGACTTTTGCATCTTTCCCGAAGTGTATCCAGTGTCCTTTCTTTCACGGTCCTGTGATGCAAGGAAAAGGGACTCTAAATACCAGGTGTAACTGCCAAGTAGGTAAAGTTGGTTGTTTTTGATTTTTCTTTCTTTTTTTTTTTTTGTCTTTGATTTTTTCATTGTTGTGTCTCTGTCAAATAAAACTACTTCTACCATAGTAGTTGATTAACCCATTAACACTTAAATATGGTAGAGTCCAGTAGGCCTTGATAAAATTAATTTCTCTTCGAAAGAGAAGTTTATAAATCACCATTTAATCTTTGGCAGAGGATGTCTGACATGGAAAGGTCAGGGATGGATGTGGTAGTTTTCCCTGCCCTTAGCCATTGGGTGTGGGGGTTCTGACTCTTCCTTACAGCCTGTCACACATTCTGACACCACATTTTGCCTTCCTCTTCCTAGTTCCCCTTCTCCATACTCTGGCATAACAGTAACGTAAAATCTCCTTTTCTGAAAGTTAGATGCTCACAGATATAGCAAATGTATGTTTTCAGGAGTCCTGTAAAGATATTGAAAAGATCAGGAAATCCTAATGAAGGCAGCAAAAGAGCCTGGCAAAATAATCAGGGCAAAGACCTCCTCCCGTAGAGGCTGTGCATTCCTCACATGGTCTTGAGCAGGCTTGTGGGCAGACTCATTGCCATGACCTTGAGCCGTCTCACATGTGGATCCCCTGAGCATCACATCAGGATCCATTGCTCCTGAAGACTTGCATGTGAATAGTGTACTGATTGCACCCCAGAAGTGTGCATTAGAATGGGCTCCCATTCATGAAGGCTCATCCATGCTCAGAGAGCTCATACAGCATCTGCCCAATGATCCTGAGTTATGTAGTTATCTTCTAGAGATACCTCATTACTCCTGAAAAATGTGTCCCAAGGGTCCCATCTCTTGGGACCCCTCCTGTCCAGTGAGAGCTTTGTCTTATCTTTTTCTTCAATAACATTTGCCATTTCACTTTTCCCACTGTGATCATGGTCTCATTCTTTGAGACCATAGAGGCAAAGGACCAGATCCAGTTGTTGTAATTTGTCAAATCACTGGTTAAATAAGCAACATATATGGAGCTCTAAGTGTCTGTGTGTGAGAGATGACTGGTATTAGAGATGACACATCAAGTTTCATACCAAGAAATAAGGAAATACAGGAAGTCATTCTGATATCTACAGATGGATGTAATTTTGTGTTAGAAGCTACAAAGGCTTCACAACTCTAGACTGCATCGTTAAGGTGATTAGGACTCTGATAAGAGAAAAAAATACTGCAGAGATGAAGCTAGAAACCCTGCATTTCAAAATCAGAGCAAAAAACGTGGTTACTGTATATGATTTTGGTACACTGGGTATTGTATATATGCCTACCTGATCTAGGGAAGGGAAAGAAAAACAAGGGTGTAAGGTAGCACAAGAAATGTACTCACTGCCTTATTATGTAACTGTACCCATTTTGCACAACACCTTGTCAACAAAATTTAATTAATAAAAAAAATCAGAGCAAAGAAAATCAAGGGACAAAGGAGAATACAACCTAGGAGTTCTCTATTTAAGAAGAATGACAATTACAAACAAGTAGTAAGATCTTAGAATTTTGTCAGAATCAACAGAAATTTACAATGACGTCCTTGCACTTTTGTGCATATTGATAATCTAGCACATGAACATTCAATTGTTACCCTGGAAAGATTCTTGCCTCTGAAATTTACCAGTCTTCTGTCATGTTTCTCCACTGCTTAAAAAAAAATTCCCTGTGCTGACTAATACTGTCTTCTTTTGGTGAGTTGAGCCTTTGATCCCCAGCAGATATGTATTAAAAGCCCAGGAACTTAACCGAGGAGAGATATTCAGTCAAATGCACTATTTCGTAATATAATCTCATAGACTAGAAGTGTCTGATATCACTATAGATATGTCTTGTGGAATAAGCAAAATCTGCTTGTAGATCACAACCCTTTCTCAACTCTTGCAATGTTGAATTAAACATAAGATTACTGAAAGCCTGTAAGTTTTTGGAGCTGAATTTGGGGAGAAATCAGACCTACATGAGGATTAGTGAGACAATTAACTATCTCCAACAACAACCTAAGCTTTTTAAAAATGATTTTTTAAAATGAAATTATCAGGGCAGGCACAGGTAACTCACACCTATAATCCTAACCACTCAGGAAGCTGAGACCTGAGAATACTGGTTCAAAGACAGACCAAGCAGAAAGGTCCATGAGACTCTTATCTCCAGTTATCCACAAAAGGGTCAGAACTGGAGCTGTGGCTCAAATTGGTAGAAAAAGCTCAGGGATAGTACCCAAGCCCTGAGTTCAAATCCAAGGACTGACAAAAAAATACCATTGAGTCAATTCTAGAATTAACTTTTACAAGTGAACATTTGACAACCTAGAAAACAAATCTAGTTAAGCGCTGTTCTTATGAGTATTTTTTTCTTACCTGATTGTCCTTGTCTGCTCCTTTGACTTGCTAAAACTAATGTAGCCATTTTTATTTATGTATGTATTTATTTATTTATTTTGCCAGTCTTGAGGCTTGAACTCAGGGCCTGGGCATTGTTTCTGGCTTCTTTTTGCTCAAGGCTAACACTCTACTACTTGAGCCACAGCACTACTTCTGCCTTTTTCTATATATGTGGTGCTGAGGAATTTAACCCAGGGCTTCATGTATACAAGGCAAGCACTCTACCACTAGACCACATTCCCAGCTCTTCTTTCATGTTTTTGAGCCATGTGGTTATTTTCTTTGATTTTTATTAGGTTCTAATTCTACCCAAGCAAGTGCTATCTGATACTAATGTAGGAATAAAGCATTAAAGTAACATTAATTGGTGCTTTTGTAATGAAGGATGTGGTAGAAAATTTGTGAATATTGATGAGTGAAGACAGAATCATTTTTTCTTCACATGGTGATGATCATCAGGTTTATAGGCTTATAGGCTTTGATATTTATGTAATATTCCAGATTTTAAACCATTTTCATATATATGCTTATTACATCCCCATTTATTTGATGTCTTAATGCTTTTTCTTTCTTTCTTTTTCCTTAGGAGAGAAAAAAATAGGAGCTCATAGACTGAATAATGTGAAAACGCTTTGTAGTTTCTTTGACAGAAATTTTCCCAGACATAGGACAGTGGGTTTACTGCATAAGACTCGGCTGCAGTCCAGCATCAAAGACTTTATGAACACACGCCAAGCAAACGATCTGACTCAGCTGCTCAGTGGTTATCAAAGAACTGTATCAGAGGTAGATGTTATGAATACAATTTACAGTGCTTTTCGAGATGGCTTCAACAAAGTCTGTTTATGTTTTTCTCCCATGTGCAAAATTTCCTGAATAGAAGCATGTTTACGGATAATGTATTCTATTCCATGTACTCCAAGACAAACACAATGATCCTTGTATTTTGCATAGTTTTTAAAAAGTTATTTATACTAAAAAAAACCCTGTCATGATCATTGTCATGGCTTTATTAGATGAGGAAAAAACAATAGGATTATTAAACCCATTTTTCTGACCAGAAAACTAGTTGATAATTTATGTGTGACTCTAAGTAGAAAAAGAACAGACTTCTGAGAATTGATTGGTGAGCTGTTCATTAATATTTAGCATGACAGTGAAGTTAAAAAGATATACCATATGTAAAGACAGAGAGGAGACAAGTGCAGGAAAGATAAGAGAGAGCTGATTGGGTTATTTAGACAAAGTCATTAAAGCGTTCTACATCTTACTTTTGTTGTATCTGAAAGAAGTTAATCCTGAGCCTAAATTTTTGTGTCATCTTTCCTTTGTCTTACTGTTAAACCTCATGGATATGGAAGATTAAGTTTATGCTGGAGAAAAGTTTCTGTGGCAAGGAATCTAAAATGAATTAAAGGAGAGGAAGAAGACAAAGGTAGCAGTAGGCAAAAACTTGGGGAAAGAAGTCATGTGGTAGTTCATGCCTGTTTTAATAACTCAGGAAGCTACAGCAGGAAAGAAAGTTGGAAGCTGTAAATTCTTTCTGAAAATAAAAAAATGTAGGAAGATATCTCCGGAGGTGTATGTGATGTTTAAGGTTCTCTGGATAAAAACCTTGTTTTATTATACCATTATTGTATTTTTACAGAAAAGCCAAATGAAACAGATTTTTCTCCTTCTACTTTACACTAATTCCAACATTATCCTTACACAAGATTAATATTATGAAGAAAGAGACTTTGGAAAGATAAGATGTAGAAAAATAGGAGGGCTTAAAATATACATACATACACACATATACATAAGATCATGTCATATTATATATATCCTACTTTTCCAGTTATTCTATAGATTGTATTACCCAAACTTAAACTTTATGATTAGCTTATAGTGAATGCATTTATGGTTTTCTAACACATCTTCTGTAGTCTATGACCCTTCACAGATGCTCTTCCTCTGCCAGAAAGCCTAGAACTCTGTCTCTAGGCACCCATACTGTACTTTCATATTCTAGTACTTACCATTCTATATGGAAAATTTGAATGCTCAAGCTCCTACACTTCATAAGGAAAATCTTTTTTTTTTTTTTTTTTTTGGACAGTCCTGGGGCTTGGACTCAGGGCCTGAGCACTGTCCCTGGCTTCTTCCCGCTCAGGGCTAGCACTCTGCCACTTGAGCCATAGCACCACTTCTGGCCATTTTCTGTATATGTGATGCTGGGGAATTGAACCCAGGGCCTCATGTATATGAGGCAGGCACTCTTGCCACTAGGCCATATCCCCAGCTCAAGGAAAATCTTTATATGCATGAAAACTCTTTCCTTGTGACAGCTGTGGAATTTTTTAGCCTGTTTTATTTGCCTAATATAAATTTGATAATAAGGAATAAATGAAATAATGAGAAAACTAATGTGTATGAAAAATGTTGAAGGAATGCCTACTGAGGGAAAAAGAACAACTCATTCCTTCCTACAATAGTATGTAAATAATGAATGGTCTACATAAAAAATATCTATAAAGAAAATGTTGTAAAATGTCAGCATGAATGGTTATAAAGAAGAGAATGGGGGTGATTTGTCTTGAATTTCTCAAGTTTGTTTAATAAGCATTTTTCATATGATATTTCAAAATACTTTGGAAACTCTAAAGGAAAGCACACTATAAATATGATTGTTAATTGTAGTAATACATTCCCAGTATGTTAGAGATATAGTTTCTATGAATATGCTTCTTTGTAATCATCCTTAGGAGCCCCATGTTAAACAAAAGAACATCTTGGATTTATTTGAAAAAAATAGATTTTTCCATATTTATATAGTTCAATTTCTTCTTTTTTTTTTCTGTTAGGTGTGTGAGTGTAAGAGGGCTACATTTGTCCTTCACTTGTGTGAACAGGAAGAGTTATACAACAAACAACCCTTTTGTCCAACAGCAAGGTATAAACAAGAGTAACTTGCACAAGCAGAACTGAGTTCCCTGCAGGCAGATCCATATACCTAATGAAGGACACGTGCAGACTCAGCCAGGAGCTCAACAAGTCTGTACAGTTCATCCTGTGTGAACTTGACCTAAAATACCTGTACATGACTCTAGAAGTTATTTGCCTGGGGGCTTATATAACAATCTGAAAATATAAACCATCTACTCATGTACAATCCACCAAAATCTTGACGTCTCAAGAACTACCCTCTTCTTTCTCTGTGGAGATATTCCAGAAGCCAGAGTGATCTTATCTGCTCAAAAAATATAGATAACATCAAGACAGAAAGATCCAATAAAGGCTTTCCAAGCTGTTATGATGGCATGCTTGCTTCCCAGGATACTTCAATATCATAAAGAAATATGGTTGTAAATATGACAGGAGGATTTAAGTTCTTATCCACTTTGATCCAAGACAGACCGATTTAAATGCAGGTTGTGGCCCTTTATTTTCTTTGGCTTTTGTAATGCAGAATTATTACTGGTCAGGATCCAAATTGTCTTTGTTTTTCCCTTCTTTTCAGTTGTGCTGATTGAACTCAGGGCCTGGGAGCGGTTCCTAAACTCTTTTGCTCAAAGCTAACACTTTACAACTTTGAGCCACAGTGCTACTTCTGGTTTTCCAGTGGTTAATTGGAGATAAGCGTATCTTGGAGACTTTTCTGCTCTGCTTGACTTTGAAGCATGATCCTCATATCTCTACCTCCTGAATATCTAGGATTACAGGTGTGAGTCACCAGCTCCAGCCAAATTCTTTCTTATTCTGCCCTTTATTGTATACTAGATTGAGTTGGTTAAGCATAAAACAAAATATTCTCCTCCTTTAAAAATTAACATTCATGGGCTCTGAATATGGCCTAGTAGTAGAGTGCTTGCCTCGTATACATGAAATTCTGTGTTCGATTCTTCAGCAATACACACACACACACACACACACACACACACACACACACACTTAGCCAGAAGTGGTGCTGTGGCTCAAATGGTAGAGTGCTAGCCTTGAACAAAAAGAAGCCAGGGATAGTGCTCAGGCCCTGAGCTTGAGCTCCAGGACTGGAAAAATAAAAAAGAAGTCGATAAATAAAAGGTAACATTCAGAATGAGAAACAGTAATGGACATTTATTTGCAAACATGAAGAGATTTTTAACAAAAGACTGTTCTTAGCCAGTCTTTTAGTATTTTAATTTTAATTTTTATTTATTTATTTATTTATTTTTCAGGCAGGAGAGAAAGTTTATTACCAAACTGCTGGCCTGTGGCCAAGATGATCCATGGCCGGAGAGAAGGGAGAGAGGGAGAGAGAGAGAGAGAGAGAGAGAGAGAGAGAGAGAGAGAGAGAGAGAGAGAGATGAGAGAGCAAGAGATGAGAGAGAGACGAGAGAGAGAGAGAGAGAGAGAGAGAGAGAGAGAGAGAGACCCCCACCCAGCCCTGCCTTATATCTAGGGCAGGGGCAAGGGGTGTGGCCAGGTGGGTTAGGATGTGACATCAGGGAAAGGGGAGGTAACTGCCTCCAGGTCTGCAGGTTACCCAGGTAACTGGGTGGAGACTTAATGAGGTGGGGGCATCTACATGGAGCCCTCAGGGAGAGGACCTAACATTCCAGCCTTTTAATAGTTATGAAAAAGGACGAAGACTCTCTCTGGCTGCTTCCTGCTGGCAAGGGGCATCGGCATTAGGGGTAAAAGGCAGAAATGTGGCCCCTCCTGGAGAAGGCGAGCAGCAGGGTCCCTTGGTGGTAGATGCCAGTCCTTGAATGAAGCCTGGAAGAAGTCTCATGAGGCAGGGGCTGGGCAAAAAAAATATTAAGGCAAAAGGAAGGGTTTAGGGCACAAAATTAAAAATTGGATGACTTGGACAGTTCTTATACTCAGGCATGGACATTAGATGGACAAGCTACTATCTCTTGATCCCCTGGCTCTGGTTAATTTTGAAAGGGCGAGACAAAGTGACTCCATTTAGGATGTGACATAATTCTCCTCTTACTCCTCTCCATGATCCTTGTTCTGAACTGGCTGAGTCCCAGGGGTCTAAGTGCTTGTTGCTGGGATGGCTTGCCCCCATTGGCATTCACGGGGTTTGAACTCAGGGCCTGGGCACTGTCCCTGAACACTTCTGCTCGAGGCTAGGACTCTACCACTTGAGCCACAGCTCCACTTCCAGCATTTGGCTGGTAAGAGATAAGTCTCTTCAACCATGCTTCCAGCCTGGCTCTTTGCTGGTTAGTTGGGAGATGGAGTTTGAGAGAGATTTTCTGCCCTGGCTGGCTTCGAACTGCAATCCAAGGAGTCTTTGCCACAAAAGCCCTTTTTGATTTCCAATTAAAACAACAAGGAGACCAGGGGGACTAGAGCTTACCTGTACCTTGTCAAGAACTGACCAAATACTTGCCAGAATTCTGCAATGACAAAACTCAGTAGATTTGATGAGTTTTAGCACAGATATATAGCTAGATGGACATACTAACAAATGACGTTTACACATACATACACACATGAACACACATACACACTGTGCACATAGGTTTTACAGCATGCAAAAATGAATTTCAGCAGTAGACTAGGAATTCCAATAGTAAATGACATTTTTTGTCCAATATTTTAGAACCACGTGGTCGGTTAGAAAAACAATTTTGCTAGCAAACAACAATTTTCAGATTATCAAATGAAGAAACCATATTTTGATAAACTCCAATGGGATGCCATGTTGAGGGGGGTGGCAGGAGGACACAAACACACTAATAGAGAACACGTGGCATGGCATAATGGCACCTGAGCTGATGCCTGTTAAACCCAATATCCACCACGTGGTCAATGCTAGAGCAAAGAACTTTTAGATATCTTTGCTGACAAAGCACATTGGTGGTCAAGCCTCAGTTTCGAAGGTCTGTGAAAAGAGGCAGCTTTGTGAGCAAGGCACACAATGATGGTACAACTTGGGAATTTTATAAAGTAAGCAAGTAAGCAGGAAGATGAGAGAGAGAGGGAGAAAAAGGAAGAGAAAGAGAGGAAAAGAGAAAGAGAGAGAGAGCCTGAATATAAGTGACTTGTAACCATTTACCATTGCAGTGGCAAAAACTGTATCTGAGCGAGTATTTCCAGCAGGCCTCATTGCACTGTCAAGAGGTGTGCTAGCAGTTTCCCGGCTTGGATGTGAATGTGATGCAAAACCCAAAAAGCAGGGGAGAGAGGCGCCTGGTGAGTGGATGAGCTTACCGGGCAGAAGCGGCAGAAGCAGTGGACGGAGCGGCAGAGAACCGGAACAGCAGCAGTTTCACTTCTTTTAGTATTTTTAAATAAAGATATTTTTAAAAAAAACAAGAAGATATTTTTAACTGAACTATTTCTTCCATAAGAAAATGCTTTGGTGTTTTGGGTGGTCTTTAGATATAATACTGGTCATAATAGAAAAAAGAAGACATTAGAAGTAGTCACATTCAAATTCACAACTTGACTTATTATGTTTAGCATTAAAATGGGAATCATACTTGTTTCCCTCTCTTTAAGATGGATGGAAAAAAATAAGTAAGTGAATTAGTAGGTGAAAGTGCTTGGCATATAGCTAAGTCCTTTATAAATTTCAAGGCAGACAGGATGTTAGCTATGTAAATAATAGCCTGTTTTGATTTCTTCATGGATTTGTTTGCTTTGTCATGCTGATCTGGCTCAAGTAATAATTAGACCACGAAGAGAGAGTTTGACATGAAACAAAGATCATTAAAGATATTAGAAAAGAAATATTTTTAGGTCTTTTGTGGTCAGAAATAGCTGCCCTCTGGGTAGTTTCATGGTATTTCTGCCTTTATCTGAAACATTCCCAGAAGTGAGTTATCTTAGATTCCTACTCCCTATCTTAGTCAGGCCTTCAAAGTGAGCATAGTTAACTCTTTCGGTTTACATTCGTATGTGTGTCTGTATCTAGATATAAAGCAAGGAGTTTGCTGCTTTATGTGGTTTAACATGTATGTATATATGTATCTCTCTTTCTCTCTCTGTGTCATCTAGAGCATTAAATCCTTGTACTCACATAAAGCAGATATTACACTCATTTTCTAATTAGAAAACTTAGACACAAAGTCAAAAAAATAATGTTATGAGCTCACAAATTATTTTTATTGTAAATGATATGTGGGAAAATGGAGGAAGGATTAAAATTCAGACTTTTAATTAAAATCATTTTAAAGATAATTTATAATTATTTCTTTTATTTAATTATAATATAAATTATATCATAGTTCTGTATCTAGTTTTTCTATTTCACTGTAGTTTCTGCAGTTATTCTCTTATCTAACTTCTTTCTTTATCTTGCACCTACTTTCCAGTAGAACCAACATTACCTTCTCAGAGAAATATTTCTACAGGTGGTTAACCAGTCCTTCCAAGATGCATTAACTTCTAGCAAAGCGTTGTTGACATTCCATTGTTTATTAGTTTTCTTCTGCCTCATCCACTGGTCTGTTAAATTCTTGATTATTCACAGAACAGTATGCATACTGATTAAATGAAGTTTCCATATTATAAGAGACAATATAGATCTAATTGATTTTAAAGTGTGTGCTCCATTTCAGAAACAACCGGTTGACTCTTGGAGCTGAGGTTTTTTTCATCATTTACTCAACATCTAGTGGCATTTATATTCAAATTTCTATATACTCATTGTTCTCTTGTAATACCCTTAATGTAGGTGGGAGGAGTCTTAGCCTGGTTATTTGTATTTTATTGCTGTTTAGATGGGTTCTCCATGTGTGATCTAGCAGGGCTTCTCTCTTTTGATATGTGTCTTTATCTTTTTGAAGCTTGATCACAATTTCAATACTGCACTTAACTTGTCACTAAGGTATTCCTGTGTCAGAATCTGGGTCTTGGCATGTCTGTATTCATCCACAGTTTCCTCTCTGATGAGTGTCTTTGAAATGTCCTAATATTTTTTCAAGGATCTGAAAATTTGTACCATAATTTGTAGAATGTTTTTTCTGATTTACTCAAACCTGGTGCTCCTGTATTTTGTTCCCTTAAAAGATGTTTTTCCCTTATCAGTTACAATAATTGCTCCTTATCATTTAGTCCTTTTAAAATCAACCAATTCATGTATTTTTTTTTGTCATCATCTTTCACTTGTAGGTCCTGGTATGTTTACTACTGTGTACTGAACTTACAAAATTGCTCCTGTTCCGTTTTGTGTGCTGACTTCTTGTGTGGATCATATTTGGTCAGTGAATGAAAATAATTACAATGACTTTCAAACAAAACTCTTGCCTTATCATCCCAAGAATAGTCACTTATCGACTCTTAGTAAGATCTTTTGTCCTCATAAACATCATTATTCTACCTGAATGCTTGAATGTGACTGTAGTAAACTCAGCCTGTTTCTTCTAGCCCTGCTTCCAACTCCTACTTCAATCCCAATATGCTTGCTTGTATGAAGGCTTACGTTCATTTACAGAGCACACAGAAATCAATAGCCTATGTATAGGGGATAGGACAGAATGCAAAAAGTACAGAACAATTTTCTCTCTCAGAGTCTCTTATTTGTAGTAAATATAAGATCGTCTAATTGGTCTCACCAAATATTAAATGTCAGTGTATTAGCAAATTTTATAATAGTAGTATTTGAAAGATTTAGGTTAATCAGATGTGAATTTATCTATTTAAATTACTTAGGATAAATACAGTATGAAGGTATTATCAGAGAGAGTTTAATAGTTTGCTTCATTAGACTCAGAGAAATAATATTAATATAGTATGGCCTTAAAAATAAAATAACTCTCTAAATGGTGGTTTAATATTTAAATGTATTTTGAACCTACATAAATGAATCAAATGAATTAACACATACTTTTATAAATCAAAAGATAAATGTTTGTATGACAGCATATTTTTTGAGTAAACATAGAAAAATAAATGTGTGGGTGACTTTCTAGCTTATATTTCTATTTTAAGAATTTATTTAACTGAATAAACATTCTGTAACTTTTTTTTTTACCCACAACTAAAATGTTTTCTGGGACTCAGAATTATGACATAGAAATTACCATAATTTAATTTTCTTTCCCAAGAACAAAGTGGTGATTTTCTCCTCTGATAATCTGTGGGTTAATGAAGAAAATACCACTGTGATTTTTTGGGGATAATCCAACTTAATGACATAATTATGAAAAGAGTTTTTCTTATGTATCATGTACTTCACTTGGTCCTTGTGGTCATTTTCTTTCACAGATATATTTTCTCTTGCCAAGAGAAATGCAATAGAAGCAAACATTGTATCATACAAAATGATGGGTCTGCTTGCCCGTGGGATTAGGGACAAAAGCATGTTCATATTTATTGGCTTTTCTTCTTAATGGGTAGATGAAATCTGAAGCCATTTAAGTAAAATAATGTAGAATTTTTGTCTACTTATTTCAGTATAGTTCCTTTAGTTTAGTTTTTAGATTCTATTGAAAGACAAGTAGCCTTTGGAAAG
This sequence comes from Perognathus longimembris pacificus, assembly GCF_023159225.1. NCBI lineage: Eukaryota > Metazoa > Chordata > Mammalia > Rodentia > Heteromyidae > Perognathus > Perognathus longimembris. The sequence goes on along the minus strand of NC_063162.1, from coordinate 96,755,383 downwards.
TTAAAAGCCAGCCAGATACTATAAATTCTAAATGATACAATTATGTAGGTCTCAATAATTTTGTATGTTTCTATGACTCTATTCATTTATCAACTAGAACATCTAAGAATTATTTCAGATTTAAGAATTCTTAACAAATCTTTACATGATTAGTTGAAAGTTTTCATAGTCAGAGAACACAAGAAAAATATTAGCTGGTTTTAATCTGGCAGAGAGGTCCTAGTTCAATTTCTTCTCTAGTGGATAAAGTGATTTGTTCCCAGATATAAACATTGTACACATTTCTGAATTTCTCTCCTTTTTCTTTAAAAAAAAGTCCTTTTCCCTAGATGGAGTTTATTTGGTTTGTTGTTTGAGGTACATTTTTCTTTACAAATTTCTGTATTGTTACTCTGTTTCTATTTAAACGTTATTTCAAAAATAATCCCTCTTAATCCCCTTGGTTGGAAGTTATCAGGGATCTTTTCATAGCTAATGATTCTGAAAATAAAAGATGATGTGCTCCTATTGTTTGAAATTGAAATGCCTCCTAGAGCTCATGCATTGAGGAGTTGGTCTCTACTATTGGTTTTATTTTGAAGTACTAAAAATTTCAGGAAGTGAGGTCTAAGTGGAGTATGTAAGTAACTCTAGATATGTCCTGAAAAGGCATAAAACCTCGTTCTTAGCTTATTTTGGTCTCCATACAGCTCCTCCTTCTGCTGTGAGATGGTGAGATGAATTACCTTGCTCTGTAAGTGCATCCCTCATAACATTTTGCTTCACCACACACCCAGAAGCAATGGAGCCAACTGACTATGGTCTTAATCCTTTATATTGGAGCCAAAATAAACCTTTTCTAAGTTGCTTTTTCAGGTACTTGCCACAGTAATAGCAAGTATAACAAAAAGCTGGAGGTCTTTGGAATTGCTTTTTTGGGAGATGGTTTAAAAAGTCTGAAGAACTGAAATAAAAAAAACTGGAATACTCTAAGTGTAACTTAATGGACATTATCAATAGGAGCTCAGAAAATTAAAATGATGATAGAAATGTATAAAGGCTGCTCAGCAGATTTCAGATACAAATGACTGTATTGAGAACTGGGCTAGAGACCATTCATGTTCCATTCTGGCAAAGAATTTGTCTCTGTTTTGTCCATTTCCTAAGACTTTGAGTTTGAGAATTTTTGTTTTTTGGTGTTTTGTTTTTTTGGCCAGTCCTGGGGCTTGGACTCAGGGCCTGAGCACTGTCCCTGGCTTCTTTTTTTTGCTCAAGGCTAGCACTCTGCCACTTGAGCCACAGCGCCACTTCTGGCCATTTTCTGTATATGTGGTGCTGGGGAATCGAACCCAGGGCCTCATGTATATGAGGCAGGCACTCTTGCCACTAGGCCATATCCCCAGCCCAGCATTTCCTAAGACTTTGAGTCAGGCTGAATTTAAAAGTAATTAATTAATCTAGTGGAAAAAACTTACAAGGAAGTTTAGCATTTATGCTGTAGCAGAAATGTTACTGGAGACTTTTAGCTAGCTTTGCAATGAGACTCAGGAGCAAAAGGCAGAGTAGAAAGAATGGAAAAATCTTGCAATTTGGTCAGAAACACTGAGGGTAAAGTGTGGTTTCTGCAGGCAGCTTCTAAGAAAATAACGTTGTAAAGCTGTGTGTAAAGTCAAAGATGCAATTCAGACCTCAGCAAGTTAGAGATGGCATAAATGTAGAATGTCTTTTGATGAATGGCACAAGCAGTAAGCAGAGCCAGTTCAGAAGAAGGGCTGTGTGGTGTGCAGTGGCATTGGGCTTCCCAAGCTCTCTGGAGCCCATCTCCTGCCACCATATGTCCCAGATGTGGACATGGAGCTATAGGATTTAATGTTTGTTTACTTACCTGGATTTTGGTCTTGGCTTTAATCCCTCCCCTCTTTCAAAGCCTCATTCATTTTAGAATGGGAATATTCATTATATATAAAATAACATATGTTATTACATGTGTTTAGTATACATATTAATATAACACATATAATATATGTCATATATTATATCATAAATATAATGTATTACATTTATTATATATTAAAATTATATCTTTTTTATTTCATAGAGGCTCATAGCTAGAATCACAGAGATTTCCTACTTGAACTATTGAGCAATACTGAAACTGTTAAGACTTTGGAGATTCTTAGAGATGGAATAAGTTCATTTTTTATTGTGAGATTGACATGATAGGCATGAGGTTTTAGGGGTCCAAGGCAGACTGTTACTGCTTTAATATGAGATATTTACCTACAGGCTCATGTATTATTGGCTTGGTCCCCATCTCATGGTTCTGTTTTTGGAGGTACTGTAAATTAGAAGGTGGAGCCGAATTGGAGGTAATAGGCCAGTGGCAGTATACTCTTGTTTCTGATCTCCTTTTGTCTTGCCATCTCACTCACTTCTGACTGCCATGAGGTGAGCTGTTTTCCTTTGTCGCTTGCTCATGGTATGATGTTCTTTCTTCACATGAACACGGAACCAGTGGAGCCAATAATTGCCCATGTTCTTTTTTGTGCTTTTTTTGTTTGTTGTTTTTTTGGCCAATTCTTGGCCTTGAACTCAGGGCCTGCGCATTGTCCCTGGCTTCTTTTTGCTCAAAACTAGCACTCTGCCACTTGAGCCACAGCGCCACTTCTGGCTGTTTTCTATGTATGTGGTGCTGAGGAATCGAACCCAGGGCTCATGTATACGAGGTGAGCACCCTTGCCACTAGGCCATATTCCCAGCTAACTGCCCATGTTCTTAAGCCTATGAGGCCATGGGCCTTGTTCTTTCAAGTACTTGTTACAGCAATGAAAAGCCTAATATGTATGTGTATACATATATATATAAAATAATAAATGATGTACATATAAATGTGCATGATAATATCCATTGACTACCAAATGTATTTAATGAGATTTTTGAAGTCCTTGGTATATCTTTCTACCTCTCTCCTTACTACCACTCTTCAGAAGCTATTTTTATATAATTTTATGTTAATATTTGTCAGTTTTGCAGTTTTTGAAAATTACAGAGTGGTGATATGTAAGTTGTATTGACAATTATTGGTTTGTTTATGTTTTGAGATACTGAAGATTGACTGTAGGCTTTACCCTCTAAGTGAGCATTCAATCACTGACCTATACCCACAGCCCACGTGTGTGTGTGTGTGTGTGTGTGTGTGTGTGTGTGAGTCCTGGGCCTTGATCTAAGGACATGGGTGCTGTCCCTGAGCTTTTTTGCTCTAGACTAGCACGCTACCATTTGAGCCCTACCTCCACTTTGGGTTTTGGGTAGTTAATTGGAGATAAGAGTCTTGTGGACTTTCTTTCCAGTGCTATCTTGGAATTGTAGTCCTCAGATCTCAGCCTCCTGAATAGCTAGGATTACTGATGTGAGCCACTTGCACCTGGCTCACACTGCCTTCTAAAAAGAAAATCTTTTTAACGAGATTCTTCTCTGTGATAGGAAAGGCTATAGCTCGTTCATTTTTACTGTCCTTGATAATTCCATCATATTAGTATTACCAAAAGAAACTTAATCTTTCCTTTTTCCATGGACATTTGCTTTGTTTTTCAGGACTTGTCATTTAACTTTGCTCTTATGAATATTGTCTTTCTTATCAAATTTGTAGAGCAATCTATATTAGATTTTCATTTCTTCAAATGTCCATTTTTTACCATTATACTCATACTGGATAATGCTAGTTGTTTTGAAAATAATTGTAATACTTTAAGAAGTTAGAGATTATATGATCATTGTATTAACTTTTTTTCAAAATATCAGCATGTGAAAGATGATACTTGGCTACAAAATATAAAGATACTATTCACTGAGAGAAGAAAAACTACTATAGAATTGGAAAACTTTATATAATAAAATAATAATAAAGGAAAGAAACTAAGTTGACTTATCTTTCATGAAATGCTTTCTGGGAATCAATAATATGCTTAAGTGTTAATCTGTGATTAAAATTTAAGATTGAGTACCAATTTTTTTTATTCCTATCTATTTTTCTGTGACTACATAAGTAGCTCAGTAAACTCACCTACTCAAAATTAAGTCATAAGTGAAAAAGTATAACTCACAAACATTTTCCTCTTTGGAATGCTATGATACTTCAGTGGTTTCTTCTCTTAAAGTGGGTTAATTCATATTGTATGTAAGACTGAAGTAAAGTTATTTTCCAATGGCAAATGGTAAATACATGGTAGAGTTGGAATTAATTTGTATTTATAAGAATAGGTTTTAAATATTAGAGCATTAAGATTGGCATGTGAAAAAGGGTTGTAAGTATTCAAATATGAACTGTATTTATTAAATATTCAGAAGTCCAAATAATATTGAAAATTATCCTAAACGGCCATAAATACCTTTGTGTGTATTTCATAAGCATTGTTATTGGTTTTTGTCATTGCTTAGAAAGTTGGTAGTAGTTCACTCAACAATCCAATGTATATTTTACAAAATTAAGAAGAAGGAGTGAAAGATGAATAGTGAAGGGATGTATTCATAAACTACTTTGTTAAACGGCAACTCCTTTGTACAACTACTTAAAGATAATAAAATAAATGAGTAAGTAAATAAAAAATTTTGGAAAGTGAAGGTAAAAGCAGATTAGGAAACATGCCATGTGAAATTGAGAAAATTATTAACCATTTTGGATGGAACCATTCTTGCTTCAGCTATGAAATGAGATAAACATTGAGCCTTCTACATATAGATGATCCAGAGTTAAGTGAGATTTCACAACAAATTATGGCAATATCTGACATATAGAAGTACTAAATCGATATCGACTGTTTTAAGAGTAATGGTAGGAAAAATGTTATTCCTTGGTGAAATGTAGTGTATCATCATATTAGTGAAAGTTAATTTACTTGCTTTGTGAAGCTTGCTGTATTAACTCTTATGAGAAGCACAATCACGAATTAGTTTGACCTTAAAACAATAGCTCTAGACATTTACAGGAGAGGATCTTAAAATGAGAAAAATAGGCATGCCAGCTGATGTTCTTTGTAACTCTGTACCAGAAATAACCTGAACCTGCCAATAATAAATTTAGCTGGATGGAATTCTTTGACACTATTGAAAATGACAATTATGAGGTGGTTAATAAGGCAAAAAAGAGTTAGATAAGAAGGCAATCATATGTGAGCTATGTAAAAATGCTGATGATCTTGGAGAGAACATAGTGTCCTGTTGACATGGTGACTAAAAAAGCACAGATAAGGATTTACAGGGTCAGCTTGGGCTTAATGCAAAGTGTTCTGTGCAATGAAGAAAAGCAGGGTGGGATGTAACATACCTCTCAAGAGTTTCTTATTACTTTTAGGAGGAGTGTGTGAACATTTCCCGAGGGCCTGATTTAGTCTGCATTAGCTCAGTTTTTTAAAAAAATATTTTCTCATAGGCATACCAGTAACTTGCCTTCTCTACTACATATTCCATCAAGAATGTGACAATAATATAAAGCCCTTTGAGGGGAAAAATTGAGAGAAAGAGAGAGAGAGAGAGATCGAGAGAGAGAGAGAGATCATTGTTCAAGTGTCCTTTCTGAGCAGCGCAACATTTTGATTGTATGCTGACTACAAAGAGATTCTGTCTCATCTTTAAACCACTCAGTGACCAAACTTGTTTTTACATAACAGGATTAATGACAAGACTGCAAGTACAAACAGAGTTCATTGGCCCAAATAAGTTCTGAGTTTGCAAAGGTAAAAAGACATCTGATATTCAGAATCCAGCAGTTAATTGACAGGTGGTGTTTCTAACCTTGTTACAATCCCCAAACCCCACAACCCCAAACATTTTGTAATCCACAGACAATACAGCCTTATAAGGAATGACATCTCTTTAAAAACTAAGTTCATATGAAATGGCTATATTGCATCTAATTCAGACTCTCCTACTTTTCCTACACTAAAAAAATATAGGTCATTGTTATGAATTGTATATACTGGATCACTTTTCAGTTGGCATTGTCAAAAATGATTATCCAGTTACACAATGTTTTATACTTTAGTAATGAAGTTTTTATGGTTTCACAAAGTTGGATGGAACATGGAATGGTATAGAGGAAACTTTCTTATGATTAATACAATAATTTTTTCAAAATATGTATGCTTGGATTATTTTTGTAATCTTTATTCCTTTATTCAGTGGTCTATGTACATGTTTTCTTGGACTATCTGTATTAAGTTTGTCTCTCCTTTGTGATACCTGTATTTTTTCTCTTTTCTTTCTCCCTCCCTCCCTTCCTTCCTTTCTTTTTTTTTTTTTTTTTGGTTGTGGGGCTTGAACTTGGGGCCTAGATGATGTCCCTGAGCTTTTCCGTTCAAGGCTAGTGCTTTACCATTTTGAGTCACAGCTCTACTTCCCGTTTTCTGGTCGTTAGTTTCTGAGCCTCCTGAGTAGCTTGGATTATAGATGAGAGCCACTATATTTCTTTATTAGAATACTCATTTTAGATGCTTGTTCAATTAAAAATATCTCAGTATTATTCCTTGTTCAGATTAATCATGCTACCTTTTAAATCTATATATCCAACTAGTTTTTCTTTCTCTTTCACTCTCTCTCTTTCCCTATTTTTACTTTTGCCACTGATAGTAAATCTTGTTTGTACAGTTGGCACTTCCATATGAACCATGCCTTCAGACCAACTCTTTGCTAGTTATGTTGAAGATGGAGTGTCACGGACTTCTCTGCCCTGGGTTGTTTAGAGCCACAATCCTCCAGATCTCAGTTTCTTGAATGTAACACAGAACTTAGTGAATCATCAGGTGAGGATACTGTCATGTCTGTATTTAACCCAGAGGTATGATTGAAGGCAAAATCCAATTTTAATTTCACTTTTAAAAGGGAATGTTTATCCTTAGAGATGGCTTCTGTCATAAATAAAGCGGATTGTGGAATAATATAAGGTACCAAAGGAAACAATTGTACAATTTCATTCATTCTAGCCCTCCCCCCCAGTACAGTCCCATTTCTTTTACAAGCTGTAAAATATGAATAAATATGAAACGGATGATTAAATGTGCCAGAAACTGCTATGCAACAGTATGAACACCATACATCAGTCGATCAGGTGGCAGACTAGACTATATTTCTACTTTAAATTTCAAAATAACTTTCTTCACTTAGAAAGTTCAGTACAGGAAATCTTGTTAAATATGCTGTCAAAATATGGCAAACATGTATCCAATTTATTTTCTTGTCCAACAGGTGTTACTACCTATCTTGTGCTTGGCACTGGGCTAAAGACCTGGGCATATGACAAATATAAAAAATATGCTTACTCAGAAACCTGCAAGCTACCATGGTTTTGCCACATATGATGTAAATTAGAGTGCTAGCCTTGAGCAAAAGGAGCTCAGGGATCGTGCCCAGGACCTGAGTTCAAGCCCCAGGACTGGAAAAAAAAAAGTCCATAAAAGTCCATAAATAGATCCACAGTTGGCAAGGCAGCAAATAAAAGGACAAGGCTTTCTTCTGAAGAAATAGAATAACTATAAGATAAATATGTAAATAACAACTTAGATGGCCTGAGTTAACCCAGTTGTGTGGGAACCACAGCTCCACTACCGCTCTGTCACCTTAATATAACTCTACAAAGGTTAACAAGATTCCCTCAAAGCATGAACATACTATAAATAGTGTGTTTTAGTAAACCAGTGTTGACACTATACAGTTCTCATTTTACTCTGGTTATTGTGGAATTATTTCATTTTATTGTTTTATTGCATGGGAAATTATCTCAGATAAGATTCTTTCTTAGGAGTGAGACTTCTTTCTCACTGGTAAGTATTCAGATTTGTCAAAGACCCATGATATAGGCAACATAGATTATAGCCAAGTTTTTGGTTTAGACATGTGGATCCTTATAGTCTAATTATCTCTAGTACACAGGAACATACTTTTCTCTCCTGTAACACATAGGATTGAATTTGACTGTCATCCAAACATCATGGCGTGGTGTTCTATGCCAAGACTGACATCAACTATGGGAAGTCTGGCTGTATCTGGGAACTTACAGAATAAAGTGATCATGAAGACAACTTCCAGCATTGGCTGAAATCACTTCTCTGTGGTGTCAGATGGTCAGGTGGTAACTAAGATGGACTACACTCTTTCTGGAAAAATGTACTCACTCAGCCAAGAAGAGAGCTATACCACTGGTGCCTTCTTGGCCCACTGGGAGCCTGGTCTGTTTCTGGTATTCAGGAGACAGAGGTACATTCCAGGAGAAGGGAATCATCAGAGCTTACCTGAGACTTTCCCAGGGCAAGATCTTTATCTCACAAAGAACTTCTGTTGTCTTCTTCCTGGAAGAAGTGCTTCAGAATGCTATATTCCCTTGGCACATGCATCTTTCTTCTGTGAATGGCATGGTTTTCCTTCATTAGTTGTATGTTTGTTTTGAATCTTCCAGAGAAGACATATATTGGAATATGCCTCCTAGAAGTGTATCCCCGTATTTACATGTATTTAAAGAGGCTCTTCAGGTTTTTAAATTTTTTTTATTATTACCTTAAAAATATTTTAAACCTCTTTTAAAAATTGCATATTTTGTTTAGTTCTGTACTTGGCTGGTATGAGTTGTAAATATGAAAGGCAAGAAGCTGAGAGGTGAACTCCCAAGATTCATTGTGTTATAGATATGGATCTGTGTCAGGCATTCATTCTCAGTAGTTTTATATATTTCTTAAGAGTGCAAATTAGACCTGGCATCAGTAGCTCACACCTGTAATTGCACCTACTCCTCTAGAATAATGCTATCCTTTTTGGCACAATATACTTTTTATTAAGGATAACAGTAACTGGGCTGCTGGTGGCTCATGCTTATAATCCTAGCTACTCAGGAAGCTGAGATGTAAGGGTCATGATTTGAAGCTAGTGCAGGCAAGAAAGTCCATAAGACTCATATTTCTGATTAACCATCGAAATAGCTAGAAGTGAAGCTTTGGTTCAAGTGGTAAAGGTTGGTTTTGACTGAAAAAAGCTAAGGGACAGTGTGCAAATCCTGAGTTCAAACCCTATTGCTGGCACACACACACACACATACACACTCACACACACTCACACACTCACACACAAATTATCCTGTGTTTACAATAAAAAACATTTTAGGTAATATTTCAATACATGTTTCTATCAAATGTTTTGTACATATACTCTAACGTAATTTAAAAACATTGGGAGGATTTATTTCTGTTTTCTACATCTACCGAGTGAACGGAATGGGAGCCTCCTTGCTGTTACAATTCAATCTGCAGACAAAGATTCAGACACTTCTGTATGAGATAGACTGGAAGATTTTATCTGAGGAAATTGCTTATGTCGGCAGCTGTCTCAAAACATGTGGGCCATTTTGGAATCTGGAGCAGCTGACATTCTGAAATACGATTTCTTTTTCATGGTGAAATAAAGAATTTCCATGGAATCTATTTTCTTTGAAGTGCTTCAGCTTTCTTATTTCTAATTTCAGATGTCAGCAAGTCTGTTTGAGATGACTAAGTGAGGCAGAGAATACTCCACTGTGCCCTTAATATCTGTATTATTCCCCAGTAGCAGCAATGTTTGAAGCAGATTTGGGTGGAGACCATCTATCCATTATGCCAAGTGTAAAAAAGAAGACACACACCATACGCACGCAAACACGCATGCACACACTCACGCATGCTAGAAAACATGCTCCAGACTTCTGGGTAGGTGACAGATGCATTCTTACCAGCTGATTTGTGGGAGCTTCTTCTTTGGAGAAACGAAAGTCTTCACTTTACCATCTGACCATTTTCTCCCAAGCTACACCCAGTACAAAGCAAGCCCTCCTCCTCTCAGGTTGCCAAAATGAGTCTTCTCTTCCATTACTCAAATAGCTTGGGAATTCCTGGACAAAAGCAGACAAGTATGTTAGCAATGTTTTCCCACACATACAGAAGCCCAGACTTCCTAAATGGACTTGCTGGTTTGTTTTCACACAACAGATTTGCTTTCATTTATATTCTTTATGTTGATTCTGTTTGGTATCACTGGATATATTTACCTTTGTTGAATAACAATAGTGCAATGGGGGTAAATCTGGAGATAGAAGTTTGATAAAACAATATGACTTCTCTTTTGTGCAGTGCTGGGAATCTAGTTCAGAGCCTTGCATGGGCTAAGCAACAGTTCTGAGCAGCAAGTGGTGTGGTGTGCCTGTGTTTTGGCATATTTGATGGTATATTTGATAGTATAGGGGTTAATAACACGTCAATGAAGCATATTAGAATTTTAATCCGTTCAGATATATTCTTATGATTTCCAACTTCTTGATATGGAAAATGAGATAGGTAATGTTTTCTTCGGAGAATTGTTGTGTGGTTAGCTAAAACAACGCATATAAAGTGGCTAGCATATTGCTACCGAGTTAAATTAACAGCAGACCAGTGAAAAATGTTCCTCAAACTGTAATGTGTATCAGCATAAGGATGTGAATGTCACCAGGTTGCCAGGATGATTAACAAGTGTCAACATAAACAAGAATCCTTCTTTTCTTTTTTTAGAAAAAAATATTCAGAACAAAGGTGGATATATATATATGCCCATCTATTTAAAATTATTGTGAATCATAAAATCCCGATAAAATTGATCCATGTGAAAATACTTTGTAAAATACAAAATGATGTATACTGATAAAGTCTTTTCTTTTTCTCTTAACTCTCTTTCCCACTATTTTTCTTGTACTTTCTCTAATTCTTTCCTCCTTCCACTTTCTCTTTGTCTCCTTCCTTCCTTCCTTCCTTCCTTCCTTCCTTCCTTCCTTCCTTCCTTCTTCCTTCTTTCCTTCCTTCCTTCCCTCCCTCCTTTCTCCCTTCCTTCTCTCCTTTCTCTTTCTTTCTCTTTCCCTCCATCCCTTCTTTCATTTCTTTTCTCTCTTTCCATTCCTCCCTCCCTCCCTTCCTCCCTCCCTCTCCCTCTCTTTCTCTCCTTCCTTCCTTCCTTCCTTCCTTCCTTCCTTCCTTCCTTCCTTCCTTTCTTCCTTCCTTCCTTCCTCCCTCCCTCCCTCCCTCCCTCTCTCCCCCTTCCTTCCTTCCTTCCTTCCTTCCTTCCTTCCTTCCTTCCTTCCTTCCTTCCTTCCTTCCTTCCTTCTTCCTTCCTTCTTTTCTTTTCTCTCTGTCCAGGTACTATGGCTTATATCTTGCACTGTCAACCAGCTTCCTGCCTCATGCCTGGCTTTCTAACACTTGAGCCAAGCCTCCAGACTGGCTTTAACTATTAATTTTAGAGACAGTCTCAAGAACTTCCTGTGTTTGCTTCAAACTACAATCCTTTGATCTCAGCCTCCCAACTAGCCAGGATTATAGACGTGAGCCACCAGTGCTGACTTCAATATTTTGTTATTCTCAATCCACCACCCTATTTTCCAACAGAAAGAATGCCATGGAAATACAATGTTAAGAAATGGACACAGGTAAGAAAATTGGGCAACATAATGTCTGAATTCAAGACATCAGGGTTAAAAAAATATCAAGTACATAATATTATCAGACAGGAAAGTAATCTGAGAATCAAAACAGTGACTAAATTAAGAATTTACTTATTTATTCATACAATACTATTCTATAAACTATATTAAATGTATTCTTAGATTTTGTGAGTGAAATGCGAAGTAGCAAATTTTTCTAAATGGTAACAAGTATTGAAAAACAAAGAGCAAGAAAAAGAGGAAGGATTCAATGGGGGAAAATACAAAAAAACAAAAATGAGATAGAAATGAGAATGATAAATGTTGTAAAAGCAAAGTTACTGTTCTTAGGGTGAGTGTGCAGAAAAATGAGAGAAGAAATAAAGCAGAAAACTCATGCAGTCTGTCCAATTGCAAGAAGCCACATGTTGGGGGGAGGGGCAAGGTATGGAAAACTGGTCCCATAACCACCTAGTGTCACAAATAGAGTGATGATAAAGGATGAGCTAGAGTGCTGGAGCTTGGGGAAAATGGGAGCAATTCTTCCTGGCTGTGAGTTTTTGATAAAAGGCTTCTTGTGATAGTACACCCAAATGTATTTATTTCTCAGCATAGAACCTCAGTGAGTTTGAGGCGAAGTTCAGAATGCATTTCATTTATTGCTAAAATAGAGAGTCTATGTTTTGTGTGGAAGTTCTCCATTCCTAATTTTTAACCCTTAGCCATGAAGAAACATTTGTATTTTACAAATGATCAGTTGGAGGCAAAATAAAATGAAACTATTCAATAGTCCACCTTTCAGATATTTTGACTTGATTTTATTCACTTCTGTGATCAAGAAGGTCCTACTCACTGTGCTTGTGCAAAGATATAGACATTCCCTGTCATTTTAACGAGTATTTCCCTCTTTTCCAGAAAGTAGTCATAGGCTTCATCTCCTTATTGACGTCTTGCATCTCAAAAGTTTTGCTACAGGAATAAAAGGAGGAAAGAGGCAAAGGCCATATTCTGTCCAGTTGGTGCCACCTTATTCTTACACATAAAGTTAACTAGAGGCAATTGAGGGACAAAGGAAATATCTTGGTGGAAAGTCAATTCCTCTGGACTGTAACTAATGTGTGATGTTCATGATTATGTACAGACATTATATTCTCTGAAAGCCAATTTACCTAAAAAACCAGTCTAATAGTTGTCTAATAGTCTAATAGTTAATCTTCATGGGAAACGTGACAGTGGGTTGATCCTAATCTAGGATTCCACTTTTAAAGATGTGGAATATGAAAACTCAGACAACAGAGCACATTTAGTTTACTAACTAGTAACATGAGAGAAAAATCGTGTGTGTGTGTGTGTGTGTGTGTGTGTGTGTGTGTGTGTGTGTGTTTGCTGCTCCCAGGCCCTGTCCCTGAGCTTGTGCTCAAGGCTGGTGCTCCACCACTGGAGCCACAGCTCCACTTCTGGATTTTTTTTTTTTTTTGGTGGATAATTGGCCATAGAAGTCCTGCCCAGGCTAGTTTCAAACTATGATCCTTAGATCCCAGCCTCCTGAGTAGCTTGGATTATAGGCATGAACCACAGATGCCTAGTAAATAAACTGATCTTTTTCCTAATAAATTTAGGAGTAGTGACTAGGAATCATCCTTTGGCAAATGAATTCTTTCTATTTCACATGTGTCATTGGGTTTTGAGCCTTTGTAAACTCATGGTTATCTCACACACAAGCAGTATTTATTTAATTAGATATAGAGTCTCCTTATATAGGCCAGATTTGCCTCAAACTCCCAGTTCTCCTACCTTAGCCTAGTGAGTGCAGCGGTTATAGGTATGTGGCACCATATCTGGCAAAACTGTATTTTTAAACAAAGTAAGAAAAAAAATACTTAAAATAAAGGCTGAAAAGATAAATCCCCTGAAGCAGGATGCAGCATAGAACACAGAAGCTCCTGTGGTAGTTTTTTGTTTGTTATCTACACACAATGACAAACATTTTAGGTTTATTAAAAAAATGAAGCATCATTCATATTTCTGTCATGTGATCTTCCAACAGGAATGTACAGTAACAAGTAAACCAAGAATGCTTGCCTCAAGCAAGATTGTGGGCATAGGACTCTTCCCACATATTTTTGTAGAATATTTTTCAAGGAAAAAGTCAAATAAATCATTGCATGAAATAGGGAACAACTTTTCAAGGGACATTATAATGAAAATTTGAAATCTAAACAGCTTTTGTGTGAGGCCAGTCTACTGATGTATCTATGATTGTACTCACATTTACAAAATGGTGCTGAATGTAAAATACAAAATCCATATTCACAGATAAGTGACACCATAACAGGTCCACTTATAAAACTACTTACTGAAGGACAGACCACTTCACAGCCTCTGGTGTGTTTAATCTCTGTAGAATGTTAAGATGCTCTGCTGTGATAGAAAACTTTGGAAAAATAATGCACCTGGCCCATCTTTTTCTCCTGCCACCATAAAGCGAGTTGCACCTCCACTCTTCAGGCTTTTCCTCATGTTCTTGATGTTTTTCTGAAGTCAGAGAATGGAGCAGGGAGTGGAGAGTGAAATGGATAGATGGAAGACCAGGGGTAAGGGCTGGAATCCTATTACATACTTTGAGAATAATCAAAATCTAAGATCAAAAGAAAACCCAGGAACATTCAACAATGAAACATCCCACTGTTTTGATATTTGTGAAAAACATGCTTAAAAAAAGAAAAGAAAACCCCAACCAAATAACATCCACAACAACAAACCCCCAAACTAAAACCTTCTATTCTCATGGAACAGATACAAAATATTTTGAATGTAAGAAGAGTGGGAAAAGTGATTACTATTCCTTATTCTAGGGCATTACCTTATGACCACTATCTTCTTTTAAGGTGCTTATTAAAAGGCATATTTTTCTAATTAATTTAGAAAAGACTTCTAGAGGGCTGGGAATATGGCCTAGAGGTAGAGTGCTTGCCTCATATACATGAAGACCTGGGTTCGATTCCTTGGCAGCACATATATGGAAAAAGCCAGAAGGGGCATTGTGGCTCAAGTGGCAGAGTGCTAGCCTTGAGCAAACAAAAGCCAGGAACAGTGCTCAGACCCTGAGTTCAACCTCCATGCCTGGCAAAAGAAGGAAAAAAAAAAGCTTCTAGATTTTAAGTTCCACATACTGTTCCTTGCAGAATAATGGGGAATTAGGTGAGTATTGCTGACAGAAGAACAGCAGAGGTCTAGGAATGGCAAAGCCAAAGACACTGTAGTATGGTCATTTTATACAGTTTTACTTTAGCGAAGAAGGCAAGGAGTTTAATGTGATTCTGTCATGCTGATAATGTCACTAACCAGCTAAGCGAGAATAGAATTTGTAAAGTGATAGAGTTTTACTCATTCATTACAATACTTGCTTTTGTCATACATATTGTAATGAAGGAATATGGAAATTAAACCATTCACATATTGCTTCCTGTGTACAAACCCACAGATCTGTAGTGGAGAATCAATTAACTCAGAATTTCATTAAAGTACTACCAAGTCTATTAATAGGATTACACATTTATCTTGAAACAGTACAGTTTTCAAAGGTCTCTCATTATTGTTTCAATATTAGCTTTTGTTTAGTTAGACTAAAAAGCAAAGCCAAATTTAAAAAGAAAAAGAACAGAAGGAAAATGAATATATATTAGTTTCAAATTCAGATATCATATGTCCCAATTACTTTAATGTTCATTCACTATTAGATGTTAAAGGCTAAAATACTCAATGTGACCGTGAGACTTGTAGCTTACATAGTAATAGATGAGGATTTTAGGAGCTTATGTTTTCAAAATGTCTTAAAATTCTAGGAGAGCATACTTCTTTATCTCTGATTAGCTCTGATTTTTAAAAAAAAATCTCTGATTACTGAAACAAATTTGAGTACTAAAATGAATGCTGTAGCTCTTCAAATCACAGTCTTGCACGTAATGTTTAGAGATTTCCTAAGTAAATGGGGGCAAGACACAGAACAAAATTCTCAGTCCTGGCTTTGGATGCAAGCTACCAAGAAAAGGACAAGTATGTAAGGGAGAAAGTGAAGAAAACCTTCCCATAGCAGCTCTCCCAAGCGGAAATTTGCTTGTCTTTGTCCCACATGGGTAGTTTTGGTCTTGTGACCTGACTGAGGCAATTAATCACTTTCACTCTGGGTTAGCTGGTGTCTGGCTGGCCTAAGATGAGCTTGTCCTAAGAGGTTCCTTTCAGAACAACCAGGTTCAAGAGAGGCATGTCATTTAATTACTAAGAACACAATGGACATGTCAACCAGAATGTCTGATGTATTACATTACTTTGTTTCATTTATCCATAAACAAATAATGTACTCCTACAAAAGATAATAACAATGGATACTAATGTTAATGATTGATGGTATACTTTATATGAAAGACACTTTAGAAAGCTGCTTCTGGGCCATGTTTGGGATTACAGAAATTGAGGTAATGATAGAAATCTTTGATATTACCAAGCAGAAAGTGTTGTCATAATGATGACAATGATGATGAAAGTTTTGCTCTGGATTCACTGATTTTAGGAATTCAAATAGCATTTTGGTAGAAATATATTCTGGAACAAAGACCAGAAGAAAGGTTTGGGGAAGAGTTAAGTTAGTTAAGTTGCATAACACATGAATAAATATACATATTTCTATGTATATATGTGTACTTTTTGAACAGTAGTAGGGTTTGAACTCAGGGCCTCACACTAGAGAAGTATTCTACCACTTGAGTCATACTCCTCAGTTCTTTTGCTTTTAGTTTATTTTCTAGATAGGGTCTCATGCTTTTTCCCTGGGTGGTCTCTGGGTTGGATCCTTTCTGTTTCATTAGTAACTGGGATTAAAGGTGTGAGATACCATGTCTAACCCTGTATTATATTTACTTATGAGTATATTTAATATGCTATCTCAGTATTTATTCAGCTTCTGCTATGTGATAGGCCTATGATAACTAATTATTATGAATCCTCTCAACCTTTGCAAGAGTTCTAGAAGCAAATTACTAATCTTGTCATTGTTTTATAAATGTGATCTGCTGGTTTTTTTTTTATAAGATTCTAAAAAGACTGGGCATTTGTATTTCAGTTCCTATAAATCATAGTTGCTATAGAATACCTTATCTTTGTATCTCCTCTGCCTAGATCAATATTCACGTCTCCTTAGTGGATGACTGACTGCTTAATAATACTGGTATAGCAGGGGAGCTTGAAACTGTGAATGTTCTGTCTGAAAAGACGAAAATGTATGGCCTGAAAGGATGTAATATTTTTATTGCTAAAAACTGTCAAATTGTAAAACCTAAGAAGAAAAAGAGACTAGCTATAATTGAAAGAAGGAACTGATGTGGACTGCTAAAATTATTTCTTGGGAAATAAGAGAGAGGGAAAGAGAAAGGTCAGGAATTCTAAGAAAACTTCTATTTGGGGCCTGAATTTTATAAGTTTGTAAATAAAGTAGTTCAATTGGTTTGCAACTCATTTCAAGCTTCTCTGGGTATAATTTCCTCATTCAAGGAACATGAAGGTAGTTACAAATAACTGATTTGTGAAAAGTGGCAATTTCTCATCTTTATGAATACTATTAAATATCTGTGTTCTGCAGATCCCATAAGGATGTTCCAAGGATGGCTGAGAGTGCATATAAATCAGTCTGTGATAAAACACCTTCACTGGGAGTCAGGAGGGCAGGAAATGAAGGTCAGTAAACCTCTTAAGACCTTATATGAGTGTGCACCCTGCCATTTCAGTTCCCTGGCCACTTGTGAACCCTGCTCTTTGCATACACCACGCATACTGTCTTTGGCTATTTATTGCATTTGCATTTATCCCAGTGGTTCCTCATAGGACACCACAACTCTCAGTTGCTCATGTCAATAGGGTCCTTTTCAAATGTTAGGAGTAATGGGGGCTTCCTTTACTTCCCAACATAAAGTATTGTACAAACTCTTCACTCTACCACATATTTCTCTATAATACTCATCTCCAACATATAAAGCTTATACGTCTTCCACCTATTTACATGCTTGGATGGGTATGTTTAAAGTTTATCAGCTATCTCTACTCACTAGATTCTGAGTTCTCTTGTGGTGAAGGATGTGTGACTTGTGTTTGTGTCTCAATGCTTAGCAGCTAAAGAGTACCAGGCATGTGGCAAGGGTGCCACATTTATTACATGAATAAAGTAATGAACTAATGAAAGAGTAAACCACACTTATACATATATAGCTGCATGTATTAAATTGCTAAACTTGTGATAATCACATGTGATTTCACATTGTGAAATTCATGGGAAATGCTTGGTTCTGTTCCTAAATTTTGCTATGGGAAAACTGCTCAAGGAAAAACAGTTTGACAGTAAAAAAAAAAAAAAGCAATATCAAGTGATATACCTAGTTGAGTACTTAATGCACTGCGTGTGTTAGATATAGCTTTGTTGGGACGTTGTCTTTCTAGAAGGAGATTTAATTTTAGTAGGCCTTTGAGAGGATTTAGATGGGTAGCAATGAAAAAGATGCCAGGAACTTCTTGCATAAGATGCAGATAATGAACTGAACAGAGTGTCAGCATGCACTGAGGAGTACAGAAATTTGAGGTAAGCAACTGCAGACAGCATGGTGCCAGTGTCTCTTGCCTGTGATCCTGGCTACTTTGGAGGCTCATGGTTCAAATCCAGCCCTGGGCAGAAAAGTCTGCACCACTTATCTCTAATTAACTAAAAAGCCAGAATGAAGCTGTGGCTCAAGTGGCAGAGTGCTAATCTTGAGCACAAAAGCTCAGGGATAGTGCCTAGGTCCCAAGTTCAAGCCCCAGTCCCAGCAATACACACACACACACACACACACACACACACACACACACACACACAACACACACACACACATCTATGTATACTTGAGAACTGTAGTATTCATCAGTTCATTAACACCTCAAGTATCTATTGGGCATGTACTGTTTGCTGAGAATCCCTGTAGGTGCTGGAGATACACCAGTGACCAAACAGAATAAGTCTCTGCCCTTCTATAACTAATACTCTAAACGAGAGGAACTAAAATCCCTGGTACATCCTGTCAATGATAGGTAAGAATGGTGGAGGGAGAATGGGAGAAAGGCAGGAGTGCTCCAGTTTCAAATAGAATAACCTGGGTAGCTCTCATGGAGACTGTGAGCAGAGCTTGAGAGAAATGTGGGCATGAGTCAGAATGAAATCTCGAGTGACAGCATGGAAGAAGCAAGGCCCAGTAGATCTTGCTTCTCATGTTGCAGGGGGAATAAGGAGGCCAGTTGGCAACACATAGGAAAGTGGAGCAGAGGAGATAGGAAAGCAATTCCGTGATGGGCAGATCGCGGAGCAGCTGTGGACGTTCAAAAAGAAAACAAAAGAACAAAAACAACCAACTTGGGTTCACTTAGAATAAGAGAAGTGGGTGGGTGATGTGGGGTAGAGTTGGTGCCCGATGTGACTTATATTTTAAGTTGATCCTTGTGGTTGCTCTGTGGATTGCAGAGCTCACGTTGTCTGGAGTGGAGATGTGCTGATTGCGTGTAGCCAAAGGCATGTTCAGTTCAACAAAATAATTTAGAGTTTTGCTTGTTAAAAAATATGTATACTTTATACCCCCAAACAGGGTTTGGAGGTTCAAATGAAACATTCCTTCATTCCTTATTTCTTCTCAAGCATGTCTTGTAAAGTCTTCCAACCTCGGTGCTGCTGGGGGAGAGTTTCCCTGCAAGAAGCCTCTTGGAGTAGAGGCAGAGGATAAATGGTCAAGGCCTCTCACCCACCGTGTTCCCAAGTGCAGACAACAGCGATCTCATTGCATTCGAACTTGGTGTCCTGTACCTTTCTCTATATGTTCTTTTTAATGAAGATTAAGGTACACTATATTTGGAAAATTAATCTTTTATTAAATTACTTTATTTTCTTTTGGATCTAATGATAGAGAGTTTGGGGTACTGGAATTTGAACTTAGGGCCTTGTGCTTGGTTGGTACTTTGACCACTTGAGTCATTCCTCCAACATCGTGATTTTGGAGACAGTCTTGAGGATTTTTCTGCCCTAGATGACTTGAACCATGATACTCCAGATCTCAGCCTTGAGAGTAGTTGGAATACAGGTCTAAGTCACCAGCACTCTGCACAATCAAAGTTTTAGTTACATATGCTTTAAGTCTAGGATATATTTCTCACAAAACACACACCATATAATACTTCAAGTTATATTTCCAAGTGTTCATTAAAGCAACCACATGGGGTTGAAGGCATAGCTCAGTTGGCAGAGCAGTAGCCAGTGAACAAAAGTATAAGGTACTGAGATTGGGTCCCAGTCTTGGAAAAGAAACCTTTTTAAAGGAAAGCAACTACAAAGTCTAGAAAATTCTAAGCAGTATTTTAATCTACTTTGGTAATTCTGCCATTTATGAGATACTTTTCATTATGCTCAGAATTCTGCCCTAAATTTAGTTCATATATTTGAAGCAATTAAAAAAATATTGTAGGACTGGGAATGTGGCTTAGCGGTAGAGTGCTTGCCTAGCATGCATGAAGACCTGGGTTCAATTCCTCAGTACCACATACACAGAAAAAGCCAGAAGTGCATTGTGGCTCAAGAGGTAGAGTGAGAAAAAAGAAACCAGGGACAGTGCTCAGGCCCTGAGTCCCAAGCCCCAGGACTGGGGGAAAAAAAAATATATATATATATAATATTATATAGCTATAATATATATTAAAGGTGATATACAGAGTTACAGACTTACAGTTACATAAGTCTGCTAATGAGTGCATTTCTTTTTTTTTTAACAGTGTCAATCCCTCCCCCATTTTCTCCTACTTTTTCCCCCCTCCAGACCCCTCTCTTCCCCCAAGTTATACAGTTGATTTCCAACATAGTATCTAGTAAGTATCACTGCTGAATTAGTTCACCCTTTGTCCCACTGTTTCTGTGCTTCCACTTCCCCACCCCAAATCAGAGAGAAAGTATACAAGAGAAAGTATAAAAATAAATAAGAAATAGAAGCAATTTATGAAGAAATAGTAACTAGAAATCATGTTGTGGATTTCCATGCTAAAAACATATTTCACAAGGGAGAATTGAAATGGGTCTGACATTTATAAGGTGATGTATTTGTTCATCACTTTTTAATACGGTTGGTGCCTGGCAGAGCAGGCTGCTGTGTCATATAGAGTATTCATGCATGTACTGGTTTAGTGTTTACAGATCACTGTAAAAATGGAAGGACATATACTTTACTTTAGAACAAATTGATCCACCACATCTGGGAAGGAGTCACAATTTTCTTTGATCTCTGATAAATATTTGTCTGTAAAAAAGAACGCATACTTTGGTTTGGTGCTGGTTGGCTAACGCCTGTAATCCTAGATGCTCAGGAAGCTGAGGTCAGCCAACCCAGGTGAAAGAGTCCATGAGATTCTCTCTAACTACGAAGTTGTGGCTCAATGATCGAATTAGCCTTGAGGAAAACGGCTCAGGGACAGCACCCTGACCTCGAGCTCAAGCCCCAGGATTGCCATACACACTCAAAAACTGTATTTTCCAAAATGTTGAATTAAAATAGCTTATCACAAAAGTTTAATCAATAAAATTAAAATTTCAGCTTCTTGGTTCCCATTATGTAAAGTTATCACATGGTGCATGCTTTTAAAAACATAATTAGGGGCTGGGGATATAGCCTAGTGGCAAGTGTGCCTGCCTCGGATACACGAGGCCCTAGGTTCGATTCCCTAGCACCACATATACAGAAAACGGCCAGAAGCGGCGCTGTGGCTCAAGTGGCAGAGTGCTAGCCTTGAGCGGGAAGAAGCCAGGGACAGTGCTCAGGCCCTGAGTCCAAGGCCCAGGACTGGCCAAAAAAAAAAAAAAAAAAACAACAACAACATAATTAAATCAAATAGAAATGATATGACTGCACTGTATATTCTTAACATCATTAGTGAAGATTTGTAGGACTTATGATAAGCTTAAAAAACATAAAAGATTCAATGTAAGGATTTAGGAATTTCAGTCTAATCTTCTATTTCAAGCCAAGTCTAAGATTTCTTAGGTAGGTATTTAGCCTGGCACATCATCTATGGAATTTCATTTGTTAAAACTAGAAGTAAATATCATTGTTTCAACTACTTCTCTAGGATCACTCCACATAAACTCAGTTTTTAACTTTATGAAACTTGATGGAATGTATTCTTTTATGCAGTTTGCATAATGCAATAAAAGAAAATGAAAATACTCAGATTCCCTCTCTCTTGCTCTCTCCCTCTCTCTTCCTCCCATAGCTTTCTGTTCTCACTTTTATAAATGGCATAACAATGTGATTCTGTTTATTTGTATTCATTGTGGCCAGTGTTTAGGACTCTATTTGAGACTCTTCTAATCTAGTTAGGAGAATGAGATTCACAAAGATTCTTAGAATTCATTAAAATGACAAATAGAGCACTGTGAAAGAATATACTTTGGTACAAAAAATAGCTTAGAGATGTGGAGAAAATTCAAAAAGTTCAGAGACAGGTGTTTTTCTAATGGAATTTTCCTTGAAGGTGACAAGTAAATGTTTCATCTTCCTCCTAAGGAAATAAAACACAAGATCTAATCTAACAGTCTCCCATAGGAAATAGGTTGAAACTTTCCCCCTCTGATTTGATTTGGCTGTTTTTACACTTACAAGTGCCTAGTTATAGTTACTTTCTTACCAGTCCCATCCCTGGATCCCTGATCAGTCTTGATGCAATTACTCTCCACATGCACATCTAAGAAAATATATATGCATGTGTGTAATATATTGTTACTCTTTAAAAAAAATCCTTTGGTGAGGAAAAAAAGCTAGTAGAGGTTGAATTTTGATTAAAAAGTTTTAGGTTTGAAGGTTGTAATCCTGAGAAAATTCACTAAAAATTTCTAACTTTTCTGAGAAAATGGGTATTTAGCCCCCACAGGGCCACACAGGTCATTGAAAAAATGAACAAGACTCCAAACCTCAGCTTTAACAGCCACAGAACACATGAAATACTGCCTGAGGCTTTACTGCAGGGACTCATAGCTGCATAATAACCACTTCTGTAGAGAGTAGAGCTAGTCAGGTACTTGATTGACTATCTTTTATTTTGGAGCTTCTAGAGTCTTTGTATTGTCACGAAATAAACTCTGATTAGGAAGCTTTAAGGATAGAGTACTGACGGAAAGAGGACTATAGACCAATTTCCCTGATGAATACAGACTCAAAAATTCTCAACAAAATTCGACCAATCGACTTCAACAGGTCATCAAAAAAATCATACACCATGATCAAAGTGCATTCATCCCAGGGATGCAAAGTTGGTTCAATATACGCAAGTCAATTAATGTAATCCACCACATCAACCGGAGCAAGGTAAAGAACCACATGGTTATATCACTCAATGCGGAGAAAGCATTTGATAAAATTCAGCACCCATTTATGCTAAAAGCCCTGGAAAAACTGGGATTCCAGGGAACATTCCTGAATATAATCAAGGCAGTTTATGACAAACCAACAGCAAGCATAACTCTAAATGGTGAAAAACTAAAGCCATTCCCTTTAAAGTCAGGAACAAGGCAAGGATATTCACTCTCTCCCCTGCTCTTCAACATAGTACTAGAATTCCTAGCCAGAGCAATTAGGCAAGAAGAAAATATAAAGGGGATCCAAATAGGAAAAGATGAATTTAAACATTCTCTCTTTGCAATTGACATGATCCTATACCTAAAGAACCCCATAGACTCTACCCCCAAGCTACTAGAGCTGATCCAAAACTTTGGCAAAGTTGCAGGATATAAAATAAACCCTCAAAAATCAATGGCCTTTCTCTATGCTAACAACCCGAAGACCGAGGCTGAAATCAGGAAAGAAACTCCTTTTGCAATAGCCTCAAAAAACATAAAATACCTAGGAATAACCTTAACCAAAGAAGTGAAAGACCTCTATGATGAGAACTTTAAAAACATGAAAAATGAAATTAAGGCAGAACTAAGGAAATGGAAAAACCTCCCATGCTCCTGGATTGGGAGGATTAATATAATCAAAATGGCAATATTGCCAAAGGTGATCTACAAATTCAATGCAATACCCATTAATATCCCAACACTATTTTTTAATGAAATAGAGAAAGCAATCCTGAAATTCATATGGAACAATAAAAGACCCAGAATAGCAAAAACAATCCTAGCAGAAAGAATGGTGCTGGAGGAATTACAATACCCAACTTCAAGTTGTATTATAAAGCTATAGTAATAAAAACAGTTTGGTATTGGCACCGGAACAGGCCTTGAAGACCAATGGAACAGAATTGAAGACCCAGAAATGAACCCAC
The DNA here is from genome assembly GCF_023159225.1 of Perognathus longimembris pacificus. Taxonomy (NCBI): domain Eukaryota; kingdom Metazoa; phylum Chordata; class Mammalia; order Rodentia; family Heteromyidae; genus Perognathus; species Perognathus longimembris. Next base: position 96,731,574 of record NC_063162.1, on the reverse strand, counting down.
AAAACTATGCCTACTTAATCTTTGATAAAAGAGCTAAAACAATAGTCTGGAAGAAAGATAGCCTCTTTAACAAATGGTGCTGGCAAAACTGGCTCAACACATGCAACAAACTAAAACTAGATCCTTATATATCACCCTGCACCAAAATCAATTCCAAATGGATCAAAGACCTCAAAATCAAAACAGACACCCTGAAAACACTAAAGGAAGGAGTAGGAGAAACACTTGGGCTCCTTGGCACAGGACGGAACTTCCTTAACAAAGATCCAGAAAGGCTACAAATCAAAGAAAGGTTGGACAAATGGGACTACATCAAACTGCAGAGCTTCTGCATGGCAAAGGACATAGCTTGCAAGATAAACAGAAAGCCCACAGATTGGGAAAAGATGTTTACCGGCCATTCAACAGACAAAGGCCTCATATCTAAAATATATACAGAACTAAAAAAATTACCTTCATCCAAAACAAAACCTCAAAGAACCAATAGCCCCCTCATCAAGTGGGCTAAAGACCTACAAAGAGACTTCTCTGATGAGGAAATGAGAATGGCCAAGAGACATATGAAAAAGTGCTCTACATCACTGGCCATAAAAGAAATGCAAATCAAAACAACATTGAGATTCCATCTCACCCCAGTAAGAATGTCCTATATCAAGAAAACTAACAATAACAACTGTTGGAGGGGATTTGGCCAAAAGGGAACCCTACTTCATTGTTGGTGGGAATGTAAACTGGTTCAGCCACTCTGGCAAGTGGTATGGAGATTCCTCAGAAGGCTAAACATAGAGCTCCCCTATCACCCAGCAGCCCCACTTTTGGGTATCTATCCAAAAGACCACAAACAAATTCACAGTAATGCCACCAGCACAACAATGTTCATCGCAACACAATTTGTCATAGCTAGAATCTGTAACCAACCTAGATGCCCCTCAGTAGATGAGTGGATCAGGAAAGTGTGGTACATATACACAATGGAATTTTATGCCTCTATCAGAAAGAATGATATTGCCCCATTTGTAAGGAAATGGAAGGACTTGGAAAAAGTTATACTAAGTGAAGTGAGCCAGACCCAAAGAAACATGGACTATATGGTCTCCCTTATAGGGAATAATTAACACAGGTTTAGGCAAGTCACAGCAGAGGATCACAGGAGCCCAATGATATACCCTTATGAACACATAAGATAATGCTAAGTGAAATGAACTCCATGTTATGGAAATGATTGTTATATCACAGTTGTAACTACTTTCAATGTGCCATATGTAACTGTAGCCTCTATTATTGATGATATTCCTGTATCACCTTCCTGTGGTTGTACCTACGCTATCTCTGTATCTTATCTGAGTATATTGGAGACCGGGTATACTGGTCTTAGAACCAGGAAATTGGAAGGGAATACCAAAATCGAGAGACACAGAGTAAAAAAAAGACAAAGAACTACAAAAGCAATACTTACAAACTGTTTGGTGAAAATGAACTGAACAACTGAACAACTTATGAGGCAGGGGAAGGGATAGGGAGAGGGGGGAGGGGGAATGAGGGACAAGGTAACAAACAGTACAAGAAATGTATCCAATGCCTAATGTATGAAACTGTAACCTCTCTGTAATTCAGTTTGCTAATAATATATATATATATATAAAAGGATAGAGTATTGGAAAATATAGCATGATGTTTACTATTCAATAGGGTGAGAATTAAAAAAAATCAAATAAAATTTCTTTATTAGTTTTTTTGATGGCACAAGATAGTTATTTGGAAATTACATATTATTTAATGACTCATTCATCAAATAATTATTGCCTGTAGGAATTCTAATGCTGGGTTTGGGGGAAAAATAAATAAATCAGAAGGACACTGTTCGGATCTCTTGCTATTATAATCTAATGAGTTTTTTAAATCAGGATGGAAAATGTAGATTATGGATGTAGAGTTTGGAGCTCTGATAATTTAGTATCTGTGATTAAATTCATCTTGGATGGATGCTTTCTAATTCAGTAGTATTTGCTGAGCATGTCATGAGTTCTGAAGTGTAGTTACACCTAGTTGTACTTGTAAAGAGGCCTTATGTCTGACTAATGAAATCAGAATCTCAACAGTTAGTATCTGGGGGGAGGGGGTATGAGGGACAAGGTAACAAACAGTACAAGAAATGTATCCAATGCCTAACGTATGAAACTGTAACCTCTCTGTACATCAGTTTTATAATAAAAACTTTCAAAAAATGTTTACTCAGTTGCCAAACAAAAAAAAAAAAAGAGTTAGTGTCTGGAAGTCTGAATTTATCATAATCTTTAGATTTGAATGATAGAGCTAAATTGACTTTCAGAAATCTCTATTCAGGCATAGATAGAAAATAGGTTGAAACCTGAGTTTCTATTAGTGCAGTTTTATGATCATGCCAGTGTAAACTGTCAGGTCATTTTACATTAAGAGTTGATCAATCAAAATAGCCTGCACCATTGATGATGCCCTATTATACCTTATATTATCATCTCACATGAAAGTTAGACCCCTGAGCCTTCAGCTACTAAGTACCATTCTTTAGACAGTAAGCCTCTTTTTATTTCCTGGCTTTACAGCAAATCCAGTATATACATTCCCTCTTTTACCTTGGACAGTTTATTTTACTGGATTCAATTTCCCCTCCCCCCTCCTTTCCCTTCTTCCCTCTGTTCTCTCCCTGTCTCCCTCCTTTCCTTCCTTTGTCAAACTCTTTATCCTGCCTGAGCCTCCCAAGTGCTGGGATTACAGGCATAGACTTCCACACCTCTCCAATAATTTACACTGAAATAAAAATAATTTTTCCTCCTCTATTCCTTCAGTTCTGTTTAATCCTTCCCTTTGCAACAAAGCTCTTATTCATGTACATACTAAGACAGATTCCACTTTTAGTTATCTGTGCAGAAGGACTTTTAGACAAAAGTTCTTATATTTTAAGTTCTTTATAGTTCTTAGTTCTGATGCTTTTTCATTGCTTTAGTCCTGTAGTACTTAATTCTCAAAGGATCATTTGTATGAAATTTACATCTTCCTTCCTAGTGGGCATGCCTACTTTTAAGGCTCTAGTTTGTTTTCTGTTGCTGTAGCTGAATATTGCTGACTGGGTGGTTTACTAAGAACAGCTATTTATCTCAGACTTCACAACCTCCCAGACAACAGGACCATCATCTGCTCCGCATCTGGTGAGGGAGTTTTCCTTGTATTTTTCCTAAGGGTATCTCACAGTGAGAAGGAATAAGCACCTTTGATAGCTTTCTCCCAGAAAAGAGTCCCTCAGGAGATAATCCCTTAGTTCATTAACTCATGAATGGTTGGCTCAGCCAACTCCCAGAGATTCTACTCCAAAGATAATAACATATGAATTTGGGGATTAAGTTTCTAACACGTGGTAATTCAAACTCATTCTACTAATATATTTTTGCCAACTAGCTAAGCCAAAGGGTTTAGGCCAGGAGACAAATTCATCCAGACCTTACCAAAAGCCTGCATTATTAGCCCAGAATTGATTATCTTAAAACTCATGACCTGAGGAAAACTGCAAGTTGTTCCAAGTAGCAGCCAGTGGCCTTTTGAAGAGAGGATAAGAGACTGGAACTAACCTACCTTCTTCTAGGATGGGATGACATTTACCTGTTCTCAACTTTTCTGAGATAAAAAAATATACCTCCTTACCTCATAGATGCAGGGGCATTTGTTAGAAGACTTGATAAAGTGATCCTGTAATGGCGACCGAGGGAGGGAGCGATCCCCCATCCCTCCAAGAGTCCACCACTCAGAGACAGTCTCATGTAAAAAGATGAATTTATTGGGGAAGTTCCGGATGGACCGGTCCCAGGAAAAACATATAACACAGAACAGGACAGTGGCACAGAGACTTCCAGAGGATTTCCAAGTACCAACTGAAAGGATATGAACATATCATTTCTGCCATGGGGACGACAGACACAAGACTTGAGCATGTGGCATGGAGTACTGGCACCTGAGCTGGCCTGCCCCTAAATAGGGTCAGGTCAGGGGGCAGGGTCACAGGAAGCTCCCAGTTCCAAGCGTTTGACAGATAGGTTTAGTAACCTATAGACCATGTGCCACACCTGTCTCTTGGGGTTCAGGAACTCCCATTACCTGGGGATGGGGCTTCTCTTCCTGTAGGTATCAAGGCACGCCCATCAAGAATTGGCTCGCAGATGGGGGGCTACTATTGTTTACAAGGAGGGAATCTTCCCGGGCTTCTGCACAGCAGGGGCTGGGGAGGCAATGGAGATGGAGTCAGCTTCTGCCCTCTTTTGCTGGCCAGATCTGACCTCCATAACTACTGAATAGGGTGAAGGTAACTTTGCATACATGCCTTTTGTTATGTACAACACGCACCTTAAGAATTACAGGTTATCTTTCTTTTGCAATGTTTTTCAAGAGTGAGGAGAAAATGAGAATTCCTATTTTCTTTCAACAAGAATAATCATTATTAACTTAAATGAAAAACCTGTCTTTTTTCTTCAGCCCAGCCACTGTTCCATTGCATAAAGGATTCTAAGTTAGGAGTGTTTCTCGTTGAACCTCTTAACCCAACTAAACACCACAGTAATACTAGGAAATGATGACTGGTCATTGCTTTATACTATAAGTTTTGATCATTTACTATACCTCAATGTAATTTTTATATATTTTTACTACTAAAGGAAACCAGATTTCGTCTCTTTTATCACCTCCTACAGCTGAGATATTGAGAACTGCATTATCAACATTGTTCAATTTTGGAAGGTATTTCATCTTCAACATTGTCTGTAGTATGGTCATCTCAAAAATCAAATGCCTGTGTAACTGTGTTGAAAAAAATTAAAAAATAATGTAAAATGTCCTAAGTATGAACTCCCAATCGTAGACTGTGACTAATTTCTGATGAAATATCAAATCCAACTATTATTTTGTGACAGTTTTGTATTAATGCATTAAAAAATTCACAATTTCACTAATTCTCAAACTCATATTTAATAATGAAAAAGATGGGAATATGAGTAAAGATTCATAGAAGATTTTAAGAAATTACTAAGTACTGTTTTAAGAATGGTAGGCAGTCATTAAAGAAATGTAAATCAAAACAATATTGAGATTCTACCTTACCTCAGTTAGCCATTATCAAGAAATCTAATAACATTTGTTGTTACAGATGCTGGCAGGGATGTGGCCAAGAAGGAACCCTGAAAGGAAAATTATCTCAGAAAACCACAGACCATGGACAAAGTCACATAGAGCAGAAGAGTTTATTGGCCAGCAGAGCCAGCCAGGCCAAGTTCCCATAAAGGAGTAAGGGAAATGGCACCGGAACTGTTTCGGGGGGGGTTGGGGCGCTTTATACCCTCATGCAGCTAGGGTGGGAGGTGCCCTGCCTGCCCCTCAGGTATCAACAGCAAAGGGTGGAGTCACATTGCCAAGAGCAGATCTTATGTCTGGGCTGGGGCATTCTATAAGCTTATATTCTCCCCTTTGTTGTTTATTATGGGCAGGACCAGTCAGGGGGTATGGATGGAGTTCATTTCTTCTGGATCTACTTCCTGATGAAAGGGGGTGAGGTAGTCAGAAAAAGGGAGGGGGGGTGCGCGGGGGCAGGTACTGTCCAAGTTGACCAAGATCATGGCTGTTATGGAGAAGTTACTTATCCACAGTGGGATCCTCTGGATCCTTGATGACTGGAGGGAGACTGGGTCCAATCTTTATCCGAAGAGACAGGGGTCCAGTTGGCTCGCAGGAGTATGAAGGTGGATCAGGAAAGTGATATTTGGCATGGTGGAGATGAATCCAGTGTGTATGTCTCTGAACCTGTACAGCTGTAGGGGTAGAGAGAGAGTTACTGGATAAGGCCCTTCCCACTTTGCAGAAAGCTTGGTGGAACTTGATGTCTGTGGCAGGTAGTCCTTTGAAATGTACACCAGGTCCCCAGCGTTAATGGAAGGCTCAGAAGATGAGGAGGGCCTGGGGCTACATTGGTTAGCATACTTCCAAAGGAAAGTACGCAGGTGCTGAAGGAGTGAAGACAACATTGGAGGAAGTAGAGGGGAACTGAGGGAATCTGAGGCCTGAAACAGGGGAGGCAAAGGTAAGTGACTATACATAACCTCAAAAGGACTTAGCATTAAAGGCCTTTTGGTAGAATCTGCAGGCGGAGGAGGGCCAAGGGTAGGAGCTTTAACCTAGGTGTAACTCAAGGGACAACTTGGTTAAAGTCTGTTTGAGGGACCAGTTGGCACGTTCCACCTTCCCTGAGGACTGAGGGTGGTAGGGGATATGAAAATGCCAGGAGATGTTTAGAAACTTAGCCAAGAGCTGGGTTACGAGGAAACAAATTCCATGCCATTGTCCGTCTGGATGGAGGCAGGCAGGCCAAAGCAGGGAATTATTTCCTGTAAAAGAAGCTGGGATAGAGAGGAGGCTCTTTTGTTTGTGGTGGGAAATGCCTCTATCCATCCTGTAAAGGTGTCTACAAAAACCAGCAAGTACTTGTATTTATGAATAGTTGGTATGTGGGTAAAATAGATTTGTCAGTCCACCCCTGGGAGATTACCTCGAGCGTGATGGGTTGAAAAAGGAGGTGGGCGCACATTGGTGTTGGGGTTTGCCTTTTGGCACACTTCACAGGTTTGTGAAAGTTGTGTGAGAAATTATGTTGTATCAGCCAAGGTTAGAGGAAGGCTCTGTTTAAGAAACTCTCTTAAGGCACCTGTATGAGGATGGAAAAGATGGTCTAAGTATTTAAGGATGTCCTGTCTGGAGGGAGGGGTAGAGCCGTCTGTTATTGGCAGTGTCAATGCCCATTGTTTTGAGGACATAGCAGCCTGCTTGGCAATCTCATCAGCCAGGTTGTTTCCTTCAGCTATTAAAGAGTCATCTGACCTGTGAGTCCTGCAGTGAACTATGCCAATGGCTGAGGACAGAAAGGAAGCTTTTAATATCTTGTTGATGCAGGGGGGCCATTTATGACTGGGGTCCCCGTGGTTGTCAGCAGCCCTTGTTCTTTCCAAATAGCATGAGAACGGACAGTATAGAACATATACTTAGAATCTGTGTATACTGTCAGGGAGTGGCCTACGCCCAGGTGGAAGGCCCATGTTAGGGCTACTAGCTCAGCCTGTTGATTGGTAGTCTGGAGAGGCAGGGGACCTGACTCCACAGTATCAGAAATTGACACTACAGCATACCCTGCCACCCATGAACCTTTCCAGAGGAGGGAGCTGCCATCTGTAAACCAAGTAAAATGGGAGTCCTTTAGTGGTCCTTCACTAGTGTGGGTTGGATGAGGCAGCAAGTCCTCCAAGGTCTCCACACAGGAGTGTAGCGGCGAAGTTTGTGTATCTGGAATGGGTAGTAGTGTGGAGGGGCTTAACGTGGGGGGGGGTTGGGGGACAGGTTTGGAAGGTTAGAGTGGGGTCCTCTATCAGGGACACCTGAAGAGAGAGAATATGGGAGGGAGACATTGTATGTATCCCCTTGTAGGTTAACAACTCAGAGAGGTGATGGTAGGAGAGAAGGGTGAGGGCTGTGCCAAAGCTTAGTTTCTTTGATTCTTGTATTAAGACAGAGGAGGCAGCCAGGGTGTGAAGGCAAGGTGCCTATTCCCTAATGGAACGATTTAGATTTTTTAAAATTTGTTTTGTTTTTGTTGCCAGTCCTGGGGAGTGGACTTAGGGCCTGAGCACTGTCCCTGGCTTCTTTTTGCTCAAGGCTAGCAGTCTACCACTTGAGCCACAGCTCCACTTCTGGCTTTTTTCTATATATGTGGTGCTGAGGAATTGAACTCAGGGCTTCATGTATACGAGGCAAGCACTTTACCACTAGGCCATATTCCCAGCCCCGGATTTAGATGTTTTGATAGGTAAGCAACTGGTGCAAATGAAGGTCCGCTCTGTTGACCTAGAACACCCAATGCAAAAACCTTGATTTTCAGTTACATATAGAGGGAATGGGCATGAAAGATCCAGCAACCTGCGGGAAGGGGCCTGTGACAGGGCCCGTTGAAGCCTCCTGAAGGGAGAAATGAGAGAGAGGAGGATAAAAGGAGTTCTTCAGGTGACCCTTTAGCTGCTTCATATAAGGGGTGAGCTAAGGTGGAGTAATTGGGGATCCAAGCGCTGAGATAACCAGCCAAGCCCCAAAAGGAGCGAAGCTCAGACTTAGTGGAGGGGGTAGGGTAATTAGTAGTCAAGCGTTTTCTGGGGGTGGTAATAGCCTTGTGTGGGGGAGTAAGTTGAACTCCCAGGTAAGTCACAGACTGCTGGATAGCCTGCACCTTACTGGGTGAGACCCAGTATCCCCGGGAGGCCAGAAAATTAAGTGTTCCTGTATGATTGTAACACAATAGTTTGGTGGGGCTGCAGAGGAGAATATTGTCCACATACTGTATAAGGGTAGATGGGCTTACATTCAGGTTTTCTAAGTCCCTTGCTAAGTATTGGCAAAACAAAAGGGGACTGTCCCAGAACCCCTGTGGCAACAAAATCCAAGTGAACTGTGTTGAGGTTTGGGTGACAGGGTCATTCCACGTAAAAGCAAAAAGGTCCTGCGAAGAAGGAGATATGGGAATAGTAAAACAAAACAAAACAAAACAACCAAACAACAACAACAACAAAAAACAAGCATCTTTTAAATCTAGCACTGAGTAAAAGGTAACAGTTGCAGGGATTGTAGAAAGTAATGTGTAAGGGTTAGGCACAATGGGTTGCAAGTGGATAACCACCGCATTTATAAGATGGAGATTCTGTACCAGGCAGAATGAGCCATTAGGCTTGGCCACCGCTGAGATAAGGGCACTATAGGGGGAGTTAGCGGGATGTAACAGCCCTTTTCTTAGTAGGACTCGGATAATTGGCTCTAGTCCCAAAAGGCTGCATCAAGAAAGAGGATATTGGGGTTGTGAAGGGAAGTGTTTGGGGTCCCTCAAAGAGATGTGAATGGGGGTGATGTTTAGCAACAGAAGGGTTGTGGGTGTCCCACACCGCAGGGTCCACTTCAGAGGGAGGAAAAGGGAAACCCGAGGAGTCCCCAGGCAGGTCTACTAAAGCCATCAACAAAGACAGTATAGGGGAGGCCGAATCAGTACCCTGTTTTGACAATTGGGAAAGAATGAGGTAATGGAGCCTCTGAACTTGGCCATAAGGTCTCTGCCCAGTAGCAGGACTGGACAATGGGGGATAACAAGAAAGGAGTGACAAAAGTTCACTCCAGAGAAAAGGCAAATGACAGGGGGTGCTTTGGGGGGTTTGTAAGATTTACCTTCAACCCCGGCTATGGAGGTTTCAGCTAGGTAGGTTTGGCCTTGAAACTTAATGAGCACCGAATATACAGCACCTCTGTCCACCAGAAATGAGGTCATCCTACCTGCAACTGTGACCCCTACCCTAGGCTTCTGTGTGGTGATGTGAGTGGTCTGGTCCAGGAGTCCAGGGCCTCTTCAGTCTTCTTCGGCAGCCAGTCCCAGAACATTGTGAGAGGGCACTGGGATCTTAGTGGGTGGCCATCGTCCCTGAGAGGACAATAGACAGTCCACGGCCCAGTGCCCCGAATTACTGCACTGGGGGGATGGCCCAGCTGGCTTTTGTGGCTGTGGGAAAGCTGTGCCTTTATGGTCTCACTGGCCACATCAGTAGCATGGCTTCCTTTGGGGGCAGGATCCCTCGCAGTGCTCCCCTTAACCACATCCATAACAGGACCCGGGGAGACCCCATCGGGAAGGGGCTGGTTGCAAGGCCTGAGACTGTTGGATCTTTTTTAGCATCTGGTACTTGAATTTCTTGGTTTTCTCCTCCCTGCCATGATACACCTTAAAGGCCATCTCCATAGCTTGACCTGCGGCCATTATCAAGAAATCTAATAACAACAACATATGCTGGTGGGGATGTGGCCTAAAGGAAACACTACTATACTGGTGATGGGAGTATAAAATTGTGCAATCACTCTGGAAAGCAGTATGGAGGTTCCTCAAAACACTAAACATTGAGCTTCCCTATGACATAGCAATCCCACTTCTGGGAATTTACCAAAAGGATCACAAGCAAGGCCATACTAAAGCTACCATAACAACCATGTTCATTACAGAATTATTTACCATAGCTAATATATGGAACCAACCCAGATTGCCCTCAGTAGATGAATTGACCCCCAAAATGTTATATATATATATATATATATATATATATATATATATATATATATATAATGCAATCCTATGCTTCTATCAGAAAGAATAACATTACTCCATTTGTAAGGAAATGGAAAGGCTTGGGGAAAAAATAATATTAAGTGGAGTAAGCCAGACCCAAAGAAACATAGGCTCCATGCTTTCCCTCATTTGTAATAATTAGTATATGTCTAGGATAGTCCAAGCAAAGGCTCACAATAGCTCAATAGCTCAATATGACTATATAAAAAGATGCTAATTGAGATGAACTCCAAGATATGGAAACAAGAGGTTTTTTCTTTGCTGTTGTTTTTAGTGTAATATATGAAGTTATTTTTTTTTTAAATTTTGCTTTATTTTCCTTTGCTTTATCCCCGGCTGTCACTGTTTTTGATTTTTGGTACCCGGTTTATTGTATATATGTTTATCTGATTTGGGAAGGGAAGGGGAAGAAGAAATGATGAGACAAAGGACAAAGGCTGAACCAATGCAACATGTATATTCACAAGAAACTATGTTGGAAATGAACTTTACAACTTGAGGGGGGAAGTTGAGGAAGGAAAGGAAAGTGGGAGAAAAACGAGGAAGGGGCAACAATGTTCTACAAGAAATGTACTCATTACCTTAGCTATGTAACTGTAACCCCTCTGTACAGCACCTTGACAGTAAAATTAAATTAAAAAATAAATAAAATTTTATTTAGCAATTGGAAAAAAAGAATGGTAGGCAGTAGGAATTGGTGGAATTTTATTATCCTCTTTTAGAATTTAAAAATAGTATCTAGTGAAAAGGCATAGAACAATATACATTTTGGTTTCCAAAATTTATAAACCTCTTCTTACAGATGAATCTTTAAGTTTAGTGAGTCACTTGATATTTAGCCCATTCCTCAAAATGAGTTAATTGTCCCTTTTTTCTTTAATGTTATGTGTCATCTGTTTCTCTTTCACATTTTCTCAGGATTGGTCTGATCTATCTTCAAAGAGAAGCCCTATTAAAAAAAAGGTTGAAGCAAGAAGTAAATTAACATGCTTATATTAATGACTACAGAATTAATGAGAGTGAGGCATGTTTTTCTTGTGTTTAGCTTATTTGAAATCTACCTAAACAACTCCTTTGTTTTTCTGCAATCTTAAATCTTGTAGTGTTTTCAGAACCTAGTTTTTGATCTTTTGAATTGAATTGCTGTTATTTTCATTTAATGCTTGAGCCAAGCAAAACCAGCCTGCAGGAAGCTCCTCTAAAGCTCTCTTTAATAAACATTTTAAATCACATTTATAGGAGAGACTATCAGCATGTCAAGTTGAAAGTTTATAAGTATATTGGAATGCTCACATTGGACCTGCAACAGAGAAAATTGCAGCAGTATTTCTTGACTGAAGTTCTGGGTGACACAAATGCCTGCCTTTTATTTAATTGAGCTGAATATAAAGCTGATTTAGAATGCTGCATTATTTTTTATTATTATTACTTGAGTAGCCTACATTCTTAATTATCTAATTTCCATTTTGTGATGGCCCAGAGCAAAGTGCACAAGGAGAGAGGAGCAATTTGTAGTCACAGATGGGCTTAAATTAAAACAACCAGAATGCTTGTGACCTCCCTAAGATTCTGAGAGACCCAACGGCCGGTCAGCCTAGTCATGCCCCAACTTCTTATCACCTCCCCGGAGGTCTCTAATAAGTCTGAATGGCTGCTTAAGAACAGTACTAGGTCTTTAATTCTCTCTGAACAGTCATCAAAATAATTATTTATACAAATCATCCTTGAAATAGGAGCTGATCTCTAAGACTTTCATAAAGTCCAAAATTTATTGCTTGATTCTGACTCAGATCAATTCCCTTGTTTCTTCTTCTTATTTTATTCATTTTCCTGTTTGTTTATTATTAGTATTAGCAAAATGGCAGCTGTACTAATTTTCTGGTAACTTATTTGGTGCCAGGTAGGGATTAAGTGTCATATGAAAATTCAATTCAGAGAAATAGAGAAGTCACATTTTGAGAGGTCGAATCAGGAGTCTTTATTAGAAAGCCAGCAACTATATGGGGACACATGTCCTCAGAAAACTTGCAGGCTTGAATATGCTTTACACTGTTAGAAAACTGTGAGAGTAGGAGAGTAAAGAAAGAGCAGAAAAACAATCTCAACAAACCGGATCAACTCCAATGGAGAACTGGAGAGGGACACCATGGTGACCTGAGGAAAGCCAGGAGAAAGGACACATGGCACAAAATGGCAGCTTAGCTTGTCGGGGCCTAAATAGATTCATGGTCAGGGGGCAGGATCACAAGGAACATGAGAGTCTCAAGAGTTCCTGGCACAGGACTGTCAGGTCCAGTTACCTATTTTTCAAGTCCCTGCCCCTGCCTCTAAGGATTCAGGCATGCCCATCACCTGGCAGTAGGACTTTACCTTCATCCACCAAGAAGACAAGAAAGCACCATTTAGGCCCAGTTTCCCTATTATCCAACACATTGCCAAGATGACTCCAGTTAGACCCAGTATCTTCATTTGTCTTTTTCTGAGTTGGATTTATTGAAATGCACCATAATCTTGGTTACTGGTAGTACCTATCATAGTTTTAAATATCTGACACACTAGGTGCATTAAGTGTAATTTTTTGCAAGTCAGCATTCTAGGTATTATCTGAGTCATTGAGCAAGCTGAGGCCTAGGCCTCAAATCCTGAAGCTAGGAAGTGGGATTCAGACCCCAATTCAACTCTTCCTGAATACTTTCTACTTGCAAATTTCACTTGTATTCCACAATGGGCTATAATACTGAAGACACACCATACTTTCCTTAGCGACTAATCTTTTTGATGACTAAATGAGTTACCCTTGGGGTAACCCCATTTCATTTTGAAGCTTGAATGATGCTTCTTACTCACAGACAATTGTGTTTCTATTCATGAGGTTCTTTCACTAGCTAGGCTGTGAGCTCTTGAGACCGGGCTACATTTTATTAATATTGGTACCTGTAGTGTCTGATATGCAATAATTACTCAAAGGATAGGATGGCCTCTGATGGATTACTATGTATATGTGCTTTTCTTGTCCTCAACTCTTCCTCCTCTATTGAATTTTAGATAAAAGCTGAGTTAGCACAGTCAATATATATTCATTAGAAACCAGACATAAACTAAAAAGCTAGCTATTAAATAAAAGCACAAAGGTCATTTATTGTGATAACAAAAAGGAAAATGAATAAATTTCTTGTATTATTCTGTTCTTCTCTGCGGAGATGTGGGCTCTAAATACCATCCTAAATTTGTATTCAGAATCCTCAGCATAAAATTTCAAAAGGACAAAGGTAGAAGACCCACTGACAGCATAATTGATGGATGATTGACTGTATCTTGATAAGGAAGCCAACCTTATATACACAATAGAATGTAAATTAACAAGAATAATTGTAGATGCTTACATTTCAACAATCAAAGTCAATCAAATGTGTCAAGGAGAGGGAGAATGGAAGATTGGCAAAAGTTCATATGCAAAATATTCTAGAATATTTAATTATCTCTAAAAGTGCAAAGGTACAGAAAAATCCATTGAAAAATATAGAGTGCAGATTATGATTAATAAAGAGATTTTACTTTGCATTCATAGGTTTGCTATCTGAAGCCTTTGTGTTCGTGTCTGCTCTAAAATGAGCATGATGAATGTTGGTTTTGTTTTATAATAGCATCCTGATGACTATTTGGCTTCATACATAACATTGTGTACAGAAAGTTTAAGACATGATACTGTTTTGACATACAGACAGGAAGGAGATTGTACATTTACAGAAATATGATGTGATTGTGAAAAAGATGTGTGCCATGCTCTCTCTCACCTACTCTCGAGTGTCATCTTATATTACAAAGACAGAGCATGAGTTTTCAACTCTTCCTTTTATTTGCTTCTTTTCAAGAGTTTTAAATTTGGGGTCCTGTCAAAACCCTTAGAAAACAACCAGTTATTATACATTAAAAACTATATTATTATGGGCAGGTGCTGGTAGCTCATACCTGTAGTCCTAGCTACACAGGAGGCTGAGAGCTGAGGATTGCAATTCAAAGCCACCCTGGGCAAGAAAGCCTTTGAGATATTAATCTCCCATTAACCACTAAAAAGATGGAAGTAGAGCTCAAGTGGTACAGTGTTGGTCGTGAGCACAAAAACTCAAGGATACCACCCAGACTCTGAGTTCAAGCCCTGGGCACATGTACACACAAAAATTATGTTATTATGAACTCACGAGTTAATACAGTTAGTACTTAATTCATTAAAATTCACATTTGAATTGGAAGTCAAGTTTTCCTAGTTTTGGCCAATGGGAATCTAGTTAAGTTGGTACTTGCATTCATTTGATATGGGCATTTTTGTATTCCAAAGCTTAGGTGTTTTGTAGTCAAATGCTCCAGACTCATTGACAGTATTTCTTGATCTGAACTCCAATTGTCCATTTATTCTGCAAGCTCTGTTTTCAATAAATGGAAAATCATGTTACAATGATCTGTCCTCATTGTTACTATTTGTTATAAGTTTCTGCTATGTTTTATTGATATGTATTTAGGGATATTCTGATATTTTCAATTGCAATTGAGTACAGCAAGGATTTTCCTTAAATTTATCTATATTATATTTATATACTATTTTCTTAAAACAGAGATAAAAACAATTAGAATATGTACAGAATTATTCACTTAAAGTCATACATTCTATAAATACCAAAACCAGTATAAATACCATTGTTTCTATTTTTTTCTAATTTATTCTTGTAATAAAAGAAAACATTTTTATTTTTGGTGGTAATGGAGTTTGAACTCAAGGCGTGATGGGTGATTTGCCACCTCATGCATTCATCTCCATAAAATGACAATACAATGGCAAAATAATGGGAAGAAAATGATATCGTTCATGGATACAGGAGGCATCCAAAACTTTCAGCTATTCAGCTATTAAAATACTTGCTATAGGCTAGTGCCAGTGACTCATGCAATGTAATACCACTCACTGTAATACTGTAATAATATTTTAAAAACTCAATAAAAAGAAATTATTCCAAACCAGGAACCTCAGTCATCTTCAACTATGAAGCAATGGATACATTTCTACTAAAATGTAGGAGAAGAAATGCTATTTACTATCTTATTTAATATCATTTTTATAACTTCTAATCATTAAAATTATATTAAAGGAAGGAAAATAAAAGTAGTAGATAAGAAATGACAACTATTTTCAGTTAAGATAATATTTTCGGGCTGGGAATATGGCCTGGTGGCAAGAGTGCTTGCCTCATATACATGAAGCCCTAGGTTTGATTCCCCAGCACCACATATATAGAAAATGGCCAGAAGTGGTGCTGTGGCTCAAGTGGCAGAGTGCTAGCCTTGAGCAAAAAGAACCAGGGACAGTGCTCAGGCCCTGAGTCCAAGGCCCAGGACTGGCACAAAAAAAAAAAAAAAAAGATAATATTTTCCTGGAAAACACACTGTAATTAGTTTTCAATGATAAATGATAAGAAAGAAAACATATCAATGCAGTTACTGGTTAAAAAGTTGCTATAAAAATCATCAGCAAGCTGAGCATCAGCGGTTCACATCTGTAATCATAGCTACTTAGGAGGCTGAGATCTGAGGATCATAGTTCAAAGCGAGCTTGGGCAGAAAAGTCCATAAGACTCTTATCTCTAACCAACAAAAATCCCTAAGTAAAGTTTTGGCTCCAGTGGTACAGCACCAGTCTTGAGGAAAAAGCTAAGAAACAATGTCCAGGCCCTGAGTTCAAGTGTGCATGCTCACATGCACATGCATGCGTGTGTACACACACACACACACACACAATCAGCCTCTAATAGCAATTTATTGTACATTGAAAAATTACTTAGTATTACTATTTTCATTATGAAGTAGTAATTTAGCTTATTTAGCCATTCTACTCTGTATGTTTATATATGTTTATATATACACTCATTATACACTATATATTCTTATTTATAGTAGTATACTTGTCGTTACACACCAAAAGTATATACAATTACAATAATTTTTTAAAAAATTGTTGGCTTTCATATTAACAAAACAGTGCATTAGAGATTAGACTTCAGTTGTCAGTATGTATTTGAAAAATTCTAACTCAGGAAAATAAAGGTCATATTCTTCTATAACTTCTCAAATGTAAATACAAAGTTAAAGAAATAAAACTTGAAGTGATAATAAAAAAAGTGTGAGGAGTTTACTTATAGCACCAAACATTCATGTTCTAGCACACACATAACTGCACATTTTCCATTTATAATTACACTATAATTTATTTAGGTAGAACTTTATGGTTTAGGATTATATTATTTGTTTGTATATCACATGAAATTCTAAAATGAACGTGAATTTATTTATTAAGCTATTCATTGGATAGTTAAGGACAGGATGTCTGGAATAGAATTGAAGACAGGAGCTGGGTGCTATGGTCTTATTTTTAATGAAAATAAGAAGTCTATTCAAGCAGATACAATTTGAGCTCACAAGGGGCCAGAACAAAAGGAAGAACTATAAATAAAAGAATAAGGAAACTAAGTAATGGCATTGGGAAGACATCAAAGATATCTGGATTTATTTCTGATGATTTCTCTAAGTTAGCTAAAATTAAATTCAGATCTGGGAAGTATGTAATTAATATTGCATGACAAGATTATTTAAAGTAATAAAAACATGTATGTTTCTTGTCAACATGTTAACTTTAAACATCATATTTTTCCTTTCCTGTTTAAAATCCTGCAACTCTTTCAGCGTGTAACATGGTGACTTTAATTTCTAAAGAGAATCTGGTAATCATATATTATTGAAAAACCAAAACAGAATTGCAAATAAAAGTAAATAAGCATGATTTGTATTGAGTATGCTTTAGACAAATTCAAATATTATGAGATGAACAATTCTGTCTTTAGCTAAGTAATGAACATATCTAAAGTTCATCCTTAAGATTATATATCTGAAATATGTATCTGAAATATATATATATATATATATATATATATATGTATGTATGTATATACTGGCACTGGGGCTTGAACTCAGGGTATTGCACTCTTGCTTGCTCCCAGCTAGTGCTCTATCAATTGGGCCACAACTTCAGCCAGTCTCATATTTGTGGTCCTATTTCACATATGGACATTGAATATTACCACTTCATTTCCCCACCTGTCCTCTCTCCATTCATGTATCCCTCTTCCCTTGACCTCATTCCTTGCTTATTTGTTTCAACTTCTTAGATTTTATGATGACTTTCAGTTACAAAGGAGTTATACAATATACCTTCATATACTATATTGTAGTTAATACCTTTGCATATACATACACATGCATATGGACCTGCATATGTTTACATACATATTTATAATTTAGTCCTAACTTCCATATATGAGAGAAACATGTATCCTATGTCTTTCTGAATCTGATTACTTCATTTTAATTTTTCCAGACTTTTCCCAGAAAATGACATATCATTCTTCCTGATGAATGTGTAAAATTACAATATATGATTTGTCATATATTATATGATGTATGTATATATGTTGGGGATTCATGCTGCCCTTCAACCAGCCCTGTGTGGGAGGGAGCCCCTCCCACCTTCCAGCCTCAATAGGAAGAGAAGCCCCCAGCCCCTGGGGCGAACGTGAGTGCCATCATGGCGGGGACTTCTACAGAGACCCAACTCTTGGGGGGCTGTAGCCCCCGCCCACAGAGGAAGTTTCATGACATCACCTGATGGGCAGCCCAGCTCAGCTAATCAGTTAGTCACCCCAAGTCCTCCACTTCCGCCTTTGTCACTGTAATAAATTCTTCTGCCCGCTCTCTGGGAGGCTGAGGCGCATGGACCATCGAATCGCCTCCCCAATGTCTCTCTCTCTCCTCCACCGTTCCACACATAAGGGGACCGGGGAGGGGGGTCTCGGCATTTCTCCTCAACTTAGCGCAATCCATTAGAACACGCTTTGCCTTCTGCTGGCAGAGGGACAAAGCCGAGTCTTCTTTCATAGTTTAGAATTCAAGCATCTCCCCTGGAGAAGTGGGGAGAGGGGTCCCAGAGAGACCCCAACATATATACACATATGTATATAAACATACATGTGATACATATACATGTGTATACAATACACTATAAATAATATATTAACATATATCATATATCACTATATTATATACTACATAATATACACACTATATAGTATATATATTATACACATAAATGATATATGTTATATAAATATTATGTAAGATATTATATATTCATCTATTGAAGGGCATATGAGATGTTTTTATAATTTCAGCTGGGTGGTTGGTTGGACATGATGTCTTTGGAATTTTTATATGTCTTGGCTGGTTTTGAACTTTAATCCTCCAGGTTTTAGCTTCCAGAGTACCTAGGATTATTTGCATGAGCCAGCAGAGCTTGCCTGATAATATGGTTTTATTTAAAGTTTACCTCAAACATTAAGATTGCTAGTTGGCCTCAAAGTTCAAGAATTACTTTCTTTTGAACTTCAAGAGAATAGAATACAAAAATATAGAAATTTGAGTAATTCTACATATTACTCTTGCATCCCTAGCTAATTAAGATAGAGACATTTAATTAGTTTCTAGTTAGTGCTAGTTATATTAACTATTTATAGTAAAATAAATTATGTAAGGAATAATAAATATATAAAAATAAAATAATAACTTTTATGCATATTGATATTATTCCTCAAAAGGGACTTGAGATCTTATTACATGCTAATAGAATTGTACCAATAAAGTGCAAGATGATCCAATGAATGTAGTCTTCAAAATATGAAAACACTTCCATTGTTCACTCAAAGAACTTACCTGGACTATTTCATTTAAAAATTGCATTTATTCACCTAACCTTTTACGTGGATTCTTCTTGCCTGTTTACTGTGGCATTGCATAGCATATATCTCTTTCTGAAAGTTCACTTTCTTATTCATGGCAAGATTGCCTGTCTACTAAAACACAACTCCAAGTGCACACAGTTTTCACTTGCTCTCTGCTGTCTACCTACCACCTGCAATAATGCTGACAGACAGTTCAGTGAACTTGTGTAAATAAGTCAAAATGTATGAGTGAAATCCTGTGCCATAAAAGAGAAGCATTGCCATGAATTACTAGGCAAGCCTGGTGAGTCAACTCTCAAGGATGTAAAAGCATTCTTAATAGGTTGAGAAATAGATTAATTACAAATTAATAACATAAAATATATATGAAGCACCTTTGTGGTAAAATACATTAAACCAAGTATATGATTGTATTAATTATTAAAACCATACTATACTTCTGCATTCACATTGTAAGTAATTAGAAAAAAAACCCATACTCAGTTTGCTTTCCTACAAACAATACGTGTGTCTTCTCTTCTTTTGCTGCATGCACACAGATACTAATATCATCAGTGATCGCACCATCTTGGGTAGATGTTGCATCCACTAACATTTATGTCTTTGTATTCAATATTCTTTTCTCTTAGCTAACTTCTGCCAGGACCATACCTCTGGCCTGGTCAACACATGAACACCTTTATTTCTATATAACGTTGATATCTAGTTTCTTCCCCATCTTTCTGTCAAACTCAGTTATTTAGACAGTTAAGTAAATTCAACCAAATTGCCAGTCTAAGGTTTGAACCTCAAGTCCAAGGATAGTTTTCCTTTGCCTCAAAATCATTGGCTAAGTACCTTACTGTTCTTACAAGATCTAAGTCTTCTTTCTATCTAGATAAGATTAATATTAATACAAAAACATACTACTACTAATGATAACTTACAAAGACAAATATAATACATACAGTTAATATCTTTTGGTACTTTCTACATGCTCAACTCCACACTCTCTGTCCTGCTCAGTTTAATCACTACAGCTCTGTAAGTAGACTTTGTGTTACCATCATTTTATATATTAAAAAAACTGGAGGAAAATATGGCTTTTTTTTTTTTTGCTAGGGTGACACAATTGGATAGTACAGAGTAGGTTTATAAGGCCCAGAGCTGATTCTCCAAACCATGACACCTACACTTACCACTCCACTGAAACTGCCCAGGGCAATTGCAATTAGTCTATTGCTAAACAGAACCAGTGCATCCTATGCTCGTGGAAGATAAATGCTATGTGATGACCTCCAAACTCAACCAGGCTCTCCAAAGTTTGTTTCACTTTCTTCTCTAGTTCTCTTTAGCATCTCTGTCAAGTTGACTGTGTTTGCCTCAAATTTTCCATCCCTCATCTTCACTGTTGTAAAATTATAATGTTAATGATGTTAGAAAGGTAAAGCAATGCATGATAAAATGCTCAAAATATTTATTTGTGTAATTATTTATGAACTGTGTAGTTCCAAACCAGAATTGTGAGGCCAAAGGGAGGTTTTGTGGAAAGAACAAAGAAGTAAAGCATTAAGAGTATCCAGTTAGATTGCAGTTAGATGATCTGTTGGATGCTTCTGATTGGTTGAGCTTGTATTCTTTTTCCTGCCTCCTTCTGCTTAATATAGGCACTTGCAACAAAGAGTTGACATTCCTACTCATTATGGTTAAGGTCATTGAGTGGACCCACTTGGATTTGTCTGGCCTGGGATTCTTTAGGTGTGTTTTTCATTTTAATTTACTCAATTATTTCATTCATGTAAAAAGGAACTTCTGGAGAAATTTATCTGAACCTATCATCCTACTTTACTGCTACCATGGGGATTGTGTCTCTCTTCTTGTTTAGTGCTGTTTTCTCTAACCTTGCTCCGATCCTAATCTCCTACATATGCAGAGAATTATGTAACAGGAGAGTTTTGTCTTTTCTATGTCATCAAATGCGCATCGTCTTGGATGTGATTCCACAACTGCTTATCCCTATTCTTGGCTTCACCCTCAAGTTCAGGTATGTGTCCGGATTCAGCTCTCAGGAAATATAAAAAAAGAGGTCTGAAGAAAGAGAGAAGTTATGTGCCTTCCAAATACCAAAAACGCAGTGATGAGACAGGAACAGAATAACCACAACAGATGCTGCAGTTTATTAGGCGATATGTGTGCATTTGAGGGGCATGAGAATGGGATGGAAAGCATTATGGGGGCTACATAGCAACCACAACTACCTATATTTCTTAAATGCTGCTCTGCACCTATGTCCTGTTCTGCTAGGTTCCAATTCTGTTCCTGGTCCTGGGTTTCTGTGGCTCCCAGCTCAAAGGAAGCTTTGAACTCTGTACACCTGACTCTGAGCCCTGTTCCCATTCTCTAAGAAATGATCAAATGATTTGTGCTTGCTGTTTGGGTTTTTTGTTTTTGTTTTTTATTTTTTTTTTAGCTCTTCAGCTCAAGGCTAGTGCTCTACCATTTGAGACAGCGCCACTTCCCGTTTTCCAGAGGTTAATTGCAGATAAGAGTCTCATGGACTGTCCTGCTCAGGCTGGCTTTGAACTGAGATCCTCAGATCTCAGCCTCCTGAGTAGGTAGGATTACAGGCGTGAGCCACCAGCACCTGGCTTTGCTGTTGGTTTTTTACTCTGATTCTTTCCCAGGAAGGGTGAGAACACTGTTTATTTTTCCATAGAGGCATTTTCTTTTGGGCCAAAAACTGACAGCTGTTGATTTATCAACTGCAAAGTCTTTGTACCTCTGCTTACCACTGTAAGCTTTCTTTACAGGAGCCATCCAGCAAGTACATTCTGGAGGAGGGTAGGAGAGAGGAGCAAAAAATCTGATGATGCATTCTTGGCAGTGTAGTGAATACACCTCTTGACCTTTGAACACTTCCCTTGCCTCGTCATTGACCTTCTGATCTCTGGTATGTGTGTGGGAAGTGCGATATTTGTTTTTTACCCCCCGAACAAACCAATTGGAAGCAATAATATTAAAATACAACAATACAAAATGAAATAAGATAATGTAGTCTTTCTCGTTCAACCATTTTATGCTCAGTCACCAATAAGAGTAGTTTGGGTGGGATAATTTACATCAGAAAAGAGATGACCATTTTTACTCCAGTCACCTACACAGTTATTAAAAGAATTGCCTCATTAGTCTTGGCTACTCTTCCCAATAACAGAGTAGATACAGCATTTTTACTTTCCTGGGAAGCCCAGCATGAGCTTCCTTAATGCCTTGATTATAGGTTTGAAAGGTTTCAAATTTCTAGTTGTTAACTGTAGAATTGAATAAAAATTTCTGAAGGCAGAAAATTAAAATGATCTGGAAAACCCTTAATTTGGAGAGTGAGAATAACTATCATAATTACTTCTTTGAAATAGCATTCCTGAAAAAAAAGAACACAAATGAATAATAACCAGTAGTAAATCTAGTCTTATTTAATGCCTTTATCTTGTTCTGAGCAGGATGTCAATAGCAGATCTCTAAGGAGAACTATGAGCCATGTCTTAAGTCTAATCTTTTCTTTAAAATCTGTGTTATTGTTTTCCCAAATGTACTTCAATATTTTCAAGCTACTCAAGAAAAAAAAAGAACTCAGGTTTGCTTAAGATGATAAACTTTGTGTAACAATATATAGTAGTATTTTTATTTAACTGGAAAATTCGTTCATTCAATGACTGCTTCTTGGAAAAGCAAAGGGTTAAATATTTCAAAACACAGCTTCTCCCACTGGAAATATCCTCTTTGTGCCAGGATCTTTTCAAAGTAGTCAAATTATGACTGTAATTATAAATTTCCTGACAAAGGCATGATTGTTGCTCTTCATCATGTAAAGGCTTAGAAGCCCAAAACGTTACCACACTTTTACATAGAGTTCCTGTCACAAAGTCTGTATTTGATCTATTTGCCGATTGTCATTAAAACTGGAATTTTGACACTTTTTTTTCTTGCAAGCAGTGATTAGAAAAGAAAATTTCTTCTGTGCTTAAGGGAAAATTTAAGTATGGAGGCTGTATTGGTTTGTACTGTGTCGATTTAGCTAGTGTTATGTTTCTTATTCCTTGATCTTACAAAGAAGATCTCTTCCTTTCTTGGTCTTACACTAGAAAAAGGAATTCGTGTTAGATTCAAAGGGTAAAAGTAAAGTCTGAATGACAGGCTGTGAGATATGATAAAAAACAGGGCTGTGATGGTGCGTTTGTCTTAAGTCTTCTCTATTTATCATATGGATCACTGTCCTACCTAACAGTAGAGGCCTCCAGGGCCCATAACTGTACCTTTGGCTCTGGTGTGACAGAAACTACAGTTCCATGAAGGCAGCAGCTTTGCATGACCTTCTCTAACTAGCATCGCCTTGTAGCTCAGGTTAACAGCTGGATGTACCCCTTTCAGGTTCTCCTGCATGCTTCAACTTGTCTTCTTATACCAGAGTTTTGGCAATTGCTACCTTTGATAACGATACTGTTTATGAATAGATAAAATCTTTGAGAATGACTGTAGAGGGATTACCCAGGAATATTTGAGCTATCTGTTTTTAATTAGCAAGATCTGGCAAACATTCCTCTAGAACTGTAGCAATCACTAACTGGCATAGTTGAGGACTATTTAGTTTGAAAATAGGTTAAGTGTGCCTCAATTTAAGTTACAAAGCAGAAGTAGTATATAATTTTTTTTTATCAAAAACAACTTTATAGTTGTGGTGAAACTATCTTTTGCTTTAACTATAGCATTGCACAAAATATTTTGTAATGTATGGGTTGGGTGTGGGAATCATTCCATTGATTATGGATTGGGAGAGGTGGAATGCTTTTTGCCTATGCGTTAATGTAAAATGGTAGCATACAAGCTTGATGTTTTTATTCAGTGATACCTGTAAAATATATAACTAGCCACTAAACTGAATACCAATTATCCTTTATAATATGATTTTTTCTAGCTATGAAAAGATATTTGGTTCCATTTTTTTTAAAAAGGCATACTAAAGATATTGAGTTGAGTGGAGATACTACTAACAGAATAATTAGTAAACAGGAAGAGGAGATTAAAGTTACATGAACATTTTCATGAAGAGTGGTGATTGTATTTTACCATGACTCAGCCAAACAAAAGATAATGACAACAATAACATGATAATTTCAACAAATTTATAGTAAATTTAAACTTATAGTAAATGTGATAAGTCATGTCCTTTCCACTAAAATGATGACTGAAATTAACTACTTTCTGTGAAAGTTTAAAAAGAATAAAAAATGAATTTGCTAACATGAGAATTAAATATCTAAAAAAATGTGAAATTATTCTAAATGAGATCTAAGTTTACAAGTGAGGTTTTCATATAAAAATAAAATGATTCATAGATGGTATTAAGGATTATTGATTTCACTTTATTAGTGTGGCTTTAAAATGTACCTCGCTCAATTAAAAAGTACGCAGTTGATTAGTGTTGTGTATTGCATTTCTCCTGAACAATGTTAGTCTAGAGTGTTTGAAGTCTTGGGTTAAAGTCTCCTACAAAGAATCTGAGAACAGAAAAAGGTTTCATTTCAGTGTTTCAGATTTTTCCATTTCTCAGAGATGTTTGCAAGCGTACTGTCTAGTTCATCAATGTTTGATCTTTGTTTTTTTTTCTTTGCCAGTCCTGGGGCTTGAACTCAGGACCTGAGCATTGTCCTGCCTTCTATTTTGCTCAAGGCTAGCACTCTACCACTTGAGCCACAGAGCCTTCTAGCCTTTTCTATATATGTGGTGCTGAGGAATCAAACCCAGGGCTTCATGTATGTGAGGCAAGCACTCTTGCCACCAGGCCATATTCCCAGCCCTCAATGTTTGATCTTTTACTGTTAAATTTACTAGTCATTTATACCTAAATTCATAAAGTTAGAAAATGAAGAGGAAAAAAACCTGACTATATCCTTAGAACCAACCCTATTACTGTCACTTCGAATATATGTAGCTTTTCTTTTATGGCACAAACTCTTATTTGAAGTACTTGGAAATAGAGGTAAGTATATGAAAATAACATCATTGGAAACAAACTTACTAAGTACAGCTAATATGACATTATGTAATTACAAATTAGGAAACATCAAATGTTGGCAATGCATGTGAAATTTCACAGGTGTTACGATTAAATACTTGGTAGAATAAACAACAAGAATTATCAGCAGGTATTTATTCTTTGGAGATAGGCCTTGATAGCCATGTTGCTTATAGTTTTTTATGCTAATATATCCAGAATAGCATTTTGCAATATTGCTGTATTTAAACTATTCATTTAAAGTTTGATTGTTTTCCCATTTACGTGCAAATCTTAAATTCTCTTTTGTTGTGAGACTTTATATATTTCGAATTATTTCTTTAGTAACTTTTTCAAATAATATCCAGGTAACACTTTGCAAACGGCTTAGTGTTCTATCACCCTAAATGTTGGGTTAGCATGCTTAGCAACCAACATAATTTAATGACTAAAGAAATATTCTGCTGGCACTTATTACTCAGCTTCTTCAGGCAATTTGAAGCGTTTTAATTCTGTGAGAGATGCCACCTGCTGTTTCAGTGAATAGTCAACAAATGGCCTTAACACTCATGGATGTTGGTTCCAGCTGGGGATATCCATCACCTGGGATGACATTTAATTTAGTACTTTTTGGAGGGATTCCTTTGAAAAGGGAATTTTAAAAAAAGGAAGAGCAAAATTTGCTATATCATTTTTGAAAATGTTTACCAACATGAAAGAGATTAAAGAAACAAAACCAAGACAAAGAAAAAGAGGCCTAAAGGTAAAAGCCTTAATGAGATTACTTCCTAAATTGGTTTCAGGATCCCAGAACATGGTAGGATCCTTCTTAGATGGGCAAAGTCCAATTTAGAAACAATTTTTATTTCTGAACCAGATTCAGAATATATCTACTCTACTGTAGATTTCATATGGAGCACAGTAGTTGGTCATGGGACTAATTCTCACATGACAATATATGCCACAGGGACAACTCACCCCCTACCTCTTCTCATTTCATACTACTGACCTTGTGTAAGTAGGAGAAGGAAATTTGCAAGGGGTGGTTATCATTCAGAACATGTATTTGTAGAAACATAGCGAGCTATGGAATGTGATTGGTATAGAACAGTGAAGAAAACTATATGAGGGAGCCAGAGGAAGGGTTAGTATAAAACAACAACAACAACAAAACTATTAGAGAAAGAGTTAGTTAAAAAAAACAAACACCCAAACTTCCTGGACCATAGGCAGTTCTTGGGGTATTGTACCTGGCTGCATCCTTTCAGGAACATTCAGAGGAAGCTGGGGGAAGACTTAGCACATCTCTAGCAGTTTCATCAACAATGTGAGTAGAGTACTCATCATCATAAGGACCTTAAACACAACTTTTAATCAAAGCCAGATAAGAGAACTACTTTGATCTAGGGACTGCTACTAAAAAGATATCTATATCAATCTATATCAATATATAGTATCTATCTGTCTGTAGCTATTTTTCTTTCTTTCTTTCTTTCTTTCTTTCTTTCTTTCTTTCTTTCTTTCTTTCTTTCTTTCTTTCTTTCTTTCTTTCCTTCTTTCCTTCTTTCTATTCCACTAATCTTTGATAAGCTAGAAGACTGATATCCTCCCAATTATTTTTTCTGTGCATCTTCAGAAAAGGAACTCCAGGCTTCCAGTGATGTGTGAGCAGAGGGTAAGAAAGGAGAAGTTCCCTGAACTATGACAGAAGCCTCAAAGCCTACAAACTTCTGATAAATAAATAGCTTTATGTCAATGTTAAAACTGACTTCTAAGGAATCTTGCCAAAGGAAGGTAAAAATGAGTGGGAGTGGGAAGAAGAAATTTGATCAGAAACATCAGGTGCTACATCCTTGGGGAAAATTATAATTTGCAGAATTAGACTAACCAAATCATTAGACAAAAAAAGCAAATTACTCAAGAACAATTCCTAGTGGATTACCACTACTCAGAATGTTAAAATACATACAAAATGTTTAGCTTGTGATAAAAAATAAGTGAGTAGCAGGCAACAAAATTGTCTTTGAAGGAATACTGAGGGTAGGATGGTGAAGTCAGCAAATACTTCAAAACAGTTAACACTATCAGAGGCTTAAAGAATTAAGTGAGTTATAGCAATGTCTTTTCAAATAGAAAATGTTAATAAAGAGAAATATGGTCAAAAGAAGAACATGGAAATTCTGGAGTTTGAAAGTTAAAAAAATTAAACAAATTGAGCTATCATAAAATGTGTTATGAGTACAAAAATGCAGACATAAGGGAAGGACAGAAAATTATTTTTTAAATGACTGGAAATTCCTTGAATTTAGAGAAAATATTGATTTGGACAAACACAAAGCTCAACATTACCTAAGTAGGTTAAGTGGAACCAGATCCATAATCAGACACAGCATAGTTAAAAGGTTGACAGACAAGGCAGATGTTGAAAGCAGCAAGAGGAAAATAGTTCATCACGTGGAAGTGGAATCCAATAACTTGAAGAGTTAACAGAAAATAGAGTCCAGAAAGGTCAAGGATGGAATGAGAAAGACATAAGGTGGTGAAAGTAAGAAACAAAAACAAAACAAAACAGATATCTGTGATAAGCCTTCTTAAAAGCTGTTCAAACTGTCTTCACAACTGAAAGTAAACAGAATATTACTAGATAAAAACAGAGTATAGGATACTAGTGAGTTATTGTATAGAAAATTATAAAAGCACAGCTACAGATTTTTCCTTTCCTATTTGATTGATTCAACAATGAGCTCCTAAGCAGCATGTGTGTTAGTATATGTACATATATATCATAGTATATATACATATATATTAGTCAGTATATATAATTATATATACACATACACTAACACATACACAGATGTGTGTATGTACAAATTCACATTGTTGAGCCTATCACATAGAAGGGCACAAAGGTGGATGGTGTTTTAGAGGTGACAACTTGAATACCCAGAACAAAATGAAGAACCATGTAAAGAGGATGTTGATAATGATAACGTACAGATAATGTAGTTTTGTTTTTGTCTCTCTTAGATTCTTTAAAAGACATCATAGACTATAAAAAGTGATAATTATATGAATGTGTTGTTAGGTCTGTCGCATCTTTAAGTGTGGTAGTTATACACCAAAAATAGCCCAAACCAGGTGTTGGAAAAGGAACAAAGCTTGATATGTTGTTTGTTTCATTGGAAGTAAATAAGTTATAAATATGATGTTATTTCTTCCAATTTAAATGTAATTCCTGAAAAAGATAATTAATAAGAACTGAAAAACAATGGAAAATGATAAAGTTATTATTAACCAGAAAGCATTCTCTTAATACAAGGGAAGCTTAATAGAGGAACAAACAAGAAATGAAAGTCATAAAGGAAAATTATAGATAAACACCAAACCATATCAATAAGAACAAGTAAAAATGAATGAATTAAATATCTAATTGGAGGAAAGAGATTGTCATATGGCTTACAAAAATCTCATCCTATGCTTTCTTTGACACATTATATACTCAAAATTGCAAAGAGATCCTAAGTAAAAGGACAGTAAAGGGTATTATAATGCCCAAAGTAGCTTAGATGGAGTTGGGTTGGGTTTACTAATATTAGACAAAATAGACTTTAAGAATAAAATACTGTTTAAAAATTTAACAAAAGGAGTATAAGACTTGTGCCATGAGAATACTAAACCCTTTATAAAGGAAATTAAAGGTCTAGGTTAAACAAAAGACTTACCATCTTAATAATTTGGAAAACACTGTTGTTAAGATGGAAGTATTTCCGCAAAATCTTTATGACAATCCCAGCTTTTTCTAAAGTTAATATGGAAACTTGTGACCAGGATGACCAAAGGAGGAAAAGAAAATTTGATGGAATCCAACTCTGTGACATTAAATCTTATCACACAGGTACATTAATCGATTATTTCATTTGTTTGTGGCAACTAATACTCTTAAGAAAGTGACAAACTCCCTAGTTTATGAAAACATTTACAAACAATTGATAAGAGATTTGTATCTAGAGTGTATTAAAAAACTTTTGTGTCTCAATAATAAAAAAGACAAACCATCCTTTATTATTTGAAATGTGATGCAGTATTAAGGAAGAAGTACTGATAGAGGTTCAGTCACAGATAAACTTTGGAAATATTACACTAATTGAATACAGCTACCCACAGTAGACCATTGTTTCAATGATAAGATGACTTAGTTCTTTTTTGGTGTAGCTATAAGAGAATATAAAGGAGCAAGCAATTTATGAAGAATATAAATTTATTTGTGGTAGTTCTGGAGACATGGAATTCCATGGTGCAGGTCTTTTTGCTGTGTAGTAGGGTAATAGGGTAGTGGGGGAAGGTCAAAAGAGCATAGATGAATAAAGAGGAGAAGGGGAGAATGCAGTCAAGAATTCAATGTATATCCTACAAAATTAAGAGGAAGGTGGGTTGGGAGCAATGGGTGAGAATGTTGAAAGGGGAGACATAGTTCATAAACTGCTGTTGAATGGCATCTGATTTGTAAAACTAAATTTCATAAAATAAAATAAAGAGCATGTGCAGAAATCAGAGGGAAGGAGGCTGGAGCTAACTTTTTTTTTAATTACCATAGTAATGTACAGAAGGGTTACAGTTAAATATGTAAGGCAGTGAGTACATTTATCATCAAACTTGTTACCACCTCCTTCATTTTTTCCCCAATCTTCCCCCTTCCCCAGCTCCCTCCCCACCTTTCCCTGTTCTCTCCCCACCCTCCTCTGAGATGTACAGTTGGTTTACTGCATGGAGCCAACTTTTTAAAAGGTAACTGACTCCATTGATAATTCCCATAACAATGGCATCAACCCATTAGGAGGGTGGGACCTTTGTGACTTAATCATTTCTTAAACCCTTTACCATTATTGCCTACAAGAATAGTTTAAATAATTTCTTTTTTGTTCATACATTCAAATCACAGCATTTGACAGGTGTATCATACAATTATAGACAGACATTACTGACATCAGTAGATATTACAGATAGACATTAATTCTTCATTACCCAGAGCTTGGGATGAGGAGACACAAATGTAGAGTGACTACCAAAAGTCACAGTTTCTTTTGAAAGAGGGAAAAAAAAAGCAGACTTTTGTGGTGATTATTGTACAATCCTATGAGGATATGCTAAAAATCATTGAGTTTTACACATTAAATGGGTAAATTGTATTCCATGTTAACCACATTTCCATGAATCTATTTATAAAATTCTATAGCATTTTATAATTTTAAAATGCTATAGCATTTTATTTTACTTTATTTTTAAAAATATTTTTATTGTCAAAGTGATGTACAGAGGGGTTACAGTTACATAAGTAAGTTAGTGAGTACATTTCTTGTTAAACTTATTACCTCCTCCCTCATTCTTCTCCCATCCTCCTTTCTTCCCAAGCCCACCCCCAGGTGCACAGTTAGTTTACAACATATTATCTCGTAAGGATTGCTGTTGCATTGGTTCACCTTTTTCCCTTTGTCTCACCACTTTGATGTTCCCCTTCCCTCCCTAATTCAGACAAACATTTTAAAGCAATGGTATATAGATCACCTTCAAATTCACTTTCCTCTTTGTCTTGAGACAGGGCATCAAACTCTCAAATCTTGTGCCCCAGTCTCTTCAAATGTTGGGATTATAGATATATGTTCCCATGTCATTTTAAGAATTATGCTCCTTTTGCACTTCTTGTTCTGTTAAAGAGGAAAAGAGTCTTACACAAGTTAAAGTGAACACGATTTAGTTGACTAAAGAATGAACCAAATTGCTGAGAACAGTTTCTAAGACCTCTGGCTGGCAGTGTGGGTCAGGCAGACTTTATGAACAGAAAGTGACAATGACAGAGTTAGTATGATTGGTTTCCGTTCATTTTGCCTGATTGGAATCAGCTGACCACCTGCAACTGACTGAAGTTCTGTTGTTGTAATAGTTTAAGACTTTGCTATTAACTATTCTTTCTTGGACAGTTACCCAGAAGTTGGCTGTTTCCTTCTTTTGCAGAGGTAGAGTCTACTGCAGCACTCAACAATTAAATGCCATTTTGCATTTAAATAGCCTTCTTTCCTCAGATTTTCTCCCCTAACAGCCATTATCAGTGTTGATGTGATGCCCATTAGCATTCCCTTCTCCTGAGCTCAAGGGTTGAATCTGTTAAGAGGAAGAGACAATGATGTTTTACAGATGTATGTTGAGTATGTCAAAGTCACAAATACTTTTGTAAGAGTCATGGTATTAGCACTCTCAATTTGTTCATGTCAGCTGCTCCATAACTCACTCACCTATGCCATTTCCCTATAGAAAATGGTAGGTAGATAAGTCTGTAATATGTTTGTTGAGATCTGCATATGTCAGTAGGTTCTGAGAGGGCACAGCTCTAGAGCCAAAGTAATGCCATCCCCGAGGCCTCCATTTGAATTATGCTGCCATCTGGAACATTGGTTCTTGTATCTCATTCCATGTTGTACTACCAATCCTTCCCTTCTTTCCTTTCTTTGCTGTGTGGAGGTTTTTATTGTATCTATTTATTTATTTATTGTATTTTTTTTTTTAAATTTAGGAGAGGCTATTACCTTGCAAAGCCTATGTTTAACTGTGTAAGCCTGAATTTTTCCAAAGTAATTTAGTGATAAACCATTTGGAAGCAACTGTTGTTAGAGCTTTCTTACTTCTATGGTTCTTGGCTTTTGTGAAACTGGTGTCTGGTATTACTCTGCATTGTATACATTAATAGTGTTTTCCTCATCTATGTTTTTAAAAAGACAGGAAGAAAATAGGCTGAGATGACATTCTTCAAACTAAGTGACTTGTTTCTTTAATCCTTTTGGGAAGACACTTGTGTTTTACCTCCCTCTTTCTGAAGAAATGAAGAAATGACCACATCTGTATAGTATCCCTTTGGCCATTAACATTTCCTCCTCCTCATTCCTGCTGACATACGTACACTACAGACTGCTTTATTTAAGACTTGAAGTGTGTAGATAGAAAAAAAGGAAATCTACTCAATGAGTATATTCTTATCAAGTTCTATCTTTTTTTGTCATATTTTTGCAAATGAATCATGGAAACTTTCCATTCACCTATAGTAGGTAAGCCATAGTTACTATACCAACATTCTGAATTTGCAGCTTATCTACAGGTTATTTGAAGGAAATTCTTGAGATTTCTCTCAAGGTCACAAACTATGCAAATTTACCTGTCTCTAGAAATAGCTGAGTGTGTATGTGGGTATTTTATAGTAACAACTTAAGACTCTTTGCACAATTAATGTATTCTACAAATAGAAAAAAATTAAAAAGTGAAAGGAAAATAAGCTATCTTCTGGGGCAGGCAGCAAGAGGAGGGGAAAGGTGAACAGAGAGTGAAAGTGAATATGATTGGAGTACTTTGTAATCATATGTGAAAATAAAATAATGAAACATGTCGAAATTGTTTTAAGAAGAGGAAAGGATAATGTGGGGGAGAGGAAGAGGGGCTGAATTCAATTGGAATGCATTGCATGTGTGTATGGAAATGTCTCCATCCCAGTCCAACTTTTATATGCTAACAAAAAGAAATCTATTAAAACCTCCAAAACAAATAATAACTGAATAAATGAGAGAAAACTTTAGTGAATTTGTGAAGGAAGCTTAAATATTCTTCGGTATTTGAGAGCACATTTCCTTGGAAGAAAAGAAAAAGAAAAGTACTAGTAAGCAGAAATTGTAAGGTTTGTGCTTATGTGACACATATAACTATCCATTCCATTATCCACAAATAATTCAGTGCTCACTATCTTTCTAGTTAGAAAGTATTAAGGTGAGCCATAGGCTTTCCATTCTGAAAATGCCCAGCTTCTGTCTACCACAATTAAAAGAATCAAATTGAACTTATTTAAAAATTTTTTTCACAATACTTTATCACAATCTGAAATTATTTGATGATGCCAATCCCCTCTTAAATAAAGGGCTAGTTTCATGAGGAAAGGATAGTAGGCAAGTTCATGCTGTGTGTTCAATAATATCTGACATATAACAGATGTTCAAAAAGTATATGTGAATTGATATAACATTCATTTGGGGCATAATATCTGTGGAATTGTCTATGAAATTGCAATGATTTTTTATCATTGAAAATAATTTATCCACAAGATCCTCTTCCCTCAAATTTTTCTCTCAGAATATTTGTAACCTGTTTAACATTTTGTAACACACACATGAACACACACACACACACTCACCTACGCATTCTATAAATGTTAACTTTGGTAACAGAATCAGAGCCTTTTTCATGGCCGTTAATGCTTGCCTACTTATAAAAGTTATACCTAAAATAACATAAGTTACTTTAATTAAATTGGTTTAAACTTTTTAATTGTAAAGATTCCTACATTTGTGTGTAAATAGGCTTGTAGCTCACATTACAATCTTTTCATTGTTTCTCTTACTGCTTTGTTTTTGTCTCCCGCTCCCTTTCTTCTTTGCCATCTTATTTATCTTTTACTTTTCATGCTCATATTAGAATTTTTAAAGTTTTATATTATACTGCTGACATTTTAACTTTTTAAATGATATTTTTGGTGGGGAGGGAGGGTTGTTGTATGTGAGATCAGAGAAAGTTGATAAAGTTACAGAGTAGTTTGTGATTTCCTAATGGTTTTCCCTGGAGGTGAAACCTTAGAGAAGTTTGAGAATAATATTTATGGATTGAAATGAATTATCTTTTCCTTTATCCTTATAAGTTTTAAAGCTTACAAATACTAGATAATTTGTATAAATTGTGTGTCTCATTGTCCATTAGATAAGCTTACATGTGCAGTGGCTGAGACTACAGAATACCAATGATCAGTTTACTACTGTGTTCTTTCAAGTGGGAGCTTGGTTGTCATCTACCAACTGTCAGAAAAAAAAAATATGCCAGAAAAGCTAGTTTTTCTTTTTCTTTTTTTGCTTGAAATCATAGAATACATTTATTGAAATTGTCTCATGACTGAAGAGGGCTTACATTGTACATTACCATAAAAAAGCAAATAGCAAACTCAGTCTGAATCTTCTCCCTTGGCTGTCCCTCAGTCTCACAACTAACGGGAGCTACTCAATGTTTTTTTCTCATCAAAACATTCTGGACTTCTGCTTTTCTCCCTGCTCACCCCTCTCCTCTCCTCTCCAACCTCAGTTCTTCCCCTCTAGGGGAGTTGAAGGGGAGAGGAAGCACAAGGAAGACAGAGGTGTGTTAGGAAGGGAACCTGTGTCTCAGGCAAAATAAATTGTATCAGGATTTGTTATCAGTATGTTCTTTGAAAAGTTCCTGAAATGGTTTGAACAGGCAGTTAGTACTGAGTTCTGTAGTTATAACCTGATAATAATTTGTTCCTATGTAAATAAAGTGCTTCTCTGATGAGTTTGGTCTCTTAAATACAAGTTCATAACCATTATTTCACTGTGATGGTTTTGATGACCTTAAGTAGAGGAGAAGAGATTTCCATGAGGCAGGAAGCATCATAGGAAGAACAATAATTGGAATAACTGGAAACTTTTAGGATAAAACATCTCAGGGGAGAGTGCAGAGGGAACTGGGGATAGCAGAAGATGGGAGAAAAACAAAAGAAGAGGTAACAAGTTTGATAAGAAATGTACTCAGTGCCTTACATATGTAACTGCAACCCCTCTGTACATTACTTTGACAATAAAACAGTTAAAAAAAAAAGAACAAATCAGACCCAAAAGAAACAAACCATGAGGTCAGTAAACCTCAGCTTAATGGGATAACAAAGCAGAGACAGTAAATCCTAAGCTTATAGGCACACATCTGTGTACTCAAAAGGACAATGCCTTTTCAAAGGTGCCATCCATTCGATCTCTCATTACCTCATTATGATGTCAGCATGTATTCTTTTTCTGATCCAGTGGATAATCCATCTTGGAGAAGGAATGGATAAAATAGATACAATAGCATAAAGTTAACAGTTAGCTGCACATATAGTAGGGAGGATTAAGATATTTGCCAGTTATAAGAGAAAATCTGAAGTACACTATACAACTGAAAAATGCAACATATATATAATTAGTCAATTTATTCATTCTTGTACGTAGATTGGGAGATATATATTCATTTAATCCACACAGACTTATCAAGTGACATAGGAGACTAGAAAGAAATAGGCAATGTATTTGTCTTCAATGTCAGATTTAAGTAATCAACATAGATGTTCAAAATGCATTACCACAGAATATGCTAAACAAATTCAGAATATGTCTAAATATATATAAATAAGTAGCACAAGAGAAAAGAAGCTTCTCTCTCTTTCTCTCTCTCTCTCTTTTTCTTTCTTTGGTATCCATCCTGGGGCTTCAACTCAGAGCCCGGGGCTGTCCTAGAACTTTCTTGTGCTCAAGGCTAGAGCTCTACCACTTGAGCCACAGCTCCACTACTGCCTTCCTTCCTTCCTTCCTTCCTTCCTTCCTTCCTTCCTTCCTTCCTTCCTTCCTTCCTTCCTTCCTTCCTTCCTTCCTCCCTCCCTCCCTCCCTCCCTCCCTCCCTTCCTTCCTTCCTTTCTTCCTTCCTTCCTTCCTTCCTTCCTTCCTTCCTTCCTTCCTTCCTCCCTCCCTCCCTCCCTCCCTCGCTCCCTCCCTCCCTCCCTCTTTCCCTCCTTTCCTTCTTTCCTTTCTTGGGGGGATATTTAATTGGAAATAAGACCTTCCTGCCCAGGCTGGCTTTTAACTGTGATCCTCAGATCTCAGCTTCCTGAGTAGCTAGGATCACAGGCATGAGCCATTGGTGCCTGGCAGAATCTTCTTTTAATTGTCAACTACTATGTTGAGTTTTGAAAATGAATTTGAGATTTTAAGCTTTCCATAGAGTTCAAGAGGAAATCTACTAACTTCAGAGAGAGAGAATAGCATGTGAGACACAGAATATAACATACTGAATAGTTTTATTAGCATTTTTCAAGTATAACCTTCTATTCCTCATCTCATCAGTTTTATCATAAAAGGATTCTGAATTTTGTCATTTTTTTGCATCAATGAATTGATCATGTGATTGTTGTCTTTCTGCTTATGTGCTGGTTTATGTTTATTGCTCTCTCTGTGTATGTGTTCTCTGTATTCTTGTTCAGTTTGGGGATGAGTATAACACTGGCTTCATTCAAACTAAAAGGCTTGGTGTTGTTTCCAAGCATTTTGCATTCTTCTCCATTGCTTAATCCTATAGCCTTTAGGCTTGAATCACAAGCAGACATCTCTATTTCTAGAATGTGGAAAGTGGTCAAGGAATTTAATTAGACTGGTTTCTCAACTTTCCAAGGTACTTGCTGGGGCATTTGATGACTCCCATCAATCCTGAGATTATGAATGGCCTTGAACATTAACATGAAAGTGTTTCCCTCAATATTTTCGGTCTTGTTCATTAAATAGATTACTCTTGTCTATTACATACATTTAGGATTTGCTGGGCTCAGCTGTCCCTCAAGTGACACACTCCCCTTATTTCTGTAATTATTGCAGGTCGCCACCTCTTTACTGCTTTTAGATTTTAGGCTAATGGCAACTTGAGTAAGTGGTATCTCTCAACACTTTTGTGCTTAGACAATCCTGTGAGGGACTTTCTCTTCTAAGTTCCTGTCTAAATTGCCAAATGGTTCAATCCCAAGCTGAGAGGAAATGAAATACATCTTGTCGGGGTCTCTGAGGACCCCTTCCCCCCTATCTCCTGGGGAAATGCCTGAAGCTCAAATTATGAAAGAAACTCCACCCTACCCCTCATACCAGCAAAAGGAGTAAGGCGTGTCCTTACTGGACTGCTCTAAGCTGAAGTGGGATGCCGAAATCCCTTCCTCGACCCCCCATAATTTGTCAGGAGCCACAGGACAAAGATGTTGGGGAGAAGGTTGGGTGTTTGAATGGGTCTCAAAGGATTTAATTGGGAGGAGGGTTTATATAGCGATAATGGCAGGAAAGGAGGGGGACTGGCCAAAGGGCCACTCATTGGCTAAAAGATCGTGTCCATCAGGTGATGTCATGAAACTTCCTTGTGGCCTGGACAACCCCCATCATGGTGGCACGCATGTGTCTGCCTCCCCCAGGGGCGGGGTCTTCTCTTCTGGGTGAGGACTGAAGGTGGGAGTGGCTAGCCCCAACATTGTCCCAGGGCTGGGGGGAAGGGCAGCGTCTTGTCTCCGGAGCTCTTGTTGCCCTTCCCCCACCAAGGCCAAAACTGAGTCCCCAACAACATCTGAGAAAAATGTCATCAATGGAGGAAAATGTGAAAGAAATCTGTGTATATTACCTTTCACTTTTCTCTCAGTTGATGGAACTTCTCAAGATATTATTTCTTTGAACCCATTGTTCACATGGCTTGTTATGCCCATCTGGTGAGGTCTCAGGAAACAGAAACTGGTACATTCCTATATGTACTTTTCTTGGGATTTCACCTTCCATAGATTACTAGAAATTAATCCTTGCACTAAGCTCTGTTTTCTAGAAAACAGAGACAGTGAGTTGCTCAATGTATACAAGGAATTAGGATGCCTTTACAGGGACATCACAGTTACCTCACAGGCTCACTATGGCTGAGAAGAATTAATATAGAAGGAAGACATTAGAATTGAACTATAGTGCCCCAAACACTTGGTCATTATGAGGAAATTATAATTCTTAGGAAAAGAGAGCAACTGCTTTTAGTGACATAAAAGAGTTGGAAAGGAATCTGATTTGTTTGGAGCAGTTTATTATTTGAAAATCAGATGCCTTACATGACCATTGTAGAGTGTTCTCATTTCTGGTAGCCACAGGGCAGACTTACTGAACATCAGACCCAGAATGTAATTATAATACTTAACCAATGCCTAAATTGTCAGCCTCACAGGTCTTTGGTCAAAGAAACTGTTGGAATTCTGACACCTGTTTAAGGATGTTTCAGTGGGTGAGCTTTTGAAAACCTTGAGCCCTTCTCAACTTCCAGAAATCTTTTGGCTAGCCAAAGAAGTCCTTTCCAAAAGACTAGGTAAACTATGTAATGCTTTCAGAAGCAGGAGATTTCTAGGATGTTTTTTGTTTCCACAAGACCCATCACAGCACTAGCTACATACAGACCAATAAGAAAAAGCAAAACAGTTTCAACAAGAGTATATGCAACAGACTTTCCAATAAGATATAAACTATGCTCAAAAAGAATTATGGTACCCACCTGATAACAGAATCTTAGCCTATGTGTGTAGAAATGGGTTTGGATGTTTCTAGCTGGCAGACAGGGTGAATATAAGGTCAATAGGAAAGATTTACTATCACATGATTCAGTATTTTGCCAATATCTGAAGTATTCAGAACATCTGTGCCAATTAACACATGTTAACCATAATTGAACTCTTTGTGATAGCGTAGTCTTTCCCAAATATCTGGTCCAACAATACTATCTAACAGACTTAATGTATCATTTTAAGAGATTCGATTTTTAGGACAGTACATTATTAGAAATGGGCTTAAGGAATAACTTCTTTGTTCTCAGTAACCTTCAACCAAACATCATTTGGCCACATAACCATTGTAAAGAACAACACAAATAATGCTCAAATAGCCTGTCTGTCTATAGTCACTTCTGTGTCACATTTGTAATAGCTGACCCAACATTATTAGTAAGATTGGACAAGTAGATTTCAAATTCTCTGATGCAGTGTCATAAAATCATGCTAAATAACATATAGAGAAAATAAGTAGGTAGTATTAGGTCTAACCTAAGATTGCTAAATTCAATTGATTGTATATTTGGTTTTGTTTAGTATTTGGGATTCACTTAGATATTATCTCCAGATTCTGGGTGACTCTATTAATGTGGCTGATATTGAAATTCAGGGATTTCTAGAACTATAGAAATAATTGGTAGTGGACAATCCAAACATATAGAATGAGCTAACATTCCAATTCTGGCTTCCTAGTCTATCTGAAAACATTTAAAATATTTTTACTTTTTTGTGCCTGTCCTGGGGCTTGACCTCAGAGCCTGGGCACCGTCCCTTAACTTTTTTGTGCTACCACTTGAATTGTAGCCCCACTTTTCCATTTCTGGCCTTTTTTTAAAAAAACAAAAACACTTTTCTTCGTGAGATGGCTTCAACCTGAAATCTTCATATATCAGCTTCCAGTACCCAGCTTCCAATAGATACTGTTACGTAAAACAATGATACAGTATTTTCCTTAC
The DNA here is from genome assembly GCF_023159225.1 of Perognathus longimembris pacificus. Classification (NCBI taxonomy): domain Eukaryota; kingdom Metazoa; phylum Chordata; class Mammalia; order Rodentia; family Heteromyidae; genus Perognathus; species Perognathus longimembris. The sequence goes on along the minus strand of NC_063162.1, from coordinate 96,692,321 downwards.
TAGCCTTATTTTCCTTATATATCTTTTACTATTTCTAATCACCTACCATGTGACAATTAATATAATAGGGTTCTACATGTAGCTTTATAACTGTTCTTCAAGATAGATAATACATTTCCCATTTTACAGAAAGGAAATTGAAGCTCATATCTTTAAGATTAAATTGTCAACATCCCATAGGTAAGAAGCCAGGCTTAACTTAGTAGTGCCCAGAAAATTGGAAATTTCTTTTTTTCTTGAGCTATGTTGAACAGAATGACATTATTACTGATATGCACAAATGGGAAACACTTTGCTTTTACTCACTGTACTTCAACAGGTAAGGGAAGAATTTCTCATCCAGCCTTCATTTATGAGATCAAAATCTCTCTTGAGTTGGGTACCTGTGGCTCATGCTTGTAATTGCAGCTACTTGGGGTTCTGAAAACAGAAGGATAATAGTGCCAAGGCTAGCCTAGACACAAAGGTTGGTACAACTCCATCTCTATGAAAGGGAATCTGGATGCAGTGGAGCATGCTTGTGATTCCAGTCAAGACCAAGAATCTTAAAGTCAGTGAATGAAAACTTAGGTTTATAGTTTTGGTGCAAAGCAAGACCCCATCCTAGAAATAATCATGGGAAAACAGGACATAGCATGGCTCAATATTATCTCAACAGCCTAGCAAGCATGAGGCCTGGAGTTCAAACCCTACTATTCCAAAATCACCCCAAACAAGAAAACAAAACCCTCACCACATTTTTTCTAATGTATAGTCAGGTAAGGTAGCATATATATGCATATATGTATGCATATATTTCCATTACACACACACACACACACACACACACACACACACACACACACACGAAATAAACCTATACCCAGGGCTGTAAGAAGAAATCTACTGTTTATTGTTTCTGATTACAAGAAAAGTTGGCTGAGAAAAAGTTAGAATCACTGAGAAATTTCAATTTCTGTGTCTTGGCTTTTAATTCAAATGAGATTGTGTCAGATCCAGCACAGGAGAAGGGTGACTCAGAGTTGTGTAGGAGAGCTGTAAAGTGGCCCTGGATTTTTGGCGTGCATTGTGGGAAGAGCACTCATCTTCATATACTGGGTGGAATGATATTAAGCTTAGCCAAGGGAACTTTATACTAACAACACAATGCCATCCCTGGAGAAAGGGTAGAGAACTCATTAAATAAATAAAGATGTAAGTTCACACCCAGATATTATCTGCTATGACTTTTAGGCCTAACAAATTCATTATCTTCAGCAGTGCTTACTGTATCATATTTCTAAATAGTTTGCCAAACTATGAGGAAAAATCTGATTAGAAGAAAACTGATAGGATTTAATGAAATTGCCAGCCAAGGAGGTACCTGTAATTGCTAAGCTCCTGTAGACTTGTTTTTCCACCAAAGGAAGCATTGCTTATCAGCCAGTGAATAAATATTTACTGAGCTCTTAGTCTGTGCTCTCATTGCTCAAGGTGAAATGCAGACACAACAGAAGTAGCAGGCCTACCACCTGCATTTCTCATCCCTTTGAATTTTGAAAGCTTACAAAGAAATATAATAAGGATCAAGTAAGTTTTGCAACAGTGATTCTTTAACACTCATAAAAGTGATTGAGAATACCCAAAAGCTTGTTTTTCAAACAAAAGTTAATATCTATCAAACTTAACATGTTAAATATTCAGATTGAAGTATTTAAATAGGTTTCCACTAGTTTATAATAAAAAGTATAAATCTATCAGATGTTAATATGAATAGTGTATTTTATGCATCACAGTGATATTTTCTACAACAAAAATTAATGGAACATGTAGCATTGTTAACATACTTGAAAATCTCTTTACTATCTGCCTTAGAAAACACAGTTTTGGTACATATTCTATTGCAATATTATTTGTCATGTAGCCTCTGGAATATTTTACTGTATTTTTCATGAGCATGAAATGGAAAATAATATCTTAGTCTATTATGAAGTATTTTGACCCAATAGATTACTAGATGTGTTTCAGTAATACCTCAGATGTCCAAAGAATACACTTTGAAAGCCTTTATATTAGTATTAGTGGAGACCTTAATTTTTTTAAGGCATGCATGAGTGAGATATCTGATTTCAAACCCCAGGACCTGCAAGCACGTATGTGAGCACATACACACACACACACACACACACACATATACACACACATGCACATTAAAGTTTGGGCCAGTGTTAGCAAAATATATACAACACAAATTGGAGGGAGGTTGTAGTAAAGTTCATGTTCTGTATACAAGAAGATCCACATGGTTGAATAAATATGTGGTTTATATTATCTATTTTGTTAAACTTTTAGATTCTGTTAGCAAAAGGAAGGTTTTTTTTGTATTTTTTTACTTTTTTTTTTTAGTACAATACTGTTTCACTTTTAGAAAGGATCTATTGGTCATTCTTCCTATACAGTCCGTTTATTGCTTCACTTTTATTGCATACAGTAAAATCTTTAAAAGATTGGCTAACAACTGAAACTATGCTGTGTGGTGGGGAGAGGTGTTGAGGAAGGATTGCAATGGTGCAACTACTTTGAATAACAAGCTCACAATTTAACAGAAAGAATACCAGGAAGGGGAAGCCCTTGTTGTCAGGAGGGAGACATTGAACGGGAGAGGAGAAGATGAATGGAGAAGGGAAGGGTGGGAAAATACAGTAATAATAGTCAATGTACATATGTGAAAATGGAAGCAGGTAACTTGAGGAGATGGATGGGGTTGGGAGAGTTGGGAAGAATGGTGGAAGGAGTGAAGCTGATCAAAATGCATTATACTCATAAACAGACTTGTTGAATTCCAAACCCTTGTGTACATCTAATTTAAAAAGTTAAAAAAGATGTCTATCTAAAAAAAAAAATCTCTTTAGCTAGATAGCAATGACTATCAGAAGGATTCAAGCAGGAAATTAATGGTGGACTAATAAGATGAACAGACCATATGGCTTATGTTGCTTCAAGAAAGCTGAGCAAGAGTTATACCACTGTTGTAATTATTATCAACATGCCATGAGAAACTTTACCTTTTGTTTTTTTTTCTTGTCTGTTTGTTTGATTGTTTTGTTTAGTTTTCTCTTGTATTCCCTTCCTGTGGTTGTACCCCTGATACCACTATATCTCCTCTGAATAACCTGGATACTGTTTATATGGGTATTGGAAATGGGGAAGGAAAAGGGAATATCAAAACTGAGAGAAAAAGGGGGCTGGGAATATGGCCTAGTGGTAAAGTGCTCGCCTCATATACATGAAGCCCTGGGTTTGATTCCTCAGCACCACATATACATAGAAAAAGCTGGAAGAGGCGCTGTGGCTCAAGTGGCAGAGTGCTAGCCTTGAGCAAAAAGAAGCCAGGGACAGTGCTAAGGCCCTGAGTTCAAGCCCCAGGACTGGCAACAAAAACAAAACCAAACAAAACTGAGAGAAAAAGGACAAAAAGGCAAACCATTCCTAAAACTATATTTACAAAACCATTTGGTGTAAATCCACTGCACAACTCTTGGGGGGAGAGGGAAAGGGGGGGGGGAATGAGGGAGGAGGTAACAAGTTGAACAAGAAATGTACTCACTGCCTTACATATAAATTTGTAACCCCTCTGTGTCACACTTTGACAATAAAGAAAAAAAGTTTAATAAACTTTTTTTAAAAAAGAAAGCTGAGCAAGCAAGAAGAAAAAGAAAAACAAAACAAACAAACAAAAAAACCCATAAGAAAACAAGACAAAAGCTGAGCATGCATCTGAGAGTCTGAAGCAAAGATCCAAAAGAAAATGTTAAATGGGTTTTTGTCTCAGCACATAAAAGGCCCATCATATAAAAGGCCCAATGAACTTGTGTTACCAATTTTAATTATGACTAATTTTATGGATTATAGAAGAAGAAAATATTTTTATACTGGTGCCTAATGAGTTGCTATATGTTTATTTCTTTTTTTCATATGAAATATTTAGTGTAAAATGACAGGTTCTCTATCTTCCATTTTCCTCATTTGTTCCTGGTAATTTTCAGAATTTAAAATGCTAAGAAGTATGATGTCTTAATGGCCTTGGGAGAAATGAGGACTGCTGATATTTAAGCATTGCAAAGGCTTAAAAAATGAGTGTTCATCATTCTTCCCATATTTCACTTCTACCTTTCCTCACCTGATAAAACCATCATATTTTGCAGGGTACAAAGAGCTGTGTGTTGCTAATAGTATCACAATAATCGAGCAAGTGGGAGAAAACTCATGAACTGAAAGTGCTAGGATAAGGAGAAGATAACGTGCATTTCATTTGAAATACAAACACAGCCTTGTTCTTTTCTGGTATTTAGAACCCAGATTCACATCTGGTAGTGTGTCTATGGCAACATATACTTATGGGCAGACATTGATGTTATCCTGTATTTGAAATGTTCATGTTTAAGCTGGGTGCAAGTAACTCTTGCCTGCAATCCTAGTTATGGAGGAGGCTGAGAGCCGGAGGATGGTAATTCTGCTCAGTTTAGGAGGAAACATTCCCTGAACACCATCTCAAAATAAATCAGAAAAAAATCAGGACTAGAGATGTGGTTCAAGTTGTAGAGTATTAGCCTAGGAAGTATGAAGTTGTGAGTTCAAACACTAGGACTGAACATTTTTTTTAAAAAGGAGGTTGTTAATTAAAAAAATATGCATGTGAGAAGTAACTAGCTTTAAGCTGCATGAAAAGATGTCTCCTTCCTTCTTTTCTTTACATTGCAGTTCCTGGAAACCTGGTTCTTGTGCAGCTTCACAATGAAACCCGGAATAGGCAGTACCAGGAATGCTAGTTTGAGTGCTATTATCCAGCTCCAAGAAAGTCAACTTCATCTGTTTTCTAGACTACAGATGACAGCTCAATTCACAGCCTCAGAACAAAATTTTGTATCATCCAGTATTCCATGCTATGATAATAGTTCATTTTTGCAGCCTGAAAGAAGGAAGATGAAAGTGACCTAGCTCACCTTGAGCCAGTGAATTTTTATCCCACTGGCTCAGTGCAACTTACAGAAAGACTTCAAAAATCTGACAGCCGTCACTACACTCACATTTACCTGGAGAGTTCTGAGTATCTAAATTAGTGAAAGTGTACATATCCTTATTATGCTAGGAAGGTGGCAAGATACTTTAAAATAAGCTGGAAGAACAATGGCTGCAGTGGAATCATTTTTGTTGGAAGAACTGATTGACATCCTTTGGATGTTCAACATTCATAGTCGAATTTCCATTTCTTTTTAAACTTTTGTAATTTTACATGGCTGGGATACCTGAAAATCTGCTCTTCTTTCATATATGTGGACATACACACACCCCGTCTATATTAGATAAGTGAATTAGAGTGGGGGTTCGCTACAATAAAACAGGGCCCCCCCAAGGGAGGAGATTCCTGGTTCCCCTAGAGTCCACCACACAGTCTCCAGCTACAAGATGACAAAAAGACAGATTTATTGGGGAAGTAAAAAGTGAACAAAAAGTGAACCGACCAGCCTTGGTCGCAGCCCAGACTCGGGAGCCGAAACTGCTGACCATGTGTGCAGGATCAGGGCTCACACGTGTGCAGACCAGACTCGGGAGCTGGAACTGCGTGTCCATGTGGCCTTCCAGCCTGGTTATAAGGCAAACAACACAGTCAAACTTGCCACACGCAGGTGACCAATGAAGATACAACACTTACAGAGCATGCTAGGCCACACGCAGGTGGCCAATAGAGTTACAGTCTGCCTCATAGTATCTATTTGAAACAACCTATCATTCTAGTTAGAATTGGTGCATGGATTTGGTGGGGCTCACATGATGCAGGTGGATACACCTACTCATAGGAGGGCACAGGTTTGACGTAAGGTGGATACGCCTACTCTGGAGGGCACATGGATTTGACGTCAGGTGGATATGCCTACCCATGGCAGGGCACAGGTTCACTTGAAGCTCCCAGGCCTCAGGTGGTCAATTTACATAACTTATCATAATAAAGGGGAGCTTCCCTGGATAGGGTGGGGGACAGATTAGTGGAGACGGAGTTGGCTTCTGCTCTAATCTGAGCTGGAGTCAACCTGAAGTCCCTCCACAGCTAATGATGGCACTGGCCAGATCTGACCTCCCTATTACAATAAGTATATTTACCGAAGTTTTACAAAGGACATAGTTTAAAGATTTGGAATGATAAAAGTGTGTCAGGAATAGTTTTGCAGGACATCTACTTTAATTTATATGGATATTTTCTCCGTGACTTCTGGGCTTGTTTTTCTCGAGATCCATCACAGCCAGTCCAGGATGACCTTTCAGCTCTTCCTTCTCTTTGTGCCAGAGCCACTGTCCTAACCCCTCCAACACATGAAGGTGGTGACACACCTGGAGACCGAAGTGTGCTACAGGGAGAGAGCAGAAAAAGAGATTTTTAAAAAGCGCCGCTTTTGTATTCACTGCTTTACATATTAAACTGTAAGCTCTTTGTACTTCACTTTGACAACAAAGAAAAAATTGTAAAAAAAAAAAATACATATCTGCTTTTGAAGTTTTCTCCCTTGTGAGTTGGAGTCACCCACAGCTGAGCTTTCTGTGTGTTTGCTGTGTGATTAAGAGTAGAGGCTGATACTGCATTTGTTTTTTGCAGATTTGAGAGCAGCCTACAGAGCACAGGGATCCCAGCACTGTGGCCTCGTGGCACTTTTAGCTCCAAGATTCACGACACACCTACCTGTCTTAAATTAGCTGGCAAGTAAAGAAAACATTTTGTATGCAAAATTGCATGATAATATTTGTCTCTCTGAATCAACTGAAGTGTATGGTATATGTGGGAATCCAAGTAGTTGCTTTTGACATTTCTTTTGACTTTTTTTTTTGCCAGCTCTGGGGGCTTGAACCAGGTTTCTAGGAACTGCAATGTAAAGAAAAGAAGGAAGGAGACATCTTTTCATGTAGCTTAAAGCCAGTTACTTCTCACATGCATTTTTTTAAAATTAGCAACCTCCTTTTTTTTTATTATTTTTTTTTTTACAAAAATCGTTCAGTCCTAGTGTTTGAACTCACAACTTCATACTTCCTAGGCTAATACTCTACAACTTGAACCACATCTCTAGTCCTGATTTTTTTCTGATTTATTTTGAGATGGTGCTCAGGGAATGTTTCCTCCTAAACTGAGCAGAATTACCATCCTCCGGCTCTCAGCCTCCTCCATAACTAGGATTGCAGGCATGAGTTACTTGCACCCAGCTTAAACATGAACATTTCAAATACAGGATAACATTTGTTTTTGTGTTTTTTAACCTATTACGGCTTTATAAGTAAAGCAGTGAAAAATGTGTTCATGTGTAAACACTTGAATATCACCACGTTATTATTATTATTATATTTTATTGTAAAGGTGATGTACAGAAGGGTTACAGTTACATAGATAAGGTAATGAGTACATTTCTTTTTGAGCAGCATTACCCACTCCTTGTTTTCTCCCACTTTCTCTCCCTGCACCCCTCTCTCTCCCAAGTTGTAAAGTTCATTTCCAACACTGTACCTAGTGAGTATTGCTGTTGCATTGGTTCACCCTTTGTTCCACCTTTTTGCTTCTGTGATTCCCCTTCCTTTCCCCAGATCAGATAAACTTATATACAAGACAAAGGGTACTGAAATCAGAAACAGTGACGACTGGGAATAAACCAGAAGAGAAAAAAATGAAAGACAAAAGAAATAGCTGCAAATAGTACACTATTAAAAAGAAAAGAAAAACAAACAACCACAAAAAAATCCCTCATTTCCATATCGTGGAGTTCATTTCGATTAGCATCATTTTATGTGGTCATATGTACATAGCTATTGGGCTATTATGAACTTCTGTTAGGACTATCCTAGGCATATATTAATTATTACAAATGAGTCACCACATTATTTTTGAGGTAAAGTTTTGAAAATGGTATTATTAGATCAAAACATCTACATTTAAATTCTTTACTCATAAATATTGCCATTTGTGCATTCATCAAAAATTTTGTCTTGAGGGACTATTATGATGCTAGGAAGCACTCTGGGCAGTTGGAAGGGCTTGAGTTTTGCAACATCATGGAAGGAGTAATGCTGGTTGGACAAAAACAATAGCTCTGACACTGAGGACAATTGCTCAAGTCTTAAAGAATAGCTGAAGGAATTACTATAGGTAGACAATTAAAAAAAAAGAAATAATAAAAGGTAAGACCAAGTTTGTCTGTTGTTTTAGGGACCTGGAAAGTTGTAACTGCTATAAATTGTATAGCTGCATAAAATTGTGTGGAGTCACTGTGTAATTTGGATTTTCTAGGATGACATTCCTCCAATTGATTAGTATGCCTAGATCAAGTAGCCAGAAAGGGAAAAAATCCTAGTAGATAACTTTAGCCCTCTTTCTTTTCTTTATTTAATGATTAATAGTGATGAGACTAAGTTTCAAGTAAGTGTGGCTTATAACTGTAATCTAACACATAGTGTTTCCTCTCCTTTGATCACTATTATTACAAGAGAACACATTTAGGTGAGAACCAATGAAAATGATGGTATTTCTGATTTCTCAAAGAAATTCTATTGAACTCGACTTTGAATGTGAGGTTGACAATATGATCATTGTAAGCCTGACACACAAAAAAGCTTACCCCAGTTCTCTACAGATGGGAGACCTTTTGGTTTTGAAGTCATTATATGAAAAAGTGACCTGTTTGATCTTTGTGGCTTGAAAGCTCCTATATGCTGGAACATCCCCAGCAAAAGGAACCCACCCTAGTTACAATTCACACAATCTGTTCAGGCTATTTTAAGTTCATAATGTGTGGGCAGTGTAAATCATTGGTTAGTCCAAACCATCCTGATGACATCTGAAGTCTGATAAAAATCTATAAGTGTAGTGAAAGATACTTGAGTTACTGTTAGGATAAAAAATATTGCTCATGTGTTCGTTGCACGGGTCTTTGGCTGTGATTTCAGAAGCAAGCATATGGAAAAGGAACTATGTGAAAGCTTCAAATAGGAGAGAATTATTTCATCGTTAATAATTGTGCTGGAACACTTACATTTTCCTCCTGCAAGTGATTAAAAAAAACCCCACAGTACTCAATACTTGTAATACAAAAACAGAAAAACCATTAGGAAATAACGGCCCTGTTGGTGCCATTGCTTGAGAAAAATCTTTCCTCTGCCATTCACAGCAGGTTTGTTCTCTCAAAACAAAGCATTTTATATTACCTTCAATTTCTTCCCAAGATATATGTATGCTGAATTGTAATCAACTAAGCACAATGGAGAATTTTTGCAGTTAGTAGTGACAATTATGATTTCATTACTTCCAGTGTCCTACTTGGATATCATATTTGATTACTCTGTTGTCTTTTTATGTTTAGAAGCATAGTTTTTCCTTAGTAAATGTTAAATATGTTTAGTGCTAAAAGTGTTTACAAAGTTAATTAAGCAGGCACTGGGCTATTATTTGTCTTGGGGGTTGGTGAACGGGGGAAGTCAGAGACAACTGCATGGAAAAGCCATCTGCATCTCTCTCTGAAGAAATTTCCATCAACCAAGAAAAAAAATACATACAGGTAAAGCAAGAAAAATTGAGAGTTGCATTTAATTTCAGATATATTAATAATGATAATTCTATCTAAAATAAGAGTAATTGAATGGTATGGATTTCCTCATATCACAATATTTAAATATTACCTCCTACTACATGTCAATTCGCCAGCATTTTAAATATATAGATTATCTAAAATAGAATTTCCATAATGTGAGAAACATTTCAGACAAACAGTCTGACATTGCCACGTTAGCTGGCTGCATGTTACCTGGTCGTAAATTAAGTAGGTGTTAAGAATGAATTTTATAAATGCATTTTTTAGGCTCATTTTTTTTAGGGTTTATACCAAAGCAGTATATGGCAATGAATTGCAGAGTTTAAAACTATATTCTAATTTCCAAGTATATTCCAAAATCAGAGGTCAATATACAATTTATTTAGGTTTATCCAGGGTAAGTAGGTAAAATATTTAATTATACCAACCTAAGGATAGCATAAACACTGGAAAATTTCCAACAGTCTTAAAATGTATGTATTAATTTGTGAGCTAGAGAGAGAGCAGGGGTCAGTGAGAGAGAATATAACTATTTATTGATAAATTTAGGCTAGCTAATATACTGAACATTAGGAATACCCTGACCAAAAGTTAAAACTTAACTTACTTTGATGATACAAATGCACACTCATTATTTATACATCTCTTTAGCTGAGCTACTATAAAATCAATGAATGTTTAGTTCTGATTTGTGGGACAAGGTGTCTGCAGTTAAATATTTTTCATTTATATTAACCACAATCTAAAAACATAACAGTATGATTTTGCTCTAATATATCTTCAAATTTTAAAGTCATATTGTTGTCACTATATATTCTCTAGAATAAATTTCTAGAGAACACATTCTCAAGAGAATGTGATTCTGATGTGAATATTTGAGGCAGTTCATGAATTCATTGATTGAGATACCCAGTTGCCTTGAATAAATCTGAGGTTGAAGCTTTATGTTTAAAAATGCACCATGCCAATGAATGGTATTTTCAACAGGATTTCATTATTTAGGTGTTAAATGAACTTTGTTTTCTCTATTTGTTTCTGTGAGGGGATGGGGTAAAAAGTTCTCACAGCTGCCAGACAAAGAATGACTCTATTTAAAGAGTGCTTGGAAGCACAAATGGGGATTATCTAAATGAAAGAATTTAATTAAGTTCCCAAAGAACAGGATACCACTGACATCAATGATTGGCAAAATGAAGCAAGGAAATACAGTATTTAACATTACAATATTTCTCACTTAATGATGCCAGTATTAGATCTTGGCTGGTCTCCTAGAATATGCACAATGACTTGGCAAGAAATTATTTATTTTGCAATTGCAGATGTGGAGCTTTGGGCTGTGAAAGTGTATTTGCCAAGATGGTTTTGGGAAAAGAACCAAAGTAATCATTTTATTTCCTCATCTGTGCGTATATCCTTGTTTGTGAATATGGTTGAACTTCTCCAGTCAAATGGTCATAAGACCACAAACAAATTCAAATAACCTCTGAATGGGACTCTTTAACGCACAGAGCACAGAAAACTCAAACAACTGCTTCATAATCCACAAAATTTGCACAAGTTTGTGCAAAAACTATGCAGATTCCCACAAAAATATAAATTCTGTTAGTTGTTGGTGTTATTTTAATGATGACATTTAAAGTTATATTGACTTGCACTGCAAGTGTAAATTGTTTTGGAGACAGTGTTAAGGGCAGTTGTCAGTCATGTGATTCTTACTTGACCATAAATCTCACAGGAATGGGTAAGTAATGTCAGCTTTCAAATCCTCAATATAAACAATATCCAGGTCCTCATTCAAATCTTGAGTATCAAATAAAAATAAACCCTGTTTATAATTATTAAAATGTATCTTTATGATCACTTTTATGGTTAAATACAATCCTACTTGAGACTGATATAAGTAGGAAGTTGGTCATGATACTCAGGGTTTTTCTTTCTTTTTAAAAAAAATAATAGATCATGAAATTATCAGTTGTAGCTAGAGGCTGTGTGTTTATCTTTGTGTGGTTTCAGCATGAATAGAATTAAACTATATATTATTGTTATAGTAGCCACCCGAGTGATGAACCAGAAACAGACCCTAGGTGATACTAATTCTAATGCTGCCTCTGCCATTACACGTGGTATGATATCCAAGAAAAAAATAATCCCTTGTGAGCCTAAGTTTTCTAATTCACAAAAATTGATCATGCTGAGATTCTAACTTAGAAGTTGGTGACAGATTTAGCATAAAATAATAGGATAGTATAATATCAACATCAGTAATATTATTATATTAAAACTATTATAAATTAATACTTTGATAAATAGAACAAATGAAATAATGTGTGTAAAATGTTGAATACACCCCAAGAACAAAATGTATTTTATATAAAAGCTAGCTACATAATTTTACATAGTATGTTAGTATGTTTCAATATTCATAAATGACATGTATAACATTATACATATATATTGTCTTATACACATGTATAAGACAATACATGTAACCATAAGAGACACAGGTAACAACATATTACATATATGTAATCATATATCCCTACACATATGCATACTGTAACACGCATAATCATGTGAAACTACTCACATACTTGTGTTGTTAAATGTATATAAATATCAATATATAACCAAATTATTTTAGATTTCCTACTTATTAAAATATTGAACATGTACCAAGTCCCTGAATCACAGTTTCTCCACACCTAACCTCTCACCCTCACAACATTCCCACATGCAACATTGTATCATTTCTTTTTTTTCTTCTTCTTTTTTTTATTGTCAAAGTGATGTACAAAGAGGTTACAGTTTCATACCTTAGGCATTGGAGACATTTTTTGTACTGTTTGTTACCTCCTCCCTCATTCCCCCCTCCCCTTCCCCCTTTCCCTCTTCCCCCATGAGTTGTTCAGTTGGTTTACATCAAACAGTTTTGCAAGTATTGCTTTTGTAGTGGTTTGTCTTTTTATCCTGTGTCTCTTGATTTTGGTATTCCCTTTCACTTTCCTAGTTCTAATACCAGTATACACACTTTAGAAATTCAGTGAACGTGTCTTTGAAATGTGTTTTAGTATGCTATTTTGATAGGTGTCATTTCTGCCTTTCAGATGAACCAAAGCAGAAAAGCACTTATTTGAGAGAGGGCACATTTACTGTTGAGTGTGCTATTTCTTTTTCCTTCAGATTGGACAATCAGGGCTTCCTTTTGCAAATCAGTTTAAACTCAATACAATGCCACATCAAGGAAAAAAAATGGAATAGACATTGATAACAGGATAAATATCTAGCATTTCTTTATACACATGTGTGTCCTATGTATCTCCTAACAGTGTCATATTGGTAGAAATGGATGCATAATTTCCTTGCTAGCAGCAGCTCCAAAGCTCTAATAAGCAATTATTGTTTTATCTTACTTTCATCTGACAAATACAAGAATAACTTTTTTTTATTTGTACAATATTATTTGAAAATGATTTGATATTCATTCGGCAACTCCCCAAATATGCATTTAATCGTAGCTCTCTTGAAATTTAGTATTGTGGCATATATGATTATTATTCATTTTAGATATTACTCAAACATCACAAATATTAAAGCATACTTTTCTATACTGTTACTAATACTTTTCTATATCTATCTTATAAAAGTACCATTCTCCACAGGTGTGCTAGAGAAAATGAAATCCCTGTTCTTTGTTGTCTCCATGGTATTATTAGTGTGTTCTCCATTGATATCATGAACCTAGGCCCTAATTAATATTCATATTGAAATCTAAAACAGGGAATGGAAAAAAACCCCTAAAATTTACAGCAACATTATGAGTAGAGTTTTACAAAACATGTAACTTTAAATGGGAAGAAAATCTACTTCTATTATGATAGTACTAACAATCTCGTAGTTTACCTCTAGCATTGACGTTGGCTTTGAATGTATTGTTTGGAATATTGTTATGCCAATAAGAAAATAAGAACTGTGTAAAAATACTGCCACTTCCTTGAATCTGAGTCAATGTAAGTTATCAGTGGGGTATTTTTGTATTCCTAGAAACTGAAATGTTGCTAAACTTTCAACTCAGTCTTTTACTTTTTCAAATGAAAAAGGGTAACATAATCTCTTAAAATATTTATGCCTTTGTTTTATGTCTTGAGCCAAAAATATCTTTCAACTCAGGCCAAACTGTATAAAGATAAATGGTTTTATTTAGTAAGCATAAAGAACATGCAGAAATCCATTTAAACCTGAAATACACTGTTAATTGTCATAGCAACTTTCAATTGTTGTTCCTGACATCATTTTATGTTTAATTTGTTATATGATATCATGGATTCTAAAATATGTTGTATGAAATATGTGTCCCTTTGGTTTCATGAAGTTGCGATAACCTTGGATGGGTTATGAATCTGAATCTCCTGAGGTGAGTCTCAGCATTTCTTTGAATAATTCTTTCCTTGGTCTCTCAAGTCTAAGTCCACCGGGTGACCTTTAATTTTTGATCCCCACAATTAGGATTCTATCAGAAGTTTGTGGAAAGGGAGCAAGGGAGCTATTTACTATGATAGCCAAGACATTTTGTGAGATGATATTACATCTGGTTGTGTTTAATATTTTTGTTATTGATATGGAAGAGCTGTTTTAAAGCACACCAAATTAATCCCATGGGAGAGACTGTAGACTACAAAGGCATTTGTAAAACAGTATAAACAGGATAACAGGAAGGAAAGTGTATTTTCTTTGGACTGTGGTCCTAGGCCTAGTTTTTTTTTTTTTAAACTGGAAAAAGAAACACAGATACTCCCTTCCTATCCACCCTCCCCAGCATATGTTGGTGGCAATTTGTACAAGTCTGAATTACATTGACAAATACTACAAACAAATGATCGGTTTAGGCTAATATGAAGATGAGAAAGTTGAAGCAAAGCGCTTGTTCAAGTATGGTGGGTAGGAGATGATAGAATTTGAACTTGGACTCAGGACCATTAGACATCAAACTTAACCATGATTCACTTTCCAGGACTGCTTTGCTTTCTAAAATGTAGAATTTAGGGCAAGGAAATTGAGTTAGGTTTTATTATTAGAAGACACAGACTATCTTAGAACTAGAACCTACCTCTTCATTTTATAATCCCAGGTAGAGCTCATTTGGACTATTATATATTTTGAATACTTGCTAAAAACTGTGGTATTTGATCTGTTAAAGCTGATAACATGAAGCATAGATAGACTATATAAATGAAATATTAATAAAATTAATGAATTATTTACAAATATTTTAAACTGATAAATTAAAAAAATCATTGGTTTGTATCCCCAAAAAATTGAAAGAGGGGGCTGAGGATATGGCCTAGTGGCAGGAGAGCTTGCCTCGTATACATGAGGTCCTGGGTTCAATTCCCCAGCACCACATATACAGAAAACGGCCAGAGGTGGTGCTGTGGCTCAAGTGGCAGAGTGCTAGCCTTGAACAAAAAGAAGCCAGGGACAGTGCTCAGGCCCTGAGTCCAAGCCCCAGGACTGGCAAAAAAAAAAAAAAAAAAAAAAAATTGAAAGAAAAAATGTATGTATTTATTAAGATCCAAGTTAGTAAGAAGCCTGCAATGCTCTATCTCTGTTTACATCAATCTTGCATTATAAACTGTCTAGAATATTTAAAAACACTATAACATTATGATTATCAGAACGAATTCTGGAGTCTGACTACTTGTATTTACATGGCTTGACAACTTTGGGAAAGTTATTTATACATTAAAGTATAAAATGTTGTTTTCTTCCACCTGAAACTTAGAAGGAATTATTACAAGTAACCAATATGTCTTTATACTAATGATAGGAATTAATACACACAACATGTTGAACCAGAATTCAGCAAACAAGCAAATGATCACACTGAGGACCAGCCTATTATTGTCATTACCTATACATGTATATTCTAAAAATAAATCATGGAGTCATTACTTCATCCTAAATTAGTTTATTTGTTTTGTTTTTGTTGCCAGTCCTGGGGCATGGACTCAGGGCCTGAGCACTGTCCCTGGCTTCTTTTTGCTCAAGGCTAGCACTCTACCTCTTGAGCCACAGCGCCACTTCTGGCTTTTTTTTACATATGTGGTGCTGAGGAATCGAACCCAGGGCTTCATGTATACGAGGCGAGCACTTTACCACTAGGCCATATTCCCAGCCCTTCATCCTAAATTAGATTTGATAAATGTCAAATCATTTTCCTTGACTAAATCTTCACTGTCTTTTGTCATTTGTATGCTAAAGAAGAACTGGGCTCAGTTAGTGCTAAATAAGAAAATGCCAGGAAAATGCTTAATATTTTGCTCCAAGTAGTATGGGGAAAATACCTACCCCCAAGGATGAGCTGTCAAAGTAATTCCTTTTGAGGAGTTATATATTTATCAAACAAAAATCAAAACAGAAAGGACAATTTATTGTCATTTACTTTTGAGCTGTTCTTCTAGAATTTGCTGGAGGCAATCAGTAATTGAAAATCTTCATACATTGGACAATAATTCAGCTATAAGAAATAGGTGTTTGGAGCCAAGTTTAATGAATGAGATGATTGATTAAGACTGGATTAGATCAAGTGCTGAGACTGATCTTGTAAGTGACTCATAAATACCATCTTTCCCAATATCATTCATAATACCCTCAAGTTATGTAGTTCAACTTTTTAATGTACATAGTATACATTGAATAAATATAATGACTGTAGTTGCTCACTCTCCCTTTCTCTATTTGTCTGTCTACCTTTTCCCTTCCCCAACCCAAACAAAACATGTTTCAGCTTCCTAGAATTCATTTTGTTAAATTATTCATTAGGGTTCGGAGGAGCTGCAACATTGGAATTCTCCTTGTCTTGTATGTGGAAGTTAGATCTAAATGATAAATATGCATGAAAGCATATACAGGGTTATAGGTATCTATTCCCAAATGTTATGCCCATGTGGCGAGGAGACCACCAAGAAGACCATCAAGAGCCAGATGTTCCGAAATGCAAAAGCAAGGCTTTATTCAGGTGAGCTGCAACTCCGGCCTCGTCCTACACTCAGACGCAGCGGAGGTTAGGAGGAAGGCCATGAGCAGAGTTTTACATGGGTATTTAAAGGAAAAAATCACAAAGTTACATAAACCAGGTGCAGGCAGGATTGGGGTGTGAGGACAAATCTGATTGACATGAGCCAGGTGCAGGGTTGGGGTGTGAGGACAAATCTGATTGACTCGGGGCTAGGAGTTTTCTAAAAATTGGTCTGATGACATTCCAGGATGGTCAAAGTATCTGGAACGTTCCCGAACTCGTTGGGCCATCCGGGAAATGGGTTTTTATGGCCAGTTGGTTTCGGTAAATGGGCTTTTATGGCCGGTTGGTTTATTCTTAGCTTAACACAACAAGATGGTTGCAGTTTCAAGATGGAGTCGTCCTAGTCTTTCACAAACAAATGGACTAAAGAATATAAGGGGTTTTTATACCGTCAATTTGAAGGAAGGCTGCCCTTAGTTATGTGATACACTCTTTAATGACCACTTGTCTTGTGGCCACCTTCATGACTGACTTGAATGCTTTCAGTGCTGAGGCAATGAAGGTAGAAATACTTCTTATAGTTTTTCCCAGAGAAGTCCCTTCTATTGAACTCTTTAAGCTCCAACTTACAGCTGAAAAAAAGAAAAAGAAAAGCAAGTTAAAAATAGCTCAACTGGTTAAGAAAAGCACTCTTGAAAATGCCAGACAGTATCTGCTTTTATTACCTTCTTCTTTTTATTGTGTCACTTCTGCCTTTTGTGATCCAGTTTGCAATTACCCTTCCAGAGACCTGCTTTGTTGTTGCTCTAGGAACAAGTTACTTTTTACATGGAAATTGGGTAGAAGGCCATGAGGTAACCCTATTCATTTGGAGATGGATGGAATGGATCCTTTTGCCACCTGCTAGGGAGGAGTTGAGAAACTGTCTCTTCTCTCCCCAGATTATCTGAGGCCTCCCAAGAAGACACTGTAAATGACACTCCTTTGTGCTCCTCTGAAGCCTTAGGAGCCCTTTCAGTGATGCACCATAATTTCTTTTTTTCCTGGACACAAGGATCAAAGGCTCCTTCTAAAGGAGTGTTTCCATGTTCAGAATTAATCAGAATCCCTAGAAAATATGTTAACTTACAAATAAAAAGATCATCTTAGACCCCTATAGATGATTTAGAATAATCTTCCAACTGTTTCCATATATATTTGTCTTGGCAACAAGGAAAATATCTTGGCACCGAACAACTCTGGTAAATATGCATGGTTACAGATTCATTTTTATATTTTTTGCAGATACATCTTTTTTCTCCATACCTAAAACCTAATGGAAGTAAAGAATAAGCTGAGTTCACATCAATTGCTTCACAGAGTTTTAGTTATTGTGTACATTTTAGTATTGTATTCTCTATGTGATGAACTTCAGGCTGCTTCTTGTACCCACATGTGTTTAGAAAACCACCTGAAAACATATTTATGACAGCAGGAATTTTATATGAAAAACTGTTCCCCAAATAAAGCAATAACATTTGAAGAGCTTTTCTTTCTTTGTAAAAGCCACAAAATTGGGTCAGTACCTGCAGGGGTGCTTATCTTTTTCATAATAGTAACATTAGAGCTTGTTTTGTGAGAGGTATCCATAGTGGGAACAGCAGCTGTTATAATTTACAAATGTTTGTTTTCACTCTTGGATGGAGTCCATGGTGCCAGTGAGAATCAAAGTTGTCTTAGCCAACACTGACTTACAGAAAGGGCTTGCAGAATTTCACAGAGAAGAAGTAAATGCTCAATAGATTGTCCTAAAGGTTTTACATGCTGTTTCTGCCACTTATGTGTTGGATAATCTTGAATGAACCACAGTTTCTCATCTTTTTCAAAAACCAAATAAAACAAAGTATTTCACAAATGAACAAAAGACTTTAACACACCCTTTCCCAAAAGACATACAAATGGTCAGCACGTGTGAAAAGATGTCCACCATCCTCAGTTGATCCAAAATGGGACACAGGTTCACATTGATTAAGAGAGCTAATTTTCTTTAAAGAAAAGAACAAGCATGGTTAAGATTATAGGCATGAGAACCCCAATCTATTGCTGCCTTGGATGTATATAAAATGGACCTCAGCAATTCTTAAAATGCTGGGAGACAGGGCCTTCCTCTTTCATAAAGGGAAGAAGTCACAAGGGCAATTTTGAAACTAGAGTACAAAGTTACCCAGAACTCAGTAACATCAAAAGTGGAAGGAAAGAGAAAAGCACAAAAATGTATTTCTGGTCTTACTGATTGAGTTACCAGACCAGCCAGGTCTTACTGAAGACCAGCCCTTTCTACTTTTCAGTTGAACTTGTACATTGCTTATTATTTTTTCTTGAATTATGCAATTTTAGTGTTAATTCATTACAATTTTTCTTACGACTAGAGTAAGCAGTTAATAAACATTAATTTAATATTATCCTACCCTAACACCTGAGATAAAATTGATCCTCAGGACATTCTCTCACTGAGAGCTAGTGTCGTCTTATGTTCAAGGAAGACTAGGGAGAAGGAGGGTTTACATGTATGAAAAGTGTAAACACCTCATGTTATACTTCAAATATCTCTAAATCCTAGTTGAGCCAGAGAATATTAGAAAATTCCAGAAAATCCTAACATGTCTTGTTCCAGACACATGTACTTTCAGTCACTAAGCATTTGCTTGGCATTTAATATATACAAGGTATTATATGAGTAATTTTTGGATATAAAGTGAAAAGATACAGTCCCTGACTGTATTAAGAAGCTGGCAACTGGTGACTGTTCATTCAGAAGGAAATGAAATGTGTTAAATTTACGTATATGTGTTTTGACATAACATTTCTTGTTGTTCATGTTAAAGACAATTTCATAATTTATATTCCTTTCACTTAACAGCAAACTTTAAAATAGGAGATAATAAAGAATTTTCCCTAGTATGACTGTTGAAATGTGTCGAGATACTGTAATATGGAGGTCAATCTGGCCAGGGCCATATTGGCCATATGGCAAGCTTGACCATGTGGTATTTCTATCATCTTGTCTTGATGGGCATGCCTGGATTCCTACAGGAAGGTAAGTCCCATCCCCAGGTAATGGCTGTTCCTAAACACCAAGAGACAGGGGCAGGCACATCGCCTATAGGTTACTGAACCTATCTGTCAAGTGCTTGGAACTGGGAGCTTCCTGTGACCCAGCCCCCTGACTTGACCCTATTTAGGTGCAGGCTAGCTCAGGTGCCATTACGCCATGCCACATGTCTCCATGTTCTTGTCTGTGTCTCTTGTCCCCATGGCATGAAATCTTCCAGGAAGTAAGTCTCTGTGCCTCTGTCCTGTTTTGTGTTATAAGTTTTTCTGAAACCTGGGACCGGTCCATCGGGAACTTCCCCAATAAATCCATGTTTTTACTTGAGACTGTCTCTGAGTGGTGGACTCTTGGAGGGATGGGGGATCGTCCTCCCACTCTGGCCCCTTTACAATACAAGACAATAAGCAATTACTACAAATCCACTAAAACAGAAAGCTGCAATAGATAAAATAAACTCTGGGAGAAGATAACAAATAAAAATGAAACAATGAAGAAATAACTAAGATAAAAAATTCCTACATTGACATAACCATTTGATAGTAATTTACATTGATTTTATAGCAATAGATATCATAACACTAGTAAACATCTAAGAACGAAGTACAGAGAAAGTCAATTGAGTCAGGGAAAGGTAATTTTATTATACATTTAGAATTTAAAATAGAAAAAAAGAATTTAAAATAGTAAGCAATAAGTCCGAAAAGGCAAAAATGAAATAAAGTCATTACAACTCAGGTTCCTACATTCTTCAAGTATTAGCTCCATTAGCTGAAAAGTTTCACATCTATTAAGTGATGGAAAGAAATCAAAATCATCCATATGTTTTCTTATTTCAATCCAATTTAATTAAGTCTAGGCATGGCATAGTGATAAACAGAAGAGAAGTTTTGCTGTGTCAGTTCTCTTATCATACCACCTCCCTATCCTTCATGGTCAGACAGAGCTGGGATTGCTGGTCAGTTCTTTTATTTTAAGAACCTTGTATTTGGAAATAACTGTAGATTTATGGAAGAGCTGCAAAGAGAGCACAGAATATGCTGTAAGAGACAGTAAAGTTTAGAGCAAAGTGGCAAAGGGAAAAAAGTAATTTGTCTCAGACTTGCAGCATATAATTTCAGATTGAAATTTTGTTGATTGTTTTTCAAACATTTTAACAGCACAGTGAAAGTCTGGCTTTTGCTTTTTTTTGGCATAGAGTTTACTGAAAATATAAGTTACTAAATTTGAATCTGTAAGATTCACGTATCTGTGAGTAAGGATGCCCATCATCTAATAAAAAAAAACCTTCAGATGGTAGGCTGGTGGTAAAGAGATTTTTTTTTTCAAATACAGATTAAATGATAGTTAAGAAGAAAGGTATATCTCTTTACCACTTCAAAGAAAGAATTTAGCTGGAGACTAAAATAGCGAATTAGCATTTTATTAAAAACAAGAAATCATTCATAAACTAACTTGTTTAAATATTTACAAAGTTTCTTATTTAGGAATAGAAGGAAAACAATAAAGTATGTGTCTTCAAAGATAAACTAAAGAATTATTCTATTACTAGTTCTAATTACTGAACAACTGAATTACTGTTATCCACTGTTTAACTTAACCAGGACATGGAAGGCATTGCACAAGAAGGTAGAAATACAGATATCAATAAAACAATCTTGTAAAGTAAAGTAATAAAAAAGCAATGTCATTAATGTTTACTATAGGGGATTATTCCTACTGGTTGGGTTTTTACTCTATTTTAGTCTAAAACAAAACAAACATTTCAGGGAAACACACCAAAGTTCAAGCTGGATAAGGGAAATTAAAACAGCAACCACAGCGATGTGTGATTAAGTAGTCTTTTTCAATGTATTTCAGATTAAATCATTCAAACGTAGATACTATGTTCTTTTTTTTCCAAATTTTTATTATCAAACTGATGTACAGAAAGGTTACAGTTTCATCCGTTAGGCACTGGATACATTTCTTGTACAGTTTGTTACCTTGTCCCTCATACCCCCCTCCCTCCTCCCCCTTTCCCTTCCCCCTCCCCCACCCACGGAGGTGTTCAGTTCACTTACACCAAACAGTTTTGCAAGTATTGCTTTTGTAGTTGTTTGTCTTTTTTTACCCTGTGTCTCTCAAATTTGGTATTCCTTTTCAATTTCCTATGTTCTTTAAGTACATTATATGCAGTGGTGTAAAGGCACACATGGTGAAGAGGTTCCATTTAATGCCGTTTACTCAGGCTTCTTAGAAACATACTGGTGAAGGGAAAATACTCCTTTGGGGAAAAATGAGGTAGGGAAGAAGGACAGGGCATGATCAGGTGCTGATGAAACCAAAAGTGGGAGAGTTACTTGAACAAAGACAGAAAAGAATTGAAAGAGTGAATTATGGAGGAGAGCTTTCCAAGCATAGCACACAGTAGTAGTAGTCCTGAGGAGAGAACATGTTTACCATTTGAGGAGAATTTCAGGCAGGCAAGTGAAACTAAAACAGAATAAGCAAGTAGGAAAAAGCATAATGAATGGCTGGATTGTGTAGGACTTGACTGGCTATCACAAGAACTTTTGTTTTTTGTTTGTTTGTTTTCTTTCCAGGAAACCACTGGAAAAATTGAGGAAAAACTTATGTGATAACCATGGCAATGGTAACATATGTAAAAGCAGAAAGGACACTGTTTTTCTCTGGCCATTAAGATCAGGAAGAGAAACCTCAGATAGGGAACTGAGTGTTAATTGTTCTGTGTAAGCAACTTTGTTTTCCTTCCCTGGTATGTTTAGAATCTTTCATGAAATGTTTCCTCCACTCCCCCATCACCAAATCACAGAGCTGGGCTTTGCTATCCTATATTTAAACTTGATTATAAGACACTGGTAGATATGATGGCTGTAATAACACCCTATCACCATTAAACATAAAAGATGATAATTACTACTTCATCTTGCCATATGCTGTATCATTTCCTGCAAAACATGTTACTGTTTCTTGCTGCTTCAGGAAACCAAATGTACTGGATTTTGGACATCATAAGAATGTCATTTTTGGGTAGGTTAGAATATCTTGTGTTGTATGGTTGCTAAGGGGGAACTAATTGTTAACATGCATATATCAATAAATATACATAGAAAGCACTTTACCTAGACTGTCTTCTCAATCTATGTTAATTTCTATCTTTTAAAAAACAATTGTAAGTATGAAAAAAATCTAACAAGTCTCGGTGATTGGCATATGTAACAAGGCAGTGAGCCTATTGATCCTTTGTTAACAGTTCGAATGTTTTGTTTTAGTTGCCACATGAAAAAATCCAGTGAACCACGTGGGAGAACCTCAGCTGTCTAGGAGGGCATGTGAAAAAGAGGCCATGGAATTCCACATGGAAATGGTTACTTGCATAGGCTTTGAGACAAAACATCTTCAAACTCAAAAGGAGTCAAGCTTTTCTGATCCAATCTCAAGTTAATTCCTTACCCATAAAAGGAAAAGTAATCAGAAGAAGAATTATGTTTTAGTAGTAAGTTTTCAGGTGTACAGCTATTTGATGCCCAAAGGGTAAACAATTAGAACTCCAAAATACATAGAATCTAGGCTCTAAATAGAGAATGCAAATTCCTGTCCTCATCTTTCACCTATGTGAGAGATCAGTGAAATATGAATGTCATTTCCTTCATGACTGTGAATATTCTCAACCAGTTTTTATGAAAAAAAAAACACAAACCCAAGAAAACAAATGAGCAAATGAACAGAAGACTCTCCAAGACCTCATTGATTACAATAACTTTGATGACTGGACCTTTTCATTATCTCTGATGTAGAGCCTAAAGTCTCAACATGAACACCATTGGCATTATGAAGCAGATCCTTCTTCAAGTGGAGTCAGTCTTGGAATGACTGGCTTTCATCTACTAGGTGCCATTAACAACTACCCTTCCATTCTTCCAGTAATGACAGGTGAAAGCTCTCCAGACTTGCCCTGGATTGTTCTTATTTATAAATGCTTATTTAGATACATTCTTATTTAGATAGAGAGGAAGCACAGAATAACATTCCTAAACTCAGCTTCTAGAAAGTTCTTTTTTTTTTTTTTTTTTTTTTTTTTTTTTTTGCCAGTCCTGGGCCTTGGACTCAGGGTCTGAGCACTGTCCCTGGCTTCTTCCCACTCAAGGCTAGCACTCTGCCACTTGAGCCACAGCGCCGCTTCTGGCCGTTTTCTGTATATGTGGTGCTGGGGAATCGAACCTAGGGCCTCGTGTATCCGAGGCAGGCACTCTTGCCACTAGGCCATATCCCCAGCCCAGAAAGTTATTTCTTAATTTCATACCTAGACGTCATCTGTCTCATAGCTTCTGCCTAGAACCATGATGAATACTGAAAACAGACATTCAGATATTAAAAACCACCATTGTAACATAGTATTGGTATATTTGAAATAGCACTGTAGGCTGATTTTACTTAATGCTGGGTGAGGTCTTTGGATTAACAATGCATTAAATTTTACATAGCATATATATCAAATATATATCATGTCATGATATATCATAAATATATGTGATGTATGCATATGAAATGTCCATTCCTGAGCATAGATATAGTATATGAATAGATAATCTTTGTTGATTGATACTTTTTAAAAGTTTGTTTTTGAAGCATTTAGCAATATGTTTTCAGTTTCACTTTATTGTCACGGTGATGTACAGAGGACTTACAGTTACATACATAAAGTAGTGAGTATATTTCTTGTTGAATTTGTTACTTCCTCCCTCATTTTCTCCCACTTTTCCCTCAGACCCTCCCCCTCCAGTTGTACAGTTCATTTGTAACATATTGTCTTGTGAGTATCACTTTTTCATTGGTTATATAATTTCAAATTTTTGATGCTGTATAAAGAAAACCATGACAAATAGTAAAAGTATTTGAAAACTAGAATATTCTGAAGGCCAAAATGAAAGAGAGATGATTAAAATCTCCACTGGTAATATGCATTTTGTTTGGTACATTTCTCTCCATTTAAAATCATTGAGTAATTTTAGAAAGTTAATAGCTAGTAAAGAAAATTTAAGAACAAGTATTGAACATTAATATTTACCTTTGTCAATAGCCACATGGTTCTCTCAAATCTAAAACTTCTTATACAATCAATGGGATTCCAGGGCAATGAGCAGTCACAATAGTGGAAAGAAAAATTGGAATTTACTTTGAGGTATTGACTATTTTGGTAACCATAGTAATGAAAAATCAGTTTAGCATTTAAATTAGCACTCAAAAGGGAATGTGAGGATAATTTTATTTATAATCTTGATGAGCATAATATAGTTATATTTGAAATACCTTTTTTTTCTGAACATTTTGAGCTAAGAGAACATCAATTTGTTTTGCATCTCCCCAAATTATAGGCAGTTGTTTGAAAAATGTAAATTAAAAACTGTTACAGAAAACAAGCAAACATTTGTTAAATAATATGTATATATAACCAGATAAGGTTTGTTTCTGAATTCTTTAGTAGTCAGAGTATAAACAAATAACATTATTCTTTAAGCTGAAATTGAACAGGCCTTTAAGAAAAGCACTTTGAAAATAATTTTGAATTTGATGAAGTTGTCTTACTTTTAATACATTTTTTCTACCATAGAAATTCTTATAGGAATATAAATGAACTTACTGACATCTTCTGCTTTTCCTGGAGCATATTTTTTATTTTTATGTGGTCATACTTTTAGGTTATCAAACTATTTGGTAAATTTCTTTTGTCTATTTTGAAAAGGATGTGAGCTTTATTTTATTTTTAAGGATTGAATTTGTTTTTTTTTTTTTGTGTTGTTGCTTGTTTGTTTTGGTTGTGGGGCTTGAGTTCAGGGCCTGGACACTGTCCTGAGCTGCTCTGTGCTCAGGGCTAGCATTCTACCACTTGAGGCACAGCACCACTTCCAGTTTTTTGAGTAGTTAATTGGAGATAAGAGCCTCATGGGGACTCTTCTGCCTCTGCTGGCTTTGAACCACGATCCTCAGGTGTCAGCCTCCTGAGTAGGTAGGATTACAGGCATGAGCCACTGCCTGGCCAAGATGTAACTTCTAGAGATATTATTCTTTTATATATTGTGAGTACCCTATCGGAGAGTTTTTCAAGGTCTGCATTCTTCAAAGAGGCTGCTATTTCTATGGAAGTTATCTTTGCTGACTTACTGATCTTATTACTTTTACTGTTTTAATGGGGTGATTAGGAATATAGATACATATTTAAAAATATGTGTAACATGCAAATGATAACATATATTACAACTACTACAAATAATTGTATGTCACTGTATTGTACAATTTCCAGTGTTCCTTCCAGTTTGATTTCTATTTTACTCCACTATGGTCAAGAGATATCTGGTAAAATTTTAATCTTGAATTTACTAAGACTCATTTGTGACCTACATAATCTACCTTGAGAAGATTAAGTGTGCACTTGATTGGAATAATTATTTCTCTGCTAGTGGATGGAGTATTCTGTATTTCTCTTGTAAATCCATTTACCTTGCAGTGTTCTTCAAGGTTCTCTTTCCTTGTTCATCATCAGTTCGGATTTTCTATCTGTTATCGAATGGGGCCAATGCTGTCCTTTTCTCTTGTAGCACTGCTGTGTCTTCCTTCAGTTTTGTCAGTGTTTATTCTACGTATGTAGGTGCTCTGATGTTAGATCCATCTGTGTTAGCAATGGAGGAAGAGGATGCATAGGAATATGCATTGTGCTGTTTGCTATTAGCTATAAAATGCTCATGTAAAATCAGAAGTGATGGTAGACAATTGTTCCCCTTCAGTGTGAAGCAGAAGTAGGGAAGCAAAGAAAACCAGTCTTGCTCTACTTGTTCCTAATCCATCCCCTCTCTTCACTATGTTTAGTTTTGTAGGATATGTATACTATCAAGTCAGTGCTTCACTGAGGCTGGTGGAGAATTTTCTGACACAATGTTCTAGATGTTTATTTTTTCCCTAAATTATTCTTTCTTTTGCAGCACATGTAGGTTATTATGTAAAATTCTTAATTTCATTACCATCATGCTTTTATAAGTATAGGTATTATTTCAACTGTTACACTGTAAATTTTATATTCATAAACTTAGCATGTCTTATATTATTATTCATAAAGACATTGAACCTGTTGGGTTTCTTGATTGTCAGCCGTCAAAATTTTCACTGGCCATAATAGTCATGAAATACTTTTCAGTTAAACCTTGCACAGGGCCTAATTAATGTGGAGCAAGACTGGTATAGTAGAGAAAGAGGCTTCCATGCGGTGGACTTGGTTGCTGTTCCCTTTTCCAACAAGTTTCCTAGTCTTGTTTTTAGACAAGCCTGCTAGTCTTTGAGCAGGAAGGCAGAAATGAGAGAAAGAACAGAGGCAAAAGGACTGTTAACCATGAAAAAATAAAACAACATATGAGTTTTCCCTCCTTGTTTCTTTATCCTCTTGCTACTTGTGTTATGGGATGATCTGGTTATGAATATGGAAATCCATTGTATAAATGCTTTTCAGTATTTATAGTGCTTATAACCTTGGAAAACATCCTTTCCACAACCTCTCAATGTAAAGCCTTGAGCTTCTTGCTTCATCGTCCACCTTCTTACTTTCCTTTCTAGAAATCCCAGTCGGCTGGGAGCCAATGACTCAGGCCTGTAACTATCTTGTTCGGTGTGTACAGACTATTGAAAATTTCAGAAATTTATATCAGGAGCTGGTGGCTCATGTTTATAACCCTAGCTCCTAACGAGGCTGAGATCTGAGGATCATGGTTCAAAGCTAGCCATGGCAGAAAAGTCTTAGAGACTCTATGACCAATTAACCAGGAAAAAAAAAAGTGGAGATGTGTGACTTAAGTGGTAGAGAGCCATCCTTGAATGAAAAAGCTAAGACTTCGAGCTCCGAGTTCAAACCTCAGTGCCAATACACCTACACATACACACACACTCACACACAAATACAACATAACTATTCTTACTATATCTCATTGAATGTAATCGTACTTCATAACCATAATCATGTGAATGTAGTTTTGTATATTCTCTATTGGAGTGACAGGAAAAATAGGTTATTATGTAATTAAAAAAAATCCCTCCCTACGGGGCTGGGGATATGGCCTAGTGGCGAGAGAGCTTGCCTCATATACATGAGGCCCTGGGTTCGATTCCCCAGCACCACATATACAGAAAACGGCCAGAAGTGGCGCTGTGGCTCAAGTGGCAGAATGCTAGCCTTGAGCAAAAAGGAAGCCAGGGACAGTGCTCAGGCCCTGAGTTCAAGGCCCAGGACTGGCCAAAAAAAAAAAAAAAAAAAATCCCTCCCTAGGCAACAGTCATGTTCTCAGGACACCAGAAACACAATTTAGGATCCTTAATTTTGCACATTATGTTTTATCTGTTAAATCACTATAATGGATTTGATACTTTGTGGAATACACAGACCTTTAATGTGTTTCCAAAGAGCAATAAAAATATGACTAAGAATTCTCCAAGTACATTTTTCTAATCACAAATGTGTATGCTCATGATGCTAATGTGTCTGGATTCTTATGTGAAAAGAAGTGAAGAGGAACAGCCTAGAGGTACTTTTTTTTTTTTTTTTTTTTTTTTTTTTTGCCAGTCCTGGGCCTTGGACTCAGGGCCTGAGCACTGTCCCTGGCTTCTTCACGCTCAAGGCTAGCAC
Source organism: Perognathus longimembris pacificus (assembly GCF_023159225.1). Taxonomy (NCBI): domain Eukaryota; kingdom Metazoa; phylum Chordata; class Mammalia; order Rodentia; family Heteromyidae; genus Perognathus; species Perognathus longimembris. The sequence goes on along the minus strand of NC_063162.1, from coordinate 96,663,948 downwards.
TCTGCCACTTGAGCCACAGCGCCGCTTCTGGCCGTTTTCTGCATATGTGGTGCTGGGGAATCGAACCTAGGGCCTCGTGTATCCGAGGCAGGCACTCTTGCCACTAGGCTATATCCCCAGCCCCTAGAGGTACTTTTTAAAAACACAACCAAGCAAGCATCAGGGGATTGGTCATTCCAGCGCTAGAGTCTGTTGAATTAATAAACACAGTGGCTGAGATGGAGCTAATTTTTCATGTTTTTTTCTCCCTATGATTTTGCTGTCCTGGGATTTGTAGTTTATGTTAACAATAATGCATTCTATCACACTGATTATGTTTTTTTTTTCTTTTTTTGGTTTGTCATGCGGTTTGAACTCAGGGCCTAGGCACTGTCCCTGAGCTCTTTTGCTCAAGGTTAAGTGCTCTACCATTTTGAGCAACAGCTCCACTTTCACTTTTCTGGTGGTTAAGAGTCTCATGAATTTTCCTTTTCCAGGTTGACTTTGAATTTTGTTTTTGTTTTTCAGTATAAAATAGTTTCATGACAAGGAAATTAATAAATTAAAATTTCCAAATGAGTTATTGTCATTTTGAATACTGTAGGGAATGTGACATTTTCCTCATTGACTTTGAATTTCAATCCTCAGATCTTAGCCTCTTGAATTGTTAGGGTTACGGATGTCAGCCATCAGCCTCCAGCTAATTATGTTTTAAAGAACAATCACTATATTTGCATGAAATGTTCACCTGGGGAAAGAGAAATCATTAAAACTATATGTAAAGTGTACATATGTTCAGTAATTTGTATCTTGTCAACAATGTCTGTATTAAGACCAAGGCTCTACAAATATTCCTTATGTGGTCCCCTTTCATCTCTGACTCATCATGTCACTATGCCTAACATTCTTCTCCATAGAAAGGATATTCGTGGTCACTTTTATTTTGAAGATGGAGAACACAAAGTTGTGACTGGGATAAAATAAATGAATCAGGAGACAGGTTTATTTTGTTTAGGATTTAAATCTTACTGAATGAGCTAGCAGAACCAAATGCAGCATAGCAACAGTACCTCTGTAAGACATATTGGGACAATGCTGTATGTAGCTTGTAGCCCAGGTGCCTTTCAATATCTGAGCTAATCCACCATGTGGCAGAGAAGCAAGAAGATAGTTCATCCAGAAAATACATTTGCAACTATCTTAAGAACAATGTCATTCAATAAAATGCTATGGAAATACATTTTCACATCAATATATGAGATAGAAGATGGGCAGGAGTCTTAGAAAGAAGGTGAATAAGGAGAATGGTTTGGTGTTGGAAGATGTTTCGAGTATCTTGAATAGCCAATGAACGCCAATCCTTCCTTGAATACCCAGGCACTAACTCATAAACGTTAACTTGGATTCATATATTTAGAGTATTTGGGGCCTAAATGAAACAAATAAGAACTAATGGGAAAGAACCAAGATTAATATGTATATAAATTAGGTTGCCATGTGTTTGTGAATATTCAGCATAATATTAATGTAAACACTTTGCCATCAGTATTGCATTACTTTGATTAAATGGAATTTATGTCTAGAACCTGAATTGGCTCTTGTCCTTCCCTAGCTAGGATTGCAAGATAAAATATGGGATGCTCATTTAAACAAATGGTTAAACTCAACATTATGCCAAAAATGTTACACTAAAACATACTTATTACTAACTTGAAATTAAAATTTCATGAAGTATCCTGAGTTTAAAAAAAATTTTTGCTTGTTATCTAAAATCCATTCTAGTCTTTATCTTTCACTGTTTTGTTCCTGAAATTCTACCAGAGAACCATGGAGTCTAATAAAGTTTTGATTTAATAGCTTTCTTCTGATATGAGCACCAAGTTGGTGGGTAACTTGAATGCAATTAGTGTGTTTTTCACTTCTTTTTTGGAGATCAGGACATGGTTACAATGTTCATTGGGAAGTTACTAATACCTCTTCACTATGTAACATTGAAGTAAAGACCTTAAAATTCTTCCTACTTCCAACATTGCTGTTTTTCAGAATTTCTCTTTTCCCATGTTTATATTAGTCATATTTTAGACATTGAGTTGTTTCTATTTCTTTGTTTTTAAAATAAAATTCTTACATGGAACGCTAATATATAAATAATAATGTTAGACAAGGAGTTTTTACATTCAAATTCACATAATGTACATATATGAATATGTACAAGTAGACAATAAAGTAACTTTTACTGATATGAATATATAAAAATGTATGAGAAGCCAGGTACTATGGCTCATACTTGTAATCTTAGCTATGTGGAAGGCTGAAATCAGGAAGCTAATATTTTGAGGCCAGCTTGTGCTCAAATCAATACCAGCTGGATTTGGTGGAACACCTCTGCTGTACAAGCAATGCAGAAATCATAAATGAAGAATCTGTGGTCCAGGCCAGTCTGGATTTCAACGTGAGACCTTATTAAAAAAAAAACAAAACGCAGTAAGGGGTGAGGACATAGTTCAAACATTCTATCAAATGAGAGGTTCTGGGTTCAAACTCTAGTGCCAACACGAGAGAAAAAAAAGACAAAAAAGTATTTCAGAATATGGATGCATTCTCATCTCCGCTGAAGCATCAAATTAATAATTATTTTATGTTGTGTCATAATATGGAACATTTTTGATTCACACATTGGAGTAGTTATAAATGACCAGAATCTTTAATGTATGTGTTTCTTTTATTTATTTATTTATTTTTCTCAAATTTTTATTATCAAACTGACGTACAGAGAGGTTACAGTATCATACGTTGGGCATTGGATACATTTCTTGTACTGTTTGTTTTAAAAGCAGGCAATGTAAGATGTTGTAGTTCATGCCTATATTCTCAGCAGTTGGGAATCTGAGCCTGAAAGATTAGGAGCTTATGAGCTGAAGGCCAGCCTGGGTGACATTGTAAGACTTTTTCAATGCTCTCTCCCCAAAAAGCAAACAAATAAATAAAATTAACTGGCCTTACAGACTTAATATATAATTTTTACATTAAAATTTTTATTTTAGAAACATAAATACATTAAAATACTTTAAAACAATCAAATCACACATGTTAATGGGGGTGATGTCATGTTTTAATACATTCCATAGTATTTAACTTGGGTTAAACTTATTTATCTCATCTGTCATAATATTCTTCCTAGCTTTTTGGATTATATAGGACATTACTATTAATTATAGTTATCACAGTTTTCAAATAAAAAGAATCAAGAGCTCAATCATGTTGAAATTATAGCCCCAGACTTAAGAATAGGTTTAGACATGTTTAAGTTTCTTAAACATTAAAAACAATTTTACTGTGTAACTGTAGAAGTTTAAATTTCTTTCTAATATGCAGAGGCAGTTCTAAATTTTCATCATGAAATGTGTTAAGGTTTTTTTCCCCCCAAACTTATCGTCATAGGGAAATATTTGAAGTTGGAGTGAAAGGCCTTAAGCATATATCCACCTGGCATTTTGTGAAGGCAACACATACCAATTTTAGCATGGAAGGATTTGGTAGAACGTTGGAAAGGCCTTTGTAGTGGTCACTGCTGAATTAGAATATTCAGATATTCCCATCTCATGCAAACAACTTCCAAGCATCTGGAGTGGCACACCCACTCACATTGGAAAAATCTCCAAATCATATACTCACAAAACATCATTCTCTGAGTCATACACCCAGTCTTTAAGCTTGACTCCCATGGGATTTGAGTCTTCTTTAGCCCTTTCCCACACCTGGTCATGAAGCCATTTCAATTTTGAATATAAGATATATCCGAAATAGATTTTCTCTTTTCGAGAGGAACTGGAAGGTCTGATTCTTTTTCAGACCTTTGCATCCCATGTGATCACCACTTCCAAATTATTTTCCTGCTAATATGTTCAACCTTAAAATTTGTGGCATATTTTTATTACATGCAATAAAACTCATGGGACACCTTCGTCTCACTTCATATTTTGACCCCTAATTAGCATCTTCCCCAAACACCCATCCCTGCATCTACCTGTAATGCATGCATACTGTGAAGTAATCATACAGAAGAGCCATATTGTTTGTTTTTTACACTGCACTAGCTTTCTTCAAATCTTCATTCATTTGCAATGTCTTTATCTCCCCTAAAGTTTCCATCTATTAAGATTCCTTTCATTTTCAAGATATCGTTAAATGGTTCCAACCCTTTTTCAGTTTCTCGAGTTAGAAGCAATTATTCTTTATACATACTATTTTGAACGTTTTATGGCTCTGGCAGCTATGATGCCAATTATCATCAATTATGATGTTCTACGGTTATTTTTGACTATATGTTCCCTGTCCCACAGCTAAAAAATGTCTTGATAAAAGAGAGCGATTAAATATTTTTTCTAATTTTATTCATGTTAGGCACTGAATAACCATTTCCTGTACAATGAATAAGTGACAAGTTCATAGTAATACATGGCTGATTGACTATGAAGGTACAGGATTAAAGATTTCCAAGAAGTGAAAACAGTAAAGCACAGGAGGAGTCATATATACAGTTTTCTTGTTGGATTGCCAAGTGAGACCAATGCTGCCTTTCTGATCCAGAGAGCAGACAATGAAGGGCAAGCAAAGACACCTGCATGTGTTGTCTCTCTCCACCTTTCCTCCATGTCAACGACCACCAATTACCTGGGTGCTAAATGACAGCTGCTCTCCCTTCAAGGCAAGAAACTAAAAGGCTTCATGGTACCATCTATGGAAACCGTACAAAGGTAACTATTACTGTCAGCATTGAGATCAGAAGTGAACACGTCAATGGTTGTTTAAACTGAAGATTACAACTTTCAAAAAGAAATCTGGATCTGTGAAGTAATCATTCTGGTTAGGTAAATGGTGTTAATTAAAATATATATTCCATTTATCAGCACACTCTTCCTCTCAATTTTATATATTGCAAGAGTGGGCCGCAAAACACATTTACTGATATTTGAGGCATATTAACTTCTTCATGATAGGGATTTAATTGACCTAAAGAAGGATAACTTATTTTGGTGATGCAATGGCTGAGAGCCTACCTGAAAAAAATCCTAGATAGGTTTATTAAATCTTCTCTCCAATTACTGTGTTCAAGGAGATAGAAACTAACATCACTGAGTGCCTGTCAGGTCAAGTAGGTGTTTTACATTCATTATAAAATATGTGTTTTGTATTAACATGCTCTGTGAGTAAGTACTTATTTTTCATGAGAGAGCTGAAGATGTGAGAACATTTGCTTTTTTCTTCTCAAACTCTGCTTATCTTCTTATTCTTTTAAAATTATTTTTCTTTTATTTTTCTTTATCTTTGTATTTTATACTGATTCTCTAACTCATCCTTATCAAAGCCCCAGTTAAAATCCAAATGACTATTTTCCTCTTGTTTTGTATCAAATCCTGACATCTTCTGAGCTGCATGCCTTCTGCTAATGGGAGTGTAGCAAATTATCTTGCCAGATAAACCTAGAACCATCTGTAATAACCAGTCCTTATTTCCTTAAAATACAGATATGAAAATAATTTTGATGCATTGTGTTATCAGAGTTGGATCTGAGACCAATTCCACCTGATGACAGAGATGTATTATTTTGAGAAAAAAAGGCACTTCCATACCAGGCAAGATGACTCAAAGGGACCTGTTTACAAGTCTCCATGACAAACAAAAACTGGGTGTCCTTTTGCAGAAAAAAAATGTTCTCAAAGCTTCTTTCCATCCTTCTCTACTTGGAGTTTTGTTTAGTCCCCTATAATGGTAGAGTTTATATTTTGTAAATGTACAACGATCTTACTTCTCCAAGGTCCATTTCTTGTTCTCACTAATACTTTTACTACAGCATTCTCTACTCATTTCTGGTTTCCTTTATATAGTCAAATGAGTACTGGTTACATTTTTTTTAAAACCAAGCACAGAACTAAAGACTAAAAAAAAAAAAAATAAGGCTTATATCGATATAGAGGCCCTAGTCAAGCAAGGAGAAAAATAGAGAAATACAACTAGAACAATGATTGGCTGAGATCTCAATGACCACCGTTTGATCAATGCTTAGGATAAATAGCAAAGACTTCAGAGTTTTTTATAGCAAGGAAATAGGCTGCCTTCTCTTGAGTTTGGCTAACACACAAGGAAAGGAAGGTAATCTAATGATTTACAGTTGTAAAAGGGAAGACTTCAGGTATGACCTTGATTGATGTTGGCATGGGAAATCTCAGGTAGACTTCCTAGAAATGGGGACCCTATGTGATTTTTTAAAGGAATATATCGAGCTTCACTACTTTATCCTAAGGTTAAACAAAGGGCAACAATTAGGGTGTTAATGTAACTGATAGAAAGAATCAATGTTACTAAGTTTGAACATTTGGGGCTAATTGCTACAAAGGTTGTGGTCTGATTTACAGGATAAATTGGTTTAGATTCTGAGGCAGAGTTCAATTTTTCTCTATTGTCTACCTGTTGTTCACTTATGTGTTCAGACTCTGCGTTTTATTCAAAGGTTAAATAAAGATTGATGTAGTGATATTTTCAGACCATGTGACTGCATGTCAGAATCAGAGACATATTTTGAGATACCAAAAGTGCAATAATGAGGCTCTGTTCACAGCAGCTGCACTCCTATGGCACTCCCCACTCCCAGAGACAACAATCAGCATGACTTATCAAAATCTTAACAACAGTACCAGGGAGCAGTCAGACCCAATGGGATCAATAAGAAACTAAGAGACAATGAATAATACTCTGTCCACAATAGCTGTACCTCTAACATGTGAGAACCAAAGAATAGAGTTTTACTTGGCATTTTATACCATCCTACCAGTGGGCTCGGGTAGGTTAGGTGACTGGTTTCTTTGATTCATAGAACTTTATATATACAGGATAAATTCTTCCCCGTTTTTCTTTCCGGATAAATTGCCTAGTCATATTGCTCATATGAGTACTAGAAACCTTTGTATGGGTGATGGATCAGCTAGTGCTACTTGGAATGCATCTTTACAAGTATAACAAAGCTGCTCTGCTCCATTCTCCTTGTCTCCCTCTGTAATTCTCCCAAATGAAACAGTAATTTATACATCATTATTTTAGGCTTTGCTTTCTTCAGAACACAGACAGCAGAGTTTTATAAACAATGCTCTGGTTTCTGCTTTATATGATATAATTCACTGATTTGGAGTAAATGAACAAAGTTTAGATTTAGGACCAAAAGGCCATTCATTCAGTTGAACTTGAAAAAGAACTTACAAAGGAAATACGAGGGAGGAATTTGGATTTATGTGCATACATTTCAAGAGATGTAAAGATCTGAAACAAAGCATGCTGAAAAACTTTAGTGCATGGATTTTCACTGGAAGGATGAATGATCTGGAGAGCGAGTGTAGATGAAGAAGATAAGCAGAATTATGACCAACCCTTGCATACATTACTTGAGATGGAGTGAAATTGTATAGAAACAGAGAGGCAGCCGAGTTGGAATAATAAATAAATTGAGAGATCATGGAAGCCAAGATGAGATGGTAGTTTGCATTTTAATGTTAACACTTCATGTTAGGTCATGTAAAATAGAAGCAAAACATGTATTAGTGTAGGACTATGAAGATTATTGGTGGTCTCAGCAGGAAAGATGATGAAGAAACTATTTCCTTGGAGTGAGTGATAGAATGGACAGAACACTATTGGACATTATAAAATGGCACTGCAATAGAGCAAATTATAGAATGTTCTAGAAACTTCTTGCAATTTGGTGGTGGCCAAATCTAGAAATAAGACTAAGAAGGATAAATATGCACAACAATTTTGTCTAGGACATGTTGCATTATTGTGAAACATCACACAGTATGGGGCCTGAAGACCATGTATTAACTAACCCGGAAAACAGGTAAGGCAACAGTTTTAAATAGTCCCTAGATAAGTTAAAGAGAGACTTCAGGGAATAAATAAAACTCTTAAATTTGTATGAAAATGTGCATGCTGTGTGTGTATATGGTCCTAAGGGGGGAAAATCTCCAGGAATTTATCCAATGTTCAGAGCTAAAAGATGAAAAGACAAATAACCACTTAGGTAGGGTATGTTTCTGTAGTTCTGTTTGTAGAAGATTCATTGCTTTAAGAATTTTTTTTAATTGTCTAACAAAAATACGAGATGGTAATTATGATCTCAAGTATACTCCTGCAGATCTGAAGTGTGGGAAAGAAACCATGCAGTCTCTGAGAGCAGGAAGATAATTACCAGCAGCATGCAGAATGTAATTGTGAGTGTGAATGCCAAGAACTGAGAGAAGCATGAACAAATAAGGATCTAAAAAGGAAATTAATTTAAAAAAATCAACATACTTGAAATACCAGGGAGCTGAGATGCTTTAGGCTCCTCTAAGGCAATTTCTAAAACAGTGGTTAAGTAGAAATCTGGTGAATTATTAATCAGGTTTGAAAGTCAGGCCTAAGTATTGATAAAAAAAAAAAGCAGCTATTCTTTGAGCTAGAGTGATCTCCATCTTTCTCAATCTATTGCTGGTAAGATTAACAGAAGAAGTAGCATGAAAATTCATAATAGTTGAGAACTGTCATAGGAATTTTTTATTTTACACTATATATTAGTCAATATATCATACCTATTACTAGATCAAAGAACTTTCTATTTAAATGCAGATTGGCAAACATTAACAAACATAAAAGCTGTCCACTATTAGATATGATCTTTCCTCGGCAAACATCATTTACTCAGAGGTCCACAGATACTAGTGTTCTGTACTTGGTTTTTGACTCTTGAGTCACTCTGTTTTACATAGTTCATCTGACCCAGACTGTAGTTTTCAGAGCAGGCATTGACATAAAACACAAATGTAGGCTCAGCTCTACCTCTATTTTTTAAAATCCCTTTTCAGTCTCCTATCAGTTTCTATTCTGTTTTACATTAGCTAGCCCAAATCTCTCCAGTATTGTCAGAATTTGTACTACTTGGGGGAAGAGGGAAATGGGGAGGGAGGAGGTAACAAGTTGGATAAGAAATGTACTCACTGCCTTACATATGAAACTGTAACCCCTCTATACTTCACTTTGACAATAAAATTTTTTTGTACTACTTATTTTTTATTTTTATTTTTTGGGCTTCTCTTCATTTCTTCCATTGTCAAAGTAGGAATTCTCTCCTCAATATAGTAGATCTTTTGCCTATAATTTTCTCCTTTATGATGAATTGTTAGAGAAGAAATGAATTCCATGGTTTCAAACTACCTAACTGTATCTTTCTTCCATTTGGTGTTTTTTGCTTTTTTCCTGTAAAATGTTAGAAATATCAGGTTGAACAGATTTCAGTGGTATGCAGGCCCACTAGACTGAAGAAAACAAAGAAAATTTAAGCTCATGTAAGGAGTTTTACAATTGGAAGATGGCTTCCTTTCCATCACCAACCTGTGGGAACCAACATCCCTGTGTTGGCCTAGTCAGTCATTACTTTCCTCAGCCCTACAGTTAGTAGACCTGCCACTGAAAACTCTTGTTGAGTTACACATGGACAAAATGAGAGCTACTTGACAAAGAACTGCTGCAGGCAGCATAGGTGCTTAGCCTTTTCCTTGCCCATCAAATGTTTCTTCCTTTAGGGATTATATTCTTTGGTAGTAAACCTCACTGCTTCCCTTTGGTCAGCAAGATAATGGGTAAAAGAGATTACCATAGATGATACAAGGCAAGGCACAGTACTATTTGGCATCTGGTGAAAAGGGAAGGAGGGGAACACATAGTCCTAGTGTAGGATGAAGCACCCTGAGTGCCTTTGAGTGACTATGCCCTCTTATCAAATGAATAGAAAACACCATAGCAGTTTGAGAGATGACATAAGTAGTATTGTTAATGACACTTCTTCTTGCTTCAAGCACAAGAAACCCTGAATTTAAATTTTGTAGTAGAGCCACAGATTATATAGCTGGCAGTAGGCATGGTTGCTAAGCTTCAAGCACAGTTCTACATGTACTGTATGTTCTTATGTATTAGATAATTGTGGGAAAGACCAAGATTTATTCAAACTTCCAAAACTTTCTTTTTTTATTCTGTTGAGAGAATACAAAAAGAGTACATGATGAAAGAAGATACAGCCAAGTCAAAGCAAGAGCAAATGAACAGAGACATAATACTAGGTGAGAACACGCTGTGACTGTCCCACTATGAAGGGAAGTTACCTACTTGGCTAATTGATACATGAGGGTCATTGGTACTTGAGGCCATTGACAAAATCTCCCAGCAGATTCACAATGTGGACATAGCAGTGTTTGATTATTCTATAGCATGATGCCTGTGCTATGGACATTCCTTGGAGGATTGCCCAGCATAGGAAAAGGTGAGTCTGTGTCATGAGTGGCAGTACCTAGCATAAATCACAAACAGATTGCAGCTGGATGTGGTAGTGCACACCTGGAACTCTACCCCCGCAGGAGTTGGTGATCAGGAGGACCTTGGCTCAAGACCAATCTGCATAAAAAGTTAAATCACAACAAACATGCTGAGTATACTGGCTTACCATCTGTAAACCCAGATGAATGTGAAGAAGGTGGGAAGATTATGAACCAGGTCAACCCCAGGCAAAAACAAACAAAAAACCCACCACCAACAGAAAAAAATAAGTGAGACCCTCCTATTCGAAATGTAACTAAAGCAAAAAAGGACTGTGATGTGGTTCATTGTGATAGAATACCGGCCCAATGAACAGGCAGCTTTGAGTTCAACTCTCAGTACTTCCAAACAAACAAACATGTAGATTGCATAAGTCTAAGAGGTACTTGAGAAGGAATGCAGAGTAAGAATGGAGAATGTAAGTCTGGGATAGGAGATGGGAAGTTGCTGCTTGCATTGGTGGTATTTGAGGACTTTGCTAGGCCATCATCATATTGGGTGATGGATCACACCCACTGTGGGAAATAACAGACATAAGAAACCACTGGAGGGTCAGGCCATATCACTGAGCTTATAGACTGAGGCACTATCAACTCCTTAAGAACTTTTCATGTTGTTTTACTACTATTTTATTTCATTTTACTTGAAATTATGGCTGCTACAGGTACCTTGAAAAAGAAGGAATTGTGTCAGATTCAATACAGAGTGGCCCAGCTGGAGGGCAGAATTTGGCTCTGAAATCTAGAAAATGTTTGGTGGGCTCCAGGCCTTTAAAGGTTGGGTCTATTTGTTTTTAGGGAGAAGAAAATCCTTAATTTTTAAAATTTTCCTTTGACCAGCTCCTGCAATAAATAGATCTTCATCCTTCACTTTGTTGTGAAAGATTTGGGTAACAGTATTTAGTAACTTGAATAGTTGAAATTTTTGTTCATAGTTTGAATAAAATACTTTATTTAAATGTTTTCTGTTTGTTTTTGAGCTAGAGTCTTGGATTTTTTTTTTTTTTTTTTTGGCCAGTCCTGGGCCTTGGACTCAGGGCCTGAGCACTGTCCCTGGCTTCTTCCCGCTCAAGGCTAGCACTCTGCCACTTGAGCCACAGTGCCGCTTCTGGCCGTTTTTTTTCTGTATATGTGGTGCTGGGGAATCAAACCTAGGGCCTCGTGTATCCGAGGTAGGCACTCTTGCCACTAGGCTATATCCCCAGCCCTGGATTTTTTTTTACCAGAGGAAAAAAAAAAGGAATGGAGGTATGACTCATGTGGTAGAGTCTGCCACATAAGTTCTACTCAGCCATGAAGTCTTGAGTTCAAACCTTAGTACTACTTAGTACTACTAATTTGAACTTAAACAAAAAATCCATTCTGCTATATTCAAATGGCATAGGGGATATCAAGTTAAATCTGTATTATTGTAAAGATGGTATTATAAAATGTGAGATTTATACACTGGGTGTTGACAAGATACCAATGCAGAAGTTATATTATTACTATAACTATTACTATTATTAGTGCTGAGGATGAAATTTAGGACCTTGTGCATGCTAGTGAAAAGCTTTGCAACAAAGCCTGAAGTGTCAATTTTTAGTTGACGTAACTAAAATAAGATAGGATAATTTAGTAGATTTGATGTTATGAGATTTATCCTTCATTGAATACTGTATAAATAGATTTTCAGAATAAATATGTTTTGGGTAGGACCAGAAGTGCTTACTTTGAGAAACAAGTAGGGTAATGATATTTAAATATTTCTTTATTCTGCTCTTTAAAAACATTTTAATAGTAGGAAGATTAAAACAACTGTCATTTCATATTTTTGAATCTTGAGCAATATATTCTAAAAGATATTACTTGAATTTATATTAAATGTATAGAGAGTTGATATATATATATATATATATATCTCCACAGCGCCACTTCTGGCCATTTTCTGTATATGTGGTGCTGGGAAATTGAACCTAGGGCTTCATGTATGGGAGGCAAGCACTCTTGCCACTAGGCCATATTCCCAGCCCTAGAGTTGATATATTTTGATGGGAAAAGAATGAGGAAATTTAGCAGATACAATTATGACCTAGAAGGTAGAATGGATGGACAAAGAGACTGTCAAGGTAACTGAAGACAAACTGCTCTCTTCATAACCTACCCCCATCTTCTAAACTCAGATTCAGGATCAAGCTTTTAATGGTGTAATCATTCTTTCTCAGTCTTAGGTGATAAAATATTATAATCCACCAGGGGCCCTCTAAATCACTCTCTGATATACTTAGTGAAGCAAATCTTTTAGTCTCTCAAACGTGCTCAAAGGTATAAAATACCCCCACGAAGTCCACTTTTCTTTCTTTATAATTAAAAAAAATCTTGTGGAGTGAGGTTATATGGACTGCTTCAATTAAAATATACACTTATTGGGGCTGGGAATATGGCTTAGTGGTAAAATCCTTGCCTTTCATGCATGAAGCCCTGGGTTTGATTCCTCAGCACCACATAAACAGAAAAAGCCGGACGTGGCACTGTGGCTCAAGTGGTAGAGTGTTGGCCTTGAGCAAAAAGAAGCCAGGGACAGTGCTCAGGCCCTGAGTCCATGCCCTAGGACTGGCAAAAAATATATATATATATGTATATGTATATATATATATATACAGACAAATATTACTTTATTCATCTATAATTGACTTGATTATACCATAAGCCATTGGTACCTTCAAATCCACAGGCTGCTTTGGAACTTCAGACTGTCTGGTTTAATAAAAGGAGTCCCAGAACATGTCTCTGAGGAGTTGCAGTAATGAAATCAATCCAAGAGAAGTCTTTATTGTCAGCTTTACTCTGTAGACCCAGGATCCTCAGCCTGTGATCCATGGCTGCATTTCAGCAAGTCAGCAAACACTATGAAGGCTTTGTATGGTTGGTGTGCTCAGGTGGCTGCCTACATTTCATCAGCCACTTACGATTCCCAACTAGAACATCTAGGGCTTGCCAGTCTGAGCACTGTTGACATATGGGAGCAGGTCATATTTGGTAGTGAGGCATTGTCCTGTGTATTGTGAAGCACCCTTAAATCTCTCCAGCATAAGCACATGACCTTTGGGGGCACCCAGTCATCCCAGGTTGAGAATCAGCACACTGAAACACAGATACCATACAGTGTTCCATTCTGGCTTATAAGATTCCAGTCGACTCTTACCACATTCTGGTCACACATGAAATTCCTACATGCAGCTGTATTTACTTAAATAGAATAAGAATAGTGAAAAGATTACCTTCTTTTTCTCTTCAACTTTGACCTAGAAGAGATGGTAAACACAATCATACAGTTTGCCCAGCAAAACCTTGTGTTATAAAGTAATAAGTTTTGAGGGAAAAGATCTGGATTTTGGTCTTAGTTCTCTTATTTTTTGGCTATGTCATCATGAAAATATGTTGCTGGACTGTAATAATGTTGCCCATGCAGAATTATTATTGTTGCTATGGTTGTTGTTGTGTCAGTCCTGGGGCTTGAACTCATGGTCTGGGTGCTGTCTCTGAGCTACTTTACTTAAGATTAGTGCTCTTGAGCTCCACTTGCAGCTTTTTTGGTCCTTAATTGGAGATAAGAATTTCATGGACTGATAGAGGCATAAAATTCCATTGTGTATATGTACCACATTTTCCTGATCCATTTGTCTACTGAGGGGCATCTGGGTTGGTTCCAGATTCTAGCTATGACAAATTGTGCTGCGATGAACATTGTTGTGCTGGTGGCTTTAGTGTGTTCTTATTTGTGACCTTTTGGGTAGATGCCCAAAAGTGGGGCTGCTGGGTCATAGGGGAGTTCTATGTTTAGCATTCTGAGGAATCTCCATACCACTTGCCAGAGTGGCTGAACCAGTTTACATTCCCACCAGCAATGAAGTAGGGTTCCCTTTTGGCCACATCCCCTCCAACAATTGTTATTGTTAGTTTTCTTGATATAGGACATTCTTACCGGGGTAAGATGGAATCTCAATGTTGTTCTGATTTGCATTTCTTTTATGGCCAGTGATGTAGAGCCTTTTTTCATATGTCTCTTGGCCATTCTCATTTCCTCATTAGAGGAGTCTCTTTTTAAGTCTCTATCAGAAAGAATGACATTGCCCCATTTGTAAGAAAATGGAAAAACTTGGAAAAAGTTATTCTAAGTGAAGTGAGCCAGACCCAAAGAAACATGGACTTTATGGTCTTGTAGGGAATAATTAGCACAGGTTTAGGCAAATCACAGCAGAGGATAACAAGAGTCCAATAGCTATACGCTTATGAACATATAAGATGATGCTAAGTGAAATGAACTCCATGTTATAGAAATGATTGTTATATCACAGTTGTAACTACTTTCAACGTGCCATGTGTATCTGTAGCTTCTATTATTGATGATATTCCTGTATCACCTTCCTGTGGTTGTACCTACACTATCTCTGTATCTTATCTGAGTATATTGGAAACGGTGTATACTGGTATTAGAACTAGGAAATTGAAAGGGAATACCAAAATCGAGAGACACAGGGTAAAAAAGGACAAACAACTACAAAAGCAATACTAGCAAAACTGTTTGGTGTAAATGAACTGAACAACTCATGGGGGGAGGAAGGGGAAGGGGGAGGGGGGAGGGAGAATGAGGGGTGAGCTAACAAACAGTACAAGAAATGTATCCAATGCCTAATGTATGAAACTATAACCTCCCTGTAATTCAGTTTGATAATAAACATACACACACACACACAAAGAATCTCATGGACTTTCCTACCCCAGGCTGGCTTCAAACTGTGATCCTCAGATCTCAGCCTCCTGAGCTAGGATTACAGGCATGAGCCACCAGAGAATGGCTCCATGCAGGATCATGAATATTGACTAAGTCTATCTCATAAGGTATTTGAACATCAAATATGACTGGTATGAAAATGCCCTGTATACTGGTATACTGTTAAAATATACATGGTTCATTAGACTATTGTGAAGTTTGGTCAGGAAAGTTAACTATATTTAACTTCAATAAACATTAATGGGGAGAAATCCAAAATGAAGTGTTTCCACTTGTCAGTGTGCTCAAAATGATTGAGCCATAGCTATTTATTTATATTCTCTCATACTTTAAAATCTCCCTTTTTTTATCTATTTTTTGTATTGTATTTTACTTTTAGTTTTTAAATTTAAATTTTATTGCAAAGATAATGTACTGAGGGGTTACAGTTACATTAAGTAAGGTAATGAGGACATTTCTTTTTGAACAGTTAACCTTTCTCTCATTTTCTTTTACTTGCTGTCCCCCTCCCCCACCAAGTTGTAAAGTTCATTTCCAACATAGTGTTTCTGAGTATCACTGTAGAATTGGTTCAACCTTTGTCCCACCATTTCTGTGATTTCCCCTTCCCCCAATCATAAACTTATATACAAGACAAAGGGTAAAGAAATAAAAAACAGTGACACCAGGGAATAAACTGAAGGAGAAAAAAAGAAATAACTGCAAACAGTACAATTAAAAAAAAACCTCTTGTTTCTATTTCTTGGAGTTCATTTAGATAAACATCATTTTAAATGGTCATATGCACATAGCTGTTGAGCCATTGTGATCCTCCTCTAAGAATATGCTCCTTTGTTTTCAGTGTGTGAATGCTCAGAGTGCTGTTTCAGTAATAATATCCAGATATAATTATTTATTTTTTACTATCCATTGGATTAACTTGTACATTTGTAGACATATTTGTATCTATTTTGTAATGCCAAGTTTTGTCAATCCAGTATTACAACTATATAAATTTTAAATAATCTTAATCACATATTGGCAATCTATACTCAAAGGTGTTTTAACAACACAACTAGGAGCAAAAGATATAGAGACCTCCTTTCTGGGAAGCAGTATCTAGAGAACCTTCTGAGTTGGTAACTTGGGGGGACATTTGTTATTACAAGACTTCAAAGGAGTGTATTGGCATGCTAGGCGGGCTGGACCTCAATTTCACCTGAAGAAATCTTAACATTCAGCAGTCAAAGCCCAGTGGCAGATGTGCTAAAGCAAATCTCTAGAATCTCCAAGGAACTCAGTATCCCTGGGTTACTCTGATCTGCAAACCTCCCAACAGCTGATTTAAACTCTTAGTCATTCATAAGCTAGCTACTAATTAAAACCTTTATGAATTTAACAAAATGCAGGCTAGGCTTTATGGGAAGTTTTCCAAGAACAAACAAAGGAGATGGAACAAGGAAAGTGGGAGACAAAATAAGGCTTCTATTTCTTTCTGTTTTTTCAAGATATGATTTTGGTCTGGGAATGTGGCTTAGTGGTAGAGTGCTTGCCTTCCTTGCACAAAGCCCTGGGTTCGATTCCTCAGCAAGACATAACAGAAAAAGCCAGAAGTGACACTGTGGCTCAAGCGGTAGAGTGCCAGCCTTGAGCAAAAAGAAGACAGGGACAGTGCTCAGGCCCTGAGTTCAAGCCCCAGGACTGGCAAAAAAAAAATATGGTATCAACTCTTGTGCTGTAAAACAATGTCTCTGTCACTTGTGTCCACATGCTAGAATTTCTGGAGAGTTAGAGAATGCTGTGAATTATTTTTTGAAGTTCATAATTCCTTATAGCCTTTTAAAACATCTATACTGAGAACAATTTTCTAGTTACAGAAGTCTTTGTGGCTTGTCACAGTTTCAATAGCATTAAGAATCAAGTTTAGAAAAAGGAAAATAAGCCAAGAAAAAATAAGCCAGGCAACATTTTATTCTTCCATATTTGGAAAGAATGGCTCAGAAACTACTCATGGAAGCTTCTCTCAATCCTTCTTGATTACAGGATCAATCTCATATGATGTACATGATTTTATATGTATATATACATGTATATATGTATGTATATATATAAACTTTAAAATACATTGACAGTCATAATGTAACAGCTCATGTGTTAGAGAGGGAAGTTATGGATGGAATAGTACTCCTAAACTGCTATGTTAATATCCTAACACAGCACACAGGAGTAACCTTCATCAGAAATAGCTTGGCTGAGGATGCAAGTAGTTAACACAAGAGCAGACTGTATATGTATATATATATGTGTGTATACACATATATATAGCATATGTTTCATATGTATATAGATATATATGTTTATATATTTTTTTTCTGCCATTGGGAATAGATGAGTAATGTCTTGTAATTCAAGAGCATGGTCATTATATAATGATCTGTAAAATCACTTCTGAGCAATTGCAATTTAAGGGCAGGGTTTTCATAAATTTAAGAAACTCCAAACAAAAATGAATTATAGGTATGAGTTCTTACATATTTGAATTATTTTACAGATGAAAACTTTTGATCAGTGATGTGTGATTGTTACATTATTGAAGAAAAGCTTCTTGAAGATCACAAAGGTTGAATAGCTATGGGCATATGATCTTATATAATATTTATTAAAATGAAATCCAAGAAAGGGAAACAAGAGGTTTTATGTTATTTTGTGTCCTGTGTGTGTGTTTTCTCCTTTTTTGCTGTTTTTGATTTCTGTACCTTTTACCTTATATGTACATTTATCTTTTGGGGTAGGGTAAGGGGGAGCACAAGAATGGTGGAACAAAGGGTGAACAAATGCATCAGTGATTCTTACTATGTTGAAAATGAGCCATATGACTTGGGGGAGGGCAGGAGGGAAAACAGAGAAAACAAGGGAAGAAGTTACACTTTAAATACATGTACTCAGGGGCTGGGAATATGGCCTAGTGGCAAGAGTGCTTGCCTCATATACTTGAAGCCCTGGGTTCGATTCCCCAGCACCACATATATAGAAAACGGCCAGAA
Organism: Perognathus longimembris pacificus; assembly: GCF_023159225.1. NCBI lineage: Eukaryota > Metazoa > Chordata > Mammalia > Rodentia > Heteromyidae > Perognathus > Perognathus longimembris. The sequence continues at coordinate 96,645,775 of NC_063162.1, read as the reverse complement.
GGGATGCTGTGGCTCAAGTGGCATAGTGCTAGCCTTGGGCAAAAAGAAGCCAGGGACAGTGCTCAGTCCAAGTCCCAGGACTGGCAAAAAACCCAAAAAACAAAAAAAATGTACTCATTACCTGACTTATATAACTGTAACCCTTCTGTACATCACCTTTACAATAACAGTAAAATAAAAAAAGAATAAAAAAGGAAAGAGAAAATCAATGAAGAAGATAAGTGAAACCGATTCTAAACATAAGTGAGATGCATTGACAGACATGAAGTGAACAGCTCATGTAGTAGAAAAGAAAGTTACAGCTGGTATAGTGCTCCCAAACTGCTATATTAATGTGCTAACATGGGAGCACAGAAGTGATCTTCTGCAGAAATAGCATGGCTGCTGTAAGTAGTTAACACAATCTTAGACTAGAGTGGGATAAACTTCTAACCCAATACAGCATGGTGTCCTTATAAGGTGGGGAACTTAGATGCAGAAATACATACCAGGAAAGCTAGCATGTGAGGATGAAGAGATTGTGGTGGTACAGGAAGAGCCAAAGAAGATCAAAGGTAACCAATAAAACTGGATGTTCAGAAAGACATGCGGTATAGATAGTCACTCCTCAGCTCAACCTGATGACATATGGATTTCAGGCATGGAGCCTCCATACTCTGAAGTAATACAGGTCTGCTCTTTAGGATACATGGTGTGTAGCACTCTGTCACAACAATCCTGTAAACTAGTGCAGAAGAATTCAGGGACCAAATGCTTGGGAGGCCTTCCTGGTGAGTGTGAGATTCAGGAAGTGCCAATGCTCCATTTTTAAGTGTGACATTTCATCCACTTAGTTTTGGCTGTATGGTTGAGATTGGCTCCATCAGTTGTGTGATCCAATCATTTCAATTTTATCTGCAAACCTTTTTTGTCCCATAACAGATGAACTTCCGGGTAGCATATTAGAGGCTTTGCATTATGTCATTGTAACTTCCCAGAGCTGTGAGTCCTTCAGAAGTCAAAAATGCTCTTTTCCACACTCCTCTGGAAAATGGCAGATACTGAACGGACCTAAAACTCTGTAGATAGTCTCTAAGACTATCTAAAGTAGATGGTATTTGGTGTAGTAAAGTTTTGGGTAAGATTATTTTATTGCAGTAGTTTTACAAGGGAGGTGCCATTTAACAAAGCAGTCTATGAATATAATGCATCTTGATCTTTGTCACCCCCTTCAACAATCTCACCCCACTTTGACCCATGCCTTCCTTTACATTTCTCAACTTTGTGCATATGCAATAAATTTTTCACTGCATTCCCTCTCTCCCCGGTGAATTTTCTGTGATAAAATCAGTATTTTCCATTATCATTATGATGATTTTTTCCCCACATTTCTGCCTGGCTTATGCATTTTTTTTTCTTTTAAGGAAATGCGGGCTTAGAGCATAGTTCAAGCGGTAGAGTAGCTGCTTAGAAAGCATGAGGTCTTGAGTTCAAACCCCAGTACTACCAAAACACATAAATCAACATCAACTTTACTATTTAAGTAACATTAGAAGGCAATAATAGGCTACCATAAAGCTTGTTTTACCCCTCAAAGCCTTATGTAATAATAAAAATATATTTATACTTCAACTTTACTTTACAAAAGTATTTTTCAAATCTTGTTTTGGTTGTTTTCTTTTTTAAGTGGTAGAATGGGCTTTGAACTCAAATCTTATACTTGTCAGGTGTTTTACCATTTGAACTGTATCTATGCTATCAGAGAAAGAAATACTTAAACCCTAACTTCCAAGACAATGCATCAACTATGCTACCAGAAATTTAGAATATTTAAATTGACCTTGGTCCTTGCACCTGGCAAGAGAAGAATTCAGGCAAGATATGATCATAGGTAAAGGTGATAGGAAAGTTTGTTGGAAAAGAAATATGAAAGGAAAAGAAAGCATATCTCAGCCATCTTTTGCAGTCTTCTTCATTGCAGAGCTTGGCCTTGTGTTAAATAGGGAGACTTGGAATCCTGAAGACAACTTTCTGATAGATGGGTCTCCTGTGTGTTTCCTATAAGGCTCCTTATTTCCTCTTTCATTTGTTCTTTTTACTTCCACATTCTTTTGTACCCCTCAACCCCCATTTTGATGCCAGGTAGCTTTAGGTTTATCAGCTTCTTCTGCCATCTGAAAAGTGGTATAGACACAATTTCCTGGCTGTCTGCTCCTCTCAGTCTTGTCACTGCCATCCTCTTTTTGCTTTAGTTTCAGGAAGGGCCTCTTGTTTTTGTCAAGACTGTTCTAAACTTTTATTCTCCTCCCCACAACTTTTCCTAGTAGCTAAGACCACCAGCTGTACCACTCTGACCCAGATCATGGATTGAGATAGGGTCTTGCTAACTTTTTGCTCATAATGCCATTGAATCACAATCCTGAAGATCTCTGCCTTCCTGAGTGAGAGAGCTGATGTGAGGCACTGAGCCTGACCAAGCATTCTTTAAATGTTAAAATGCAGTCACATAGGAGCTTTGAAGAAATAGATTTTGAGAAGAATTTCATATTTGTATATAATAAGTAAACCTCTGGATGAAATGTACTTTCTCCTTTATAGATTAGTTATTTGTTATCACTGTAAAACTTTTCCAGACAATTTTCCCTTTGTGTTAGCCTTTGCTCCTCACAGTTAACTTTATTTAGATGCTGGCATGGGGATCATTTGTTGGTTTACATACAATTGGGATTCTCTTGAGGCATGGGTTAAATTAATTTCTGACTTTTGGATTTAGCAAGTTACCTTTCCACACTTCTTTCTTTTAAATTGAACATTAAATCGTACTTTTTCAGAAAGGGCTAATGGATGTGGTCACACCTACTGTTGAAAATGGGAATGACTTGAAAGGGTGGGACTAAATTTATCTTTCCCTAATGGTGAGTGGCTCTGTATTCTAGAAATACAGCAGCAATTGATATGTCTATTTCCTCAAATAGGCTTTGTTTTGGCTATGGGATGTTTACACTTGTGATGTGTAATCCAGCAATTTCCAGCAAGCAATTTTGTGAATCAGCGACTAGCACTCAAGCCTGGGAGGCAGACTGTGAAAACTTGGTTTCTACCAATAGTCTCTTTGTGCTATTGGGCCAGTGAGTTAGCTCCCCTACTATCCTCATGCTCTTTCTCTTGGCAGTATGGGTGGTAGGAGAAGTGCCCCCTGGGATTGTACAAAGATCAACTGAAATAACATGGAAATCTTAACACCTGTCTGAGGGCAGAGGGCTTTATGACTCTGAGCTGTTATTATTTGCTTATTAATTGTTTTAGTTTAGCACTCTATTTCTTTATGTGAGGGAGGAAATTGGATTGGAAAGATTTCAGATATTGGTCAATTCACAAAGACTCTTAACAGAATCTACTTAAGGAAAAAGGCCATATAAAATACCAGCACTGTACTACTAAGACAATGATGTAAACACCTATTAAGAGTTATGTTTGTTCTCTATTTGATGTCTTGATATTTTCATTCGATTTTCTTGTACATATCTAACACCACATGAAGGCTAGGGCTCCTTGTATTGTAAAGCAGTCTCCTCCATTCTTTCCAACAAATACTTCTGGAGGCAAGAAAGATTTCTTTTTTTTCCCTCTGCAGCTGTGTGCTTCTTTTTCTTGTTATAATCAAAACAGAGAAATGCTTTACTTACCCTATGCAATCACGCCACACATTTTTAATTACATTCTTACTCTAAAAATCATGAGTTATTTTCATAGTAACTGCCTAATTCATTACTTATTGTCTCCATCATCTGTCAAATAAATTGAGCATGCTATTCTTCCTACTCATATATATATATGATACCTTTTGTTTAAAAAATATAAATTGCATTTAAAACAAGCAATGATATCTTAATTAGAAAAGACTATGAAAATCATCAGTGTCAGTGGTCTTATCATTACAAAAGTACTGATACTTTGGCTAATGGTTCTCTTTTCTGGGATAGAATAAGGTCAGATAGTCATGTAGTTAGATCCAAAACTCTATTAAATTGCTTACTACATGCAAAAAATTACTTCATGTAATTTCCTTGACAGGAACCATTCTATATATTAAGAAAGGGCTAAACTTACTATAGACAAAGCAATTTTGGACAACATACTCTTTCAGTATAGTCAAATATTTTTTGTCATGTGACATCACATAGGGTTGCTTTTATGGCAAAATATTACAGAGATAAGGTCTAGACTTTGCTCTCAGTTTGGATGGTTGGCTCTATTAAGTAGAATTCTGCAAGTGGGCTGTAGAGTGAACCTGCTTAGGATTCCATAGCTGAGACGTTTAGAAGAAGTGGTCTACTTCTTCTTATGCTTTTATCACCAAACAATGATCTTGATACATCATTTATGACATCAGCATTTGTCTACTCCCATAGAAACATAAAAAATCCAATATGTATCAGTTATTCATATAAGGACCTACAGTGGGGCATCCATGAAAAGTATAGACATAAAAGAAAAACCCTGCCTTCTGAATAGAAGTCCCATTTGGTGCATAATAGGGCAAAAAGCACTAGAAGTGATATGGTGAGCAACATCAGCAGGACTTGATTGTAATATGACTAGCTACAGTAACGTATGTAAAAAAAATCAAAATTCCTTATCTGTGATACCAGTAAATGTTCAGGTCCATGCGCAATTAACTTTTTCCATTAAGCCTTTTCCCTAAGCCTCTTCCTTGAGCTTTCATTTTCTCAGATGGACCCTTTCCTCCTATGATGTTCACAGGCAACATTGTAATTGTGAGCTAACTCTGACATAGTCCCGTTTTTGGAAAGGTACTGTGTCAACCATAGTCTTTCAGGTATTCTGGTCCTTTTGTCCTCCCTTGTGATCTGTTTATGAATGCAAAGGAATTCTGATGTTCCATATGCGATATAGTAGGCATGAGAATGGCAACATGAAATGAATTGCATGGGCCAAATTAGCCTTCAAAGATGGTAGTTTGACAGTCAGTCCTGGACTGCTGACTTCCGTGCCCAGTGACGTCCACCTGAGATTCCTTCAATGTCAGAATGAAGGACTGCATGAGTCATACACACTTCCCTGTGGACTTATTTCTACAGGTGAGAACTTAAAGTTAGATTTGACAATCTATCCACAATAACCGTAGAGGGAACGTCCTCTTAGAACAGCTGAAACTTCATCACTAGGTATAAATGAAAATAGAGCCTTTAATACTAAGAGGAATCTAAACAAATACATTATGAAAATTTAAGAAAAGTATATATGCATGTACCTATGATATGTGTGTTTAAGTGGAGTTATGTAATATTTATCTCTGAGTGACTGGTTCCTTTTATTCTAAAATTATGTCCTCAAGTGCTAAGTGTTGGTAGTTCATGACTGTAATCCCAGCTACTAAGAAGGCAAAGATCCTCATGATTATGATTCAAAGCCAGCTTGATAGAAAAGACCATGCAACAATGTCTCCAAAATAATCAGCAAAAAGCAGATCTTTATATGGGCTCAAGTGTTAGAAAAATAGCTAAGCAAGCAAACAGAACAAACATGAGGTCCTGAGTACAAATCTCAGAACTACCAAATAAATAAATAAATAAAAATAAGTAAATAAATAATTGCATACATACATAATGATCTCAAAGTTTTTCTACTTTCATATTGCACAACTTTCCTTTTTAAAAAGATTTTAGTGTTGGCAGAATAGCTCAAGTGATAAGGTACCTGCCTACTAAGCACAAGGTCCTGACTTCAAGCCTTCATACCTAACAACAGGAACCACAACAGGTAGAACAAAAGGTTTTATAGGGCTATGGTAGAGAGCTTGTGGAATTTTTCTAGTATTTTTATTCTCCTTAAAAATGCTATTGCTTTCCTAACATGTGAAAAATCCTGTATTCAATCCTTGGAAGTATAAGAAGGAAAGAAGTAATAGTACTATTATATATATTATATATGGACATACCATGTTTGTCTATTTTAGATTGTGTAGCAATGAAATAGAACTACTTGATCATATAGTACTTGTGCTTTTAGCTTTTCTGGGAATTTCTATTTTGCTTTCCCTAGTGGTCCCACAATTTTTCATTTCTACCAACAGTATATAAAGTTTCTGATTTCTTTCCATCTTTGGAAAACTTGCTATCTCTCACATGACTGATGGATTGACTGCTTTTCAATAAAACTCTAGGCCATTTATATTTTTGCTTGGTGAAATGTCAGTTCTGGTCCTTAGAAAAAATGTAACTGGGTTATTTATTTTTACTGAGTTGCAGGAGATCTGTTTGGATGCTGACATCTTAATGGATAAAGATACTTGGTTTGTACACAGTAGTTTCTCCTATTTTTTATTTTACTTATTTTGTCTTCTCGTCTCAATTAGTTTAACTAAGGATTTGATAATTTTGTTTATCTTTAAAGTAACTCTATATTTGTTGATTGTTTTTGTATGATTTATCTATTTTCTATTCCATTTAGTTCTACTATAATCTTTGTTAATTCCAGTATATTTTTTATTTTTTGCCCCTTTCTTATATAGATATTTGTCACTACAAGCCTTTCTTATTAGTGTTCTTGCTTTAATCTCTGGCTTTGGTATGTTTTGCTTATATTTTGGCACACAGTACTTAAAAATAATTAAAGCTTTCATACTATTTACTTTATTAATTCCCAGACTCTCTAACTTTTCAGTCATTTCACTTTTGTGTTCTTCCAAATTTCTCATAAAAAGGATTAGCTCAGAGCTAGGTTTCTTATTTTGTAAGAAGGAAAGAAGCCAGGCACTGGTGGCTCAGCCTTGTAACCCTAGCTACTCAGGAGGCTGAGATCTTAGGATCATGGTTTGAAGCCAGACTGGGCAGGTAAGTATATGAGACTCTTATCCAATTAACCACCAAAAAGGTGTGACTCAACTGGTAAAGCACTTGCCTTGAGTATAAAAGACCAGGCCCCAAGTTCAAGCCCCAGGACACAAACTCTCTCTCTCTCTCTCTCTCTCTCTCTCTCTCTCTCTCTCTCTCTCACACACACACACACACACACACACACACACACACCCAAAATGGCAAAAAATGGAAGCAATATACTATCATTAGAGTTTTGATGGTCAAGCTATGGAATACCTTCATTTTTCATTTTCAGTGATGTGTTATATACTCTCCCATGCATTCTATCTTCCAGAAATGAGGATGACAAAAAATATCTTCTTAGAGGGAAGTGTTTAACTTTGCATTTACTTTTTATTCAGAGTGACAAATATCTGTTGAGTGCTATCAGAGTACAAGGCATCATTGTTCCCACTGAAGATTTATATATAAAGAAGGACTTGAATGTCTACCCTATGAAATTTCATTCTAGAGAGGGAGACAGATAATAAGCAAGAAAATTCAGTATCACCCATAAGAATATATGTAAGATATGTAAGGAAAACTGAGTGAGAAAGAGAGTTGAATAGTGGGAGCTTATTCTTTATATAAGATAGTTTGAGAAAATCTTACTAAAAATCTGAAATTTAAATTAAGACTCAAGGAAAATGCGATGTAAGTTTTAAGGTAATGAATTAAGTATTTTAAAAATTTATTCTGCAAATGTTTTTGAACATCTGCCATATGTGAAACATTTCATGAAGAAATTAATTAAGAGTAGTCACTTTCCTTTTTGAGCTTGAAATTTAGGTCTTAACCTCTTAGAAGTAAGTCTTGTTTTTTTTTTTTTTTGGCCAGTCCTGGGGCTTGGACTCAGGGCCTGAGCACTGTCCCTGGCTTCTTTTTGCTCAAGGCTAGCTAGCACTCTGTCACTTGAGCCACAGCGCCACTTCTGGCCGTTTTCTGTATATGTGGTGCTGGGGAATCGAACCCAGGGCCTCATGTATACGAGGCAAGCACTCTTGCCACTAGGCCATATCCCCAGCCCTAGAAGTAAGTCTTATCTTTCAGATAGGATGATGGATTTTGGCAATTTAGAATTTAGAATGTCCTGGTTGGATTTAGAACTCTCTCCAACGTGTTCCTAAGAGAAAGCTAAATTAGTATTAAGAACGAAGAAAGATGTCACTGAGTTTTAACTAAAGACCATCAAAGACAAAGTGTTTTTTTAATCAGGGTTTAGGGATCAGTAACAAACAATGAAGTTGGAGGAGTCATTGACTTGGTTACTAAATGCCTGCTTCACTTCCAGTCCTGTGTGTTGTGAAAATGTAGATGGATAACATCAAGAGACTGGCTTCATTGGTCTTATGACCAATTTCATATATCTAATTTCATTATTTATGAATAATAATTTCATTATTCCTGTGCCTGGCTTTGGTGTATTTTGCTGTGTGTATTTTTTGTTGGCAGTCTTGCTGGAGAAGAGGAAAGAAGCAGCTGGCTGTGTTTATCTCCAGGAAAATAGGTGGCAGAATGTCTTTAAAAATCTTTACTCTTGGTTTTATGAAATACAGCTTTGTCTTTTGTAAGATCAATGCTTGTACACTTAATGGAAAATAAAAATCTTGTATTTCCATTTGAAATGAGGAAAATAATGATCAGAGTTTAAATGATTCCTCCTAAGATCTCACAAAAAGTACTGCATCAATTTTCATATATATATGTATATACATACATATATATGTAATTTTCATATATATATGTATATATGTATGTATGTACATATATGTATATATGTATGTATTTTCATATATATGTATATATACACACACATATATATATACATATATATGAAAAACTATTCCAAGAAGTGAATAGAGAAGTCTGCAGGGAGAAACCTTTGTGCTCTTGCAACTCTTATTGCTTGGTTTTTCATGACCCAAGTTATCTCTGTTCTCTTCTTTCCTCCGTCTGTGGACACTTTCCTGATTCTCAAATCCTAAACATCATACACTATAACATCTTCAGTATTCAGATTGATTTTGTTTTTTCTAGAATTACTTCTTTGTTATTCTCTCCCACCCTATTTTCTTTAAGTGATATATATATATATATATCTTAAGTGATATCTATCTATCTTTAAGTGATATTTATATCATATATATCTTAGCATATATATATATATATATATGTTTGACCTTGTTTCAAACTCCAGACTTTAACACCAGTGTAACATTTCTATGTGAGGATCTAACAGGGCATACCAAGTTTAAAAACTTTGAAAGTCAATTCAAATTCTTTGCTTTCCTTCCATACTTGCTCCTGACATTGTTTTTCTGCCCACATTTTGGTAAATTAAAAATCTATTTTTTCCCTGTTGGGCAGTATGTATATGTATGCATACACACACACATGTGGTTTGTACACACCCACAATCATCTTAATTCTTTATCTTAGAACATTCAATTCATTTTTAGTCTGCCAATAATTCCTATCAGTGTTAAAGCCAGATCATATGTAGATTCTGATGACTTTAGGCTTTTTATCTCTGTCACCAGCCCTTACCATCTCTCTCTCCGTGGGGGTTATTACAATGAATCAAAGTTTGCATTTGAACCCAAATCTCCTGACTTCTAATCCAGGAAAATAGATGAGACACAATTTACCCAGAAGTACACGAATACCTACATGAGCTTTTCTAGAAAGGTTGGTGTTGCTCAAAACAGCTTAAACTTCTCCACATGTATCCTCATATCTTTAAGCAAAGACTTCTTAGAGATTCAAAATAGTTTCTACATAACCAGACAACACAGAAGGACTTCCTTTTTGTTTCTCCACAGAGATAACTATTCTTAATACTCTCATGCTGTACATAAGTAGCATGAGAAATCAGAGCATAGACTACATTCCTGGGGAATTTATGTTCCTAAGAATTCATTTGAAGTCAGTGCTGCTGGGGAACAAAACTAAAGAAAACAAAGACCAAGGTCCAAATGGAAGAAATCCTCAGCTCTTCCCCATTTCCACAAAGAAGAGAAGAATCCAGGCAGCTGAAGCATTTGGAGAATTCAGCTGCTGGGATTATGAGTATTAAAGCTCCTCCCCGCAATCACTACCACCCCATGCCAACCCAGAAAAAATGTTAAGAGTGAAGTCTGAGAGGACTCCATTGCACTCCTTTTTAAAGGCCTGTCTCCAAATGGCAAGATAATTTCGGGCACGACTTTCCTTTTACTTTCAGATAAAGTTACTCTCTTTAACGGGTGGAGAAAATGAATCCTTTCCCCTAACAGCATCATGCTGGAATTAGAGCATGTCTTAGAAAAATGTTGAATTCTACAGAGGTTCATTTAGCAGGAGGAGAAATAGTAGAATAATGAGTATAGTCTTCATGTGTTCAGGGAGACTAAGGTGCTATATTGGTAAAAGGCAATTCATGTTCAAGCCTGGAGTACTATACAACTGTTACTAAATCCTTTAATTGTTGGATTGGTTTTCTTGTTCATAAGTGGTACAAGCAAAATCATCATGTAAAATTGACAAGAGGCAGAAGAGCCTATATTTGTACCCTGATCCTCTTGCCATTCCCATCTATCATCATAAAGTAATTTAATCTCCTAGAGCCAGGTTGATCTTATAATCCTCATTTTGTAGTTGAAAGAATTGATTCTTTTAAATGGATTTTTAAGATCTACAGCTGAGTAGAGTGGCATGGTTAAGATTGTTCATACAGGATTGTTCCTGGATGCTGAAAGCACAGGTGGAGATGTCTAGGGAAACAGGAAATAATGCACTTCATCTGCTGATTTAAGTTTTATGAGAAATTTTAAGGGATTTTTACCTTCAACAGTTTTTATACGCATGCTTACTAGACTGAAAAAGTTTAGTATTAATGAAGAGAAAGATTTTCCTTGTTATTTTTAGCAACATATGTCCATATAGTGTTTCTCTCTCACTCACACTGACAAACACAAATACACACATATGCACACACACAATTTTTTTAAACTTTATGACATATTTATTGGGTCAAGATCCTTGTAGAATGCTGAGACATTGAATTTAGGTTCACCAGCCACATTATGACTGTATTTATCTTTTCTTTACTCTTTCTGTTTCTATTTCTCACTTACATAAATAAGATATAATATAGTTTCTCCTCTCCACTGAAGTAGTTGACTTAATATTTTTAAAATGCTACCCATTCAGGATGAGTTGCCATTTCCTTTAGAAGTTATGCTGCTGCAAAATACAGAAGGTGCTGTATTTGTTCATTTGCTCTAACTACAAAGGAAGTGTGATCTCAGGTAATGAGGTATAACATTCTCAGGGCATCTCAATTCTGGTTTGCTGCTCTGTAGTTGCAATGCTACCCTGTAATGGCACACTGAGGCACAGCAAGATTTTTGGTGATCTAGAGGAAATGTCTAAAACAGAAATTAAACAAATCATTTGAAATCTGCCTGGTTATTCCTTATGAGAAAACATATGTGACTATTTTCTTCAATTCAGGATGACATGGTAGGTGTGGTCCTTAGTTTGCCATACAGCTCCCCAACTGTCACTTAGGTCTTTTGGAGTGGAAGGATATATAAAAAAGATCCTTACTTTTAAAACAATGATGAAAATTAGGTTTATTAAAACTGTAATTTCCTAAATCTTGGCTAGAAATCATGTTGTTTTTGAATGTAAGAATTTATTCTTTGCATGGAATTTCTACTCATTTGAATATGGAGATGTGAAAAATGGGAACATGAAATCATTTTAAATAGCAAACATATATTTGAAACATTTCTCATGTGACAAATCTTCATGCACCAACTTGAACAAGAAGTAGAAACCAACTGATTCCTTGATGACTGAGAAAAAAAAATGAAAAATTGAATACTCTTACTGAATGCTGTGGTTTTCTGAAGTAAGGGAAATAGTTGATGGGAAATCTTGGCAACAGTGTTCATAGTATCTAAGTGCCAATCGATAAAACACAGTATTTTAAAAAGGAAACAAATCTTTGCTAATGATACGGCTCACACTTGTCATTATAGATCAACAAATAGCTTTGGAGAGAATTCCAGTAGAAACTCTTGAATATTCAAAATATGGCAGGCTGTCTTTGTAACATTATAATATTCTGCATTTTGTATATTCTGGAACATAAAAATCACAAATAGAACCAACTTGTTTTTTTCTACAGGAATCAGAATGAAATCTTGGAATATCTAATTTATGTGTGCCAAGTGTTGAAGAACCTTCCATGCCATCATGTGGCATGATTCACCACCAAAAGGCATTTCTATGTATTTGTTTCTTTCACAGGATATTTTGTTGTTATACTGACTTGTCAGTCAACTTCTTCCTAAAAGATTTTGTAGATAAAGGAGGGAAAATGTGAATGCTTAGAATGGATGAAAATTAATGTGTTGTACAAGAATGAAAAATAGTGCCTTTAAAATATTTTCAATTTCAAACGTTGCATAGTTTCCTATGTATGTATGTATGTATGTATGTATGTATGTATGTATGTATGCATGCATGTATGTATGTGTGTGCTGGTACTGGGGCTTGAACAGGGCGCTGTCCCTGAGCTTCTTTTGCTCAAGGCTAGTACTCTACCACGTGAACCACATTGCCACATCTGGCCTTTTCTGTATATTTGGTAGTAAGGAATCGAACCCATGCATGCTTCATGCATGCTAGGCAAGCACTCTACCACTAAGCCATGTTCCCAGCCCTAATACAGTTTCTTGACTGCAAGAAACTTGTAACATAAGACCAAAATATGTCTTTTATATTTTGGTTTGTTGGTCCTGGGCTTGAATTCAGGGCCCAGGCAATATCCCTGAGCCATTTTTGCTTAAGTCTAGTGCTCTACCATGTGAACCACAGCTTTATCTCTGGCTTTTAAAAAATGATTAATCGGAGATAAGAGCCTTATGGACTTTTATATTTGGGTGGGTCTCAAACTGTGAGCCTCAGATTTCAGCCTCCAGAGAGTTAAGATTACAGATGTGGGCCACCAGTGCCCAGCTGAAAATAAAGGTTTGTTCATTTTTTTTCTGTAAACGAAACCTTTTAAAATTGTATTGTATGAATATACCAATATGACAGAAATTTCTCTAGAATGTGTACATACTGGCAATTGTATAAATAGATTTATTTATTTAAAATATTTGGCATCTACCTCAGTAGACGAATGGATCAGGAAAATGTGGTACATATACACAATGGAATTTTATGCCTCTATCAGAAAGAATGACATTGTCCCATTTGTAAGGAAATGGAAGGACTTGGAAAAAATTATACTAAGTGAGTGAGCCAGACCCAAAGAAACATGGACTCTATGGTCTCCCTTATTGGGAATAATTAGTACAGGTTTAGGCAAGTCATAGCAGAGCATCACAAGGCCCAATAGCTATACCCTTATGAACACGTAAGATGATGCTAAGTGAAACGAACTCCATCTTATGGAAACAGTTGTAACTACTTTCAACGTCCTATGTGTATCTGTAGCTTCTATTATTGATGATGTTCTTGTATCACCTTCCTGTGGTTGTACCTACACTATCTCTGTAATCTTATCTGAGTATATTGGAAACCGTGTATACGGGTATTGGAAGTAGGAAATTGAAAGGGAATACCAAATTTGAGAGACACAGGGTAAAAAAAGACAAACAACTACAAAAGCAATACTTGCAAAACTGTTTGGTGTAAGTGAACTGAACACCTCCGTGGGGGGGGGGAGGGAAAGGGGGAGGAGGGAGGGGGGTATGAGGGACAAGGTAACAAACTGTACAAGAAATGTATCCAGTGCTTAACGTATGAAACTGTAACCTTTCTGTACATCAGTTTGATAATAAAAATTTGAAAAAAAAATTTGGCATCTAGTTGGGGGTGGAAAAGAAAAACTAATTGTGGTATAATCCCATAAGTGCTAGATTAGTTAAGAAGTAAATAAATTATGACTAATAAATAAAAACTATCGTGTTATTTTCTGAGGATGCTTTTGCAAACTAGTATATACTAAATGGCTTCAAGCAACATACATTTATTCTCTCACAGTTCATGAGACCAGAAGTGCTAAATAAAGCCTACTGATGTAGGCTTGATTTTTTTTTACCTATAGATTTGAAGAGAACTTTCCAAGCCTCTCTCAAAGATTCTGAGAATTGATGAAATTTCTTGTTCTTGCTTTACTTTGGGATTACTAGAGTAGTAGACTCCCATCTTCACATCACCTTTGCCAAACTAAAAAAAATGGAGAGACAAATCTACAGATAAAGGAAGATAAACAAACACTAAAATTGCAATGAGACAAATATACAAGGACCATGTAGTTGTGGGACATCTGGAGATCGAAAGAAAGGCTTGTAGGACTGAGAAATCTCTGCAAGTAATTTTGAAAGAAAGTCTATTTGGTACTTGTGGGAGCTGGCAAGATCTGATTAATGAGCAGTGTCAGTTACTACATCGAGGTAGTCTTAAGGGTTTTAGCTGTCAGTTCCATCATTCGATGCTAACTAAAAATAGATATAGCATATTGTTTGGTTATATTTTCTCTGTGGTAAAAGTTTTTGGAGCCAATGACTGAATCAAGTCTTTTTCATTGCACCTACTCTCCATTTTTTTTGTGAGGTACAGAAGGAATTATGTATATTTTTTGTTTATGGTTGTCACTCTACCACTGTTCTACACCTCCATTTCTAAGCAAGTCTATTCTGTATAATGAATTTCATACCTCTGCTCCATGTTTCCTTCTTCTTTCTTTTATAAAGACATGAGTCATTTTATTTAGCGTCCACTCTAAGCCCATTATGAGTCTGTCTCAAGAGAGTTAGTGAGTTATATCTGCAAAGATTCCAATCCAAATCACATTAATAGGCTCTTAGCTATACAGGAGGCTGAGTTCTGAAAGGATTAAAGGCAGTCTGGGCAAAGAAATACTTGAGATTTTTATCTCTAAAAAGCCAGAAGTAATTATAGAACTCAACTGGTAGAGCACCAGTGATCCCAGTGAGATTGTAAGACCTACTGTTCAAGCATTAGTACTGGCACCAAAACCAAATAAGCTCACATCTGAGAGGATGAGTAGGCATAAATTTTGGAGGGAACACCCTCCAATAGGTGCTATAGGTGAACAAGTAATTTGGCCTGGTCTGAGTGAAAATTAGAGGTTCAGGAAAATATCTGGAAGCAAAAGCATTCTTAAATATGATTGGAAAAATATGAGATTAAAGAGATGGAGAGTAATAACCAGAGGGAGGAAGTCTCTTTTGACATTCGATCCAGAAACCGTATGGATCACTTGCTTTTAATGGACATCCCAACATAGTTCTAGAATAAGCCCCTTCCCCTATAAATGGTGCAAACTCTTCAAATACTTTTAGATAAGGAGACCACACAACAGTCTTAGCAGCTGACAAAAAATTTGATAAAAGCCCAATGTATGACCCATTTATCTCTTCACCTTTTCTTTCCCACAGATAAGATATTGATAAGGAAGCTGTGAGAGCCTGAAACACAGAATGAATACATAAAAGTATTGTATATTACAGATTGATATTTTAGTGGGGCTAGGTGTTTAACAATCCAATATGTAGCATACCATATCAGTACAGAAATGGAAGTTGATTACACATGGATGATAGCAGGGAGAGAAACTTGTTAGAGGTTATGATGTCTTAGTACATCAATGTTGATGAAAATACAGAAGTCTGAATAGATTTAGGAGATATATACAAACATAGAATTAGCCAGATTAAAAAATGTAAGTAAGATTGATAGTAATGGTTCTTAGTATAAATGCATGGGATAATGAGCTGAAATATTGTATAAAGAAGAAATGGGTGTAGAGGCAGAAACAAAGATTTTGGTTTTAAAAGTGATAAATTTGCCGGTTTATAAGATACTCAATTAGAACTCTCTCTTTTCCAATTAACATATGTAAATGAAAAAGAGACAACAATACCATCCACAGCAGGTAAGTAATGGTTAAAGTTACAGGTGAGAATGAGATTTTCTCGGAGGGAATATAGAAATGAAGAAAATAAAAAGACAAGAGAGATGTAGAAGAAAAGAAGAATGTGAAAAAGAACTCCATAGAAGAGGCTAAGAGCAGCCAAGAGGCAGTAAATGAGTTTAGGAGGATTAGTGTCCTTTAAGCCAGGCTCAGAAAGGCAAAAGACTCATGTTTTTGCTTACTGGAAGCTAGATTTAGCTTACAGACTCCTAAGTAAATACATGGGTGATATGGAAGTATATATAAAGTGAATTAAGTGAAATATGGAAGATTTAAGGGAGATCTCAAATAGTGTAATTCCTTAGAAAGCCAAAATCAAAATTCAGCAAAATAAAACACCAGAAAGTGGGTGCTCCAAAGGGGTGGTGCGAGATCAGGAGGAAAGGGATAGAAGAAAGTGAGAATGCAGACAAATATCTAATGCATATCCTACAAAATGAAGAAGAGTGAGGGAAGTGGTAGGTAGGGAATGTTGAAGGGAGTGGCACTGATCTAAACACTTGGTAGTCATAAACTGCTATATTCAAAGCGAGTCCTTAATAATAATAATAAAATCTATTTAAAAAAAAAAAGACAAACCACAAACAAGAACACACTAAAGCCACCAGCACAACAATGTTCATCGCAGCACAATTTGTCATAGCTAAAATATGGAACCAACCCAGATGCCCCTCAGTAGACGAATGGATCAGGAAAATGTGGTACATATACAAAATGGAATTTTATGCCTCTATCAGAAAGAATGACATTGCCCCATTCGTAAGGAAATGAAAGGACTTGGAAAAAATTATACTAAGTGAAGTGAGCCAGACCCAAAGAAACATGGACTCTACGGTTTCCCTCATAGGGAATAATTAGCATAGGTTTAGGCTAGTCACAGCAGAGGATCACAAGAGCCCCCTAGCTATGCCCTTATGAACACATAAGATGATGCTAAATGAAATGAACTCCATATTATGGAAACGAGTGTTATATCACTGTTGTAATTACCTTCAACATACCATGTGAAACCGTAGCTTCTATTGTTGATGATCCTCTTGTATCCCCTTCCTGTGGTTGTACCTGCACTATCACTGCATCTTATCTGAGTACATTGGAAACCGTTTATATTGGTATTAGAACTAGGAAAGTGAAAGGAAATACCAAAATCAAGAGACACAGGATAAAAAGGCAAACGACTACAAAAGCAATACTTGCAAAACTGTTTGTTGTAAGCCAACTGAATAACTTATGGGGGGAGAAGGAAAGTGGGAGGGGGGAGAGAGGAATAAGGGAGGAGGTAACAAACAGTACAAGAAATGTATCCAATGCCTAATGTATGAAACTGTAGCCTCTCTGTACATCAGTTTGACAATAAAAAAAAAGAAAAAAGAAAGAAAGAAAAGACTAAGTAAGAAAAAAGGTAATGGAGCTTCGAGGTGGTGTGAAAGGCAAGCGAGAGTGACAGTGGTTCAGTTAAGGCACCAGTGCTTGTGGATTTAATACAGGTAGTTCTGGAAGTGTGGGGCAGCAGCCATAGTCCAGGGGTGTGAGGAGTTCCATGGGCAGTCAGAAGGGAGCAGTCAGCATCTGTCTCTAAGTGTTTGAGGATACCTAGTAGCTTCACTTGTGTATCTCCCTATTTATATCTGTCTGTCACCATCCATCCACCTAAGGAAGCACTATGTATTTATTGGGCCAGTACTGAATATATTTGGCATTTAATTCAATTCAGTTGTGAGTATAAAAGTTGTCTCCTCCTCCCCTTCCCCCTCCCTCTCCCCCTTCCCCTTCTTCCTCTTTCTTCTTCTAGTTTATAGTCTCCAGAGGAATAAGGGCCATCAGATTTGAATTCATTCAAACTTCCTTTTCAAGTTGTAGTTGATATGATTTATAGTAAAACCTTATTATAGTCTATAAGATTCATTTTTTGTGATTTTTTCAGACTTTGTTATGAACTGTTGGGTTGAACTATGTTGATACTACTTTCATTTGTCAATTGCACCATGTAGAGTACTAAGTAAACTGGTGATGTTGACATCTCTGGGCATTTAATTTTTGTTGAGGAGTTATTACTCTCGTGTTACTGTACCATGTATGCAGAAAGTATCTTTTTCTGGATATTCTAAACCTTTTGTTATAGTTCATCTAATCTACATAGGTTGCATACCATTTTTCCCACTGCAGGACAACCAAACAATACTTCGTGAAAAAGAACATTTTTGACTTTAGAGTTTCCGATTTATGGGCCTATTTTTGACCATCAATTCTTTACAGCTTGCAACATATAGCCATTTCTAACTACTTCCCACAATTTATCAGAGAAGGCCATTGTAGAATTATAGAGCAGGTGCAGTGATAGATTTAGAGGCTGTTTCATATTATCCTGTGCACGTTACCACATGTTCTCCAGGTATAGAAAATACTTCAGACTTTTAATCATATTTATAGCTCTCTAGTTCTCTTATGATTGGCTTCAAGATCTTGGAGAAAAATGGCCTATAAGGGTAGTGACAGGCAGAACAGATGGGAGAAAACCAGCTGTGTCCATTAATTTTTGAGGGTCACCCTGAGAGAGAACAATGAATAAGTAAGAAACTGTTGTTGCTTAATATCTAGCAAACAGGATGATATATGTGTAAGATTCATTTGAATAAATTACCTGCAATTTCTATAAAATACTATGGAGACAGATGGTCTTCACTGGAGTGACAAAAATTATTCACAAGTATTATAATTTCATAATATGAAACACATTAACATTTATAGTTTACATGAACATACTCACTTTAACCGTAGTTCTCTGCACCAGTTTTTTTTTTAAATTTCTAGTAGATATGCTACAAAATTACCACATTTCTTCCATCTTTAACTGAAACAGCACTAGTAGATTATTCATAAAAATGTGAACGGTCAATCTCATTTAGTCCAATATTTAAGTTCAATTAAATATTGGGTTTCTGTATGACTTTATCCTCATGTTCAAACCAGTGTCTTTTAGCTTATTTTAGCCATGTGCATGCATACTGATACATAGATAGGGCATGGAAACAATGAAATCTCTGGGTAGGTATTACACATAAAATCACTAAATGTTAATTGAATGTACTTAGTTAATAAGAATATGAATAAATAAAATTATGAAAATGTGGACACATTTTAAACCTTTTTGTGAAAGACTTGCTATTGGAGAGGCAGGATAGCGTAATAATAGAAAGGCAAACTTCTGAGATTAGCATCCTGAGCCTGAATCCTGAGCTCACCACTTAAGAACTTCTGCATGAGAGCAACTCCACACACTCTATTTCCTCCATTGTCAAATGAGGATAATAATGTCAGTATCACAGGGTTTTATGTGGATTAAATGATAAAAAATGAGTATTTAGAGAAGTGTCTTTCACAAGTTTACTTATTTTTCTTTGCTATTCAAAGGCAATGTAATATGAAAGCAAAATTTGGAAATCTAGAAAAGAATAAAAAGATAACCATCCCCCAACAATGACTATATATCTATATACAATATTCTTTCCTAGCCTTTGTATTATGAAGATATTCAAAATGATTTCATGGAATGGATGACTCCTTGTTGCATGCTATTTTATCAATGAAGGAGAAGTTAATATTTCAAGATTTGATTTCTTCATCTACAAAACTAGAGAGGTAAACGTGTATAGAAATAGCATAAAGTTGCCTTTTAAAAAATCATTAGGGTTATAAGACGAGCCTATAGTTTATCTGTGTGTGTATATGTGCAAGTGCGTGCTAATAAACATTCATTTTTGATGGGCCACAGGACTAAAGTAAATCTCCCACACTGCCATCGCCCTGCCTAGAATTAAAAGGAAATAAAGATTGCAATAACTATTTTCTGTCTTTATTTCATGCGAAAAATCCACATTATATGGAATCCACTCTATAAAATGAAAAAGTAAGTCAGCTTGTACATTTTTTGTACTTAATATCAAAGTTGAATGATCTTTTCTAATGAAAGCATCAATGATTCTTGTGTATTCAATGGCATCTAACCTTTAGTACATTGTAAAGATTCTGCAGGAGATTAAAAATAGAATGTCAGAGCATATTACTTGCATTTAAAATAATATTTCCCATATTATTTTTTCCTGCTGAAAAGACAATCATATTATTTTGAAAAGTAAACTCCTTCTCAGGAGCTGAAGGATAATCTGTAGGTTTGTTCTTTGTAAAGAGCTCTCTATCCATCAGAAAGCACTCAAGTGCCAGTATGGGGGCCGCGTCCCCACCCCTGCAACCCGAATCAAGAATAATAGCACTGGAATAACTCCCTCTGATTTGTTCAGAATGATTTCTCAAACAAAAAGAATTTTGGGAATGACATGAAGCAATTTTCTTTCCGTTGAGCTTTAGTCTGAAGAATTATTTGCTCTGAGTTTAAACAGAATATGGTTTAGGCTCTTTAGTTTCCATTCTACATTTTTAAATTTCCACTTTACGGATTACTAAAATGACTTAATGTACTTTCCGGAGCAATATGTAATTGACATTTTGATATTTCAGGAATTCAAAATGACTTAGACACTTTCATGTTGACAGGACTTCTTTCTATTGGGACTATAACTAAATGCCTTAAGTGGCCTCAGACAATTGTACATATTTTCAAACTTAATTAAAAGTATTACTCTGACATTCAGAATCAGACATTGGTCATTTTTTGTGTTTGTGTTCCTATCATAGGGCTCAAACTCGGGGCCTATAAACTGCCCCTGAACTGTTTTGTTTAAGGCTAGTGTTATATTGTTTGAGCCACAGCTCTGCTTCTAGCTCTTTTATTCTTCTTTTTAAAAATGATTTTTTTTCATTTTATTAATTTTACTTATTTAGTTTTTGTTTACGTGGTACCAGGAATCAAACCCAGGGCCTCGAATGCTAGGCAAACACTCTACCACTAAACCACATTCCCGGGCCAGCTCCCAGTTCTTTTTGGTAGTTTGTATTGGAGGTGAGTCTTATGGACTTTGTTGCTCAGGCTGGCTTTGAACTGTGATTCTCAGTTCTCAGCCTCCTGAGGAGTTGTCATTGCAGGCCAGAGCCACCAGTGCCTAGTAACAGTGATCTTTATACTTGCCGTCTATAATCATAATCCTCCACATCAAATATATATGTACATGAGTCTGTGTGTGTGTGCGTGTGTACACACATGTGCTCCGATAAACAACTGAGTGACACTGGTTAGTGTGACTCAATATTTATTTCCTCTCTGCTCACCTGGTCTCCAGCAAAACCCAGCCTGTTTTTCTCAAATGAAACTCATTTGAAAATTAAATTGTAGATGTGAACACAGTGACAGAATAAGTCAGAAAGTTATGCTATTGAAGCAAAATCAGAAGAGGAGTACATAATAATATTTTTTCTATTTTTCTGTGAGTTCCTTTTCAGTTTTAGGGTTTTGGTGAGATTGGAGAGAGGTGTCTTCATGAAATGATGGAAGTAGAATACTTTAAAGTATGCTTAATTCATTAAAAAAAACCCTCTCCTCCACATATTTTGCAAAACCAAATTACATTGATATATAAGAACCATAAGGCAAATATAACAAAAATAAAGGGCAAATGAATGCAACAGTGATACTCACAAAACAATACATTGGAAATTAAGTATACAACTCATGGGGGGAAGGGACTGGGAGGGGAAGGGAGAAGAATAAGGTGAAGGGTAACAAGTATGACAAGAAATGTCACTACCTTATGTGTGTAACTGTATATCACCTTTGTATATCACCTTGACAATAAAATTAAAATAAAAAAAGAATATAACATTACAGAGAAGATTAAATTTGCCCACTCTTCTTTGTCATATAAATGAAATTGAAGTGTGTGTTTGTGGGGGTTCACCAAGAACGAGCATCCTCCTGATTTGTTTCTTGTGAGAATGTCTCACAAGACTCAGGCTATTTGCACACACATAATTTTCTACAGCAAAACACACAGATTAAAATCCGAAACAGCAGATGGAGCAAAGTTCAGGATAAACTAGACACAGGCTTCCAGGTGTCTTTGTGTAGGAGAGCTGTTTGGGGAAGTGCTTACTTCTCCTGGTATTGATGTGTGACAACAACAGTGCTGCCAACAGCAGAAACTCATCAGAGTTCAGGCTCTTTAATGGGGTCAGCTGTGCCAACACAACTGATCTTAGCTCCTTAGAGAAAAAACAAAAACAAAGCAAACCAGGCTTCCCTGAAAATCATGCTGTTAAGATAAGCTTACTCCATCATATCTGTATACCAAGGCCCAACCCATCAGGAGTACAGTGTCTCTTGTCATGCTGAATTTTTTTGAGTCAGACCTGGACAAATATCAGCCTTTTTTGGAAAGAAGAAAATCCTTCTTTGGAATGTGTAAGCCTTGAGAAACCAAGGCTACAGTGTCAACTTTTTCACACACACACACACACACAATCTCATTTTTTGTGTGTCTCTTTTCTGTTTTTTACACAACTTTGAGGTTTGTTTGTATTATTGTCTGTGATTGCAAATGCTTTGATTGCATTGTTCTAGTATTCTACCACAAGAGATTACCAACCTACTTTTCTATTCATGGATATTGGTTTTGGTTTCAGATTTTATCTTATTTTATTTTTTGTTATGAGATTTCTAATATTTTTTTGTGTGTGAGGATACACACACACACACACACACACACACACACACACACACATTTCTACTGGTGTTTAAACTCAAGGCTTTGTGCTTGCAAAGCAAGTATGCCACAGCTGACCCAGGCCTCCAGCCCAAAGATACACCACACACACACACACACAATTGCAGGAATGTCTAAGGATGGGATTATTGTATAACAAGTTATGTTTTTGGTAAGTTTATGTTAGTCCTTCCACAGTATCCTCTAAATCATAATATTGTTTTATAGCTGTGCAAGCAGTAGATGAGTCTTGGTCATACCACGTCTTTCTCCATATTGGATGTGGTCAGACTTCATTTTAGCCATTCTGTTAGGGTGTTGTAGTCTCTCATGTTGCTTTTAATCTGCAGTTGGTCATGAAGTTAACTACTTTTCATAGCAAACTGAACATTTGACATTATCATCTGTTGTGAATGTCCATCCCAGTGTTTTGGCAAGTTTTATATTTTTTTTGTGTGGAGTGTAATGTTTTTAATTTATTCTCAAAATTGATGGGGCAGGAAATTATGTGTATTAAAATATCTCCTCAAACTGAACTTTTTCAACTCCTGGTGTGCTATTGTTGATGAAAAAAATTTATAAATTAATATATTCAAATATCTATGGTATAATGTTTATTGTCATCATTATTTTATATAGTTGAAGAAATTTTTGCTTAGGCCAGGTCAGAAATGTGTTCTATTAGATTTTTTCATTTTCATTCTTATTATTTTATTGTTAATATAAAGGTGATGTACAGAGGGTTTATAGTTATATAAGTCAGGAAATGAGTATGTGGTCTTTTTCTTTTTTTGAGTGTTACCCCTTCCCTTGCTCTCTCCCAGTTATTATGTTGGTTTTTTTTTTGTTTTGTTTTTTTGGCCTTGGACTCAGGGCCTGAGCCACAGCGCCCCTTCTGGCCGTTTTCCATATATGTGGTGCTGGGGAATCGAACAGAGAGTTTCATGTGTAGGAGGCAAGCGCTCTTGCCACTAGGCCATATTCCCAGCCCCAGTTATTATGTTTTGATTAAAAAGTTTTGTTAATTTACTTTCCAAATTTAGATTTAACATCAATTTAGAATTGATTTTATATATGATGGAAGATAGGAATCTAGAGCTTCTTTTTTTGGATTAGCATCTTATTGAAAGGATTATCCTTTTCCTTATGGAATGTAGCATTGCTATAATTCAGATTATTGAGTCTATGTGGTTGTAGTCTGGAATGTCTATCTCCCATTGGTGAATTTGTCTGTTTTTGTGTTAATATCACGTGATGGTTATTTATTGTAGCTACATTGCTGGTCCTGATATATTTTATTTTGACCCTACAAATCTATACTTTAGATTTTAAATGTATTGCAGCGTATCTATAGATTAATTTATTTTTACATTTATATTTATTATTATTATTATTATTTATTTTATTTTTTTTTTTTTTGGTCAGTCCTGGGGCTTGGACTCAGGGCCTGAGCACTGTCCCTGGCTTCTTTATTTGCTCAAGGCTAGCACTCTGCCACTTGAGCCACAGCGTCATTTCTGGCTGTGTTCTGTATATGTGATGCTAGGGAATTGAACCCAGGGCTTCATGTATATGAGGCAAGCACTCTTGCCACTAGGCCATATGCCCAGCCCTATAGATTAATTTATGTTTTGCTTGTCTTGGGGTTTGAACTCAGGGCCAGGCACACATTGTATGGATTATAAGTAATTTTAATTTTCTGTTTATTTTTCAGTACTGTAATGCCAAGCATGATGGGTACAGAGCCTTGGCTTGGGAGTCTTAAGTGCGCTAGATGTGGCAGAGGTCTTGGCTGTTCTTGATCTACAGTTCTCTGACTACTGTAATGGGTACCTGTGCTCCATTTGGTTCCATACAAGTAATAACAATGTTCAGATATCCGTCTGATTTAGATACAGACGTCTGAATCCATAATTATTGCTGTTAAGTTACTTAATATTTTCAGTAACACTTTAAAAAAGAAAGTTAAAGGAGACCCTCATCCTCTGTGAAATCATTCTTCACTGGAATTTGTATACAATTTAATCAGTGTAAAATCTTGTCTCTGATATTTTGAAGAAACTGAATGACTGGACCACCAGTTCATTAAAAAATATATACAAGGTTATATAATTTTTAGGTTGAGTATGATGTGGTAGGAACCATTATGGAATACAGAGTACAATTCCAGCAGCTCTGGAAGTTACAGGTTAAGGAGAAGAGTCTTACTAAACAATGCATTAGATGGTTTCACACTTCCTTACCATTGAATAACTAGAATCTTGTAGCATTTACAATGCTAAACCACTTCACTGCTACATGCAGACTGAAATTTTCATCTACCTACTGATCCT
The DNA here is from genome assembly GCF_023159225.1 of Perognathus longimembris pacificus. NCBI lineage: Eukaryota > Metazoa > Chordata > Mammalia > Rodentia > Heteromyidae > Perognathus > Perognathus longimembris. Next base: position 96,620,931 of record NC_063162.1, on the reverse strand, counting down.
CTGTGTGTGTGTGTGTGTGTGTGTGTGTGTGTGTGTGTGTGTGTGTGTGTGTATGCCTGGGCACTTGCGTGCACATCTTGGGGCTTGATTTCAGGGCCTGGGCACTGTCCCCAAGGTATTTTTATTTCTCTCAAGGTTAGGGCTCTACCACTTGAGTTGCAGGTCCACTTTAGGTGATTTTGAAGATAGCAGTTTGAAGGATTTTCCTTCCCCTATTTTCAAACAGATATCCGGACATCTCAGCTTTCTGAGTAGCTCGGATTATAGGCACGAGCCACCAGGGCCTATGAAGCTTATTTTTTTGAAGAATCTGAATTTTGAGCTGTCATGCCACTAAAGTAGAATGGATAAAACTGGAGATAGGAGAGCTGAATTTGAAGTAATTTGGAGGGATTTATAAACAGCATTTTGTGACTTAGGGGTAGAGTGCTTGCCTAGCATGCCTGAAGCCCTGGGTTTGATTCAGCACCACATCCACAGAAAAGCTGAAAGTGGCACTGTGGCTCAATAGGTAGAGTACTAGCCTTGAGTAAAAAGAAGCCAGGAACAGTGCTCAGGCCCTGAGTCCCAAGCCTCAGAACTGGCACACACCAAAAAAATAGAGAGATATATAAAAAAACGCCCAACATTTGGTCATTCTAGTCATAATGAATACTAAAATTTCAAAGTGAAAGCTGTTTTTTTTTTTTTTTTTTGGCCATTCCTGGCGCTTGGACTCAGGGCCTGAGCACTGTCCCTGGCTTTCTTTTGCTCAAGGCTAGCACTCTGCCACTTGAGCCACAGCGCCACTTCTGGCCGTTTTCTGTATATGTGGTGCTGGGGAATTGAACCCAGGGCCTCATGTATACGAGGCAAGCACTCTTGCCACTAGGCCATATCCCCAGCCCCTGTGAAAGCTGTTTTTGAAAATAGATTTGTTGAATAATGTGCTAGCAAAAATGTACCAATGAATTAAATTTGGAAAAGAACTTGACTGTGTACAAGTGAAGATATAAAGCAACTACAGCGGAATATACTTTGATGTAAAGTGCATGCTTGTTTTTCAAGATGTAACACAGGAAGCCATAGAACCAATATTCTGATTTAAATTCTGAACATAGACCGTGTGCTGCTCAGAACATATGAAATATAACAGGAAGCCTTGTTTCTATGAGAAGTCAGAACCTGGGGCCCATAGGCAAGAGTCTAGGCAGATGGATACACATTTATGGCCGACTTTGCTTCCACTCAGATATCATTGAGAAGGTCAAAAAAGAGCTGAGGACTCTGAAAAGCAGCAGCTGTTCTTTATGTGGCCAAAATGCAACAGCCCCGACAATGCAAGAAATGAAGATGTATGATAAAATGTACACATTTGGTTCTTGTCAGCCAAGGAGGAAGCATATATATTAGAAAATTGGGAAACCAAAAGACGTGAAATTAGGAGTGTCGGTATGAGTGTGGGTATGAGTGTTACTAATTCAAAACTCGTGTGTCCATAGGCAAACAGATTCTTTAGTTCTTTTCCTTAATTTCTTCTATCTATCTCAAGCAGCTTTCAAGAGCAAGGACTGAATTCATTCATGGAAAGCTTTTCTGAAAATGGTCAAGTGCCTTGGAACAGTTCGACATCATGGCTATTTATTAGTTGTGGCTCTAGTGAGAACTCACTGGACCTTAAAGTTTGTGTTCATTACTTACTCATGTGAAATCCGTGTTTTAGTTTCCCTGAGCTACAGTTTCCCTAACTTTAAAATGGATATGTTAAAATAATGTCTGTCTCTAGGCTAAGATTGTGATTTAACAAAAGTGAACACTTAGTTGAGTTCCTTCTATACAGTAAGACTCAAAAAAACCTGATGAGAGCAAACTAAGCAACTCAAGAGCAGTAGGGAGGAGGGAAGAGATGAGAGAAAAAGAAGGAACAGATTACACTAAGCAAAAGGAAAGAAATGTATATGTATATATATCACCTGATTTGGAAGGAATTGTTTTATTGTTAATAATCATAGAGGACATGATCATTGTTAAACTAGGATGACAATGTCCATCAAGGGTAAGATTAAAAAAATGATGAAAGCAAGGGGAGTGGGCTGGGGGGAGGAAGGGAAGGAAGGAGAAAAATGAGGAAGAACGTAACAAGTATGACAAGAAATGTATATGTATTCACTACCATAAGTATGTAACTGTAACCCCCTGTACATCATCTTGAAAATAATAAAATAGCCAGTTACTTAAAAATATGAACTTTTCCCTAGTGAGTCAATGGCATATTCAGCAACTTCAGGAATTGTAGTGATATATTTATCAGGATTTATAATGACGAGTTCAGACGTTAGTAAATTGTTTCTTAGAAATGGCCCCCTTTTCTACCCAATTTGCTTTATTCTTATATAAATCATCACAGCAACAGGTGTTTGTTAAATATAATCATGAAATTCCTGACACACACACACACACACACACACACACACACACACACACACGAAGAGATTTTTCTTTACTAACATTCTTCCCTTAGTTTTGCATTGTTGTCTTTACCAGGGGGCTTGTTCATGATCTATGAGAGTGGTCAAGAAGGAAAAACAGAGCTCACTGGTTTCTGTTGATTTACTATTTCTAGAAACAGTTTAATGGAAGTTCAGGCTGTTTTTCCTTCCACATCAACCAGGAAGGTCTCATAACCTTTGCTCCTTGAACATACGGGTTGGTGGTCCAGGGTTCAGGAGTCAAGCTGTTTGGCTTTATCAGGTAGGGCCACCTCACATTGGGCAAACCTCCCTGGTGTTACATTTTCTTATTCAAAGAGGCTAGAGAGGAGAATGTATATAACTCCTGGCATATTAGTGGATGGTAGTTGGTGTGTTAAGAATCATTATAATCATAAGTAACTTGCTGGTATTTATGAAATTGACATATCTAGCAAGTATTAGAGCACATCGCCCCTCTAGAACTAAAGTATTAAAAATCATTCATATTTGATCTATATGAAATATGTGGTAACTAAAAAGTTATAATGATTCTAATTGGATTTGTCATTGGATTCTCTCAGTAAGAAATCTTGTCTGAAGGGTGAACAAATGCAGCAGTGAAACTCAATAGACACTATTTTGAAAATGAGCTATACAACTTGTAGGTGGCAATGAGAGGGAAAACCTGGGAGAGAGTCCAAAGAGAAATGTACCTTTTTTTTTTTTTTTGCCAGTCCTGGGGCTTGGACTCAGAGAACACTCTCCTTGGCTTCTTTTTGTTCAAGGCTAGCACTCTTCCTCTTGAGCCATAGTGCCATTTCCAGCTTTTTCTTTTCATGTGGTGCTGAGCAGTCGAACCCAGAGCTTCATGCATGCTAGGCAAGCCCTCTGCCACTAAGCCACATTCCCAGCCCCAGAAATGTACATTTTACATGATTTATGTAATTGTAACCTCTCTATATATCACCTTTATAATAACAGTAAAAAAGAATTCTTATCTAATACAGTTTATAAGTGTGCTGTATTGTATTTGAAAGTATGTGTCAGTAAAAATAAATCTGAAGACATCTGTATACATATTCAATTTTTTTGGCAGTACTGGGATTTGAAGTGAGGACATCATGCTTTCTAGTCTAGGACTTTACCACTTTAGCTCTGCTTTTTGCTTGTTATTTTGGAGACAGCAAATAGCAAATTTTCCATCCAGGCTGGTCTGAAATTATAATATGGTCATCCAGATCTCAGCTTTTTGAGTAGCTGGGATTACAACTGTGAGCCACTGGTTCTTGGAAATGTTTTTAATTCATGAAGTGTGTACATGAAGAAATGGTTTCTTAATACCTAAGAAGTAAAGCATTACAAGAGGAAGGGGAATGCCAATTGCCCTCTCATACAGACACACACACACACACACACACACACACACACACACACGAGGTATACACATATATGTATATGTGTGTGTGTGTATATAGTACTTAAATAAAGTCAGAACATTATTGCTTGCCATTCTGTTTTCCATTAGATATGAGAAATAAGAATAGTTTTTACTATAATGTTAGTGGACCATGTATACACCAAAAGCAGCCAAACTTACTCTTGCTTCCTGGCACCTTAAAAAAACAAAAACAAAAACAGCTAACCTGGAGTGATAGAGCAGTCTCCTGGGACTCAGAAAGAAAATATCCAAGAATTTTTTGGTATCTAGTGTTTCCAAACACAACTATAGCGCAAAAAAAAAAATTTGCCATCAAGGACTGTAAAGAACAAATGACTATATGTGCCCGTGAAATGCTCCTCATGGACAATAGCTACACAGCATGTACAGCTTCAAGCCTTTTTAATCCTCATGAGAACTCCAGAGAGTGGATATTATACATCCTTATTGTTTTAAAGTTTAGGAAGCTGAAGTGCTCAGGCTAAGAAGCACATTTGATTTGATGACTTGCAAGTAATGGAATGGGCACTGAGCTGGCCAGACTCCAAGTGGATGTGGGCTCTCTGCTATTCTCCCTCCATCTTCATGCTAGGAAAGTCCTTTATCAGGCCACTGCAGGAAAGCTCTGTGTTCTCATTGACATGTCAATATTGTACAAAGGTGCATGTGTCCCAGATATCACACTGCCCACCATTCACTGAGACATAGCTGGTCACTACATGATTTTAATTCATACCCCTCCAGTGCAAATGATCATACCTAATAAATAAAGCATTTGCCAAATATGACTGAACATTTGTATACGAGTCTTAATAGTCTACCATATAAATAATAATAAAGAGCTACAGTCTACAATGAGTAACTTTATTTTGATGAAGTCAAATTATTTATCAGAACACTAACAAATTTCAATTTCAAATAATGAAACTTGTCAACATTTTGTAGGTTGTTGTTGTGTGTGTGTTTTACATATTTGGGTAAGTAAATGATGAAGACAATTTATGCTCTCATTTTATCTCCTTAATTACACTTATGGACCATGACAAGCCTCTAGGATTGTATCAATAGAGTAAGATTACTGTGCTATTAGATAAAACTTTTTGATAAAGATGGACAATAACACTTGTTTCCTTTTCTGATTTTTTCTTTGTGGTCATTTTAGACTCAAGGTGATATTTGAGTGAACTCTCAGTGACACTTTGTTAATGCACAAACAGCAAAAAAAAGAAAAATCTAGTAACTGAGCACTGGTGGTTCATGACTGTAATATTAGTTACTTAGTAGGCAAAGATTCAGAGAATCCCAGTTTAAGGCCAGCCCAGGACAGGAAAATCTCTGAAACTCCGTCTCTATTGAAGGAAACTGACTGTGATGGCATGTGAATGTTCTCCTAAGCAGCAACAAAAAGCCTAAAGTGGGTGTAGTATGTCATAGACGCATGTCCATTTGGGAAGCAGAGCACAATAGCTCAATAGCAATGTACATATGATCACATAAAATGATGCTAAGTGAAATGAACTACAAGATTTAGAAAAAGTGGTTTATCTTTGTTGTCATTTCCAATGTACCATATGCAATTATGTCTTTTTCTTTTGTCTTTCTTCCCCATGGTTTTACTCCTGATGTCACTGTAACTGTCTTTGGTACACTGGGTATTGTATGTATGTTTATCGAAACTAGGGAAGGGAACACCAATATGGAGAGACACAGGGTGAAAGGCAAATCAATGCAACAGCAATACTTACAAGACAATATGCTGTAAACCAACTGTACAACTCAGGGGAGGGTGGGATGAGAACCAGGAAGGGGGGAAGGTGGGAGAAATATGAAGGAGGAGGTAACATGTTTGATAAGAAATGTACTCACTGCCTTACATAAGAAACTGTAACCCCTCTGTACATTACTTTGACAATAAATAAATGTAAAAATAGGCAACTCAAAAGAAAAAAAAAAGAACTGAAGGTCTGGATTAAGTGGTATCATGCCAGACTTGGAAGCATGAAGTCCTGAGATCAATTTAATTATTTTAAAAATCATTTGAAAAGAAGCTCTATCACTTTGTATAGGGAGATGATTTTCTATTTGATCAGGTTAGGTATTTTAAAATCTTAGTTCTCAACTGGAGATCATAATGTAAATTCACTTGTCTATGGAAAATTCTTGTGGAAACTCATCATTCATGTATCCTGGGATTTTCAGGGTTGGTTTTTCAACCTGTTTTACTCACAAACACCCTTTTCTTCCTCTTTATGAGATTCCACATGCCAATCTGTTGATTTTTGCCTTCTTTTCCAAAGATTTAGAGGTATGTGATAAAGTTAGAATGTATTAATAGCCACCAGAATTCTTTTTTTCTAAAAAATGTATTTAAAAATATGCTTAGAATATAGAATGAGACTTCAAAGTGAGAAAGTGAGGCTTAAGAATGAAAGTAAACTCTGAAATGCTCCCAGAAGGACAGGCACAGGCAGGCTACGAGAAGGCACCTGGCACCCGCTGGGGGACATGGAAGATGGAGGGCTGGGGTGGGGGCAGCTGTTACATATACATGAAGCCATACACAGAGGGGTCAGTCCTTGATAAAGACTTTTTAAAGAGCAGAATCTCTGCCACTATCAATCTGTGTAGTTGAGCAAGCTCATGAGATATTTAGTTTGAGCGCATGTGTTTTTTAGTGTGGAGATCTATCAAGTAATAAGGAACCCAGTCTCCTTTTAGAGTTGATGGAAGAAGTAGAAAAAGCGTTTATAGGGGGTGAAAAAAAACAAACCCAGACAGAGAAGATTATAGGTATATGAGAACCTTTGCACTTTGGTCTTTCGTAGGACATAGAATTAAACCTTAGATGCCCTCATTGCCATGATCCCAGACACACCTAAGCTTCAATTAAAATCACCTAGAATAGTACTTTGTTTAGAATTCATGACTGTAGTTAGCAGACCTGCCATTCTGTTCAAAACATTATCATGGTTTTCCAATGTCACTGCTTGTCTTTTCAAAAAAGTCTGTAACCATTCTCTTCGTATATCCTACAGAAGCTATCTAAAATTGAATAGGGTAATATCTCCTTTAAAAAGTATTTGGATAGGGCTGGAAATATGGCCTAGTGGCAAGAGTGCTTGCCTCATATACATGAAGCCCTGGGTTCGATTTCCCAGCACCACATATGTGGACAATGGCCAGAAGTGGTGCTGTGGCTCAAGTGGCAGAGTGCTAGCCTTGAGCAAGAAGAAGCCAGGGACAGTGCTCAGGCCCTGAGTCCAAGGCCGAGGACTGGCAAAAAAGAAAAAAGTATGTGGATAGCTTCATGCCAAAAGACGTTGATTTTTAAAGCACCTAAAGGACACCTAGTGGAAGCCAGGCAGGTGATAAGTGCTAATATTAATAAGGAGCACGCATATAGCCAGACTTTCCAGAACTACTTGAAAATGGAGACAGTGTGCTCTGCAAATGACCCTCTGTCAGTGATATATCACTGACCTTCATGACCTTCTCACTGACCTGTGCTTGGGCCACTGCTCTTACATACACCTCTCATTTCTAACCTCTGCTAGCAGGACTGGGAAGATAGAAATTATTTTGTTATGATTTCTAAGCCTTCTTTGCCTTGGTTAGCAGTGCCACACAGGCAAATCTTTTTGACAAAGTTCTTGGTATCACTTATTGTGGGAATGTTGAATAATAGGAAAATATAAACATAATACTCTATCTTAGTTTACTACTTGCTTTCAAATTTATACTCTTCCTAAAATGGGTTTTCCTGCTGGACAAAGGGTGGAACACATTTTGATATTTTAAGAAAAGATGAGCCCAGAGGCCTATACCTGAAACATGTACAATTTCAGAGATTTCTGTACTTTCATGCAATATAACCACCAAGAATTAGTATATAGAAGCTTTCTTTATTTTTTAGATAAATATTTTCTCTTTTTATTAAAAATAATGTGCTATATTTCATTTGATGATAATTTTTAAAATTTGTTATTAAAACAAATGAAAAGGGCCAAATGCCGGTGGTTTATGTTTGTAATCCTAGCTATTCAGGAAGATGAGTTCTGTGACTTTGTGGTTCAAAGCCAACCCAGGTAGGAAAGTCTATGAGACTCTTACCCAATAAAAATCCACAAGTAGATCTGTGGCTCAAATGGTAAAGTGTTAGCCTTGAGTAAAACAGCTCAAAGACTGTGTCCAGGTCCTGAGTTCAAGTCCCAGGACTGGCACAAAAAGACATCAACAACAGAAGGAAGTGAATATTTGGTTTTATGTTTTTCTTTTTAACCCAGGGCATTGCTGCTTGCCCCTTATGCCGATGATAAACACTATATTGGAAATTACCAGTTGCTACACTCTTGATTGCTTAGAGATTCCTTTTAACTTTTTTTGGATTGACTTTAAGTTTTTTTCCTTGAATCATTACTTATGAAAAGATAGAAAGAAATGAATATGAACAAATACATTTGTGAATTTGTCTTGTTACAGGCTGGGCTTCTCTGGTTTCATTATCAATAATAAATATTCGATGATAATTTTGATATGGATGAAGTATAGAATCATGCACAAACTGTTTTCTGTTTGTTTGTTTGTTTTTTGGTTTAATTAGGTATATGGTTCTACAGAGGTGGGGTGGGACAACTAATAATAGAAGGTCTTTATTGCATACCTAAACACTTGCTGGGGATTTCACTGAGACATCTTCAACATTTGCATCTGTAGAGAATTATGCAATAGTTAGTGTGTTAAAATTACCAACATATAGTGGGTAGGCAAATGGTCATGAGCTTTTATATCACTGGTTCATACAGACCTATTCAAAATATATTAGAGGTTTGATATATGCTGTTATACTATGACTCCTGTTATCTAGAGAATTTATAATAGTAAAGTAGCCAAAGAAATTTTAAAATATGCAACAAAGTTGTTCCTTATTGGATAATGTCCTGGCATGATTATAATCAGGAGTAATAATTGTAATAAGTGCAATTTAATGACCACCTAGGTATTGCCATGATAGATGTGTTAACAGGAATTCATATAAGCCTTCGTACTGAATCTGAACAATGATTCTCTTTCAAATTTCATAAATGTAAATCTCAGAAAGCTTAAGTAACTATTCTAAGACTAACAATGAATGGAATTCTGAGTCAGGAATATGAACTAGGTCTGTCTGATTTCAGTGCTTCTTAAATTTCTGTTTAGCTACTTTTCCTAGTTAGACATAAAGAAAACTAGAAACCGCTTAGGTGCCACACCCATACCATATCTAGAACTAACTTACAAAGCCAAGCCATATATCAGTTCATCTCTAGGAAGCATACCATATAATCAACTTATTAAGTCACTATACAAAACTGGAAACTGCCAGCAGACATGTCTATGTGGATACTGCATTGTCCTCTAATTTAACTAATAGATAATTACAAAAGAGCATGGGCCCTTTGAAAAGATAATAGGGAGGTTATCCAATGACAGGACATCGCCAGGAGGAGTCACAACAAAGAAAGCCATATTTAGAACAGTGGTATTCCTCTAACTTTGCCAGTTCCTGTGAAAGCTGGGGTTGCCAGTAAGGCAGTGGGTTCTAGCAGAAGTGACAATAATCTATCATAAACTTTGAGCACCCTTGGTCCTTTCTTAAACTCTGTATAAATTCACCAGGATTACTCCTGGGCAATTTAAATGGAAGCAGATTGGACAAACAGGAGAGCACTGCCTGGAACAAGAATATAGTATTACTTTTAAATAGTCATAACCTATTTAAAAACTATTGTACCATTGTTTTAGAAAACAATATTGCAAAATTAAAACGAAATACCACACATATTCTTATCACCTTTTAATAACTGATTTTAAAATATGTAATTTGCTTTCATAAAAATTGTCATTCAATTCTATTCCACAAAGAAGCAATTATGGATATTGATTGTTGAAACTAGACTTCTTGGCATTTGAAATTTAAGTTCAAGAATAATCGTGGGTATGTTCAATATCCAGACTAGAAATTGAACAATACAAGCCCCTAGAACTTTAAGGTAAATGCTATTGATGAGATTTTATAACTTAGTTATTGAGAAAAAAAATCCCTCATTTGATTTTTAGTTAGTGAGTGCTTAGTTACTAGTTACTTCAACATAAAATAAATATTTTGCTATAATAAAACATACTAATAAATATTTTATTATAATTAAAAATTAGTGGAAAATGTGAGCATTTCCTGTGAAACTAACAGTCATTATAAATTACTTCAATAGAATTATTTTGGAATCAATAGAGGTAAAACATTTGTGACTTGATTTTATTCAAAAACAAATTGTCTAGAAATCTAGGTCTTCTGCTGTTATTTTAATGATTAATATTCACACAAATTAAATATCAATGTTAAGCTATAATAGAAAAGGTATAACAATAAACTTTCTACTTTTATTTCTAATTCAGTGGCAAAATGTAAACCAAATATAAATGAGTTTGTTTTGTATCACATTGTTTTCTTTTTTCTTTCTTTTTTCTTTTTTTTTTTTTTTTTGCCAATCCTGGAGCTTGGATTCAGGGTGTGAGCATTGTCCCTGGCTTCTTTTTGCTCAAGGCTAACACTCTGCCACTTGAGCCACACACAGCGCCTCTTCTGGCCTTTTCTATGTATGTGGTGCTGAGGAATCGAACCCAGGGCTGCATGTATACAAGGCAAGCACTCTTGCCACTAGGCCATATTCCCAGCCCCTGTATCACATTGTCATCAGTATAAAAATCTCACACATTTCTTGTATCCTATAAAGCACAGACTTGCTCAAGACTTTAAAAAATCAATTTGTCAAGTTTAAAAATGCTGCTTTGAGGGGCTGGGAATATGGCCTAATGGCAAGAGTGCTTGCCTCATATACATGAAGTCCTGGGTTTGCTTCCCCAACACCACATATATAGAGAACGGCCAGAAGTGGCGCTGTGGCTCAAGTGGCAGAGTGCTAGCCTTGAGCAAAAAGAAGCCAGTGACAGTGTTCAGGCCCTGAGTCCAAGGCCCAGGACTGGCAAAAAAAAAATAAAAAAAATTAATAAATAAAATAAAAAAATTAATAAAAAGTGTTGTTTTGATAATAATAATGATGTTCAATATCACTTTTGAAATTGATTTTACTTTTAATGTTAAAGTTAGAATTTGAAAATTATTTCCATGAAAATATTTTGTAAAGCTCAAGATCTGGTTTCCAAGGATAGACTCAGACAGTCATGAGAATTTCATATTCAACAAATCACAAGTCCTTCCAATGTAATATTCTCCTGGAAAAGAAAGTTTAACCTTTGTTTTGTCTTTGTTGAGTGAATTTCTTGGTGTTTTAATTTCTTGGTGTTTACATTTCAGACAATGTAATTCAAGTGCATAATGCTTTCTTTGAGGTTCATAGCCTTTGTCATTGTCTTGTTTCTGTTTTTTTTTTTTTTAATCATATAGTAAGGGTAAGGGGGTTGACCAGATAATATTTTAAATGAGGAGCTTTCACTTTAACAAATTTGATTTGAATACTGAGAAGTGAGTGACCCTGGAGAAATTAGACAAGGTTTATGCTAGAGTTTCTCACACTTCAGTGGACTTAGTGTTAAAGCTCACATTGCTGGGCACATCCCAGATTCTAGGGTTCCTTAGACCAGTTGAAGCCCGGAATGTGTCTGTTTCAGTGTGTCTATGTGTGTGCTGGTCCTGAAGCTTGAACTCAGGGCCTGGGCACTGTCCTTGTTCAAGGCTAGTGCTCTGCCACTTGGTCCACAGCTCCACTTTTGGCTTTTGTCTAGTTAATTGGATGAAGGGTCTCATGACCATTCCTACACAGGCTGGCTTAGAACCTCGGTCCTCCAATCTGAGTAGCTAGGATTACAGGTGTGAGCTACCAGTGCCCTGCTCAGAATGTGTCTTTTTAACCAGTTCTCAGGTGGTATCTAGTAAACAGTATTTGGAATAAGCTTTTGAACGAGTGTTAATTTACATTTGTTGTGTAAATTTAGTTATTAACAAAGAAAAAGAAATAAAATGTATGAGATACTGATCACTATTGATATTATTTGACTCATTTAAGCTCCATTTATTTTCACCTCACACAAACTTTAAAGATGTAAAAATTTTCATAAGTGAATGAATTTCTTAATGTGTTAGAAGTAAAGCTTATTTTTACTATCTTTTAAGTGTTCTTCATATTAGCAACCATGCCAAGTGCAGAAATACTTTAATTCTATTTATGAAACAGAAAAATTAAAATCTATTTTACACCAGATGCTGAGCCAATCTCTGTTACTATGGTAAAGCTTTCTTCAAAGCACTAAAAATGTTCCTTTGGGGTGATAACTCTAAATATTCCATGGAAAATAAGGTTTGTGTTTTTGTTACTCTATATCTTTTTAAAATTTTAGTTTCTATAACAGTCATTGCTTTAGGATAGATATTGAGAAAAATATGCAAAATGAAAATGTCATAATGAAAATAGAAACAAGTGAAAAGATAAAAACAAAAATATATCAGGAGGTTTGCAATTCACTTGAAAATAGTTTAAAACAGTATGGATTTATGTACAAAGAATAGGTTAGATTACGAATCACTTTTAGTGGTTTTTCTAACAGAAAATACTTTGTTTTTTGCTTATAACATTACTCTAGAATGGCTGGTCCAAGGTGTTAGGTAAAAACACCTCACCTTTCTATGCTTTGCTTGACATTTGAAGCTTTTGCTGAGTAGCATACTGAAGCAACATGGTGAAGGTTAGATTGTTTATTACATCATGGCTCTCATTGGTATGATTAAAGGTGTTGTTCATTATAGGTGAACTGACTAAAATGTAAGAATCTATCCAGGTTGCCAACTGGCATTTTTAGGATGTTATTCTTTAAGAATCTTATAACAAGGCCTTGGCTCCTGAAGGGTACTTTTTGTCTGATTTTCTCTCTAGAGTCATAGAATCCTGCCTCAGGAAGATTGCTATGTGTATCTCAAGATAATAGGATAATCTATTTAGGGACTGCTTGTTAGTGAGTGTTTTGTAAATATATGTGATGAGCCTTGATTTCATTGTATTCTAGTAGTTAAAGTGTAGAATACAATTTTATTGCTCCTTGCCCAAATATTGTTTTCTGGGGGGCTCTCATTATAAACAAAAAAGCATAGTGTGTTGTGCATAACCAAAATAGTGTATGTCATATTGTAATATTCAGAGCAGCTGCTCAGTTTGTTGCAGATATAAATCTCCCTTGAGACTTCTCATCTCTGTAACTATATTCTATAACAAATTCTCTCTGGTTCTTAGGAAATCAACTGAATTGAATTATAATGGAATATTTTAATATCAATATTAGGCAAAATGAGTAAATTTTGTAAGCATCTACCATTTAAAATAATTTGTAACCAAAGAACGTGACAGAATTTTATGTTTTTTCCCCCCACAAAGTGTCCTAGTCTAGTGGTTGAGTAAGCATAACTCACCTTTCAAGGGATATGGCCTTCAATGCTTTGCTAAAGTAAAATGAACAAGTAAGCACCAAGAAAACAAAAAGCAGTGAAATCATCTTCCTTGCCCCAAATGGATGAAAGATATATGTTCAGTTTAAAATAATTTAAAATCATTTGACAGCTTAAAGACTTGATTTTAATTTTCTCAAAGGGACCTGAGTGACATGGCAAGAATCAGGTGCCTTAGACACATGGAGATGTCACTTCTCACCTTCTGTGTGTGGGCTGGTGGTGTGAGAACTGGTACCAAGAATTAAGGTTTGCTCTTATCTGCACAGGAATTTCTGACCCTAATTATCTTCTGCCTTAGAAGAGTGATATAAAGATAGCAAACTCTAGGCTTGATGCCAAACTTAGCAACCTTTAAGATACTTGGGAGTAAAGTAAAATTTCAATCCCACTCAGGGTGAGTGTTGGAGATGGGCAGTTGAAGACTACGGATTTGCTTGATTTTGGTTGGCATATAGAGAGGACTCAGCTTCATTCTGGAGGAGTGGCTTTTTATGAGCTTTCCATTGCGTCCAAAGTGACACTTCTGACAGAAGTAAGGTTGTGTTAAAGAGTCATTCTTCATATATTTTTTCATATATGGATAAATTTTATAGAAGGATTATGGAATACATTGAGATATTAAGAAACTCACATCAACAAAGTCATTAGTTCTGATGAGAGCAATCTGCTCTCATTCAGAGCACCAGAGACCAAATTCTTCTCCCTAAGAAGAAGGAGGAGGACTTAGTCAAAAGTTTTGTTCTCCAGGGCTAAAACAAAAAAGAAGAAATATTAATTTTGTTCTTTTTATTAACAATGTTCACTTTCTTATCCATTTGAGGCTTCAAGGCAACAGGGGTATAATTAATACCACTACACAAAGGAAATTTTAAACATTGTTTTAGTTGCTGCTACCAGATTGAGTCTATACATATTGTACTTATATACCTTTCTCAAAAAGATGGGAATTAGGGGCTGGGGATATGGCCTAGTGGCAACAGTGCTTGCCTCGTATACATGAGGCCCTGGGTTCGATTCCCCAGCACCACATATACAGAAAATGGCCAGAAGTGGCGCTGATGGCTCAAGTGGCAGAGTGCTAGCCTTGAGCAAGAAGAAGCCAGGGACAGTGCTCAGGCCCTGAGTCCAAGCCCCAGGACTGGCCAAAACAAAAAACAACAACAACAAAAAAAGATGGGAATCACATCAGCATAGTGCTTCATTCTTGAGAAAACTTTCCATAGTTTGAAAATAGGTTTATTCTAAGCTGGGTTTAGCTTCATTTTCCCCCAAGCTCTTTGAAATTTGTTCTCTACAATTAGAATGTGACATTTGATCTGACTTTCTTCTAATTTATATTATTATTAGTAGTATTATTATTGGGTTTTCAAAATTCTCTAAGTAGATATAGCCACAGATATGACATAGATACAAACAGCCAAACTGTAAGTTTATAAACTACAACTACTGGGTTCCAATAAAAAATAACAGATAGCATTATAGTATTTTATACAGAGAGGAATACATGCAAATAATTTGTTAAAAAGGTATTGGAAGAAATAGAGAGTAAAAAAGAACATTTATTATCTGAAAATTAACTCTGGCCTAGAGACCAGCCACTCTCTACTCTCTCCTGACTGCCATTAGAGTAACAAGTCTTAATGAAGCCTGGCTTGTATCATATTCTTCTCCCTCCTCTCTTTTGTTTCTCCTTCCAATGCCCCTGACTGGGAACAAGTAAGATAAAAACACCTGGCGAAGGAGTCTAGGAAGTACAATTTTGAAGACAAAACCCTAACACTGGTGATCAAACAGAGAAGGTAGACATGAGGTGAAAAGGTTTAATAATTTATTCCTCTTTGTTGATTAAGTTTATGGAAATAGCTTCCCAACCATTATTATTCTCTGCCTTATTATAACTGTCCATGTGAACTCACTATCATTGGGTACCTGTATTACCCATAATACATTTGTTACCACTTATATTATAGTCAGGGAGTATGTGAGTGATAGAATACATGGGTGCATTTTATTTTGTTTTACCAATTCATATAACGAAAGAGTGGTAAATGTTAGTAGTTTGTTTGAATATTATGTATACATTTATCAATTCATAAGATCCTCTACTAAATAGCTTAAAAATTTGCATTTAAGAAAATAACTTTCCCTTCAGAGCTTGCCACAAAAAGTGTTGGTTGGCCCTCTCCTGGCAGTTTATGGTATAAGGCCAGCATCTGCCTTGATTGTTCGCAGAAAGGGCTCACTGTGTTCCAAGCAAGGAGAGGCTTCTAGGTGAAAACTCCTACGTTTCCAATTGAACAGGAATTGTTCAACTAGTGTGAAGCAATAGTTATCATCTGATAATGCCATTTCTTGAGTCAGGCTACTAAGAGAAGATGAGCCCTAAGAGACATTTTCCATTTTCAGTACCATACCCTAAAAACTCAATATTTTATAAACAAGTTATCTGAGCTTAATGAAATGTGCTGATCATGAACACAGAAATGTTAAAAATTAAACACAATATTGACATACATAGAGATTAATTATATCCCATTTATTATGGATTTTAACTTTAAACATATTTCTAATAGTATATCACTTTAGACACAGCTGAGAACAAATGCCTGTCTAATGTCCATTTTAGGCCAGGAAATATAGAGATCTCCTTATATGCTACAGATACATTTTTTGTTGCTGTTGTTCATTTCATTGGGCTAGGGATTGAACCCAGTGTATGGCAGGCAAACGCTGTGCCTTTGAACTACAGATCCAGTCAATGCCATGTATTTTTAAGTATGGTGTTTATTCTCATTGAAAACTTGCAAGTCAGGGCTTACTCCAATTATAGGCAAGTTGTTTTACTGCAATAATAGGCAAGTTGTCTTTGCATTCGTATTCTTTCTCTGGAATTCGTATTCTCTCTCTGTGAGGATTACTATTGTCTCAGACTTCATGTTCCCTCAGCACCGGTGCTGTCCCTCCTTAGGAAGTCTCTAGCATGAATATGTGAACGATTGCAGCACTTATCCAGGAGAAAAAAAAAAAAGAAAACAAATTTCTGAGGTGACTTGTTTGCTAATGTCATTTATAAATCATAGTTTGGGGTTTAGTCAAGAAAGCTTATCATTTTGAAGACTGAAAGTGTCCCGGGAACATTTCCAAAGAATTTCATTTGATAATAAGCTATACACAGCAAGAATATGGTTGCTTTGTTCTTCTTTTGTCCTTCTGCTCCTCCCCCAACCATCTCCCATGGGTTCTCTGCTATTCTCCTCAAGAATTCTGTTCCTCTGAATTCCAGAGAGGAAAGCACATCCATTAATGATAAATTAGATGCAGAATTCCAGCCGTGTTGTTTTGTTTTGCATCTGATGCCTTCTGTCACATGCTCAAAATAAGTTTCTTTGAAAATGCATGGAAGTAAATCTACACAGTTCCTTGTCACTAAATAGCACTAGTAACTTCTATCTTTATTCTTTGGAGGACCACGGGGTGTTTACAAAGGTAGGGTTTGATGTGGAACTGCACTTAAATAAAAGTGTGGCTGTGTTTGTACAGCTGCTGATGGCATTGGCAACTCGGCTCTGAGGATAAAACTTAAGCAGGAAAGAAAAAAAGCAGAGACTTCCCTTAGTTTAAGCAAAAGTCAGTTCAATACTATGTTTTTCTCTTCCCCAAATGATGTATTTCATATGAAAATTACATTTTGTCTCATTCAGTTAGAAGAGAAGCCTTTTCTTTTCCTGGAAGACATTAGAAGTAAACTGTTGACACTCTCCTGCATGATTTTTCAAGCTATCTACATAGGGGGTATGTGCACATAAATATACTCTCACACATAAATGTAAGTACAGGCTCTTTGCTATATTTATTTCTTGACATTGGCTATTATAAATTGTAAATGAGATTTTAAACCAAGCATTTGATTTATTCCCAGATCTCTCAGCAGAGCTCAAATGAGCTGTTTTCTTTTTTTATTTCCTTAATTATTGACTGTCACCAAGGCAGGAATTGCCTATCTGGTACAAGGGCAAGAAAGGGAGAGAAACACTGGGGAAGAAGGAAGACTAGAGAAAGTAGCAGAGCCATGAGGGTCTGAGTGATGGGGCAGAGGAAAGAAAGGAAAGTGGAAGATAAGGAAAGAGATCAGTAGGAGGAAGAATGTGAGGAAGATGCTGAGACCACGCATGTGTTTTGCCAGGTATTACAAAGATATCACATGGACATATAATAAGGAGAAAGGGAGAAAAAGAAAAAAAAAAGAAACAAACACACACACACACACACACACACACACACACACACACACACACAAAGAAAAAGGGTTGGGAATCAACACCTACAAATGTTCAAGCAGCCAAACTCGGATCAGATGGGATCAATAAACAAATAATCTTTCTGTAATGATATAAGGGAGGAACATGTTTTAAATCTGTTCGTAATGGTGTAGTACATTTGACTGACAGTTGACATTTGAGGAGCTGAAATTTAGTGTTGACTTGGCTCAGAAAGGGCTTAAATATCACCATTAGATTCTGATATAAATATTTCCAAACGATAAAGTGAAATGCTGGGAAAGGCCTGTTACCCATAGTACAGTCATGGACAAGAGATGTCATCTTTTACTATAGCTATTATGATTTAAAACATCAGTCCTAAGTTAATTCAAATCTCACATCTGGCGTATTGAGTGAGACTTGCTTATGTACGACCACCACCACCACAAAACTTCAGGAAAGCTTTCAATGACTAACATGGAGAAACCATACTGAAACAAAGCTAAATTTTGGCAAACTAGATAACATATCTTTTCTTTCTCTCCTAGATTTTGCCTTTATGTTTGTGGGGAGTGCATGTGATTTATTTCTCAAACATCTGTGCATATAGACAGGAACATCCTTTTTAGCTCTGTGATTATGATTCCTTGAATGTTCCAATTGTAGCTCTTCACCTGTGTTCCTGTTTTCAGTATAAAATTCAGAGAAAAATCTTGAATGCTATCTTGAAAGGAGAAAATCTGACTTGTGTTAAACCTCATTTTCATTTTGACAACCTAATTGAACTATATGAAAGTGAGAACAAAATGAGCCAGCCGTGTGTGCCTTTAATAGATTGGGACTTTTATAGGACATTTTCACATCTAAACCTTTCACATCTGAACTTTTGTTCACCTATTAACCTTTGAACATTTAGCTGGTCATTGAATCCTATCATGAAAAATTTAGAGTATGCTCAATCTGAAAAGAATTCAGTTGTTTTAATACTTCGCTCATATACTCTTGTTCAACGTATGCCTGTTTCCTGTTTTCTTTTCTTATAAAACACTATACAGCTGTACTACCCAAGTTAATAGTTTAATATGTCAGATTTGTAAACTTTGAGAGATATGATTTTTTTTTAACTTTTACTAAGAAAGGAGGGATGGTGGTTTCATTGGCACTTTGCTTTGTAAATATTACCTGGAGGACTGTTGGGCTGAGAATGGTGTTAACTGTAGTTTGAGCTTGTGATGGTAACTAACACTTCATCAAGCAGAAGCAAGTGATTCAGAGTTTAACCTTGAGACACAGACTGAAGTTTGTAATGTTTTCCTACCTTTTGATGGTATTTAGCTCCAAGGGCTGAGAGTGCAATGATAACTCCTTAGAGTTTTGCAATGGATTTCCAATGAGAATGATCTCTGATGATGGAACTGGGCACTCAAGTCCAGTCTATTATCTCTCAATCTGAATATGTTCTCATGTAATGTTTTTTGTCGTTGCCAAAACTCCATGGGAAAGATTTCTTTAAATCCTTTATAAAATGCTACTGTCTTCTGAGCAGAAGAGAGTCTTCTTCAGTTAGAGCTAAAGACCTATGACAATAAATTCTCTTTCATTGCTATCTTTTCTATTCTTTTCTCATGTTGCCCATGTAAAATGAATCAGCAAGGAATATTAAGAACCAGGGTACTGGAATATGTTTTTCAACATGGGCTTCAAAAATATGGTTTACTAGACATATAATTAAAACCCTTTTCCCCAGAAGTGTCTTCATTAGGAAAGCCACCAACAGTAAGTTTTCTGAAGTCCAATGACTCCCACGTTGTATGCTTTGATTTCTGGAAAAATTCTGGTTGGATTCATGTAACCAGTGCAAGTAAAAGATACCCCCATAGCAAAAATAATCACACAGACCTCACAGTTTCATTGGGCGATTGCTAGAATTTTGTTAGTTTAATAAAATTGTAGCTTCCTAATCCCCACCCTCATGCCTGTGCCTATAAAGCAGGCTATGATCCTAACTTTGCCCAAGAGTACAGAGCATATAAATAGCAGAGCTTGGGTTTGAATTCCGACCATTCGATTTTTATCCAAGATCCCAAAGATTGTTACTTGCAATGATAATGCTGACATGGACACATCTTATACTGAAAACAGCTGAAATGCAAGAAAAAATATGACTTATTAGTCAAGGATTGGAACTCCAACACACACGAAAATCTTTTTGCAAGAGTAGATATGGTTGAGTAAGAAAACCTGAAGTTATAATCAGAGAATCAAATTCTTGAACAATATATGAAATCCTTCATATCTGCTTCTAACGTTTTCCAAACAACTGGCACAAATACAAAAGAAAGTAAGAGATTTATTTCCACTTGTTTTATGGAATTGCATCCCGCTCTCTTCTTTTTCTCTTCCTTCAAAATCAGGATAGGCTCCCAAAGTGACTGTACCATTGTGTGTGGCTTCTTTGAATATTTACGAAGATAATGTGAGATCTAGGAAAAAGTAACTGCATAACAGAAGACTTCTATGAATTTTTGCATACTTTTAGTCTATGAAAACATGTAAATGTTGTCATAGAGACATACAATTAGAATTACATACATTTTTGAAAGTTGAAAATGAATGCTTTATTGAATTTGCTTTGAGGTTTTATAGTATACTCTAGGCTTACTTAGTGAGACATACAAGAAAACAACCATGTTGTGAAAAAGTGGCCCAAATCATGTATGGAATGCAAAGCTTTGTGTACCTACTTCTATTATCTTGTATCTCTTCTCCATTTTCATCTTCTTTCTTATCTCCTTTCCCCTAAGTGGGGAAAATGGTTTCTCATTTGTAAATGTAATCGTAATAGTTACCCTTGAGAATAACCTGAATCTGATCATTCTTTAACAATTGTTGAGATTTCACCAAATAAAATACTTGCTTAGCTATGGTTTTTCATTAGTGATATTTTCTAATAAGATAGCATTGCTGTTTTCTCTTGAATCCACTGATAACATACTGGGGGCTGTAAGAAATGAAGATTTCTTTTTCCTTTGAAATTGAAAAGATTTGTTCAAAACTTCCTTTTGCATAAAATAACCCACTTGGTATCTGAAAAGAGAGAAATATTGGTCATATGTCTGTTATAAATAGAAAATCTTGAAAAAAAATAGAAATAGGGTGGAAAGTGCTCTAAAAGTTTCACTTTAGGTTTATATTATGTCTGCCACAGAGGAGATTTTTGGGGAAAGTAGATTAAAATGGATTAATCTTAACTGATTTTATGAAAGCTACACATTGGAGAAATCAGTTATAGACTTTGGTCTCAAAGTTTGTTGTGCTTAACCAATTAAATTGTGTGAAAGTACTTAAAGTGTGATTACTATTAGAATCATGAATCAGTGTGATTTTTTATATGTTTGATAACTCATAATCTCACTAGGTATTTTATCTCACCTGTTACCTCAGAATTTTTGGTAAGTTCAACTACTTGATTTGCAGAAGTTGGGTGATTCATTAATATTTTTTTTTTAATTTTAATTTGGTGATTCTATTTGGCAAAGGAATCAATAACATAAGTAATATTAAAAGTGTTATAATAGGAAAACAGATCCACTAATACAGCTTATGGTTCTTGGATTGTGCTACTTTTAATCATGGGCTAATCTTAAGTATTAAGATTTGAAATAATAATCATACTACAAACATTTAATGTTCTTTGTGACCTAATTTTAAATAGTGAACCCCAAGTGACAACAGATGCCTAGTCAAACACCTTTCTTGAAGATTAAACTGTTTGTTCTGGAGTAATGCTGTCTTCTTTCAATTGATCTATTCCCCAAGGAAGAGGCCTTAGCACTCTGATTTCAATAATTATTGTTGCTGCAAAAATAAATGAGCTTGTTTCTAATAAACCATATATTTATTCAGTATATTATCTATTTACTTACTCATTCCTTTAATAAACTAGCTTGCTGAATTTGTCATTTAGTCTCAGAGTCTAGCACACTTACTTGAATATAATAAATACCCAATCAATGTTTGTTGATAGAATGAATTAAATGAGTTAGTGAATGATGAACCCAGTGTTTGAGTAGGTTATTGAAAGGCTATAGACACTTGCTTCATTGCATGCTAATAAGAATTTTTCTGACAGGAAAGCGAAGTCTCCCAGGAAACCAGTAATAGTCAGGAAGCAGAAAATAAAAGTAGGGAATTTTTAGTATAATTTTTCCTGGTGTAAACAGTAAAATCCCTTTCTTTTTTTTTTTTTTTTTTTTTTTTGGCCAGTCCTAGGCCGTGAACTCAGGGCCTGAGCACTGTCCCTGGCTTCTTTTTTGCTCAAGGCTAGCACTCTGCCACTTAAGCCACAGCGTCATTTCTGGCCATTTTCTGTATATGTGGTGCTGAGGAATCGAACCCAGGGCCTCATGTATATGAGGCAAGCACTCTTGCCACTAGGCCATATTCCCAGCCCAGTAAAATCCCTTTCTGTGTCTCAAAATGTGTACTAACAATTAGGCATGAGGAAACAAAGAAGGAAGTGAGCTGACAAAGCAGATGATAAAAATATTTTTCAAAATGGGTTATACATCAATCAGAGGTCATTTACTAGTTAATAATTTTAATTTAAAATAGTCACAATGATGTTTCAGGTTAGTGTTATTTATGCATGAATCATAGTTACATTTCAGTCAGATATGCAAATTGTACTAATTGTGCAAATCATAGAATTGCATTGTCTTAGACACAGTGACATTTATTAAAATGTATTAAATGTAGAAAGAATTCCTTGAATGGAAGAAAAATTTTGAAAATAATTTATAACTATAATCTAGTAACATAAAGAAACATTAATTGGTATGGCAGAGTCACAATAAGGTCTTTACCTGAAGAAAGTAAATGTTTCTGAAATGCCATCTTAACCATCAACAGTTCTTAAAAAACATTTCAGCAGCAACCATGAACATGAGATCACTGAGCTAGCAGACTGCTGTGATTTGAAATTATAGGTAGTTATACTCTGACAACATTAAAGTCTTCACTTTTCCTCTAAGTGTTGAAGTGATGAAAGTCCCAGTTAAGTGCCTCAGATGCAACTGTCACTTTTTGCTCCATAATTTCTCTTCTCAGATTTCCACTTCCCATTTCCTCTCCCTTGGAGGGCATCAGGCTCTCAGCACCAGAGCCACTGTGAATGGACAGCCTGAGGTGCACTGGCCAGGTAGTGGGGAGGGGGAGTTGGGTGACCAGAGCCTTCCCACGCATTTTTCCTGTTAGACCTCAACACAGGGAAGATGACCATTTCTTATTTTGTTAGCTGGGCTGGAGATAGAAGAGATACTGAGCCTTCACCGATCTCATCTCTATCATACACACTGAAGCAAAAGTTATTTCTGGAATAATTCCTGCCCCAAAGCAGAATGACTATGGTCAATTTTCTTTCATTATAATTTATTTAGAATTATTTCTGCTCTTTCTGGTACCACAATTTATGTTCACAAATCATTGCTTTGCTTGTGCTTGCTCTGACTTTGAAAATATATATTTAAACACGGACTCTCAAAAACTTCCCAAAGGGTTTTCTTCTATCAATGCTTGGATATCAAATATTTTTCTATGTCTAGGCCTTTGAAGCCTTTCAATCATGCAATGCCAAATGAGTGTCTGACTTCAGAAATTAACATCTCAGCTGGATGAAATCTCAGCTGCTCGGAAGCCCCAGGAAACTGATGCAGCAAGATCCTGTCACAAAATAAAATGTTACAAACAAATGAGGATATAGCTTGCTGCTAGAACAATTTTCTGAATGTTGGAGGCAGTAGATTCAATCTCAGCAGTTAAAAAAAAATAGTGAAAGAAAATTGACCTCACGTCCAATGGCTAGTTCATAGCATTCAAAATACTTAAGAGAACTTAAAAACTTCAAATTCATTTTTCTTATGAAATAGCAGCTGTTCCTTAAGATATTATATCTCCAGTGCTAGAAATTAAGACACACCCAAAACAGAAATACCTGGTGTTAGTCATACTTTTATTTAGAGTTTCACAGATTGAAATTCAAAGTTGATTTAGTTTTCTCTAACTTATGATACTTTCAAGAATTTAAACACAAATAAAATAATTTAAACATTATCCTTGTCTCTCCTGTCTTTGATTTCTAGCCTTGCAGTGCATCTTGTCCAGTGAATTCCATTCATCACTGAGAAACACCTACACCCACTCACACACACACCCCTCCACATAGTAAAATCAGTGAATAGGCATTGCCACACTGCAGTGTGTGTATTTGTGTGTGTGTGTGTGTATGTATTTGTGTAAGGATATACACATGTAGGTTTGTGAACAGTAGGGATTTTAGAGATCTGTTTGAATTTGGAAACAGACAATACATGAAGAGTGGACAGCGATCCCTAATTATTTCTAATCAAGCACTCTGTCGTGTTGGTGTGCACAGATGTACATCCTGTCACAACACTATTTTTAATTTAGCACTTTTGTTTTCTGATGTTGTTGAATCCAATTTCATACATATTGTTTGTCTCTTCATTGAGGAGGAAATTTCATAGTAATAAATTTTTATGTGGAAAAAGGAGATAGAAAATGACCCTTTAAAGTATACTAAGGTTGGATAATGCAATGTAAATGCCAATGCATCTTATTTTTTTCATTTGATGTTCACTTTTATCTCTCCATTTCCATATTTTCAGGTAGTAAGATCACTAATATTCTTAGACACAAAGACTGTTATTGGGAGCTCATAACATAGCTTGATGCTTAATGAACATTTGGACTATGTTATCAGGTAGAAAACACTGATTTCTGGTTGCTAAGAGACATAACAGAAATTAAAATGAAAGTATGAGGTCAGTAAAGATTCCATTTCTAATAACTGTTGTTTTCAACTTAAAAGAGCAATGGCTTGCTTGTACTCATTCTCTACCACTGTTGTAAAAAGTCATCACATAAAAACATTTGCAATTTCATCACTGTGGAAAATTTTATATTTTTACTACTGCTATTACAGTAAAATATCACTTAGATTGTTACATGAAAGATTACTTTCTAGATAATTTCAAGAAAAATGATTGTAAATATTTATGCAAATGATAAGCATTAGATATTAATGCTTTTCTCTTAGAATATTTTAAATGTAATTAAGAATATTAGAAAGTCAAGAACATCTAATGAGAGAGTTAAACAGTAGAATTGTAAATAGACAACATATTCAAACAGGCAAAATAATTTGACCATGTAATGGTTCATTGTGAAGAAATGGCAGATTTTTCTCTATGTGAATTACATTTAGAGAAAGCTAACTCTATTAAGCAAGTTGTTGATTCTCATGCTTACCACAGGAATTATGATGGTTGATGAAGAAGATTAAAGATTCATTAAAAATTGGATAATTCCTACAAGTAAAATATCTGGGAAATAATGAAATTGATGGAATCATTTCACAGGACATTTTTGGGGAAAACAGAAAAATGCACCTTACCATGACAGATAAAATTCATGCAGAATGTAGATACATCATATTTGGCTGAAAAAAGCCTTTGGATGAGAGCTGTAGTGATTTCTCATTAGCTGTGAAATTATCATTGAATCACATCTATGACACATAGTTCAATTTCCTGGTCATAAAAGTCAGGATGGATCCATGATTCTCACTGGGCTTTGTAAAATAGGGTTTAAGTCAGGTACTTTGGCATTGAATATTTAAAATGAGTGCCTGAGGAGTAACAGCCTAACCCCAGTAGAACACAGAGGCTACAATATCTTCTTGTCCTCCCCTTTTCTTTTTCTTTTTTTAAATTTAATTTTATTGTCAAGGTGATGTACAGAAGGGTTACGGTTAAATACATAAAGTAGTGAGTACATTTTTTGTCAAACTTTCTACCCCCTCCCTCATTTTTCTCCCACTTTCACTTACCCTCACCCCAAGTTAGGCAGTTAATTTCCATCATATTGTCTTGTGAGTATCATTGTGGTATTGGTTCACCCTTTGTCTTTTGTCTTACCATTTTGATGTTCCTCTTCTCTTCCCTAATTTAGATAAACATATATACAATAACTAGGGTACCAAAACCAAATACAGGGATAACAGGGGATAAGACATAGGAAAGAAAATTCAAAAGAAAAAAGAAATAACTTCACATAGTACATTAAAAATAACAACAACAATGAAAAACCTCTTATTTTCATATTTGGAGTTTACTTGGCACAAGTTAAAACTTTCTTAATAAAGACCCAGGAACACAACAAATCAAAGAAAGGTTGGACAAATTGGATTGCATTAAACTGCAGAGCTTCTGCACAGCAAAGAACATAGCTAGCAAGATAAATAGGAAGCACTCAGATTGGGAGAAGGACTCCACTGGCCATACTACAGACAAGGGCCTCATATCTAAAATATACCTAGAATTAAAAACAATTAAATCTCCCCCCCCAAACAAATCTTCAAAGAAACAACTACCACATTAATAAGTGGGCTAACGACTTAAAGAGACTTCTCTGAAGAGGAAATAAGAATGGCCAATAGACACATGAAAAAATGCCCAACGTCTGTGTCCATAAAAGCAACGTAAATCAAAACAACATTGAGATTCCACCTCATGCCAGTTAGTATGGCCATTATCAAGAAATCTAATAACAACAACATATGCTGGTGGGGATGTAGTGAAAGGGAACCCTATACACTGTTGATGGGAGTATAAATTTGTGCAACCACTCCGAAAAGCAGTATGGAGGTTCCTCAAAAGACTAAACATAGAGCTTCCCTATGACCTAGAAATCCCCCTTCTGGGCATTTACCCAAAGGATCACAAACAAGGCCATACTAAAGCTATCAGCACTACCATGTTCATAGCAGCATTATATACCATAGCTAAAATATGTAACCAACCCAGATGCCCTTCAGTAGATGAATGGATCAAGAAAATGTGGTATATATACACAATGGAATTCTGTTCTTCCATCAGAAAGAATGACATTGCCCCATTCATAAGGAAATGGAAAGACTTGGAAAAAAATCATATTAAGTGAAGTGAGCTGGACCCAAGGAAACACAGATTCCATGGTATTTTCTTCTATTTTTGAACACTGTAACTTTTGGTTCTCCCTGATACAGTTCTCAGACCACGAACACATGCACCAAGATATCAACATCTCTCTCTATCTCTCTGTCTCTGTCTCTCTCTGTCTCTCTGTCTCTGTCTCTCTCTCTCTCCCAGTCAGTGATGTCTTTATAAGTATCTCCTTGATTGCTATTTTTCTGAAAGAAATCAAATATCCTACTATTTTATTGAATTAAAATATTTCAGTTGGAATTTAATTGAGAGTACATTAAATTAATACAATCTACATTTTAATTTTTCTAACAATTTGATATTTGTTGTTGTTATTGCAGTAGAATTCTTTAGATTATTTATTCAACAGAGTTGATAAAACTATTATCAACTATCAACTTGGATTCTTGTTTTTGTTTCCTTCCAGTAAAATACAAGGCAATCGTTTTATTTATAATTAATAGTAAAATTTAAGATGGCTTTTGTAGTTTTCAAAGTGGTCACCTAATGAGATGGCATTCTTTTTTTGTAACTTGGGTGGTCAAGGCAACAACTCATAGCCATTTGAGCCTGCTATTGAAAGGAATCAAAATTCAAAAAAGTTCAGTACATTTAACATTTGGTGTCAGTTTGTCATTCAGTGATTATGAGCATTGTCATCATAAAAATCTTAAGACAAAGTTTCTTGACTAATGCAACTATCTATGAAACATGGAAAATAATGAATGTGACATCTCATTTATTGTTTATTGTGATGTTCTAATTATTTATTTTGTGAACATACACACACGTGAAAATAGAAATCCTAAAATTTCTCATTGCACACAAAGATGCATATTTCTCATTTGTTGCAAAAGAGTTTGAGGCTCAGGTTATCATTGGTTTCCACCATGACAAAGGAGTCATACTAAATCAAGGTTAAAAATAACCAGAAATTAGGGCTAAGAATCAAATGTTGTATACATCCCTCTCTTAGCAGGAAAACTTAATACATCAGAAGGCAAACTTTCTCATGTAATAAAACTTTTAGTCAAACAGTGAAATTTGTAGATTATTTTTTCTTTGACCAGAAAGTAGAAATTATTAAACATTACTTTCATTTAGTGGTCTTCACACTGACTTATGAAATAAGCCAACAAACATACAACAGAAAGGGCTCCATGTGATTAATAATTTGCTTAACATCATCCCCTATGATTTTGGAAACATACCTGATATATTTGGACTGGGTGTTGCAATATATTTGGAGAAATAATGCTACCCCCAAATAAGGACAGATATATTGTGCAATTTCCCTCCTTTGCTAGGGAGAGTCAGTAAATCTAGTATCTTTCCTGTTTAATGATATCTCCTTAAGCATGTCTCATTCTCTTGGGATAGATTTGGATTTTCTTGGATATCCTCACAACTCATTTACATTAAGTTGCATCATCCTCATGTCAAATTCATTGCCAAAGGAAAAACTGCCAAGGACCGAAAGATGGCGCCGACAGAGTAGGGAGGCACCCTGACTCGCTCCAACTGAATAGCGAGCTGGGAACTACAACACCCAACACCCCATCAAGAACCCAGCAAAACCAGCAGCCAGAAGCAGTGGAGAAACGCAGGAAAACAAAAAGAAGCAAAAAAGAAGAGCCGAAAACCTACATGGAGCCGGTGAATCTCCGGGGCACCCTCCCCCCACCAGCTGACCCTGGCCCAAACAGGTTCAGGCTGGGAAAGGGGAACCCGGCGATCAGCCGGGAGTGCAGAATCCAGATAGCAAGAGAACCCACGGTCACTAGGGAGGGTGCAGACCAAGACACACAACAGCAGTGACGAGAAGTTCGGGTCCACACAGGGTTCAGACAGGGGAACCCAGCTCGGCAGAAGGAGGGAACCGGGGAAGCCACCAGGACACTTTGCCACCCCCTGAGGGACCAATGGCTGCGCGGGACACACACACACAGAATGCAGGATCAGTGAGTTCCCCATTACCCCCTCACCCAACGGGAGACCAGCTAACAGAGACCCAAGCCCGACAAAGAAGCTAGATCTCCCTCCCTACCCCTCCCCACCCCATGGGAACAAAGAACCCCCAAATCAGGCGGGAAGCTCCCTTCAGGCGCTGGGAAGTCAGTTTAGCAGGGGAAGGGCGGAGCAGCCCCAAGGCCCCACAGGTTCCTGAACTGGCAGAACTGGCCCCGCCCCCTTCCCAACAGGGGCCGGGGGACGGCCAGCAGTGCAAGCCCCACCCGAGGCGCCTGGACCTCGCAGACTCTTACAACTAAAATCATAGGTGCTGGTGGGCAATACCAGCACAGCAAGGACACCTGGGCCTGATCATGTCCCCCCCTCACAGCGGAGGCGAGGTCTGAGGGTGCTAACCCACACCCAGACAGTCGATCCCACTGGGCCCCACACATACCACCACCCCCCCCAACGGAGTCGCGGGAGGGTGCAAACACAACCCAACAACCCGGGGCTTGCTCTGGGAAGCATACCCCGCTAAAGTGCCTGTTGGAGTGGACGTACAGCGCACAGGAGGGCGGGGCCCCCGGTGACAGCGCCCACTCTGGTAGGCGTACCCTGCACTAGTGGGTGGGGCCACAGCGGCAGCACCTGCTGCCGTAGACACGCCTACACAGGAGGGAGGGAAGAGCTACAAACCAAACCTGAGAAGCTATCCACAGATCTCCAGATGCGCAAATCACAAAGAAACATAACACAGTTCATCAAAGGGCAAGCCAACTCGCCAGCTCCAAAAAGCAGCACGACTGAAGAGGAGATGGAGACTAAAAAAGCAAATGAGGCCATATTAACAGGAATGATGGAAAACATCAGAAATGAAATCAGAAAACAATTCCAGGAGTTTAGAGCGGAAATCTTGAAGGACACCCAGGAAGCCAAGAAAGAAATGGAAGCAAAAATGGACACAATGCAAGCCTCCTTTAAAGAAAATCTCCACATCCTGAGAATTGAAATGCATGAAAAAATAGACTTAAAATACAACTCTTTAAAGGAAGAAATTTCCACGATCAGAGCTGATATGACAACCATAAATAGCTCTCTGACATCCATAAACTCCGCAATTGAAACTATAACACAAAGAGTGGACCATATGGAAGCCAGAATCTCTCGCCTGGATGATGAAGCAGCCGACAACAACCAGAAAATGACCACACTCCAAGAAAAGGTCAAGCTTCAGGGCAGACCAATCCAGGAACTAATGGACAAAGACAAGAGATATAATCTGCGCATAATTGGAATAGAAGGAGCCGAATACCAGAGCAGAGGGCTTAAACATGTTCTCAATAAAGTTATTGCAGAAAACTTCTCCAATCTCACAGGGGACCCCATCCAGGTAACCGAAGCCTATAGGACACGTGGCAGGCCAGACCCCAGGAAAGCCACCCCAAAGCACATAATATTCAAGACTACAGACCTCAAGATTAAAGAGCAAATTCTGATTTCAGCCAAAGCGAAGAAGGAAACTTTCTACAATGGGAAGAGGATTCGAATAACATCTGACTTATCCACACAAACTTACCAAGCTCGAAGTGAGTGGAAGAACACCATCCAAGTACTTCAGGCTAACAATTTGCAACCTCGCATCAAATATCCAGCGAAATTGGAGTTCACATTCGAAGGGAAAACCAGATCTTTCCACACCAAAGAAGAGCTAAAGGAGTATGTGAATAAAAAACCAGCCCTACAGCGAATTCTAAGAGGGGAGCCCCACCCAACAGAGATCGTAAAAGACACACAGACAGACTCAGAAAGAAACGTCAATAGCCAAAGTCCAACAGAAAGAACAGCTCACTAAAGACAAGAAAAAAAAAAAAGAGGAAAAAACAGCCCAACAAGAAAATGGAAGGAGAGAAAACACCCTTATCCATGATCTCTTTAAATATAAATGGTTTAAACTCCCCGATAAAGAGGAACAGACTGGCAGAATGGATTCGCAAACAAAAAGTTGACATCTGCTGTCTACAAGACCTTACAGCAAGGGACAAAAACAGTCTTCGAATGAAAGGATGGAGCAAGATCTACCAAGCAAATGCACCCACCAAAACGGCAGGTGTAGCCATTCTGATCTCAGACAAGGTGGACTTCTCATTAAAGTCAACTCAAAAAGACAAAGAAGGACACTAAATATTAATACAAGGAAAAATCCAGAATCAAGACATCATGGTGATAAATGTATACTCACCGAACAAAAGAGGCCCTACATATGTCAAGAAAATTCTCACAGAATTACAGAACAAGATAGACGCAAACACAATCATAGTGGGTGACTTTAATACCCCTCTCTCCCCAAGAGACAGATCCAACACCCAGAGGATTAGTAAGGGAGCTGAGGACCTAAATAACACCATTTCCCAAATGGATCTAACAGACCTATATAGAACCTTCCACCCTACATAGACCCAATACACCTTCTTCTCAGCAGCCCATGGATCATGTTCCAAAATAGACCACGTCATAGCCCACACAAAGAACCTCAGCAAATACAAAAGTATTGACGTCATCCCATGTATTATATCTGATCACAGTGGATTAAAGGTAACCCTCAACAACAAAGGATACCACAGAGGCTATACACACTCTTGGAGGCTAAACCCCACGCAGCTATCCAACACTTGGGTCACAGACCAAATTAAAGATGAAATCAACGAATTCATAAGCCACAATGACAATGAAAACACATCACAAAGAAACCTATGGGACACAGCTAAGGCAGTACTGAGGGGCAAGATCATCGCCCTTAACACTCACATTAAAAGAATGGAAGCAGAGCAGGTGAATAACCTCACGATGAAACTAAAACAACTGGAGAAACAAGAAATGACAGAATCTAAAACTACTAGGAGGGGAGAGATCACAAAGATTAAAGAAGAGATAAATCTGATTGAAAATAGAAAGACCATTCAACAAATAAATAAGACTAAAAGCTGGTTCTTTGAGAAAATAAACGAAATTGACAGACCTCTGCAAGACTTACAAAAAAAAGAAGAGAAGAGACTCATATACGTAAAATCAAGGACTACACTGGAAAAATTACAACAAGTACACACGATATTCAAACAATCATAAGGAACTATTTCCAAAACTTCTACTCAGCAAAAAACAATAATTTTACAGAAATGGATCAATTCTTAGAGAAGTACAAACTGCCCAAACTGAACCAAGAAGAAATAAATCAACTAAATAAACCAATAACTTACAGTGAGATACAGGAGGTAATCAAGAACCTCCCTACTAAGAAAAGCCAGGCCCAGATGGATTCACCAACGAATTCTACAAAACCTTTAGTGAGGAGCTAATACCAATACTCCGCAAACTCTTCCACGAAATAGAAACAGAGGGAGAAATCCCAAACTCATTCTATGAAGCTAATATCATACTCATTCCCAAACCAGGCAAAGACCCAACAAAAAAAAAGAGAACTACAGACCAATATCACTAATGAACACAGATGCAAAGCTCCTAAATAAAATATTAGCTAACAGGATCCAGAAACTGATCAAGAAAATCATACATCATGACCAAGTAGGCTTCATCCCACAGTCACAAGGATGGTTCAACATCCGTAAATCAATCAACGTAATTCACCACATAAACTACATTGTTATCTCAGTCGATGCCCAAAAAGCCTTTGACAAAATACAACATTCATACCTATTAAAAGCTTTGGAGAGGGGCTGGGGATATAGACTAGTGGCAAGAGTGCCTGCCTCGGATACACGAGGCCCTAGGTTCGATTCCCCAGCACCACATATACAGAAAACGGCCAGAAGCGGCGCTGTGGCTCAAGTGGCAGAGTGCTAGCCTTGAGCGGGAAGAAGCCAGGGACAGTGCTCAGGCCCTGAGTCCAAGGCCCAGGACTGGCCAAAAAAAAAAAAACAAAAAAAACAAAACAAAACAAAACAAAAAAAAAAGCTTTGGAGAGAACAGGAATAGATGGAACATTCCTCAAAACAATAAAAGCCATATACAACAGACCAACTGCTAATATCATATTAAATGGAGAGAAACTTAAATCATTCCCCCTAAACTCAGGAACAAGACAAGGATGCCCACTCTCCCCACTTCTTTTCAACATAGTGCTGGAATCCCTAGCCATAGCAATAAGGCAAGAGGAGGACATCAAAGGGATCCACATCGGCAAGGAAGAAATCAAGTTATCCCTATTCGCAGACGACATGATGTTAGATCTGAAGGACCCAAAAAACTCAGTACCCAAACTCCTACACCTAATAAACCAATTTGGCAATGTAGCAGGATACAAAATCAATCCACAAAAGTCATCAGCTTTGCTGTACTCCAGCAATATACAAACAGAAAAGGAAATTATGGTAATAATTCCATTTACAGTAGCCAAAAAAAGAACCTAGGGATCAACTTAACCAAGGACGTGACGGACCTATTTAATGAAAACTACAAAAATCTAATAAGGGAAATCAAAGAAGACACAAGGAGATGGAAAGACCTCCCATGCTCATGGGTAGGCAGAATCAATATAGTGAAAATGGCCATATTGCCCAAATTGTTATACAAATTCAATGCAATACCTATCAAAATCCCAGCCACATTCTTCACTGAAATAGAGAAACCAATCCATAAATTCATATGGAACAGCAAAAAACCTAGAATAGCCAAAGCAATTCTAGACAAAAACAGCAGTGCAGGAGGTATCACAATACCAGACTTCAAGCTCTACTACAAGGCCATCATAACAAAAACAGCATGATATTGGTATAAAAACAGATCGGAAGACCAATGGATTCGAATTGAAGACCCAGAAATAAAACCGCACTTTTACAGCCAACTGATATTTGACAAAGGAGCTAAAGACATACAATGGAATAAACATAGCCTCTTCAACTACTGGTGCTGGGAGAACTGGGCAACCATATGCAGAAAACTCAAAGTAGACCCAAGCCTATCACCATGCACCAAGATCAACTCAAAATGGATGAAGGACCTCAATATCAGACCTGAATCCTTGAAACTACTGAAGGACAGATTAGGAAAGACGCTAGAACTTATAGGCACAGGAAGGAACTTCCTGAATAGAGTCCCAGGGGCACAACAAATAGGGGAAAGACTCGACAAATGGGACTACTACAAATTAAAAAGTTTCTGCACAGCTAAGGACATAGCCACCAAAATAGAAAGACAGCCAACGATATGGGAAAGGATATTTACCAGCACAGCAACAAAGGCCTGATATCGGTCATCTAAAGAGAGCTCAAAAAACTAAGCCCCTCCAAGCCCAATAAACCTATTAGGAAATGGGCAAAAGAGCTAAAGAGAGACTTCACAAGAGAAGATATAAAAATGGCAAAGAAACACATGAGGACATGCTCAACATCCCTGGTAGTAAAGGAAATGCAAATAAAAACAACCCTGAGATACCACCTCACCCCAGTTAGAATGGCCTATACTCTGAACTCAGGAAACAACAAATGCTGGAGGGGTTGCGGGGAAAGAGGAACCCTTCTCCATTGTTGGTGGGAGTGCAAATTAGTACAACCACTTTGGAGAACAGTATGGAGGTTTCTCAAGAAGCTCAATATAGACCTACCCTATGACCCAGCCATACCACTCCTAGGCATCTATCCTAAACAGCAAAACCCAAGATATCAAAAAGACATTTGCACCTCCGTGTTTATCACGGCACAATTCACAATAGCCAAAATATGGAAACAACCCAGATGCCCCTCCACAGACGAATGGATCCAAAAAATATGGTACTTATACACATAGCGATTAGGAATGGTGAAATATTGTTATTCTCAGGGAAATGGTCAGAACTCGAACAAATAATGTTGAGCGAGACAAGCCTAGAACACAGAAAACAAAGGGGCATGATCTCCCTGATATATGACTGTTAACAAAGGGAGACGGAGAGACAGTAGAGACCAAGTCTGTGAATACTGTATATGTTCTTGATACATTGTATAGTGTATATATGTCTACCTGACCTAGAGAAGGGATAGAAAAACAGGACGTAAGATATCACAAGAAATGTACACACTGCCCTACTATGTAACTGTACCCTTTTTGCACAACACCTTGTAAAAGAATTTGTGTTCAATTAATAAAGAAATAAAAAAATTTATTGCCAAAAGATGGTGATGATATGGGAAAACAAATTAGAAGATTAAGTGAGAGAAAATGCAAGAAACATGGCTTTCTAAGCTTTTTCTCAGCTATATTTCCCAACAATTTTTCTGAGGCAAAGAGATTACCTTGAGCAATTTTGAGGCCCAATTGAACTTTCATTTCAATTTCCAAATTCCGCTCATAAGCTTTGATTTAAATAAATGTCAGTGGAATTACAAACCTATTTATGTTCCCATTGCAATTGCTGTAACTTAGACTTTGAAAGTTTAGTATATTGCCACAAAATCATGCAGACATAAAAATAAGCTTTTTCATGAAATAAAGAAATAAAGCTGGGCTGGGGATATGGCCTAGTGGCAAGAGAGCTTGCCTCCTATACATGAGGCCCTGGGTTCAATTCCCCAGCACCACATATACAGAAAACGGCCAGAAGTGGCGCTGTGGCTCAAGTGGCAGAGTGCTAGCCTTGAGCAAAAGGAAGCCAGGGCCAGTGCTCAAAAAAAAAAAAAAAATAAATAAATAAATAAAAAAGGAAGAAAGAAAGCTGGAAAAAAAAAATAAGCTTTTCGAAACCATCAGGCCTATGCAAACAGAACTAAATAAATGACCCTTAGCTAAAATGGTGGAGAACAACGAATCTGAATTTGGTTTAGACTGAGAAGTCATGCCATTATGGTAGCATTAAATCTTTACTTCTGAATACCAACCTGAGATAGCTAGCTGCATAAAATTCCTGAGTCAGATCTTAATAAGATCTTTCAAATTGACACTTTCAAAGGATAAAGGCCAAATTACTTATTATGTCTTTGGATTAAAAATATTTGCCTTTGACCATCAACTGAGAGTCACTGAAATAACAATAACCCAATTAAACATTTGTTTAAAAAATAAACTAAGATCATATTGTTTAGTAAGTAATTCTGTTCTGTGGCCATTCATTTTAAGGTACTCTGGGAAATTGAGAAATCACATTTTACCTCCCAAACTGAATATAAGTTCCATGCTCTAATGACTTGGAGTCCAAGAAACTTGAACTAAGATTTTTTTTTCATTGTTTTGACCTTAAAACTTCTTACATGATTACATTTTCCAGTGATGGTTTGGCATAGGGAAAGGGAGAATAAAAGATTCAAATTGTATCAGAGTTAATTTGAATAAAGCACATTATATGTATTTTTGACAGTATCACAATTACACCCCTTTGTACAATTAATATTTGCAAGCAGAAATAAAAAAAGGTAAAAATACAGGTGAAGCCTGTATGGAAATATTTAACAGTGTTGATAATACTACACATTCCACTTAGTCTACATCTGTGTGACGTCCACATACAAAACATGTGACACCCTGTAACAGAGAATGAGGGTGCCCACAGTGGAAATTATGTTTACAATGACCTCATAGTGACTTTCTTTATTTTTGAAGTTGTTCAGTGAATTTTGACTTCTTTCTTTTCAGATTTATTTTTCTCTTGTTCTTCCTTCCCTTGACTCTCCTTGGCCTCTGGTTTCCATCAACTCCTCTTAACTTTTCAACTCTTTTATATCTCCCATATAAATGAGATCATACTTATCTCTTTGTGCTTAGATCATTTTACTCAATGATCTCCAGTTACGTCCATATTGTTGTACATGACGACTTCATTCTTTCAATGTCTAAATAATAGTTTTCCAATGTGCGTGTGTGTGTGTGTGTGTGTGTGTTGTGACATAATGTGCGTACATCTTATATGTGGGCTATATTACAGTAATTTAACACACGCATATAAGGTGTATTAATCAAATCAGGGTAATAAGCATTTTCATCTTTTCAAACATGAATCATTTTTCTATGTTGGGAATTTCATGCTTTCCTAGTTATTTCAAAATACATCATTGATTGTTTTACCATATAGTCACATATTGTGCCAAAGAAGAATTGAAGTAATTCTTCCTTGCTGTGTTTTGTGCTTCTTGCTGAGCTTTCCATCCTCCTATTCCTTCCCTTCTCACATTCTTGAGAATAGACATGTCATTCTTCAACACCATTGACTTACTGATTTCCAAAAAGGAGAGAAAACGTAAATATCCCATTTCCTTCCTCTTTCCGAAGCTGATGATCACTTAGGTTGTTTCCTTATTTATTGTTTTCAGTTACTGTGAATAGTGCTGCAATGAACATATCTTTGCAACACACTGATTTCCTTTGGTAAATACTCAGAAATTGGGTTGCTGGGTCATATGTTCTATTTTTAACTTTTTGAGGAGCTGGTGCACTGTTTCCTAAGATAGCTGTACTCATTTACATTCCTGACAACTGTGTATGAGGATTCCCTCTGTAAAAGGGTTCCACATCATATCCAGCACTTATTAATGTGAGACATTTTGATAACACCGAATCTTTTTTTTTTTATGGTGCTGTTGAAATCGGGGCGTGGATGCTGTAACTGAGTTTTTGTGCTCAAGGCTAGAACTCTATCACTTGAACCACAGCTGTGCCTCTGACTTTCTGGTGGTTAATTGAAGAGTCTCACAGATTTTCGAGCCTGAGGTGGCTTTGAACTGTAATTCTCAGGTTTCAGCCTCCTGAGTAGTTAGGATTATAGATGTGAACACCTGGCCGGTAGTAACATTCTTACAGGGTGAGGTG
This sequence comes from Perognathus longimembris pacificus, assembly GCF_023159225.1. NCBI lineage: Eukaryota > Metazoa > Chordata > Mammalia > Rodentia > Heteromyidae > Perognathus > Perognathus longimembris. The sequence continues at coordinate 96,583,507 of NC_063162.1, read as the reverse complement.
GTATCTCATTTTGATTGTCTTATTGGTAATGAAATATATATAAATATATATATATATTTGTACATATATATACACACACACACACATATATAATGTACTTGACTGTTGCTTTTGAGAATATATATTTGTCTTTTGGCCATGATTTCATTCTAATATACTGCAGCATTTCACCTGTATTTTTCCAGTAGTTTAACAGTTTCAGGTATTACATTCACTTCTTTAGTATATTTTGAGTTGACTTTTATAGCTGGTGAGAAACGGAGGGGTTAGTTTCATTTTTCTGCATGTTGTTACATCCAGTTTTCCCATAATTATTTCCTGAAAAGAGTGTCCTTTCTCCAATACTGTTCTTAACTGTTTTGTGTAAAATCAGTTTGCTTTGAAGGTATGGATTTATTTCTAGTCTTTCTGTGTTCCATTAGTCTTTGTGTCTTTTTTTAAGGGCAATGCCATACTGATTTGTTTACTAAGGCTTTGTACTAATATTTTTTTTATTTGTTTTGGTACTTTTGTTTTCTTATAGGGCTGAGAATCAAATCCAGGGGCTTGTACATATTAGAAAAATGTTCTACCAATGAGCTACCTTCCTGTACTATATTTGGAATTCAGGCAATATAATAACTCCATTATACTTTTAGCAAAACATTGATTTAAACTTTCTATGTGGTTCCATATATATATCTTTTTTTTTTTTTTTTTTGGCCAGTCCTGGGCCTTGGACTCAGGGCCTGAGCACTGTCCCTGGCTTCTTCCCGCTCAAGGCTAGCACTCTGCCACTTGAGCCACAGCGCCGCTTCTGGCCGTTTTCTGTATATGTGGTGCTGGGGAATCGAACCTAGGGCCTCGTGTATCCGAGGCAGGCACTCTTGCCACTAGGCTATATCCCCAGTCCCCCATATATATATCTTAAGATGGCTTTTACTAGTTCCTTGGGGAATGGCTGTGGTATTTTCAAAAGGAGAGCACTAAAGCTATCCATCACTTTGGGTAGTATAGACATTTTAATAATATTGATTATCCTAGAACACAAATCTGAGATATGCTTCCTTTTTTTGTGTTCACTCAAACTTCTTTTGTCTGTAGTTTTGAATTTTCATTATATACTTCTTTCATTTATTTGATTAAATTAAAATTTATTCCTAGACCTTTTTTAAAATAGCTAAAACAAATAGGATTGCTTTCTTTGTTTCAGAGAATTCTTTTCTATGTTTGAAATATGTGCAATATGCCCATGGCTCATAGGTAGGGATGAAGGCTAACTAAGATAGGAGTAGTTGTCACCTCATACAGCAGTAGAAAAATTAAGTGAGGTAATTTGGATAAAGTGCTTCACACAGAGTGTTATATTGCAATGATCACCAAGTGCTAAAGTTTGCTATTGTTATTCTTCTGCATTCTTTAGAGCTTCTTTATTGCAAAGAAGAACATATTGTACTTGGTTAGCTGTCAGCAAAAAATCAATTGTTTTTCTCTTGTGATTTTCCTCTATTTTTAAATTAGACATTCATCTTCAATATAACTGTGTAAAAATGATGTGAACTCTCTCTCTCTCTCTCTCTCTCTCTCTCTCTTTCTTTCTCTCTCTCTCCGCCTCTCTTTTCTTTACTAATCCATTTGGTCAAAGGTATATGCACAAATTATGATAGAATTTGAAAAAACAACCTTGAAAATGAAATGGTGTGATGGTTGTCAAAAATGGTAATAGTCACAGAGCTGATGGTCCTCACTGACATGAGGACAATGTTCTTCCTGTGGAGGGATGGGATAGTTCTTTTATGTTTTCTGTCAGGTCCTTGATAAATGTTAATTATATGGGACTGCAAAAAGTGCTAGAAGAGGAAGACAAGACAGACAGAGGCAGATAGAGACAGAGAGATACAAAGAATGTCTGAGGAAGGCAGGGAAAATGTTGCCTCCTGGCCTGAATGCCAGAGCCCCACCTGGAGTTGGGAGTAATTGTGTGTGAAAGAGGTTTATTTATTCCCCAGGGACATTAAATGAAATGTTTCTAACTCTTCCACATTCATCTAGTTCCCACAACTCACCCAGCAGCTCATCAGTACTATTAGCTACTCTGTATCCTTTCAAAATGACTTATTTATATTCAAAATAGCCAATTATCCTTCCTATTTTAAAAATAATTCATAGTATATGATGTTCATTTCTTTGTAACCCTGTTTTGTTTCCTGCTAATGTCTTGGAATGTTTCATTTTTTCATATCAACATATAATTGTTTCCTGTTTGTGATATGTAACTCTATTATATCTCATTTTATTGGCAGAATTTTCAACAAATTCCTTTTTGGTAGATATTTGAGTGTGTAATTCTTTTACAGATTGTTCTCTGGTGAATATAAATAATCTGTAAGTATATCTCATAGTTGTTCTGGCAGAGCCTGTACTTTTTTTTTGCCACCTGCCGATTTTACTGTTTAATTACTCTGATTCTAGTTTTACGACTACCTACTTAGAGCTGTACACAGGCCGAAGTCTTAAAATGAATATGAGTGCTTGGTGGAAGGCAGAATTATTAATTCTAAAATAAAGAGAAAGTTTTTCTTTTTTTATAGTGCTTTTTAAATTGTTTTTTTTTAAATCCTTATCATTTAAACAACTGGAAAGTTTTCTAGAAATAGCATAAATAATTTTTAAAAGATGTGTTTGCTTTTGAATCTTTTCTGAAACACATTATGAATTTTCCCTTTCATATTTGAACTTATTGTGTATCTATCTTTTTCTGTTAATCACCTTTCAAGATATAAATTAAGGGGCAAGTGTTCTCCCCAAAGGTTGGAAGAGTGCTTTACAAATAGTATATTCTTATAAATACTTGTTGACTGTTCTAATAATTTATCTTAATACTGTTACTCAAGTGCAAGGGTGTTACTCAAATACTCTTGGTGCTAATATGAAGACAGTTTTCTCTGTAAGCATTCAATTCTGAGAATTGAATTATAGACTCTTAGGTAAACTGACTTCCATTATCCCCTCTGTTACCAACTCTTGTTGTCATCAATATATTCCTCTTGACTTATAAAAACCATTCTGTGTGAAAAGGAATCAAGGGCAAACCTTCATGAAGCAGTGTGCTAAGGCCTGCTCTATTGTTTTTGAAGAACTGATTGTTTCTCCACTCCACTCAGACTCCACTTTCAACCACATCTCATTAGTAGTATGCAATTACACTATCAAAATCAGCAATCACTAAAGGGAGTGCCAGTGGTTAGACATTTATCAGCACACCAGATGGCAGCCATAATTGCTACTACCACCTGCAGAGTATCCCGGGTGATTAAGATGCAACAGAAGATGTTGCTTTTGCTGAAATAAAGAACTTATGCAAGGAGATGGTGGTGACAATAATATATGTTGAATTAACATTATGAGGACTCACTATGTTTTCTAGCTCTTCTCCTTAACACACACACACACACACACACACACACACACACACACACACACACACACAGTAGCACTGTCATGATAATAAGACTTAAATGGAAATACTGACTGTGAAAATGAAAACTCTTGCATCTTAATATTGAAATACTAGCCATTTTCCCATCTTTGGCTTCTTATTTTTATTACATGGAAAATACCAATTGGTGTCTTCTAGAGTTACAAATGATGAGATAATCATACAACTTAATGACTTGTCTCATATCTTTAAGTCTAGATGCTGTATGTTCTAATGCCATGTTCTTATAACATTTATAAGAATTAAATGGTCAGAAAGCCATAATCATCTAAAATTCAAACACCAGACTAAGAGATTTTTTTAAAAATATAATCTTCCTGGCCCAAGAGCAAAAGGTGGGAAACCCTTTCGGTAAAGGGCCCAATAGTGAATATGTCAGGTTTTTAAAGAAACAGACAAAAGTGAAGGGCATTATTTAACATACAACCATTAAAAAGTGTAAAATTAACCAAAAATCCACACAGGACTAGGTATTAAGACAAAATTGGCCAATGGGTTATAGTTGCATTCTGGTTTCTGGGCAAAAGCACCATAAAAATGTGGTAAAGTTATTGCTCACTTAATGTCTGTGCTGGAGATCCTATTGCTTTCTTACAACATCATCTAGTCTACTCTCCTCCAAGTGCAAGAGCTGAGAAATGCCATTTAACTTACACATACCTTAATGGACAGAGGTTGAGACTTGCTGCGTTCTATATTATGGCCTCTAGAACAAAATGATCCTTGGTACACATTGTGATCTGGGGTTGTTGGCTTATAAGTTAAAAGTGAGCACAAATCACAGGTGTCACCCATACCGAGAATATTACCTTGCGTTGGTAAGTCACAGAGCAAACTATCCAATGTTTTCCTCAGTTAAAAAAAAATCTCTTTTTGTTACTAGATTTTTAAGATAATGGTATTTTGACTTCCTCTGTTGTCCATAATACATACAATTACTTTCCCATAGGTGGCCATAGGATAGTCTCTGAACCATTTAAGTTTCTGTCACAAGTGTAACAGAAATACTCAAGACAGCATACACACATGTAATTTATATGTGTATATATATATATATAATTTAGCTTCCAGTTTTGGGAGGTTCAGAATATGGTGTTGGCTCAGCTCAGTTGTTCTCAAGATGGACTCCTTTGTGGTGTGGCAAGAGCATGAGTGGAGGTAAATGATTTTATCATCTCCATGAAGGTAGATACTCAGGAGTTCTTTTAAACTAATTGCTCTCTAGGACTTAGTCCCGTGTTCCTTCCAAAGGCAAATTTCCCATTATGTGACATCTATGAAAAGTTCCAGAGCTTTATTACTACCATAATAAGGATCGATCCTCCAATACACAGATGTTTCTAGGATAAACTATATCCAAATCATATCACTGGTTAAACTATCTTCTCCCACCTATGGTTCTTATCATTCCATTGAACTTCTTAGACTCACCTACCATTTCACTGGTCCCTCTAAAATTCAAAATAGATTCAAGCCTTTCAATTCTAGACAGAATCCTTTCAAATCTACAAAATTTCAAGGGTTTTTATTAATTGGTCAAATACTTGCTTGGACCATAGTTTACACAGCAAGGAATGGGAAATTTTTGTTTAATCTTAGCAAAAAGAAATGCCTTTATGCACAATTCTTCTAAGACAATGAGAGAGACTGTCTTCCTACCATTTTTAGTAACATCATTAAAGTGATTTGTTATGACACATCAACTTAAGCAGATTTTTCCATTCATTGCCTGAACTGAAAGAGCTGTTGACATCTTGGCTTACAAAGAATGATTTAAACATTAACTTAGTTTGTGAAACAAAACTTATGTATCTATGACAAAGGGTTAGGGAGGGAGGGAGGGAGGGAAGGAGGGAGGGGGAGAGAGAGAGAGTTAAATGTTAATTTGTAGTATTCATTTAAAGATCTAGTGACTATAATTGTAATGATAGATTGAAATGTTTTTTCTATTTTCTTCACTGACACTCTAATTAAATATGTGTCAAGATTTCCCCCCAAAGGTCCTAAAAGGTACTTTAGAAAACACGGGTGCTAATAGAATATCCATCTGTGGTAAAAGAATTGTAGCTTCTGGAATTCTGCAAGCTAATTACTGAGCAAGAGAATCATGGTGTGCTGTGACTAGTGCATTATAATATCAAAGCTTCCTGCTGTGGCCTGGTTAATATGTGGGAATAATTGTTTTCTATCCTATTATTTTGGTATTTGGCCCTTGGGTTAAAATGAGCAACTTTCCTATTTATTAAAGGTTAAGTTCATTAAGCGCCAAAGTTTCAATGGTTTTTCAATAGAGTCTATAGTTTTTACAATCTGATTTTTCTCTAAATCACTCTATTTTGCCCCAAAAAGTGACTCATTATGAAATCAATCATATAACATAGAGAACAATAGCATTTTCTTTGAAAATTTCCCATTAGACTTTCTTCCATTCTGTATTATATAATCAACCTAAATTCTACTTCTCTTTCACTTCCAGGTAATATGAAATTTGTTTCTTATAACTGATCACTACATTGTAAATCTCTCTCTCTCTCTCTCTCTCTCTCTCTCTCTCTCTCTCTCTCTCGTGTGTGTGTGTGTGTGTGTGTGTGTGTGTGTGTGTGTGTATCTGAGACTTGAACTCAGAGCTTGGTCTTTGTCCTGAGCTTCTTTTGCTTAAGGCTAGAGCTGTACTACTTGAGACACGGGTCCACTTCTGGGTCTTCTCTTCTCTTCTCTTCTCTTCTCTTCTCTTCTCTTCTCTTCTCTTCTCTTCTCTTCTCTTCTCTTCTCTTCTCTTCTCTTCTCTTCTCTTCTCTTCCTTCCTTCCTTCCTTCCTTCCTTCCTTCCTTCCTCTCTCTCTTTCTCTCTTTCTTTCTTTCTCTCTTTCTTTCTCTCTTTCTCTCTCTCTTTCTCTCTTTCTCTTTCTCTCTCTCTCTCTTCCTTCCTTCCTTCCTTCCTTCCTTCCTTCCTTCCTTTCTTTCTTTCTTTCTTTCTTTCTTTCTTTCTTTCTTTCTTTCTTTCTTTCTTTCTTTCTTTCTTTCTTTCTTGCTTGCTTGCTTGCTTGCTTGCTTGCTTGCTTGCTTGCTTTCTTGCTTGCTTTCTTGCTTGCTTTCTTGCTTTCTTTTATTGGTAGTTTAGTGATGGTGTCTCACAGACTGTCCTGCCTGGGATAGCTTCAAGCCACAATCCTAAAATCTCAGCCTCCTGAGTATCTAGGATTATATACCTGATTATAAATCTTTAATTTGTGATTGTACCAGAGATACTCACATCTTATAAGAACTACTTCACATTTATCTTTATTAAGTCTCTCTGTATGGAAATTCACATCTCTTTGATTTATCAAGGAAGAATAATAGATTAAGCTTTTTATGCATTCTTCTATCTCTATAAAATTTATTACATCTTACTCTGTTCTTTATGTCCCAGTGGTAATGGCAAATTTTTTTCCTACTGTTAAATGAGGTGCTTTGATGAAGCTTTTCAGGAAATGAAAGAAAGAATATTTGCAAAGTAAACTCATTGATCAAGATGCATTGTGCTCATAAATTGAAATGTTGCATTGAAAACTCTTTATACAACTAAAGATAAAAATAAATAGTATAAATAATAAGAGAATAAATAAAATAAAAATAAATAACTAAAAAAATGAGGGAATAAAGAAAAGTAAACAGAACACTGATGACCTTCAACAGTTAACATATTTTCCCAATATATTCATATGCCTGGAGGGAGTTCATTATACAATAATCGGACTTTATTAGGACACACCTGCTATTTTACAACTAACTAAACAAAAGCCTACAGTGATCCAGGCATTGTTCCAAGTATTTTTAAATGTTCTTTTCACATATTTAATCTTGTCTCTTCATAACCTGAAAAAAGATACTACTATTATTATCACTGATTGTTAACAATCTAAGAAAAGGAGAACTTAGTGGGCTGGGAATATGGCCTAGTGGTAAAAGTGCTCGCCTCGTATACATGAACCCCTGGGTTTGATTCCCCAGCACCACATATATAGAAAAGGCTAGAAGTGGCGCTGTGATTCATGTGGCAGAGTGCTAGCCTTGAGCCAAAAAGAATCCAGGGACAGTGCTCAGGCCCTGAGTCCAAGGACCAGGACTGGCAAAAAAAAAAAAAAAAAAAAAAAAAAAAAAAGGAAAAAAAGAAAAAAAAAAAAAAAGAAAAGGAGAACTTAGGCTGGGTTTGAGTTCCGGTTCTCATTCTCCAGAGTGAGCTTGGCACCTGGATCACTTTACTTCCCTAAAGACCCACAGTGCTATGTAAATAAACATATCTCCATGAATTCTATGAGTACCTAAATGTTGGAATAGGTGATTTTATAATTAAAAAGAAATCACATCTTATTGTTTACATGTTCTTCTGATGTCTACTTACATACACTTACTTATATAAAATATAACAATACTACTCATATATAAAACATATACATATATTATGTTTTCTATATATTAGGTGTTGTTGATTTTTTTCTGAATATATTTAACAAGGAAGTCTAGTATAAATCTCAGTGTATTTTACTAAATATATCTTGAGAGTCATGCCTGTATAACTTCCTATAGTGTATATTTTTGTCCAACTTTTTTTCTCTACTTCCTTTCACTTGTCTAATAAAGGCAAATTGCAGGAACAAATAACTGCTCATAGCATCCTGCCAATCCCTTCATTGGATTTGTGTGGTTGGACTGCTGCCTTGGGCTGGCATATTTAAGATTGTCATACAGTATGTTATTGAGGTTGCTTTGAATAGGTAAGCCTAATATGAAAAAGATAATTAGTCCAGTCAATCATTCTACTTGTTAAGGAGTTTATTCCATGTTTCAGGGAGTTTTACTCTTTGTTATGCAATTAAAAACATCATGTAATATGTTGATAAATTCACCAATACAGAGGCAAAGATAGTTGACAGCTGAAATATCAAATGACACTTGCTTGAAACACAGAAAGTTCATTAAGGTGAAATATGATGAAAATCTGGGCCCAAAACCAGATTTTGACGTCTGGACTAATTAACATTTTGAGAATAATATTCTCTGGAGACCAAAGAGAAGACTGGAAAGTATTTGGTGAAGGCTACATGTACTGAGCATTTTTACTAAGTGTTGAGTATTGTGTACAACTTACAATATTCATGATCTCACTTAAACTTAGAAAATAGTTATTATATTTATTCCATTGAACAGATGACAAAAAAAGTGACAGAAAAAGTGATTAAATCTTAAAAGAGTTGGCAACCTCAGTTGTTTGACTTTCTTTTTTTTTTTTTTTAATTGGTCATGGGGCTTGAACTCTGGGCTTGGGCACTGTCCTTGAGCTCTTCAGCTCATGGGTCGTGCTCTACCACTTTGAGCCTCAGAGCCACTTATGGTTTTCTGGTGATTTTATTGCAGATAAGAGTGTCCTGGACTTTCATGCCCTGGCTGGCTTTCAACTGCGATCCTTAGATCTCAGCCTCCTGAGTAGCTAGGATTTCGGGTGTGAGCTACCCACGCCTAGTGCTTGAGGCTTTCTTGTTTGCTGGAAGCACAAAGTATGCATTCACTAGCACCTGTTTTAAACCAGGCTCTGTCATTTTCTAACTATGTCAGTTACTTTCTCAATGTCTGTTTTCTACACACTAGAGTGGAAAGATAACTGCTTCAAGAGCATGCATTAATACATTTAAAAAATACCTGTGAACCTAGGTGTTTATTCTCAAAGCTATGTGAGGGATCATTCACCTATTAGATTTTCCGTTCTGGATTTCAAATACAATGTTGTTTTATTCAGTGCGGATTTTACTTTCTGTTGTTTAGCTGCCCGTATATGTAGAATAGCTACATTATCCAACAAAATATATTTCCACCGTATCATGGCCCCATTAATATCATCTGATTTTAGCAACATTTTCAACTTCCTGGGCAAACCTACCCTATGATCCCCAAGTCCTCAAATGGGTTAATGCCTTTTGTGCAGGTGACAAAAGTGAGGGCAATGAGTGGAGCTCAGAGGTGGAGCACATGCTAGTATTTGTAATGTCCTAAATTTAATCCCCAGCACTAAAAATTAAAGAGAAAAAACAAGGCAAGAGAGGAAGAGGAGGAGGAGGAAGAGAAGGAGGAAGAAGAGGAGAGGATGAGGAGGAAGAAAGGAAGGAAGGGAATAAAGAAAAGAAGGAAGGAAGAAGAAAGGGAAATCCACAGCAGCCTGGGTTGCAGGTCTGCACCTCCTTCAAATCCCTCTTCTTACAGAAGCAATTTATTTGAGAAGCTGTGGAGCATCTGAAGAAGGATCTACACTGGCAAGTCATAATGTGAAAATGAATTTAGACAACCAATTGTGACATGGATTCCGTTTTGTGAGTATGAGCAAGAAGGAAAGTCAAATTATCATCTTTTCCTTGTATATCTGCTCTCCTGATGACAATCTTTATTCTGTTCTTTACCCTAGAAGCTCTTTCTGGTTGTCTGCAGAGATGAGGTTGTGCATTTATCTTTGTGAGTAATGGCTCTACTTGATTCAATAAATACCATTACAGAGTAATGCAGCTCACAGAGAGTTTTAAAACCCTTAAGAATGCATTAGTTAAAATCTCACAATGGATCCCATCATTGTTCTCGTGAAAAAATACAGTTTTAGCACATTAAAATTATACCTCAAAAGATTCTCTGAACATTTTCAAAAAGTAGACAGTATCTCATTGGAAAAAATAGGAAATAAATAGGAAATAAAAGCATGGGACATTTTCTATAAAAGAATAATTCATTTTCTTCATAGCAAATTATTTGGTTACTTTATTAACACAATGATACCAGGTTAACTGACCTTATTTTTATTTAAACAAGCAGTTACCTTAGTTAGTTCTTTAATAAATTTCTGTTTAGGAATATCAGACTCTAGCTTACCATTTTGCAGGGTAGAACAGATGAACATACTAAATATTCTCAAACTATCTTCACCTTCATGTCTATTAGAAAAGAACAGCCCAAGACAAAATTATAAAACAATTATATCCCTTCATGGAATTTCTTTCTTCCTCTCTGTCTCTGTCTCTTTGTCTCTGTCTCTGTCTCTGTCTCTCTCTCTTTCTCTGTATGTTCTGTCTCTCTCACTTTTTACTTTTTATCAGGTCTTCTGTCTCCTCTCCTGTGTCCTCATATTTCTCTTAACTCACATTGATTATTATCCTTGAGAGCAGTAACTTAAGTGAGCAGGCTCTCTCTTTAAAATTACCCCACTGTGAATCCAAAATTCATTATTTTCTATCACATAATATATAGAATATCCTGAATACTAGCCAGTTGAATATAGTCCTCGATATTTGCTTTCCAGTTGAGTCTCAATCTAGAAGAGAATGTTTATATGGTGGATAGCAGAAATTATTTTAAGTAGCTGATGAGCTCCGTGGGAGTGTGGTAGGAGTGTAGATAAAAATGTAGGTGGAAAAAAGCTCGGGAGGACCGGACCAGTACAGGCGGTGGAGGAAAGGCAACCCTAACTCCTTCTGGTTTCCCTTTAGTAGGCTTGGGAAAACACTTGAACATGAGGCATCCCAATGCTGGGCAACCAGCACAAAATCCAGGTATCCCCTACATGGGGTGCCCTGGAGGTTCTAATCCTGTGTATCCACCTCCTTTGTGCCTGCCATATGTAAATCCGGCCAGGTGTCCCTTTCCCCCAGTAGCTCCTCAAGGGAACCCAGCTTTCCCTCCATGTAATAAGCCCCCTTATCCTGGGCCACAACCACAGTTCCAGGATACCAGCCCTCAGGTCCTTACCCTCCCCCATACTCACCACCTGCATCTGGCATGTGTCCTGGGAATCCCCTGGCTCCTGGCATGTGATGCCCACAAGCCCCAAAGGACAAGAAAACACTGAAGAAAATGAAGAAAGCACATAAAAAGATGCACAAACACCACAAGCATGGCAAGCATTCCTCCTCTTCCTCCTCCTCTTTCAGCAGGACTCTGACTGAATACAGGGCCTGGACCCTCCCCTCAAGTCTCACCAGTTTTGCTCTCATCAAGCTTCTGCTGCGGTGTTGTACTGGGGGGAAATTAGCCATCTGATCACCACCCCACCCTCACCTGAGCCTTACCTTGCTCTTCAGCCCTGACTGTCTAGGGAAAATGGAAAGAGGATTTCTTTGGGCTAGTAAAGACCATCTTCTCCCTGGTTGATAGATCTTAGAGCTGAAGACTTTATTTATTTTATTTTTTATTTTATTATTTTTTTTGGTTCAAGCCTGAGACTTCAACTCAGTACCTGATACTTTTGCTCATTGGCTAGCACTCTACCAATTGAGCCACGCCTCCAACCCCAAGAGCTAAAACCTTAATAGGGGAGCAGTTTTTTCAAGATGGTGAAACCTCTGAGCTAAATGCTGAAGACAAGTTTAAGTTCTGTAGAATGTGATTTTTTTTTCCAATTTCCTTTTGTAATACTTGTGATTGGGAAGTTTGGTGGAAATTTCAATATGATGAAAACTCTGTACTTTTAATATATATATGTGGCATACTAGGATAATTCAATGCCAAATATGTTCCCAGAAAGTCTTTTATTGATTTCATTAGCTGCAAGGCAGCTTTGCTTCAAAGCAAGAATCCATTTGGTTGATGAGCTTTTTGGAAATGTAATCTTTACTCCCTAGTTCAACATGCTAGCTCAGGTCCCACTCTCATTCTCCAACTCTCAGTCCATATAAAGCTGGTTTTTCTGGTGTAAAAAAAAGAAGTGTAGGTGGGAGTGTAGGTAGGATTGTAGGTAAGAGTGTAGGAGGGATGTAGGTAGGAGCATAGATGGGAGTATATGTAGGATTGTAGGTGTGAGTGGAGGTAGGAGTGTAGATGGGAGTGTATGTAGGAGTTTAAGTGTGAGTGTAGGAGGGAGGGTAGGTAGGAATGCAGGTGGGATTGTAGATAGGAGTGTAGGTAGGATCATAGGTAGGGGTGTATGTAGGAGTGTAGGTGGGATTATAGGTGACAGTGTAGATAGGAGTGTAGGTAAGAGTAAAAGTGGGAGTATAAGTAGGAGGTAGGGGTACCATTACTTTTGTAGGTAGTAGTATAGATGGGAGTGTAGGTAGGAGTGTAGGTAAGAGTGTAGGAGGGAGTGGAGAAAGGTTGTTAGAGCCCTTCAAATTACCCATAGAGTGTTGGCAGGCTTAGTAGCAGATCAGCCTGGGTCTGCTGTTAGGTAAAACAAATTTCACTGACGTTATTTGATCAGGATTAAGGAGTTATCAGTTTGGAGAACAAAAGTAAACCAATAATTATGTTTCCAAATTTTACTCTTGGTAATAGAGGGCAGTTTCCTCCTAGGAGGGCAGAGAAAAAACATTGGCTTTTTAAGAACAAATTCTAATACAGGAACAGTTAAATAACAAAACCTAATTTAACATTCATTTAGCTGTTCCTAAACTGTGTCTACTTTTCTTGGTTGGAAAGTAAGAAAAGGAATATTTAATTTATGGAATTTAATAGAGAGCAACTTAATGCAAAATCAAAGAGACTGGTGTCCAAGATAACAAGATTCAGGCTGACAATGGAAAACATTTATTAAGTTGCATTTTTTAATTTAATAAGCCATCCTATTATTTATTAAGCCATCTGAAATCTGACTTGGGTGGTAGTAAATATTTTAACAAAAATATAAAAGAAATTAAAAAGAACTCCCAAACTATAGCATAGTTTACATTATTGCTCAAGAAAAATGTGTAAGAAACTATCGGTATTCATTAATTCCAGATTAATTTTTCTTTTTAGGTCTGAGGTTAAGACTCGAACTTGGTACCTGATGCTTTTACTCATTGCTGGTGCTGTACCACCTGAACATACCTCCAATTGCCAGATTAATTCTTCTAAAATATTTTCGTAACTCCATAGTGCTAGCTGGGCTGTTCTTAGTACTTCATGTACTTACTTGAGAAATATACTTACTGTACACATATCTACATATTTATAAGCATATATAAACACTTACATGTATGTGTGTACATACACACATACATATATCACTGGATTTTGAAGACAGTACAAAATCACTATAGGTTTTAGGCTGACTGTTCTATGTTGGGGATTCACGCTGCCCTTCCCCAGCCCTGGGGCAGTGTAAAAAGCTAGCCACTCCCATCTTCTGGCTTCAACTGGAAGAGAAGTCCCTGCCCCTGGGGGACGAACACATGTGTGCCATTGTGGCGGGGACTTCTACAGAGACCCAGCTCTTGGGAGGGCTGTGATCTCCGCCCACAGAGGAAGTTTCATGACGTCACCTGATGGGCAGCCCAACTCAGCCAATCAGCTAGTCACCCCAAGTCCCTCTCCTTCCGCCTTTGTCACTGTAATAAATTCTTCTGCCCTCCCTCTGGATGGGTGAGACTTATGGACCATCGAATTGTCTCCCTGATGTCTCTCTCCACCGCCATTCCTGACACGTGAGGGGGGACGGGGGTGGAGGTGGGGTGGGGGGGAGGTTTCGGCAACCTTCTCCTCAGCATAGCATAGTCCATAAGAACACGCTTTGTTCCTTCCGAGGGCGAGAGGGATAAAGCCGAGTGTTCTTTCATAGTTTGGGATTCAGGCATTCCCCCGGGAGATAGGGGGAAGGGGGTCCTGAGCCCCCAACAGTTGTATATTAATTGTATGTGAAAATGCATTTTATTTCTTAAATAAAGATTAGGAAAATATTTTATCTGTACTCTCCATCTAAAAGAAGATAGTTCTTCCTAGAAAGTTTGTCAGTATTAAAGTCACAGTATATATCTGTGATCCCAGACCATGGGAGGCAGAGAGCAGGAGGATGGTGAGTTTATGGACAGTCTGTTCTGCACAGTGAGACCATTTTAATAAAAAATCGAAATCATATTCAAAATCAGTTTCCATTAAGTTTAGAAATAGCAGAGTAAAGGACCTTCATAATTACATGAGGGGATAAAATCTATTATCTTACCCACCAAAGCAATTTGTCCTGCTCCATTGGAGAGTAACTGGGGGACCTTCCTTCTGCAGAACAATACAATGGACCTGCTAGTGTCTGTGATTCTGTGCAGCTATGTAGGGAACGCAGTGCTAAAGTTTCATGGCGTTGTGTGTCAGGTCACAGCTCTCTCTGCCTTTTCTCTAGACACTGGGTGGCAATTAGTTCCACAGGGAAATATTTAGCTTAAGTATGGACTTAAATGTGTCCTTACATGTTTAGTCTCTAGGCATAATGTAGAGAACATGTGAGGAAAGATGGTTGCATTCAGCCTACCTTCCCTTTTTTGAATGGCAGAAACACAGGCAGAGAATTTGTGAACATTTATTTGTGTGTGTGTGTGAAGGGGGATGGGGTTACAGGTTTTCTCAGAAATAACAAGCAGTAGAAAAAGTGGCCCCTTTTATTTAGTGTAAGCTGTCATCAGTGTGATAAACTAATTTGGAGATGGAGAGGCAATCAAACTCACTAAAAACCAGATTCACTTCAAGAATCTCCTTCTTTAATAACTATATGAAACAAAATGCTCTGATGACAGTGTTACATACTGGTATCTTCTCACTGTTTTTCTCAGATAAGTTCTACAAAATTCTTAGCTTTCTGTTCTGGAAAACAAAATAAAACAAATGTATAAGAAGCCACTCAGAAATACTAGGTATTTTCTCATCTCTGATAAGCTCAGTTTCTTCAAGAAACTTCTGATTGGGACTTGTAATCAGATGGTGCCTTCTTGCCTTCTTTACATGGATGGAAGGGCCAGGGAGCTCTCTGGCATCTGTTTTATAGGGAAACAAATCCCACTATGAGCCTGTAAGGCCCCATCACCTAACAGCATCATTCAGGTGAGAACTGTGGACTATGAATTGTTGGACACACTAACATTCAGATTAGAGAAGACTGTACATGGTGCTGCATATGTCTGTAAACATTTGGGCATATTTTTCCAACTCTCAAGGATGGAAAGTACCACTGAGCTGATGAAGCTTGTTTCTTCTTCAGCCTCAGTTCTGCTAACAAACCACTCTAGTTTTCTGAGTCCTTCCCTCAGTCCTTACAGAGTCCTATGCCAACATACCAATGATGGCTGCCCAGGCAGGCATGGAAACCATCCTTCTTCACAAAGAGAATGTGCAGCCTCCTCCATGACATATACAGAGTACCGCCCACCTAACACATACCACTTCTTTCTGTCAGCAGCAGGGCATAACCTATTTAATCTTAATTGGACTCTATTAAGTATTCAGACTTTGGGAGCTATTAGTTTAAAAAAATATTTTCTTCCTAAACCTTGTTCCTTTATCAGATTCACTTGTCTACTGTATTTTGATGCCAAAGAAATATAGTCTTAGAAAACATGGTGAATAGCACATCAGGAAATGATCCCTGTAAGAGTGAATAGTAATTGGTTCCAAAACATAGGAGCTAACTCAGAACTTTTTCCATTCATTTTTTTTTTGTCAGTCATGGGGCTTGAACTCAGGGCCAGGGCTCTGTCCCTGAGCCTCTCTGTGCTCTAGGCTAGGGCTCTATCACTTGAACCACAGTGCCACTTCCAGTTATTGCTGAGTAGCTTTGTGGAGATAAGAGTCTCATGGAATTTCCTGCTTGGGCTGATGCCAAACCATGATCCTCAGATCTCAGCATCCTGAGAAGCTAGGATTACAGGTGTGAGCCACCTATGTCTGGCTCCATTCATCTTCTTTACCACCTTCGTCTACCTAGCTTTAATCCACAGGTTAATGCTGCTCAGCCCTATAATGACACATTTTTTAATGTCAGTTGGGAAAACAGAAGTTTCTTGGAGAATCCAAACAACCTTATCTCCCAGTTTACACTGGGAGACATGCATGTACCACCTCCTCTCAGTCCCTGTGGAGCCTCTATTTTCAGGCATTCTTGCCGCCTAGACTTACCTCTCAAGTGATAACTGATGGAAAATTTGCATTGCATCTTACAAGTCACATCCATGAAACTGTAACTCAGGTTTTCATCTCTAACCATGACATATCTGGATTCACCCAATCATTCAAACTAGAGGTTATTGCTTGTTCTGTTATTGTCCCAGATTGTCAGTCAATGAAATAGGGTACATATATCTGTATGCTTCATGTTAGGTTTTGCTCCTCAGAGAAAGAAATGTATGCACACAAACCAATGATTTTAATCATTCTGAGAACAAGTAAAGTCAGAGAGGGAAAGAGAAGGAAATGGGAAAGAAATTCATGAGGCAGGGTTCATGACTTCATGAGAAAGAAGAAATTACAATTTGAAAGGAAAGGCCATTTTTTTTCTTCATGCAGGTGATTCTGATGCCACAGAGAGGATGGTGTTTCAAATATTCCTGATCTCATGATCATCTGTGTGGTTATAAAAGAAGAAAGTAAAATGTAGCAGAGCTAATAATAATGCGATGCTGCTAACATTGTGAATGAAACCCAGGCTGGAGAAGTAGTACATGCTTGTAATCTCACCTGCCTACCTCCAAGTGGAGGTAGGAAGGCAGGAGTTCCAAGCCAGCCCTAGCAAAGTTAGCAAGAGTTTATCTCAAAAACAAATTAACAGACAAACAAACAGCCTGAGGGATGGTTCTGAGTAGATGGCTTGCCTAGCAAATACAAGGTCAATCCCCAGTCCTGCTAAAACAAAAATAAAATAAAAATGTGAAAAGTGAAATTCATTGACAAATATTCATCATCATAGGGGTTGCTAGAAACAACTTACTTCATGGGACTCAAATGGAGGTTGGACTTGATTATATAGTGAGATATCACAAGAAAGTAACAACTTTGCATAATCTTGTGTTAGAATTTACATTGAGGTGCTTTAAATTAGATAGCAATGTCTATAGTGATAAATTATGTGTTAACTTGTGTCATGAGGCTTATAGAAATCTATGCACTTAAAGGGATTTGAAAGTGCAAAGCCAGATTAGTTATTTTTTCCATGTTTTCAATTAAATCCACATACTAAACTTAATCATAAATTAGGCACGTTGCAAAAGGGACAAGGTCCTATGTTAACAGGATGATTTCTACGAATACTTAAATATCCTTGGGAGACATTTCAAGAGAGTAAAGTATAAGGCATCTGAGGGAGAATCATGTTCCTACTTACCCAAGCCAGTTCCTTATAGAGGGCAAGTATCTATTAAATAAGATTAAAGAAGGAGACAAAAAAAAAACACAACAAAACAAAGATCATTGGGATAACTTAATGGTTCTAAAGACTTTTTAATAACAGCTCAAATAGAAAAGCAATCTAGCAAATAGAAAATCTCAATCAGAGAACCTTCCCTTCAGGTCAAATTTTATACTGTTGGGAGAAGTGACTTTACCTGATTCATGGATATATTGCAAGTTCTCCTTTCTAATGTCCCTTTCCTCAGCCAGCTTCTCCAATTCCATTTCTTCTTCTCTGCTCAGAGTGCTTGTTTTTCCTGTGTGGAAGGGAAAAAGAAGTAGAGAGGCAAATTGGCAAACTGCCTCATTTATAATGTATCACTGTGAGGTGGATAGGTAAATCCCACCACTTCCTCTTTCCTTTCCCTCTTCAGGATATTGTTTCTCAAGATCATATTTAATTAACAAGGTATATCCGATAGAGTTAGAAGACTGAATGTTTCACCATATTCCATTTGTTAGAACTACTGAGGACATTCCAAACTACTTATTCTGTGAATTTGAGCTGCCTCAAAAACACGGGCATTTTCTAAACCTCATTCAGAGTGTGGTGTTATTTGTACCGGAGGGTTTTTAAACCTAGAACACACTCTAGCTCCTTATTTTCCATTGTGCATATTCTGAAAGCTATCCCATGGTATTTTTGACCCCTAATAAAATTCAAATGAGGTAGAGAGGTGAACTTGTTACCAAGTACAGTAGCCCTGCCATTTACAATGATGAGAAATGAAAATTAAAACTACAAATCTTGCCAGGTCCTGGTGGCTCATGCCTGTAGTCCTACTCAGGAGGTTGAGATTTGAGTATTGTGGTTCAAAGCCAGCTCCTGGAAGAAAAGTCTGTGAGACTCATATCTCTCATTAACCAGCAAAAAGCCAGAAGTGGAGATTTGGCTCAAGTGGTAGGACACGAGCTTTGAGAGAAAAAGGCAAATGAAAGCATGAGGCCTTGACTTTAAGCTCCAGTAACACACGCGCACACACACACACACACAAACACACACACACTTCCTCCATCAAGTCAAACATATTTTATCCCATCTACCTGAAACGTGGGTCTAGTTGCATAAACCCCTAAATTGCGGCTCTGGGGAGCTGATCTGAGTTCAGAATACTTGACATACCCCATAACATTTTGTCTGAGTGCTAAATGTATTTCAGTATTTATTTGGTGACAAAAATGTATCGCTGAAAGCAATCATGGTTGAATAAATGCAATTTGTCCACTGATTTTAGATTTTTTATCTTGGTTCATTAGGTGACACAAACGAATTATACTCCCAAACTGATGGTAGAGTTGGCAAGAGCCTTGTGGACCACCTTCCCTCCCTTCCTCCCTTCTTCCCTCCCTCCTTCCCTCTTTTCCTCTGCCCTCCCTCCCTCCCCCCCCCCCTCTTCACACAGTTCCACTTCTGGATTTTTGGTGGTTATTTGTAGATAAGAATCTCAGAAACTTTCCTGCCCAGGCTGGCTTAGAATGTCAATCTTCAGAACTCAGCCTCCCCAGTAGCTGGGATTAGAGGTTTGAGGCACTTGTGCACTGCTTTCTCTTCTTAAAAGCATATGTGATATTAACATACACCCTGATGTACACATGTAAAACTACTATACTTACCTAAAATTAAAATTTCTCGTGTGGTCTTTCCCTCTTCATCCTTATTGATATTAAAAATCATTACTAATTTTTTTGAGGACTTCAGAATTTCAATAGAGTTGTAGCCTGAGTCTACAATGGTAAAAGAAATAGTTCAAAGATTTGCTTGAAACTTACTACCATGCATCATACCTTCAGCAACCATCTTATCTTCACCTGGGTGCCAGTGGCTCATGCCTGTAACCCTAACTATTCAAGAGACTGAGATCTGAGCATCAAGGTTCTAAGCCAGCCTGGGCAGTCAAGTGTGTAAGGCACTTATCTCTAAAAAATACAAAAAAGCCGGAAGTAGAGGTATAGCTCAAGTGGTAGTGCACCAGCCTTGAACAAAAAAAGCCCAAAGACTACACCCAGGTTACAGGACCAGCACAAAAGATAAAGAAAAAAAATCTCTTCACTAATAATCTTCCCATCCTGTTAAAATCAACCTGAGGTAGCCATGAATTTTCCATGCATGCATGCTCCATGGTAACCATCTCCCCACCTCAACACACCTTAACATTAATGTTTATGTGTAGATAGTAGAGAATTCCACTCCTCTCACACTAGCTCACTAAGGCCAAAATTTGAATTTTTGGGAAACATATCTTACTATTAAATATTAAAATGGAGTTTCATAAAACCATGGGTAAAATAGCATGTTAAAATGATGTTAACATAAATTACAAACTTGCAACTTTCTCTTGGAATAGATGATAAAGAGTTATAAATAAAGCCTTAGAAAATGTTTTGTACCTGTGGTAATATAGTGGAATTTTAATTACCTCCCAATGCAGCATTCTATTACATAAATAAAATTTGACAGAATAAGATTAGAATACCACATGTATAAGTTTCCATGAAATGAAATATTTGTGTAGTTAGTCATTTTATATTACAGAATTAGTGTTTGCTATTTTTAAATCGTAGACCTAGAAGCCTGCACTGTTGCTTTCACTAATATTAACTAGTGTTCAGATTATGTACATTTCATTTGAATATTATTGCTGTTATTTTAGCTAGTTTAATTCTTACATTTGAGATTTACTTTGACCAGGTCATGGTTCCTACAGTTTATTTATTTAATAACTTTTTAATGTTTAAATGGTTGATTCATCTAACTATTGGAACTATTATCACATTTGTCAAATAAGAGAAATCTTTCTTTCTTTCTTTCTTTCTTTCTTTCTTTCTTTCTTTCTTTCTCTCTCTCTTCCTTCCTTCCTTCCTTCCTCCCTCCCTCCCTCCCTCCCTCCCTCCCTCCCTCCCTCCCTCCCTCCCTCCCTTCCTTCCTTCCTTCCTTCTTTCCTTCCTTTCTTTGGTGCTGGTCCTGGGGCTTGAACTCAGGACCTGAGTGCTATCCCTGAGCATTTTATGCTCAGGGCTAGAAAGCTAGCACTCTTAACACTTGAGCAACACCTCAACTTCTGACTCTAACAGACTTTCCTGTCCTGTCTGTCTTTGAACCACAATCATAAGACAGCCTCTTGAATAGTTAGAATTACAGGTATGAGTCAATAGCAGCTGGTGAGAAAAAAAGCATACTTTTGAAATAATTTCTAGACATTATGTTAGCTTTCAATACTTTTCAAGGCCTGAAATCCATATGAAATACATACTTTGAGAACTATCCCCAACTGTCCCTGATATTAATACCTCACACTTGGATCTAAGAAGATATATAATTGCTATATACTTTGTAGGGTAATGGGAATTCTTAGAAAGTTCAGTAGTTGTTTTTAAGGTTGATCAGAAATTGTTCTAGAATCCAGATGCCTAGGCATGTGGCATCAGGCAAACACCATGAGTTTGGATACATGCCTTGGCTTGAGACACACAGTCATCATATAAGATCAGGTACTCACAGTCTGCTTCATAAATATCATCTTCATTTCTTTTTCCCACAACTACGTGCTTTTGGCACTCTCCATTCGACCTTAAAAATAAACCAGCAGAGCAGCCTTTTTCTTTATGCATCCTTCCATATACTTTGTCTAAAAGAACTTTGAAGTGGAAAATAAATTAGCTCACCCTTAAACTCAATTTAATGCGTCCATAACCTTGCTTTTATGATTTCCTCAATATTGAAAATTATTAACACCAGGTTGGACAATTCTTTGTTGCTGTGGAACCAGCTTGCTCATGTAACTGCTCAACAAAGACCTTCAAACATTGCCATCTAGACACTGGGGGTGTTTAGATCTCATCTCATGGTAAAGATTGTTGCTCTATACCTTTGATATAGACAACTTTCCTCAGCTTGTTTTTTATTGTCCTGAAGATAATTTCTCTGCCTCTCCCATAAATTTGTTCTATTAATTCTGAAGTCTAGCTCTTCATCATTTCTTTTTTTTTTTTTTTTTGGCCAGTCCTGGGGCTTGGACTCAGGGCCTGAGCACTGTCCCTGGCTTCATTTTGCTCAAGGCTAGCACTCTGCCACTTGAGCCACAGCGCCACTTCTGGCCGTTTTCTGTATATGTGGTGCTGGAGAATCGAACCCAGGGCCTAATGTATATGAGGCAAGCACTCTTGCCACTAGGCCATATCCCCAGCCCCCATCATTTCTAATTCAGCTACAAATATTTAGCAGGGAGTATTTTTATGTACATGCTTCTGCCACTGAAGTTTATTTGAAAACATCAAGACTTTCTTATATATGTGTGTATGAATATGTATGTATATTTATATAAATATTTCTGTACTGAGAACAGTGTTTCCAAACTACTAAGCATTCAATAAATATTTACTTATTGATGGTGGTATTTATTTACAGATTGAATATGTCAGGTGAAAATCTGTGTTTAGCTTTCTTTTCACTGCAATAGTTCTTAAATCTAATGTATTAGAATGCATTAGTAATAGCCATAACAGTTGGGAAGACTCAAATCCACACTCTGGGGTTGTGACTGTCATTGACACACAGGACAGGCTTCTAAGCCAAGGTCTTTTCTTCATTGCTTCAAGTCCCTATTATTAATTAAATAAATCCCATACAGCTGTTTAGTCACTAGACCCTAATGAAAACTTGCAGAGGATTCCAGTGTGTCTTCACTGATGTAGGAACCCTACCTCAATTAAGAACACACCTCTATAAACCACTGTCAGAGACTCAATTTTCTGTACAAAACACAAATGCTTCACTGGAAATTTGAAGAAATGGTACATGTCTGAAGTCAATGGCTTTCCTTTTAGGTTGGAGAAAAATGTACTTACTTCACATAAAATGTGAAGGTGGCCTCTTCACAAACTTCACTACATTCAAAATGTCGTGCATAGAGCCTCAGGGGTCCACCTTCAGTTATCTTGTCTTCATTATCGGCTACTATGGCAATAGTTTTCCATTTCTCTAAAGACTACACAAGAAACACCCCATCGGAAATATTAGTGGGTCTCTTTCCTGTTTTCTCACCAACACTCATCATCACCATCATCTGAAGACAGAAGGATTATTTTTATGAATATGAACATACATAAACAGATCACCATTCTTCTGAAATCTCATAGGGCCATCAAGATAAACACCCCCCCCACACACACACATACACACACACACACAGCAATCTCCCTCAGACTAGCCTACCCAGGGTACCTGTGAGAATATGACATCAGATGGAATTTTATGGCCAGCAGAGACCACATTGATTATAAGAGCTAGCAGCAGAGCCTTCATCCTGTTGGTCCTCATCTCTCTGTCTTTCCTCTTCTGAAGAAAATTAAAGTAGGTCAGTTGTTGTGGAAAAGCTGAATTGATGCTCTGTTTTATACTATTGATACGTTGGCACAGAATGTAGTGAACCAATCTTTGTTCATCATAAAACTGTTTGTGGATTTTCTCAAACATCCTGGTTGGCAGTGAGGGGCCAGAATGACTTTCTGTTATTTTATTAATACTGAGATATTAGTACAAAGAGAAACTTGTGAAAACATAAGACATAAAGCTGATTCTCAAGGACAGAAATATTGATATCCCAATTACTAAAATCAATGTAGTATAAAGTTTCTACATGACATCTCCATCTCTTAAGTGACGTGTTTAACTTAGAGTGGTTTGATGAAGCTTCCTGAAATGAAAGATAATAATCCATATTAAAATGAGATATTCACACATTGGATAAAGATACAATGAGGAATCTCATGTTTAAATTTAAGAAAACAATTCTAAGATTGCAAATTCTTTTCTATTGCAGGAATTATGTATCTTTGCTGGTCTTCAGGTCCATGTATAGTAAAGCTATCTTTTAAAATTTTCATGGAAAACCAAAATACAATAGTGAAAACATGGACAACAATCTTCCAAATTACAATAAGAAAATTTGCTGTCAGATTGACACTAGTCCTAATTGTTACGATCATGCCAACTCTAAAAAAGTATAGAATCCTGGCTGGCACTGATGGTCACACCTATACTTGTTAGCTACTCAGTCGGCTGAGATCTGAGAATCACTGTTCAGAGCTAGCCAGGGCAGGACAGTCTGTGAGACTCTTCTCTCCAATTAGCAGCAAAAAACAGCTAGAAGTGGAGCTATGGCTCAAGTGGTAGAGTGCTAGCCTTGAGCAGAAACTTGCTCCAGAACAGACTCTGAGTTCAAGTTCTAGTACTGCTGCCTCCATCAGTATATGTATATATAACAGTGAAACAAAAAATTGTGAAAAGCTTGAGTGTGAATGGTGTTGTGCCTGTTTCGAGTTTCTTTTTGTTATTATGGGTATTTACTCTTTCCTACCCACTTTCATTGAGAAGATTATGTTTTTTCCATTAGATGGCTTCCAAAATTCTCAGTTTGCTTAGAAATAAAATAAAATAAGATACAATGAGGTTCAAAGACCAATCAATTAAGACAACTCTGAAAAATAATTATTTAATTTTCCCATGAGTGGAAAGGTTACTGTAGGTTCAATCTGTTCTGCTTTTAGAGTTCCTTCAGAATCCTAGTCAAATTGACTCATCCAGGAAGGTAAGGGCATATCAGGTCTAAATTGAAGTACTTCTTTCTATTTTCTTATTTAATCCTACTACTGAATGACTCTTGCATGAAAGGCTCCTAAATCTTGTTAGTATAAAATTATATGAACCACTCAGGTTTATTGTTCCATTTACCTATAAATATTAAAATGTACATGCTTATTTCTAATTCATTGTGTATTCTTTTTCTGTACAATTAAAAGAAGTAACAGGAAACCACTCTAATTTTTAGAACTGTAAAAGGCATACAAATTCTTTCTCATCACTGAAAAAATAATTATTCTGAAGCTCACTGAAACTTCTTTGATTTTATTTTCATTTAAACTGTTTTTATCAAGATGTACCTGAAAGAGATACTGTGTGTCTGTTTGTAGATAAGAACAACCTGTATGTACTCAGGAATTTCATATCACCTGGGTAAAAAGTACTGAAAATATTGACACAGGATCCAGCCCCAGGAGATACACCAGATTCTCTGAGCATGCTATTCATTTGATATCTGATCTTTCCCATAAACTTGGCCAAGTTTATGAGATGTCTTCAAGCCACTTTTTCAATTCTAGGTACAGTCCTTTTTCTAATAGGAGTTGTAGGACGAAGAGGACTAATATGTCCTTTGCACCTCCACATGCAGAAGCGGCCAGTGCTGTTGGGTAATGTTAACTGTCTTTTTTGCCTCTTGTTTCTTTTGCTTTTGATTTACAGATCTTTCCCCTATTGTTAGCATGTGTCCTCATATCTTGTTCTGTATATACTCCTTAAGTGAAAGTAAAAGAAAAAGTAAACTTTAATGTCATACAATATCCTTACAAATATTCTGTGTCAATTATCTCATTTGGAGATTGTACCCAACAGACTGCAATGCCAGTCCACATGGATTGCACTCCATGTGGCTTTCTCAGGATCTTCCTCTGCAACCCTCGCCTATAAATTTATAACTGATTTTAAGGTAAGACTTAATCCTGGAAACCAGTAATTGCTAGCTCACAATCACACTTGCTAAGGCAAAAACAAAAACCCCAAAGGATTTAAATTTAGCATTCAATTTAGCATTTCAGGAATGTTTACTTCATTATTCAGTGATGTATTTGAAAATACGAAGTGGAGTCGTTTTGTTATGATAAAGTTAGAATATAGGAAAAAGTTGATGGGTATTTAACTATTTCTAGGGAAATCCAATAAGAGGATGTATTTATATTTTATTTTCCTGTGAATAGCATACTTTTTAAAATATCGTATAAGCCTTACAAAATTAACATAATATTCTCTTGCTGCTGGTAATAGAGCTATGGAGGATGAAAAATAGACTGCCATTACAAATGCAGAATAAAATGCTTTTGCATTCTTTTGTATTGGCGAAATAAAAGAAAAAGAATATTCCTAATAATGTAATTCAAATAGAAAGTAGTATTTAAAGTGTAAATTTGTTTCCATACATCAATTGGGTTTAAAAGTTTTATTAGCTCAAGCGGGGATAAAAATTTCAAAAGATACCATATGTTGGCCTCATGCCTAATATCCAGCATAAGCTATATTGGATTGAGAGGAATAATGAAAATTGTCACACATATTAAGGTGCAATCACACTTTATGCTCAGAGTAATATGTAGCATTGTTAGTATTCTTATTATTGTTATTGATAGTACTAGATTTTGAATTTAGTTTCAGGTTTGCTTGCTAGTCTAGTGTCCTACTACATGAGCCATGCGTCCATTCCTGCTTTTTGCTAGTTATTTTGGAAGTGCAGTCTTGTGGACTTTTCTCCCTGATCTGCCAATTAAGAGAACCTCAATTTTTAACCAAACAAAGTTTGCAAACCATTTTGCATCTTCACAAATAATCCTGCTCCATCCCTCCCATAAGCCAGTTGGGTTAGAACTATCCTTACCTCTAGTTTCAAGTCGAGGATGATGAATCATTGAGAAGGTAATTTATTTCCCAGGACCAACGAGATCCTTAGAAACAAAGCTAGGATAGAAATAGACAGACACAAGGTAAAAAAGACAAACGACTACAAAAGCAATACTTGCAAAACTGTTTGGTGTAAATGAACTGAACAAATCATGGGGGAGGGGAAGGAAAGGGGGAGGGAGGAGGGGAGAATGAGGGAGGAAGTAACAAAAAATACAATAAATGTATCCAATGCCTATCAGTTTGACAATAAAAATAAAAAAAAGAAATAGTTTGGTTTTATTTTTTTAAAATAATAATTACATATTTATTGTCAAAGTGATGTACAAAGGGGTTACAGCTTCATATATAAGGTCATGGGTACATTTCTTGTACTATTTGTTACTGCCTCCCTCATTGCCCCCCTCCTCCTTTCCCTCTCCCCTAGGAGTTGTTCAGTTGGTTTATACCAAATGGTTTTGTAAGTATTGCTTTTGGAGTCATTTGTCTTTTTATCCTTTGTGTCTTGATTTTGATATTCCCTTCCCTAGTTCTAATACCAGTATACACAGTTTCCAATGTACTCAGAAAAGATACAGTGAGAGTGCAGGTACAATCACAAGAAGGGGATACAAGAGGATCATCAATAATAGAAGCTACGGTTTCACATGACATGTAGAAAGCAATTACAACAGTGATATAAAACTTGTTTCCATAACATGGAGTTCATTTCACTTAGCATCATCTTATGTGTTCATAAGGGCATAGCTATTGGGCCCTTGTGATCCTCTGCTGTGACTAGCCTAAACCTGTGTAATTATTCCCTATGAGGGAGACCATAGAGTCCATGTTTCTTTGGGTCTGGCTCACTTCACTTAGTATGATTTTTTTCCAAGTCCTTCCATTTCCTTACGAATGGGGCAATGCCATTTTTCTGATAGAGGCATAAAATTTCATTGTGTATATGTACCACATTTTCCTGATCCATTCATCTACTGAGGGGCAACTGGGTTGCTTCCATATTTTAGCAATGACAAATTGTGCTGTGATGAACATTGTTGTGCTGGTGGCTTTAGTGTGTTCTTGTTTTTAATTTTTTTGGGTAGATGCCCAAAAGTGGGGCTGCTGGGTCATAGGGGAGCTCTATATGTAGCCTTCTGAGGAATCTTCATACCGCTTCCCAGAATGGGTGAACAAGTGTACATTCCCACCAACAATGAAGTAGGGTTCCCTTTTGGCCACATCCCCTCCAACATTTGTTATTGTTAGTTTTCTTGATAATGGACATTGTTACTGGGGTGAGGTGGAATCTCAATGTTGTTTTGATTTGCATTTCTTTTATGGCCAGTGATGTAGAGCACTTTTTCATATATCTCTTGGCCATTCTCATTTCCTCATCAGAGAAGTCTCTTTTTAAGTCTTTAGCCCACTTGTTGAGGGTGCTGTTGCTTCTTTGAGGTTTTGCTTTGGAGGAATTTATTTTTTTTTAGTTCTCTATATATTTTATATATGAGGCCTTTGTCCATTGTATGGCCGGTAAAGATCTTTTCCCAATCTGTGGGCTTTCTGTTTATCTTGCAAGCTATGTCCTTTGCCCTGTAGAAGCTCTGCAGTTTGATGCAGTCCCATTTTGTCCAACCCTTCTTTGATTTGTTGCATTTCTGGGTCTTTGTTAAGGAAGTTTTGTCCTGTGCCAAGGAGCCCAAGTGTTTCTCCTACTCCTTCTTGTAGTGTTTTCAGGGTATCTGTTTTTATTTCGAGGTCTGATCCATTCACAATTGATTTTGGTACAGGGTGATATATAAGGATCTAGTTTTAACTTATTACAGGTATTGAGCCAGTTTTGCCATCACCATTTGTGAAAGAGGCTATCTTTCTTCCATCTTACTTTTTAGCTCCTTTATCAAAGTTTAAGTAGGCATAGTTCTGTGGGTTCATTTCTTGGTCTTCAGTTCTGTTCCATTGGTCCTCAGGCCTGTTGTTGTGCCAATACCAAGCTGATTCATTACTATAGCTTTGTAATACAGCTTGAAGTTTGGTATTATACTTCCTCCAGCACTGTTCTTTCTACTTAGGATTGTTTTTGATATTCAGGGTCTTTTATTGTTCCATATGAATTTCTGGATTGCTTCCTCTATTTCATTAAAAATGGTGTTGTGATATTAATGGGCATTGCATTGAATTATGGAAGCAACACAGATACCGTTCAGTAGCTTAATGGATCAGGAAAATGTGGTACATATACACAATTGAATTTTATGCTTCTATCAGAAAGAATGACATTGCCCCATTTGTAAGGAAATGGAAGGACTTGGAAAAAATTATACTAAGTGAAGTGAGCCAGACCCAAAGAAACATGGACTCTATGGTTTCCTCATAGGGAATAATTAGCACTGGTTTAGGCTAGTCACAGCAGAGGATCACAAGAGCTATGCCTTTATGAACACATAAGATGATGCTAAGTGAAATGAACTCTATGTTATGGAAAAGAGTATTATATCACTGTTTCTATTATTATATCACCGTAGCTTCTATTGTTGATGATCCTCTTGTATCCCCTTCCTGTGGTTGGCCCACTGTATCTCATCTGAGTACCCTGGATACTATATATACTGGTATTAGAACTAGGGAAGGGAATATCAAAATCAAAACACAAAGGATAAAAAGACAAATGACTCCAAAAGCAATACTTACAAAAGAGACTTCTCTGATGAGGAAATGAGAATGGCCAAGAGTCATATGAAAAATTGCTCTACATCACTGACCATTCATCTCACCAAAGTAAGAATGCCCATTATCAAGAAAACTAACAATAATAAATGTTGGAGGGGATGTGGCCAAAAGGGAACTCTACTTCATTGCTGGTGGGAATGTAAACTGGTTCAGCCACTCTGGAAAGCGGTATGAAGGTTCCTCAGAAGGCTACATATAGAGCTTCCCTATGACTCAGTAGCCCCACTTTTGGGCATCTATCCAAAGGACCACAAACAAGAACACACTAAAGCCACCAGCACAACAATGTTCATCGCAGCACAATTTCTCATAGCTAAATTATGGAACCAACCCAGATGCCCTTCAGTAGACGAATGGATCAGGAAAATGTGGTACATATGCACAATGGAATTTTATGCCTCTATCAGAAAGAATGACATTGCCCCATTCGTAAGGAAATGAAAGGACTTGGAAAAAATTATACTAAGTGAAGTGAGCCAGACCCAAAGAAACACGGACTCTATGGTTGCCCTCATAGGGAGTAATTAGCACAGGTTTAGGCTAGTCATAGCAGAGGATCACAAGAGCCCCCTAGCTATGCCCTTATGAACACATAAGATGATGCTAAATGAAATGAACTCCAAAGTATGGAAACGAATGTTATATCACTGTTGTAATTACCTTCAACATGCCATGTGAAACCGTAGCTTCTATTGTTGATGATTCTCTTGTATCCCCTTCCTGTGGTTGTACCTGCACTATCACTGTATCTTATCTGAGTACATTGGTGTATATTGGTATAAGAACTAGGAAAGTGAAAGGAAATACCAAAATCGAGAGACACAGGATAAAAAGACAAATGACTACAAAAGCAATACTGGCAAAACTGTTTGGTGTAAACCCACTGAACAACTCATGGGGAGAGAAGGCAAGGAGGAGGGGGGAGAGGGGAATGAAGGAGGAGGTAACAAACAGTACAAGAAATGTATCCAATACCTAACGTATGAAACTGTAACCTCTCTGTACAACAGTTTGACAATAAAAATAAAAGAAAGAAACAGCCCTAAAAAAAGAAATAAAAACAGAAACAAAACTATTTGGTGTAAACCAACTGAACAACTCCTGGGGGGAGAGGGAAAGAAGGAGGGTGAGGAGGGGAAATGAGGGAGGAGGTAACAAATAGTACAAGAAATGTACCCATGGCTTCACATATGAAACTGTAACCCCTCTATACATCACTTTGACAATAAATAAGTAATTATTCAGAAAAAAATGATATTTAGCAGGAAATTGGAATTAGTGAATGCTAGTTAGTTACACTTCTGTCTGGAAAAGGAGGTATACAGTTTTTTCAATTTAATATTCGTTTTTTATGCAATAAGCAACATAAACATGTGAGTCGGGGCCCAGATAGCTAAGAAAAGATCTATGCCTACACTTGAAAAGTGGGGTATGGAGAAACATTTCTACTTTAAACAAAATGATAGAGGATGCTTTTCTCTGCTTAGATTTCCTGTAGAAGGTTGTTGTCTAACATGCTTCATCATAATTTAATTCTACTCTGATCTTATCAAATCTAGGGTACTTCTGACAGAGACTAGGGTTCAAAAAGATCTACTTAAATTTTTTCTTTGAGCTTTTGTGCTATGCTCCCATTGACTCAAATCCTGGTAAGAAAACTAGACAAAGTACAGATTGAAATCATGCAAAATACAGTTTGGTGTCTCCACTTATGCTGTACAAACTTCTGTGCAGTGGCTCTGGGAAGGGTGAAGCCAAGCTAGGCAATTTAGCCATCACGTTGATTGAGCAGAAATGAAATTATCCCATTTCTCACAACAATCATCCCTTTGGGTGACAGTGGAATCCTATACAACATCATAGAGTACACACAGCAAAGCTATGTAATTAAGAAGAAATAAATCCATTGTTTCTATCACCATCATCTTGGGCATCTTGCTACACTTCCTGGAGAACATGATTGTATTATTTCTTCATCAGTGGGCAAAGGAACCCATGAGAAAGGCTTAGTACAATGTCCCCAACATCGATATTCATTTACCATTATACATGATAGCAATAATAAGTCAATAACCTAAACTTTTATTCTATACTCAAAACCACATATATACATATAATTTTTATACATATGATTTCATATCATAATTACTATAATATAGAGTAAATAACTCAAATATATGTGCATATACATACATTTTATATACATATTCATATATATTATTTGACAGTATATTTGACACATATATAATTTACCAGTACTAGGACTTGAACTCTGGGCTCTCACTTGGCATTTTTGTTACATTAGCACTTGTGCAATGCTAATAATTCCAGCTTTTTTCTGGTTATTTGAAGATAAGATTATTTTTGACTTATTTGCCCATGTATCTTCTGAAAACCACAGTTCTCAGATCTCAGCCTCCTACGCAGTTAGGATTATAGGTTTCAGTTATTGGTACTAGGTACAAATTCCAAATTTTGATAATGCATGGTCTACTGATAATCATCTTGAATCATTATAAAAGTGATGGTTGGTGCCCAAGTCTCACTCTTATAATACTAGCTAACCAGGAAGCTGAGATTTGGAGATCCCATTTTGAAGCCAGTCTGGGTAGAAAAAGACTGAGACTCTTATCTCCAATTAGCCTCCAAAAAAGGCAAAAGTGGTGTTGTGGTTCAAATGGCAGAGCATTAACCTTTAGCAATAAAGCTCAGGGACAGCTTCCAGGCCTTGAGTTCAAGCCCCAGTACTAGCACATGCACAAAAAATAGTGGCACCCGTGAAGTACAGTTTGCCCATTGAGTCTTGCCATGTTGAGAAGTAATACATATACATGCATGGTATATGTATGTATGTGTGAATGTGTGTATGTATGTGTGAATTTGTGTATGTATGCATGTGTGTATGTACCTTCTTTAAGCACTTATAGCCGTATTTTGGTAATATTTTATTATTCTTTTAGTTGCAATCTTAAATGAGAAAATCACTCTATTCATAGTAGCAATTGAAAATTATACAAGATTAAAAGTGGCTTAAATTACTATTTAAATTTTAAATAGTAATCATGATTAATAAAATCACTAGAAACTATGAAGTTACAGTCAGCTCCTTAAATTGATACTAAGCATAATTTAGGGAATATACATTACTTAGTGTTGTGTTATGCTTAATTTGACAGATAAAATTTTCTATTTAATATAGGCTATCTTACTGAGGATCTTAGACTTAGGATAATAAACATGCTTATCAATTAAAATTATATGAGCAAATATTATCCCAGGAGAACTACCATCATCAGTCATTCTTAGTCAAGACCATATCAGACACTTGGGCTCTATTTCATAAGAACTCTCAGGCTGAAATGCAGGAATCTATTCCTGGAAATATATTTTTCTTGTAAATCTTATGGATTTCTACAGCTTCCACTTAGCCAATTTTTTATTTTTTCTTAAATCAAATATAATGCTGAGATCCCTAAAAAGAGGTATTTTCTATCTTTAAGTAGTTGTAAAAAGAAGTTTCAATATGTCAGTTTGTAAGTATGATGCATTTTGATCAAGGTTACTTCTTGCATCGTTTTCTCCCCCTTCGCTCTCCACTCTACCTGTCCTTTCCAGTTACTTGGGTCTGTTTTCACATACTTTCGTTGAATATTGTAACTATATTTACTACCCGCCTTTCTCTCCACATGTTTCAACTTCCGGGTAATTATTTTGTTAAACTTTAAGTTAGTTATTCAAAGAAGTTACACCATTGGGACCCTCACCTATACTGCACTTTACTCAATTTGTCATGACCTTATATATATTTCCTTATATATGAAATGGTTAATTTCAAAAAGGCTATGTTCTTAGAAAATCTCCAATATTTGACATTTTTGTTACCTATATGTCATTTGTAAAACATTCAACTATGTAAATATACTTGTCTTTTAATAAATCTAATAATTGATTTACCCATATTATTTACATGACAAAGCACAAGACAGTTGCTTCAATACAGAATAGTGTCTCATAAGATTATCAACAAGAGTAGTTGTTATAGATGTCGTAAGCAGGGCTGGCTTTCACTTCTGTCCTTTGCTCCTGATTCTGGGTGGCAATCGTCACCATTACAGCAGGGTCATTATGCCTACCTAGCCATTTGGCCTACCTAGTAGTCAGAAGGGAGGGTAATCATAGGGCCTTAGAAAAGTGACCCAAGCCATCAATTACTACTGAGGATATCAGCTGTGCTAAACTCCCAGAGAATGCATCACCCACCTGCTTGGAAGTAAAGGGCTCTAAGAAACACACTGGAAGTCACGATAGTCAGTATTAATTATCACAGTTCACAAAGGAATTTTAATGCCATGTCATCAGAAAAGAGTCCTGCAAGTCCTCTCTAATATTCTACCCTGGGTCTCTCAGCTAGGTAGTCACTATAGTATAAAGTAACCATGACCAAAAAGCTGTGTGGGTTACAAAGCTATAATCTATATTTGTCTGCCAGTTCCTTGTGACAAGGTCTTTATTTAGCATGTCTATTTCCTAGAAAAACACTCAGAAGGAAGCAAAATTCGAATTAATTTTCACTTAAAACTCATTCCTGAATTGAATGCATGGAGCTCAGTTGAACTATTCAACTTTCTAGTTGTCATGGAATCTTATTTATTCAGGAGTAGTTTGAAACTGAAGACTAAAAGCATATGAGTGTCTGTGTATGCATCTGTGTATTTTTAAAATTACAAGTGTATTGCTCTATGCAGACCCTGTCTTTTACCTTTTTCATTTGCCATTTTATTTGTTAACAATATTTGATGGTGTCTATAATAACAAGCTGACTTGCTTTATTAACAAAAACAGTATGAGTACTGTTTTTGCCTTCCAAATTAACACGACTTCTAATAGGACTAAACTTGACCTATGTTGTACATGCCAGTTGTGAAAAAAAGAACAAAATCTAAGAACATCAAGAGAAATCTTTTATTTATTTAGGGTTTTTTTTGTGATGGCATTTGAGCTCAGGTCCTCGGTGAGTTCTCCTTAGCTTTTTCACACATGGTTAGTACTCTACCACTTGAGCCATAGCTCTGCTTGTAGCTTTTCTGTAGTGAATTGGAGATAATAGTCTTATGGACTTGTTTTCCTTGGGCTGGCTTCAAATCACAATCCTAAAATTTCTGCCTGCTAACTAAATAGGATTATGGGTAGGAGCCACTAGTACACATTTTTGTTAAAAAAAAATTCTTGTATCAGTGTTTTAGGATTCCTTTTAGTTGTTAAATCACATTTGTTAGTGTAACAGAGTTTATTAAAATATTAAGTCATGTCACTAACAACAATATTAAAACATTTAAAATAGAAATGGATCACAGTATCAGGCTTTAAGTAATATAGACTGAGACTGAAACAGCTTCAGTCAGGAGAAGAGAGACAGAGATAGAGACTCAGACTGCAATTGCTAAATCCACAAAGTACAGTAAAAAGTCTAAGATTGTTCTAATGACAGAAAATTCAGAAGACACTCGAAAACATATCATGGAATATTTCAGTGTTTCAAGGGAATGGCAGCTAGATATAGTTCCCAACCTACAATTCATAAGTGTATGGAGTCCATGTTTTCTTAAAAGCATATATATATATAAAATATATAAAATATAGAATATAGAATATAGAATATATTATATATAATATATAGTAATATATAATATTATATAATATATTATATATAACATATATAATATAATATATATAATATGCTTTTAAGAAAACATGGACTCCATAGACTCCATCATTGCTTTTTAAAATTCTTTTTATTTTTAGATAATAGAGGTAACTCTTCATCATTAAAAAATTCAATGGTGGGCTGGGGATATAGCCTAGTGGCAAGAGTGCCTGCCTCGGATACACGAGGCCCTAGGTTCAATTCCCCAGCACCACATATACAGAAAACGGCC
Source organism: Perognathus longimembris pacificus (assembly GCF_023159225.1). Classification (NCBI taxonomy): domain Eukaryota; kingdom Metazoa; phylum Chordata; class Mammalia; order Rodentia; family Heteromyidae; genus Perognathus; species Perognathus longimembris. The sequence continues at coordinate 96,548,737 of NC_063162.1, read as the reverse complement.
AGAAGTGGCGCTGTGGCTCAAGTGGCAGAGTGCTAGCCTTGAGCGGGAAGAAGCCAGGGACAGTGCTCAGGCCCTGAGTCCAAGGCCCAGGACTGGCCAAAAAAAAAAAAAAAAAATTCAATGGTAATCTTTTATAACTATAGTAATATGCTTTTGTTTCTTGTCCTGTCCTGGGACTTGATCTCAGGGCCAAGATGCTCTTCTTGAACTTCTTTTACTCAAGGATAGTGCTCTACCACTTGAGCCACAGCTCTAATTCTTGTAATTTGGTAGTTTATTGGGGTAGGAGTCTAATGGAATAGCCTACCTGGGCTAGCTTTGAATGTTGATCCTCAGATCTCAGTCTTTTGAGTAGCTAGAATTACAGGCATGAGCCATGGCTGCCTAGCTATCTTAATATGCTTTAAAGAAGAAATTGACATTGATGTAACTTGTGTGTTCTTTACACACCTCATCAGTTTTCTGTATACTCATTTGTATGTGCTTGTGTCTATTTTCTTGTGTGCAAATTTTGAGATGTGTGGAGTTCTATGGTGTGTACCACAGTCCAAATACTAGTTACACCATAAACATTCCTCTGCTACCCACTTTCTATAAATCATGGCTGCTTCTCCTGCCCCAGCAATTCCTGGCAACTATTAATTTGTTCTCTGGGTCTTTATATGATTAGAAATGTTATGTAAATGGAATTATAAAATATAATATATGGGGCTTGAACTCTCGGCTTGGGTGCTGTCCCTGAGCTCTTTAGCTCAAAGCTAATGCTCTACCATTTCAGCCACAGGGCCACTTCCAATTTTCTGTTAGTTAATTGGAGACAAGAGTCTCATAGACTTTCCTGTCTGGGCTGGCTTTAAATTGCAATCTTCAGATCTCACCCTCTTGAATAGCTAGGATTATAGGCATGAGCCACCAGACTGTGTTTTCTCACTTAGCATAGGCGATTTGCACAGGTTGTAATGGTTATCCATAGTTTTTTTTATCTTTAAAAAATACTAAATAATATTCTACAGTACGGTTGTACTACAGTATGTTTAAACTTGCACTCATAAAAGAATATAGAATAAGTCTGTCTGTATATGTAGGTTTATAAGATTAATTTAATTAACACCAGATAGCAGATTTCCCTAGAAGAACAGGAAATCTAGATTGCTGGAAGAAGAGTCAAATGTTTTCTTTCCATAAGACTTATATAACAGGTGATGCCTAAATTTGGTTTCTTTCTACCATTCCAGAAGTATTTCATCAGTGAGGTCTGTTTGCACCATAAATGATTTAGGCTGGCAACACTGCTCACATTTTACTCTTTGTCAGGTTTGCTATGAAAGAGAAGTTCAATGCTATCAAAACTCTGATGTCAAAGTAGGTAGATTGTTTTGTTTATTTATAATCTTGGATGTAAAATAGTGTATTTTGGTAATCCTGCCAAACTGTACTCCAAAAAGTTCATATAAATTTAACTTCAAATAAGGATAAATAATAGTAATTATTACTTTTCCAATACTGAATATTATATATTTAACTTTTCCATTGTGATTCATTATTTTTATTTATATTACCCTGATCATTGATAATTTTGCAAATCCCTCTCTTTAAGTGTTTTCGTTATTTATTTGTTCATTTGACACTTTTCTATTGGGTTATCTTCTCAATAACTCTTAGCAGTTTTTATATATTAAGAAGAACACATGTATATTGTCTTGTTTGTACATGTGTTTCCTATTGATTTATTTTTTTAATCTGTTTTAATGATTAGCCAGGGAGAAGTTAAAGTTACATATATAGTTAATATGCCAATATTTTCTTTATGATTTCTGGAATTTATATTAGGATAATGAATTTTCTCCTTTAAGATGCTAACCATATTTACCACAATTCTATTGGACATTTATCTTTTATTTGGAGAATACTCATTGTTTCATGAATCCTTTGAGAAGACTCTATTTTGCAACTAGAAGTTGACTGGGCATTGCCTTACTATTCTTCTTCTTTTTTATTTTTATTTTTTTGCCAGTCCTGGGGCTTGGACTCAGGGCCTGAGCACTGTCCCTGGCTTCTTTTTGCTCAAGGCTAGCACTCTGCCACTTGAGCCACAGCGCCACTTCTGGCTATTTTCTGTATATGTGGTGCTGGGGAATCGAACCCAGGGCCTCATGTATATGAGGCAGGCACTCTTGCCACTAGGCCATATCCTCAGCCCCCTTGCTATTCTTCCTGGCACCAAATTTCACCTGGGAGTTCCCTAAGGCAGGTTCCTTTCTTAATTAATAGCCTCTCACTTGTGCTTGAGATCTGTACCCCTGCACAGCAGTAGCATAGCACTTTAATTAATTACCTTGCCAATTGCCCTAAGGACTGTTCTGACTCCCAAGCTAGACTTTCTCTGATCCTGGGAGATTTTTGGTCTTCTGTTTGGAAAATTTTCTTTTCTCTGAAATTCCTAGTGAGCTGTCAGTTGCTTATCTCTGTGGGGATTCTTTTCCAATTAATTCCCATCTGTTTTATACATTTACAAGATACTCCAATTATATTTGCCCTCTGAAAGCACCTTCCTATTTTTCTAGGAATGATTCTTTTCTAATTTCAAGAAGTTTTTTTTTTTTTTTTGGCCAGTCCTGGGCCTTGGACTCAGGGCCTGAGCACTGTCCCTGGCTTCTTCCCGCTCAAGGCTAGCACTCTGCCACTTGAGCCACAGCGCCGCTTCTGGCCGTTTTTTGTATATGTGGTGCTGGGGAATCGAACCTACGGCCTCGTGTATACGAGGCAGGCATTCTTGCCACTAGGCTATATCCCCAGCCCTCAAGAAGTTTTAAGGTAGTAAATGAATCAAAGCTTATCAGGTCAGTCAGCCTGACCTAGAAATGAATGATCAAAGTTTTTTTGTGTTTTTTTTGTTGTTGTTTGTTTAAATCTTGCCTTATTCTAAAATACAGTGAAGAATTAATTACTAACTGGAATAGCACTCAAAAGATATGTTTAATACATAGTCTAGATTACATAAGCAAGAATAATGTCATGTCAGATATTAAAAATATCCTTTTGCATTTTCAAATATGCAGTTAATTGAGTAAAACTATTTAATACATTTATAGTTGATTTTGAGGGAAAAGCTACAATCATTAACATGATTATCCAATCAAGGGAACCAGCTTAAATAGTTAATAATATGGTTAAGTTTCAGAGTCATTATTAAATATAAGTACTACTAAAATATCATGCGGGTTATGAATGAAAGAGTAGTTTAATGAGGCTTAAACTAATTTCAGATTCATCTGAAAGCACAAATTTGAAGATCACTTCATGTCTTGTGATTGTAGTGACACTAAGTGTATGATATCACAGATAATTCTCAGGAGCAACAGATGCAATTTACAGAAGGTACAAGAGGCTCACAGGGAACCAATGATAGAGCAGCCATGAGATGCTCAAGAACCATTTAGCGAGAAGTAGAAGATATTCTCCTTCTCACAATAATGGTACATGTACCAACATGGACTGTTAGATCAAGAGCCAGTACAAGAGAAAGTACCACAAGTCTCTCATTTGAGATTTTACTATAAAAGTGAATCACCTTAAAACATCCGTAAAGCATTTTGAATATCTCAATTCCCTGCTAGGCAACATTATGAATCACTCACATGATTTCCTTGTGGTTGTGTCACTTTATACAAACGTTTATAATATATACAATATACATATATAATGTATCACATCACATACATGCAGGTGTAGCATATACATATGTTTATGTACATATATAAGCATATATGTATGTAGATACATATGCATTTTGAATATAATTCTATCAAAGCTAGCAATATTTTTTTGGCATAAAAGATACATTATAGGGCTGAAATGGAAGCCTAAAGACAGAAAAGTAAAACTAGAACTGGGAGCTAGCATGTTTAGAGCAATACCCATTAAGTATTACATTGTTTACATCATGAGTTTTATATTAATCACGTATCTACACAACCTTACACAAATTCTCGTGTCATAAGATCATACCATTTCATTGCAACAAAATCCAACATTGAATTTAGCATGCAAGGTTATGGGTATAATCTGGAGTAGAGCTCAAACGATGTGGAACTAGATATTCCTATCTCACTCGTTGCATGCTGTCATCCTCATCGGACAGTAGTTCATGGGGACTGATAACAGGATGTGAATTAATTTAATCTAATAAATATGTAATGTGTTCCCAGAAGGAATAATCTATTATGCTTGACGTTTGTTTGGGGGAAATGTAGTCCTCAAAACACAAACTAAGTTGAATGATTTGCAGCCTGAATGGTAAGAAAAATATGTTCCAGACTAACCATAAAAACAATAGAAATGTGATGAATGTGAAGATGTGATGAGAAAATGAACCTTGCTGTCGAATAGCTGTACCAAGGAGCTGGCATTCCACTTAGCTCCCCAAGGGCAACTAATTAAAACAATGATAAGGAAAATGAAGGAAGGCTATGGTCACAGAAACATTCTCATGAGAAAGCAGGTCAGATGGTGTTAGCAAACAAGTGTTGGCCTAGTTAAGTTCAAAGTTTCTTATGAGTGAAGGATTAGGTAATGGGAATATAAAATATTGTGTGTGTGTGTGTGTGTGTGTGTGTGTGTGCATTTCAGTCTAGTATTGACTGCACATTAAATAGTTAAGGCAAAATGTCTTCAAGAAAGGAAAGACATGGAAAATTAATTATCTAGTATAAAGTATTTCATCACAAGTGGAGGTAATGGAACATTTAAATATTTATATAAGAAGTCATGTTTTACTCTGTAATTTTACTGCATCAAAGCTGACTTAATAGTCAAAAGGATTTGTACAGAGGTATAGCCTTGGTTCACATTGTTCTCTTTTCTCTATTTTTACAAATTTTAAATTTTTCTATAATTATTTAGAAATAGCTATTTATAAAAAGTTTCTTCCCATCATACAACACAGGAAATATCTTCATGCACTCTTTATTTTCAGTTAAACTAATGTGTATGACATTTTTTTCAAGTTAGATAAATGAATCACAGATATAAATATTTTGTAACTCCAAATAGAATCTTGGTTTTCAAATTTATTTTTATTTAATTAGCAGTAACTCTTTTCCATTTACCTGGCAACATTTAAAACATTGATATTTGTGTAAAGTATTTGCAGGTATCTTGTGTACAACCATATCTGGGAATTTGAACTTTACTTTATAGAATTCACTGATGAATGTCTAGATCATAGCTTAGCTGTCTGTACTACCACAGTTATTCCATAAACATGTGTTGAATGAGGAAATAAATATAATTCCATTATAGAACACTTAGACTATAAAAAGTATTTTTTAAAGCGTACCAGAGACATTTACAATTTGTTACCTAGTAAAAAGCACTATTAATAATTTGTTGACCTTTCTGTTATATTTCAAGCAATATTTATAAAGTGATTATTATAACTTAGTTTAAGCTTAAGAATCTAATAAATTAAGTACTTCTCTGTTACATGATATTTTTTCTCAATTGTTTTATCTTTAAATAGCTGCATAAAGGAGTTTCCATTTAAAGCAGTTTCTGAATTTAATGCATCTTGATCAATGTCTCTCCTTTGAGCATTCTCAACTATTCCTCCCTTAACCACTTCTTGCCTCGCTCTTCTTAATTTTGTAGCAAATATATTCAATTCTTGCCTGCTTTCTCCTCTTGTCTTCTTCCTTCAGCAACCCTATCCCCTTGACTCCATTCCACCCCTTTCATGTAAGCAAAATGATTTTTATGGCTCCATGAATATTTAAGAAAATTTTAAATGTATTAAATTATGGAATATACATTTAATTTTGGTTCATATTTTGCTTAATGGAAATATGAATTAAGAAGATTAGATCATAGCCATTTATTGTCTCATGAGAAACTTCAGGAAGAACATGCAAATGTGTATATGTTTTTCATGACTTTGTTTAACCATGTTTCTATTCACAAAGTTATTGACATATTTTCTAGACACCAAAGAGTCTATGAGAACTATGACAACAGGAAGCAAGAGACTTTACTGATGTATTTGGAATGAAACTTCCATCTTTTCCTTTTATTCTTCAATATTTTCCCCATCAGGAACAAACAGAGCCAAGGCATAAAGGGCAAATAAAGTTCAAATATTTGCCTTGAAATTTATTCTTTTTTGAGGAAGCCATTTATACTCACTGAGGGACTTGATGTGTAATATTTTCCTCTCTTCTTCCCATCCTAGTCTGACATCAAACTTGTAATAACAAAACCCATAAAACACGTTCCACATATTTTAGTTCTGGCTTTAATCTAGTCCTATTTCCTTTTCAGTATGTAAAGAAAATTTGGAAAATTTTCTAAGATACTCATTAAACTTCTTAAGTAACAACAAAACAGTTCAGAAGGTAAAATTTCCATAATATATGTATATGTATGTATGTATATATGTATATATTAATCCTGAGGATTACTGATATTAAGTAGGATATGCTTTCTATAGGGCATACTGTGATTTCAATAATTGGAGTAATTTGAAATTATAAATGAAACTGCTGTAAAACGCTGAGTGCTGAATTTTAGAGTAAAAGTAAAAAGGTTTATTTATTGGCCTCAGTATTTTAAATTAGTATATAACTTAAAAAAATAAAGTAGTGGCCTAATCTAGAAATAAAATGTTTTTGATTCTTTAGGCTAAACTCTGAAAACAGTATTTTATATATAAAACCAACTTTCACTTCAAAGTCAGTCCTATGAGAAGTGACTCTAAAGTACTCAAAGCTAGGATGGCAGTTCAAAGTTGGCCTGGGTAGGAAAATCTATGAGACTTTTATCTCCAATTAACCACCACACTCTCCCCCACCACCCCACCCCCCAAATTGGAAATGAGTGGTAACTCAAGTGGTAGAGCATTCGCCTTAAACAAAAAAGCTAAGGGAGTGCAGGAGCCTTGCATTCAAGCCTTAGTACGCACACACACACACACACACACACACACACACACACACACACACCAGAGAAAACACAAAGAAGAAAGGCACAGAAGTGTGGCTGTCAAAGACATGTCTAGAGGTCATCTATGCCTGTATCTCTTTCTGCACACCTTTTGCAAAGCCACCATTGAACATTGAAATGGTCTGAAGCACTTCCAAGTCCTTCCAGCCTTACAAGGCCAGTACCTTGGATTTTTCTTTCTTCTCTGTGCCATTTCCCAGTATAAACTTTATAATTCCCACTGATTTATTTCCTTCCACTATCGTGTCTCACTCCTTCAGTTACTTCACCTTCTTTAATAGAACTGGAAGATGTGTTTCCATTCTGTCCTCTCTTCCCGTTGATGCTATCCATTACTGTCTGAAATGCTATCATGTCTCGGTCTGACTCTCCTAGAAGGGTGTCTCCCTAGATTCAACTGGCTAATTTCCCCACTGCTGACCACTGTCTCTCCAAGTCATAGTTCTGATTACTCCAATCTCTTTAAAAACCAATACCTAAAAATGAAGTCCAATTCAAAAGTGGCATATAACACCGTTCAGGCATAGACTCAACATACAAGTCATACTTCATCATCCTAACTCTCCACAGAGCTATTTATTATTGATTTAGTTCTTTAATTTTTCTATGCAGCTGTTTCTCTGAGTTGCTGCTCATTCTTTCCCGTCAGTTGGAATGTGTAGCTGGGAAATGTTTATATGTCATACTGTAACATTTCCACTATATGAAGGAAAAATTCATCTTGATTATAATCTATTTGATCACCATATATGTGGCCCCCACATTGCCCAGAACATACAGTGGCTCTGACTATATTAGCTTTTATTGATATTCTCCCTCTGGGAACCAACACAAGGCAGTGGATAAAGGCTTGAGTTTACAGTTAGGGGACAGTCCTGGCCTCTGTCTCCTATTGATGGTTAACCAAGTCATTTAGATGTCTGATTATCTCAAAAGTGCTGAAAATAATGGTTGCTTTTTGCTTAAGATCTAAGTATGAATATAAACCCTCTTCAGATACTTGTGACCCAGGAATGCAGAGGACTGCTTATTCAGGTGACAGAAACTCTAAGTGTCAAAGGGGGAGGGCAGAGCAAACCAGATTTTACAAGCAGGAACTGCTCTTCCCCTAAAACAGAAGAGGAGAGAGAAGGCAACAAAGCTCCTGGGTCCAAGTACAGGTCTGACTTGTGGATGTGGAGCCCCAGAAAGGCAGTCATTTGCTACTAAGAGGGTCTCATCCCAATTGTGCTTCCAGACCCACCTGGGAGGCAGGTAATAAGGAGTTGAGGGCGTGGCCTGCAGGATCGGGCCCTTGCCATATAGAACAGAAAAACAATGAAGAATAAACAGGGGGTAAGAAAAGTACTTTTATTGGGTTTTTATTTACTAAGAGGATTGATATAAACCAGAAAATTTAAGAAAGGCTTTTCTAAGCTGAAGAGATCCATAAAACACCTAACTTGTAAGTTTTCGGTAGTCATGACAGTATAGTCACCTGCATTTTAAACTGCCCCAAACTAGGTAGCTGAGACACAGTCTCAGGTGAGATTGGCCACACATACCATCAAGCCTAGCCTCAGGACAAAATAGACATCCTCATTCTGATCTCCCAGACATCATACTTGCTTTTTAAATGTTGGAATGATTTATTGTCATGTTCATTTAGGGAGAAAATGGCTAAGGCATAATGCTGTCACTATTCATTACCCATCTGCAACTTAAAGACCATAAGATGATCAAGAGGAAATTAGAGAAAATGAATGTTACCATAAGGGAACTGTTTAGGTTAGGGAGAAAAATGATTTTCTTTGCCTAGTGAGATAAGGCAATTCATACATTCAACTAGCAAACCTAACCTACCCATTAGTTATTGTGTGCTAAGCACTGAGGTAGATACTTGATGAAGTTCTTAGCTTCATGAAGTCCGTGATCTACTGATGGGAGGTGAGAAATCACCTAATGGGGTTCAGGACATGACACTCCCAAATATTTACACTGACAGAAATGAAGAAAACTGAAACAGTTCACCAAATCTAGGAATGACCTTGTGGTCTTTTGAAGAAGAAGATCCTAAACACCACATGTGAAAGATAGCACTCAGATATCTGGAAGAAAGACCCACCTTTGTCTCTGCAGATAAAATGGCCCAAAGAAGTCTCTAGAAAGACAGGCCTTACTAAACATCTCCTAGTTCATTAAATCAGATGCTTTGTTCTATTATATCTCTCCATGCCACTCTTCATCAATTTTACTATTAAAACACATTCATGTTTAACCATTTTAGGAGTCTTTATTTACTTAAGAAAGCTCATGTGTCATGTAAAACTTCTATTAAATATGTATCTTTTTATTCTGTTAATCCATCACTTGTGATTTCTTATGTGTTTATTTGATTGATTTCATTACTTTTCTGTTTCCTCCTTTTGGATATTTTTGTTATCTTTAAGTACTTGTACAAAAGAGTTGCCATTCACCAAAGTAGTTTGTTAGTACAGTCTGTCTTGATAAATGTCACCTCTCCCAACATTGTCATCAACCCTTCCCAACCTACCCCTTTCTTTACTTAATTTTAGATTATATATTGACTTTTTTGCCATTTATTACAGCAGTATATATGTACAATGCATCTTGATCTATGTCATCATTTCAACATCTTCACCCCCCTTTGACACACCCCTTCCCTTATATTTTTAAAGGAATTCTTGCCCTCATTCTCCCCTTTTGAGAAAGAGATTGTGTATGTAGCACAGGCTGTACTGAACTCTGAATCTTCATATCTTTGCCTCCTGAGTGCTGGGATTATAGGCATATATCACCATGCCCAATGTAATCTATCTTTTGTTATAGAAGCCTCAACCATAAGCCTAATATACATAAATATGTAATAAATCATATATGTTATAATGATATATATAAATATATCTATATATACGATATGTCATAATACATTTCCCCTATTAGATGAGCTGCCGGGTATAATATAGCTTACAGGTAGAACAATTTTCTAGCATGCACAGAGCCTTCAGTTCAATCTCCAGAACAGCAGCAGCAACAACAACAGCAAGACAGTAATAATGAGAATGCAGAGTGGTAAAAGCTATGAGAAAGTAGCAAAGAGCTTAGCAAGGCCTTGGTAATAGTTGAATAGTTGGTTGCAGCTGTGGACTAATAGCAGCTCCTCACTCCAGTCCCCATCTTCATTGTTCTCTAGCACCTCACTCCTGTCACATCTATGAGATCAAAGTCTTCTTCAATGCATTGCTTATCAAAGTATAATGTGTTTAGAATGAAATTTTATTTATGAATATTGCATATTACTCTCTCTTGTATATAGTGTATTTTTAGACACACTAGTTTATGCACACACTAAAGCTGATCTGACTGGACTGAAGTAATCAAATGAAACCCACAGTGGGCTGGCTATCTTTTTATCTGCAATACCTCCTTTCCCTTATCTTCTCCTTTCCCTTTTCTTTTAAAATAAACACTAGTCTATTTTTGAAGAAAAAAAAAGTAGGAGAAATTCAGTGTTGAAGCCAAGAATGGTGATGCCTGCTTGTAATCCAAGTACTTGGGAGGCAAGACAGGAGGATCACAAGTTCCAGCTCAGCCTGTGGCTACATGGTGAGAAAGCTCTCACTTGAGCTATATAGTCAGATGCTATTTCAGAAAAGCCAGGCCAAACCCAATAAATTAAATAAACGTTGCAGTGTGCTTAAGAGTAAGAACAAAATTGATTTTTATCATATTAAAATTATATAAAAGGTGCCTGAATAGTAGGAATATTTCCATGGATATATAGTTATAAAATTATGTAAATATTCACAAGAATAAAATATATATATATAGTTACAAAAATTATCTCTATATTCTTAAAATAGCTAATATCCATTAATTACAGGAATTATTTCCTGCTTGTGGGGAATATTTATTTATTTATTTTTGAATATACCATTCTAAAGGCCATGAAAATACAGTGACAAAACAAGTAAAACAAAATAAAATGAAATAATAACTGCAACCACAAAATAAAGCCATGTATCATCTAATGAGGATAAATTGGTCCAGATGGCCATAGGAAATGTTTTGACCAGACTCTTAATATGTTTCATTTATATTTACATATTCCATGTGTTTCCCTAGGAAACATAGTTTATGTACATCATCATCATATTCATTGCTCTGGTATAAGTTAAAAAAACGGCAGGATTTCTTGTATATCTGTATTTTTAAAATAATCTTAACTTATTGTCCAGACATATTAAATGATTCCTTTCTATGTTTCACTAGTGTGCTATCTGGTCCAGTGAGCCTGTAGAAATATTTCAATTGTGAAATGACAAAAATCTTCTAATATGGTCTTTTTTTCTTTGTGAGGATAAAGAACAGATTTTAAGGCTTCTGCTTCAATGTTTGATTCCTTGTTATTTGGGAATCAGCTAAGCAGAATATCATATTCAAGAACACACGTGAACATGTACACACACACGCTCACAAATGAATATATATACTCATTATGAGCATGAGCACATCTCTGGTGTCTTTGGGTTTCTTTTCACCTTTGAGGCTGAGGATTTGAGAAGTCTTTAAACAAAGAAAGGCCTCTTTTTTTTTTTTTTTTTTTTTTGGCCAGTCCTGGGCCTTGGAATCAGGGCCTGAGCACAGTCCCTGGCTTCTTCCCGCTCAAGGATAGCACTCTGCCACCTGAGCCACAACGCCCCTTCTGGCTGTTTTCCATATATGTGGTGCTGGGGAATCAAACCGAGAGCTCCATGTGTAGGAGGCAAGCACTCTTTGCCACTAGGCCATATTCCCAGCCCAAAGAAAGGCCTCTTGATATTAGTCTCCTAGGCACAGTTGGCAGGTCTGCTAGTAAGCAGCTCCATCCTCACCTTTCAGGTCAAGCAGATCCCACTCCTTTGGGAACCATCACAATCACCTGCAGAACCCACACATGGCATTTCATCAAAGAGCCAATTGAGTATCACTGCAGTGCCGGTACTCTATTTCTGCCATGTCTACACTGGTCATCATCCCACACATAACCATCAGTGCTTCTTACTTAAGGTTTCATTAAATGATCTCAAAGGGCTATTCCAAATACTTTAAAAAAAATAAATGAATAACTCAATACAGGGAATGAGTTAAAAAATTAGCTGGAAGAAATTTTCCTTCCATTCTCTTTCTGCATTCTAACACACAATTAGAGGCCACAGTTGAGCATTTGTTACCCAGATGGCTATTATCAGCTGCTCACAACTCTGCAGACTCATCATCAGGACTCAATGGGAGAAAAATGAACAGCCATGCCTTCACATTAATCCTTTTGATTTGCACTTTTTAAAGGGGGTGTCCATTGGTAATGGAGCTAGTTCAGCTGTAAGGAGTCACTGGGATTCAATCCTGTCAGCCAACATCATAAAAACATACAAATATAGACTTAATTTTCTATTCATGAAGGATTAGCAAGCCTATGATCTAAATTATTGTGTTAGTTGACCTGAGTTGTGAGGCAGTGATTTAATCAGAACTTTTCTCCTATTTAAATTCCTTATTATTGTCTTCTACGTTCACATTCACATTTATCATCCTACTGGGTCATTTATTATGGAGATCAAATATTGCTCATGTGTACGATCTCTTTATTCTTTTTCCACATTGATAACTCACCCCTGCCCTCCTCCCCTGCCGCATTGCTCCATTGTCCTTTAGTCAGAATTTTTCTTTCATTATGTACAAAGTGGTACTGCCATTATTCCCCTCTGGAAGGAGTTTTTGTTTGCTCTGTGAGATCATTTACTCTGAAGACTGAGCCGAGGGTAGTGAAAGAGAAGGGAAAGCCAGCTGGTTCATATTAATGACCACACTCTTCCTTAGACTGGGGGAAATTATTCGAGGCATTCATGTAGTGTCCTAGCTATGATAATGCTTCATTTCCAGAGTTATGGAAATTAACTTGCATGCCACATAGAAAGTAAATATTAAAATACTCTACCAATTCCAAGTCATCTAAGTTTTATTTCTTCTTACTAGCATTTCCTGGCTCATATGGCATCTCCCTAAACACTGAAATATGGGCCTTATAGTTGTTTTATTTGATGTCCTTCTAGATAAGGACAGAAAAAAATCATCTTTCCTTTGGCAGGGTGGGATGTTGTGAGGTAGATGTTCAGTAACCACTTATTAAGAACTCAGGTAGTCACCTGAGTGTTTATCTAGTTTATTAAGAGGTCCATAACATTTATGAGATAGACGCCAATAGGTCTTTCTCAATACTTAAGCAGTAACTATTCATTCTATCTGTCCAGCACCAAATAATTTGGTTTGAATTGTCATCAGATCATGTTGTGGATAGGAATTGAGCCTCCTAACTGTGCCTTCTACATATAGATGTTCAGTCGTCCCTGTGTTGTAATTAGTAGCTGACCAGCTTGTTTGTTCCCTCACCCACTTCCTCTGCTGCTGCATTGCTTTTGATGGATGGAGCACTCATTGCTCAAGCCACGTTCTGCATTTACATACCACAGTGGATTGGCTGTCTTTCTACCTTTGATTGATGGACTCATTAGATGGATCTATAAAAAGCTTTTCATAAACCTTGATTTTATAACCAAGAAAATTCACACTTTTATTATTTTGAATATTCTGTAAGTCAATGATTTCTACTTGGGCTGATTAAAAGTACATTATTAAGTCAGGCCCTGGTTGGCTCATGCCTATAGTCCTAGCTGCACAGGAGGCTGAGATCTGGGGATCATGGTTGGAAGCCAGTCAAGGCAGACAAATCCATGAGATTTTTTTAAAATCTAGAATTAAATAGCAAAAAGCCCAAAGTGAAGTTGTGGCTCAGAGTTAGAGCACTAGCCTTGAGCAAAGAAGCTAAGGGAGAATGCCAGGCCCTGAGTACTAGCATGCATTCAAAAAAAGTTATTAAAAGCAAAGCTTATAAATGAAAAAGTTAATGAAAAAAAAGATGTCCCTGTGTTTTCTTTCTTTTCTTATTATTGTATATTAATTCTACACAAAAGTTTGCCCATGGCATTTCACACATGAATATAGTGCACTTTGGTTTGTTTTGTCTCTGTTCCCACACATATTTCTACACTTTTTGGGTTTGCAGTCAATCTTGACTACACTAAGCACATAGCATGCAGAATGGGAGAAAATGTTTGCCAATTTATAAGGAATTAATAAGCCAAATGCACAGGGAGGTCATGAAAACTAAAATCCAAAGAACCACAAGACAATTAAAACATGGAAAAATGAATTCAATAAGCTGTTTTTATAAAATAAAGAAGTATAAATCACTAATAAATACATTAAGAAATGTTTAACATGCCTGGCTACAAAGAATATTTTCTTTATTTTGAGCAACAAATACCAGTGTGTTTTTTTTTTTTATTAATTTACTTAATGTTATTATAGAGGCGGTATACAAAGGGATTACAATTACATGAGTCAGGTAATGAGTACATTCCCTTTCGTACAGAGTCTTCTGTTTCCTCCAGGTCTCCATGTCCCTCCCTCCCATCTCCACCCACTGGTTATATAGTTTCCTTTCATCTGTGTCCAGTGTGCTCCACTGCTGCATTTTTTTTCACCCTATTTCCCTTGAGTTCCATACCCCCCAACTCTTCCAAGATGTTCATTTGAACATACCATACATAAGGTAAAGAAGACAGAATCATTAAAAACTGAAAACTAAAATTAAAGAAAGAAAGGGAAAAAGTAGGACTGGAATGTGGCTTAGTGGTAGAGTGCTTGCCTAGGATGCATGAAGCCCTCGGTTCAATTTCTCAGCACCACACAAACAGAAAAAGCCAGAAGTGGCACTGTGGCTCAAGTGGTAGATCGCTAACCTTGAGCAAAAAGAAGGTCAAGGACAGTGCCCAGGCCCTGAGTACAAGCCCCACAATTGTGAAAAAAAAGAAAAAATAATAAAAAGAAATTCTCATTTCTATGTGTTGGAGTTTGTTTCAGTATGTATTTTGTTTTACATAAATATGAAGGGACACTTAGCAATTCTGCCTTTTTGTTTCTCTCCTAAGAGTATCCTCTTTGGGTTCTATTGTTTGTGAGTATCTAGACTCTTGTATATTTTCTCATATCCCAGTGTATTTTAGATCCAATTTCTGCATATCAGAGAGAACATGTGCCGTTTGTCTTTCTGAGCTTGACTTACCACACTTAACATGAGTTGTTCTAATTCCATCCATTTCCCTGCAAATGACATTGTTTTATTTTTTCTAATGGCTGTGTAAAATTCCATTGTGAACAGGTACAAAATTTTTTAGGTCCAATTGTCTATTGTGGGGCATCTGGGCTGTTTCCCTGTCTTACCTATTGTAAATACTGTGGCAATGAACATGGATGTGCAGGTGTCTTGATCATATCCTGGTTTGTGATTTTCAGTGTAGAAGCCAAGGGATGGTATGGCTGAATCATATGGAAGGTCTATGCTTAGTTTTTTTTGAAGAATTACCA
Organism: Perognathus longimembris pacificus; assembly: GCF_023159225.1. Lineage (NCBI taxonomy): Eukaryota > Metazoa > Chordata > Mammalia > Rodentia > Heteromyidae > Perognathus > Perognathus longimembris. Next base: position 96,533,275 of record NC_063162.1, on the reverse strand, counting down.
GACTGCTGTCCAGAGTGCTTGCACTAGTTTACATTCCCATCAACAATGCAGTAGGGTTCCTTTTCCCCCACATCCCAGCCAACATTTGTTGTTGCTGGAATTCACAATGTTGGCCAATCTAACTGGTGTGAGATGGAATCTCAGAGTTCTTTTGATTTGTACTTCCTTTATGGGCAGAGATTGTTAGTACTTGTGGAAGACATATACGTAGACATTGCAGATCAAAGCCAAGTACTTAGCAAGGATTACAAGGCAAAAGAAGACCCAGCAAAATTTAAATATATGAAAACAGGGCGAGGACCTTTGGGTCCAAACTGGAAGCAAGAACTTGTAAATCAGAAAGACTGCCCATATATGTGTGCATACAAACTGGTTACTGTCAAGTTCAAGTGGTGGGGCCTGAAGAACAAAGTGGAAAACTTTATACATAAGCAAAAGAAATGTCTGTTTACAAGCTTTCACAGGCAACTGTTCTGTTGGCTTGATAAGTAGGTTGACCTGACGATGGATGGCATTCAAGGGATGGAAGAAGAGATGAAGAGGCAGCTGGATGAGATGAGACAAAAGAACCCAGTGAAAGGAATGACAGCGGATGACTAAACTCACTCCTCCCCCTTCTGCACTTTTTGCAAGACAATGGTCAACAGGAAGGCCCAGCAGCTCCAGCCTCCTGAGTGATAGGCCATCTTGGGACACAGCCTTTCTGTGCCCATTCTTCAGGCAACTTCCAATCCGTCCCTTACTGTAACTAATTCTAGATGCCCTTTAATATTGTGAACAAATAGACTGTCTGGTATTACAAAGCCTGTGTGCTCGGGAGCCTGCTCCTCTGAGATATATGGTGGGTAGGTTGCTGTATTAACAGGTCCTCCTTCTCTCTCCATTGTATTCTGACCCATTTCTGTATGTGCCCCCAACCTTTATTAACAAGTGACATTTTTAGTCTTTCAAAATAGCTGCCTTTTTGTGATGTGGTGATTTAAGTTCACTTGTTTTCAACCTTGGAATAAACTGAGGTGTTTTGCTTCCTGGGCAGATCTTTGCAATTTTGAGTGTTCACTTGGGGAGAGAGAATGAGTTAAAAATAGTTGTTCTCCTAGTTCCACACAATAGGAATGTGACTTCCTAACTCTGATCTCTGCTCTGAAGTACCAAGGTGGTCCCCAACGTCCAGACAGTCTCTGCTTAATGAAATTTAGCAAAGTAAAAAAAAAATGTGTTTCATTGTCATCTTACCTTGTCTTCTGAGAAGTCTCTCCTCAGCTCCCTGGCCCATTTAGTGATTGGTTTATGAAGTCTGGGAGGGGTTAGTTTCTTGAGTTCCTTGTATATATTGGATATTAGGCTTTTATCTGATATATTGTGGATAAAGATATTCTCCTAGTTTGATGGCTGTCTTTCTAATTTAGTAACTGTATCTTTAGCTGTGCAGAAATATTTTATTTTTATGTAGCCCCACTTGTCAAGTCTCTCTCCTATCTGTTGTGCCCCTGGAATTCTTTTCAAGAAGTTTCTCCACTACGGAGCTAACAAAAACAACTTAGTATTGGCATGAAAATAGACCTGAGTATCAATGGAGCATATCAGAAGACCCAGAAGTAAAACCATACACTTACAGTTATCTGATATTTGATAAGGGAGCCAAAGATAAACAGTGGGGGAGAAAGGCTCTTCAATAATTAGTGTTGGGAAAACTGGCCATCCATATGCAGAAAACTAAAGTGGATCCCTGTTTGTCAGCATGAACTAACACCAATTCAAAGTGGATCAAAGACCTCAACATCATACCTGAAACTTTGAAACTACTGCAAGAGACAGTAGGAGAAACATTAGAATATTACTGTTTCTAAAGAAAATAATTTCATCAACAAAGAGATCATTAGTGTTTTAATTTTATATATTAGTGTTTTATTTGTTTGGTAGTCAAACCCTTATTTCTAAAGATGCTCAGAAATTCATTTATGTATATATATATATGTATATATTTATGTATGCATTTATTTCTCAGTACTGGTACTTGGAATTCAAGGGTCTCACACTTGCAAGTATTCTACCACTTGAACTATGGCCTTATTCCTTTTTGCTTTATTTTTCAGTTGGGGGTTCTCACACTTTTTGCCTTACTGGCCTCAAGGGTTATCCACACACATGCACCACCACATTCAGTTTTTTTTTTAGATTAAATCTTGCTAACTTTTTTTGGAGAAACCCCCTGTTGGGGATTCATCTTGGCCTTAAGGGGGGAAGGGCGAGGAAAGCTCTCCTGAGACGCCGCCCTTCCCCCAGCCCTGGGGCAGTGTGGAAGTGAGCCACACCTATCTCCTTCTGGGTCCGGAACCCTATGGCTTCCTTGGCCGGTAAGGAGGGAGGAAAAGGGGATCTCATTCAGCCACGTGCACTTTAGGCTTGCCCCTGTCCCTTTGCTCCACCTTGGCCACCCGTGGGTAGGGCGCCCAGGGGAGAGGGTGAAAAGGGGAGCACTGATAAGGGAGTAAGCTGAGCATCCCTGAACCAGGGGAGGTAAATCTAGCCCAGCAACCCCCAATGTTAATGTCTGCCTCCCAAGTAACTAGGATTACTGTGATAATTTTGAATAAAGAAAAATGTATATATTTTCAAAAATATCTCTTTGTCTAATCACTGAGGAGATGGACACTGTTAATATTGTGTGAAGGATTCTGATCCTCTGTTGACTCTTGCCACCTGACTTCAATACCCACTTGCTACTATGTGGTGATTGAAAGGGGAGATGGTATTCTTTTAGTCTGTTGGCCAAGCTGCCAATCAAATAGCCACTCACTCTTGTGTAGACTTCTTGCCTTTTCTGGGTGATTTTCTTGGATCCCCAGCACAATACTTGAATGACTGTAGAAGTTTCTCAGTGATGAAACTTTACTTTCCCTAAGTTGCTGGCCATTATTTCTGGCCTTTCCTTCCTAACCATCTTCTTGGAAATGAAGAGGTGAAGCATGGGAAGTCCTGATGGAGTCAGGGGTGAGTAATTTGCTCCCAATTATTGGCAGTTGAATTGGGATACTAGGTGCCTGCTTCATTAAGTTATGAGTCATAGTCAAAGTCGTAAGGGACTAAATAAAGACCAGACTCCCTTCCCCAGGCAATGTGGTTCCAGCATTACAAAAGGCAAATGTGACTTATATATTTGCTCATATCTGTTTCTCATGTGAAATAGGATTCATTTGGATTTGTAGAGCTCACTCATTTCGGTGGTCCTGGTTATTATTATCAAAGTACTATTTCTTTTTAATTCTCTTTTCAAATGTGAATGCAAAAGTAGAAATTTTCTTGTTTGGTATTTCTGTCTTTGTGCAAGTGTTATTTTTCTAGGTCAATAAACTTCTTTGAAAAAAATTCAAAATTGCATTGAAGGTGCTTGCCTGGCTTGAACTCAATTTGAATATCATCAGGGAAAATGTGATCAGGAATGAGAAAGAGAAAGAGAGAGAGGCAGAGAGAGAGAGAGAGAGAAGAGGAAAGCAAAAAAGCACACAAAGCTGGTCCTTTTTTTTCCCTTTATGAATAGTGTGTGAAAGGATACTTGGTTCAGAATGTAAAGGTTCTTATCCATGCAGAGAGAGCAGGATGAGCTGGTGCAGAGGATGAGCTACATGGAGAAAATGAAGTGATTGTTCTGGTGGATGTGGTGTGCGTGTGTGTGTGTGTGTGTGTGTGTGTGTGTGTGTGTACGGTATATATCTTTTTTAAATTTAATTTTATTGTCAAAGTGATGTACAGAGGGGTTACAGTTACATGCGTAAGGTAATGAGTACATATCTTTTCAAACATTGTTATCGCCTCCCTAGTTTTTCTCCCACTTTCCCTCTACCCTTTGCATATTTTCCCTTGCATTTTTCCCTGGGTACTGGTCACAGGTGTCATCTGCAGAAGCATTAGAGTGGGATTCTTGCTTACATCAAACAAAGCCTTGAAGCAATCTCTCAGATATTTAGAACAAAAGCAATGACTACATACAAAGTTCCATGTAGAACCAGTCAGTGCTAAGTGAAGAATGCTGAAAGGAGTCATTTATGTTTCTTGGTAGATAAAGTAAACTGTCTTTGTGTTCTAATAGTTTCCAGAAGCTGCTGCTATACCTGTGATTTGTCTACACTTAGCATGAAATAGGCACAGACTCTAAGAATTTTCTCATCTCTACTGTCTGGTGTTTCTTGGCTCCTCCAGAGCTTAGACTTTCTTCTCTGTTGATTTTCCCAGACCCTTCCCACATTTTCCTCCCCACTGGACTAAATCCACTTCATATAAATAAATTACAGTTTGTATTAAGTTTTGAAACACCAGGGCTAAAATACAGAAAAGTTAATATTTCAATAAACAAAAAATGAATGCTATGTTTATGTCTACCTCCAAATAGAAACCATCATGTCATTAAAACAGGTTATCTATTGACCTAGTGGTGTGAATTTGTAGGGCTCAAAGCTAAGGACCTTTGACAGTGGTTAAAGTAGTGTCCAAAAATTCAAGTAACACAATAATACTTAATCTATGACATTACTGCGATAAATACTCTACCTCATGAATTTAGAATGACATTAAACATTTTTGAAGTAGTTAAAATTCTAAATAGATAACACAATTTGAAGGCAGTTTGGCTTATGTAACAATGCATTTATGTGGTTACTATCTTCCCATTTCCGTTGGCTCTTTAAAAATCAGATGCTGCAGCTGCCTGAAACAGGCTTAAAAAAATATTTGTTAAGATGAAATCAACTTTTTTTTGCCAATCCTGGGGCTTGAATTTAGGGCCTGGCTTTATTTTGCTCAAGGCTAGCACTCTACTACTTGAGCCACAGAGTGACTTCCAGCTTGTTCTGTATATGTGGTGCTCAGGAATTAAACCCAGGGCTTCATGTATGCTAGGCTAGCACTCTACCACTAAGCCATATTCCCAGCCCTGAAGTCAACTTTTAAAAAGTGTATCTTGATCCTTAGTTCCATGTATTTTCGTTTGTTTTTCAATAGTGATTTTATTACTTTAACAATTACCTCATATTTACTCTTTGTCTTTAATTTATTCAGGCACTTTGGCTCTAAACACAATAACTTCACAATGCCAGCGGAGGTACCAAGAAATGTCCCTGCTTGTTACCTCTGCTCACCAAATACTACTAGTCCTGGCAACACAAAAACCTCTTTGCTTCTGGGTTGCTGTGTCCCAAGAATAAAATGTGAACCAAACAAGGTGTTTATGTTTACTAGCATGCATTTCTTCCCCACAAATCATACAGGACTTAAAACAGTTAACTGCACGTATAGCAAAAACTGGGGTTATAGGCTTGAACCACTGTCTATAGTTCCGCTTGAATTTTTGTGACTATTAGTAACAGAAAGAAAATTGCTCAATTTTCTTCTTACCTGACACATTCTAGGATTAGTATTTAGTTTTCACTAATTCATCCAGCCCTCTTGATATTCTTGTGAGAGTTAGTATGTTGACATCTATTTTAAAGGGAAATTAAATACCAAGGAATTGATTTACTATCCCAAGTTTATAAATCAAGAAAATATCTTAGCTGAAATTGGGGTGCAATGACTCTTCTCTTTGGAGCCAGAGTTCTCAGAGCCACATACTTGACCCCATCCTTGGAACACAACCCGGACAGCTGTACATGGAAGTGCTGTAGTACTTTTAAACATTCTGTGCTTCTCCTCTCAAACTAAATTGGCATTTTGTTCCCAGAAAAATATGAAGTCACGTTTGTGTATTTGTAATTAAACAAGCATATTATCTAAATTACAAAATTTGCATGCAGCAATTTATAACAACTCAATACCAACCATGTTAAGAAAACACTTAGCCTCAGTAACACAGTTTATAATTACATGCAGGTTAATGTAGAGTGCAGCAATGCCCTATGGTAAGGTAGAAAGTATGTGGAGAGGAGGAACTTGCACATATGCACCTCTACCTAGACTTGAACTCAGGTCTGGGTCACTGTCTCTTGATTTTGTTTCCAAAGCTAATTCCCAATCACTGGAACCACAGCTCCATTTCTGTTTTTTTGTTTTTGTTTTTTGCTGGTTAACTGGAGATAGTATCTCAGACTTTCCTACCTGGACTGGCTTTGAACTGCAATCTTCAGAACTCAGCCTCCAGAGTGACTAGGTTACAGACGTGAGCCACCTGTGCCCAAGTTTGGAAAGAGTTTTAATGATTAAGATTCCCTGAAACACAATACAACTAGAGATAACTGAGCTGAAACAGAGTTATCTTCTTTCAATGGTTGTCTTCCATAACCTTAAAACAGGGTTGTACCTGCGCTATCTGTGTATCTTATCTGAGTACATTGGAAACCGTGTATACTGGTATTAGAACTAGGAAATAGAAAGGGAATACCAAAATCGAGAGACACAGGGTAAAAAAAGACAAAAACTACAAAAGCAATACTTGCAAAACTGTTTGGTGTAAATGAACTGAACAACTCATGGGGGGGGGAAGGGAAAAGGGGGGCGGGTAGGGGGAGTGAGGGAGGCGGTAACAAACAGTACAAGAAATGTATCCAATGCCTAAAGTATGAAAGCATAACCTCTCTGTACCTCAGTTTGACAATAAAAATTTAACAAAACAAACAAAAAAAACCCAGGAGATGTACACAACCATCCTTTCGGGATAACAATGTTTAAGTTTTCACATATGGAAGTGAGGGAAGGTGCTGGGCCAGGCCTGGCTGCATCAACGGTGATGCTAACGTGCTAAGAGATGCACCCAGGCACCCGCAGAGCAGCCCAAACAATAACCTGAATCATCCTGCAAATCTCACTAGAGTGACACAGAACAAAACATTCATGCGAGATTCAATATCTAGCAACCCATGCTCTACTGTGATTAGAAGGAGCAAACTTGCTTCTCACAAATCACCCATCAGTGAGTGTCTAGTGTCTTTTTATTAAGCCAGTATTTCACTGGGCCCAGAATGATGTTGTAAGGCCAAGGAGAGCCTTGTCATTCCTAGATAATTGTGCTAGTCACAAGAGTCTCAGATAATATGCACTGTGTTCTTTAAAACGTTTGTAAAAGTTTATTTGTGACAGCTGTTGTTAAGGAGATCAAGGAGACATGCATACTGTGTTACTCTGGTCCCCTCAGCAAGGACCAGAGCTTGCCACACACTAACCCTGGGAGGCAATGTATAACCTGCTTACTTGCTGTACATTTATTCAAAGCCTGAAATACATTTGGAAATCAAATTAAAAAAAAATTAGCCCAGTGCTGGTGGCTTAGTCTGTAATCCTAGATACTTAGGAGGCTGATATCTGAGGATCATGGTTCAAAACCAGCCTGAGCAAACAAACTTATCTCTTCAATTGACTCTTATCTTCAATTGACTAGCAAAAAGCCATACATGGAGATGTGTCTCAAGTGATAGAGCACCAGCCTTGAGGGGAAAAATAGTCAAGTGAAAGCTCAAGGTCCTGACTTCAAGCCCCAGTAATGACACTAAACAAACAAACTAACAAACAAATAAAATAACAAATAGACCAAATTTCTGTAATTAGCTAGGTCACTAAAAGTATAGAATCTCATGTTTTGATATGTTGTTATGTTTCCCCTAATATATAGTTACAATACAGAACAGTATACTTTGAATATATTTTTCTCTTTAATATCTGAAAATACATTTATCAAAGTGACATTATTCACTGAAAGTGTGTACACTGTCAGTCTATCGTCTACTTCAGGGCTGTTATATTTCCAATAGGACTGAATACCACCAGCATATGTCTTACATATGTCTGTGACAAAAATCTTCCCTAGCTACAAAAGAACCTCAGGTCTACTGAGGGGAGACATCTAGAGATACAAATAATTGTGATCAATTCCCTTATGAAGAATCTTTTTTATTTCCCAAAGGAAGACTATTTGACATACTGTTTTAGATAATCAGCTCATGCACAAATACTCAAAATGCTACCAATTTCCTGGAAATACAAATGACACTTGTCATAAGATACTGCTATACCACTGTCAGGCATATGTGAAAAGACATGTAAGTCCTCATAGTATAGGAACATGGGCCTACCCATGCTTCCAGAAGCACTATTCACAGTAGCTAAATTGTGTAGTCAGCCTAGGTGCCCATCAACTAATGAGTGGATAAAGAAAATGTGGTATATAAAACAATAGGGGTATTATTCAGCCACAAAGCAGAATGAAATTATGTGGTTTGCAGAAGAAAAAAAAAAACTGAATGGAACTAGAGCTCATCATGTTAAGTAAAATAAAGCAGATTAAGAATGAGAAGTGCCATGTGTTCTTTCCCATATGTGGAATCTAGGCCTTAAGAAAAAGTAATGAGAAACTCAGCTCCTGTGACTGAGCCCAGAAATCCATGGGTTTAATTTCCCCCTACTTTGACAACCCAGAAAGGAATCTAGGAGGTTCTAATCTTGACCTCTCTCCTAGGACCTGACACAGGTTCCTGATGAGCCCTAAAAGGAGATTCCTGTGGGCCATAGCGATCATGTCTTAGGGAGTGTCCCAGCGGTGACAATGGCAATGTCTTCATCGCACTATGACTGTAATGGAATCATGGCTTGGTTCTACTTTCCTGACTCCACAGATACCAGACCAGAATCCCCAAGCCTGCTGCTTCTTCTAATTCATGGGCTGCTCTGTGAGCTACCTTATAGCTCTCCATGAAATTCAGTTTCCTCTGCATCAGTTTTATTTGCAGTTGCTAACAAGTTTAACTGACACAGAATTTCTAACCCAAAATTAAAACAATTAATCACTGCAAATAGAGATGACGGAAGGTGTGTGTCTCTGATGCTCACCTTCATTTGCCACAAAGTTAATTGCCCAGAGGACTGTGGAAAGTAGGGTAGTGAAAATAGGGAAGCATGCTAATGAGATTAATGACTAGGGTAGTTGGAGGTCATAGCTAAAACTGTTAAGGCTTGGTTGTAACATGGGAGGCTGGGGATAGGAATTATCTTCTTTATTTATAAAGTGTGTTGGCCATGTCATTGCTGTCACCAAGAAGTTAGTCACTGTATAGATGGGGTCACAATCTCTTACTTCACAATTTCATATTGGCTATATATTCCTGGAGGTATATTGAAATGCTACCTTCATATTAAATATGTTCATCAGTAGTTTGTCTAATCTGTTCTTGCTTGTACTTTACAGAGCCATGTATCACTGAAGATAACACCCAATTTGTACTACTACCCCTTGCTGTACTGCTCTCACAGTAATTTTGGTGGGATGATATTGAGCTTTAAATATTTCTCCTACTCGACAGATACACTAACACGGAATCACATCTGGATCCATGTCTTTTGAAACAGGGCTCTACAAAAGCAAAAAATTTCCAAGAGTCATCCATCCTTGGGGCAAACCAACTTGAAAGAGAAGCAGATATTCAGAAGAGGAGAGAAGACAAGAGAAGAGGAGAAGAGAGGAGAGGAGAGCAGAGAAGAGAAGAGAAGAGAAGAGAAGAGAAGAGAAGAGAAGAGAAGAGGAAGAGAAGAGGAGAGGAGAGGAGAGAGGAGAGGAGAGGAGAGGAGAGGAGAGGAGAGGAGAGGAGAGGAGAGGAGAGAAGAGAATGAAGAGAAGAGAAGAGGAGAGGAGTCTTCTTGGCTTTCTGACTAACAAGGCTCTCAACTTGTCACAGCAATCATTTGCCACTACAGGAAAAGTCTTACTGACAAACAATAAAGCTCTCCATAGAAGAGATCTTATAATTTCTGTTTTAAACTAATATTTGTTTTGCTTTGATTTGGTAATTTTTAAATGGAAAGTTTCTGGTAGGTTGTGTGCTATTAAATCTAGTTTTCCCTTTTTGGTTTTCTATCTCTATGAAATAAATAAAATTATATTTATACTTGCTTAATCTTTACCAGGCACTGTGCCAAGTTAATATTTATTAATTTGTTAATGTTTGGAAAATTGAGGCGATACACAGTATGATAATTAAGGAAGAAAAAACATGTAATTTAAGGAAATTGTCCACAGGTTAAAAATAGGTTTAAAATGTTAAGCATTATGTCGTGCTGTTTCAGAATAATCTGTAAGGTTAACCAAAAAAGTTTGGTGACTATATCTCCTTGTATGAGACACTACTTACTGTTCATTGGCAAAGATCTGGTGTTAAATGGATAAATAAATCTCTTTTGAATGTACATCCAGCATTATCAAATGCATCTTAAATATCCTGTTGCTTATTTTTATCTCATGTTTAAAAGGTCTCCTTCTGTGCTTAGTCAAGTTCAATCTTAAACCTTATATCTAAAACTATTCGTGTTTGATTTCCACTTATTTCTTTACCTAACTATGATTACTCCAATATACATCCTGAATTCTAGACTCTGTACATTGGATTGGGTGATAGTCATACTGTGTTTTATTTCATGGTTTATCCCAAAATGCACAAAGAGCTCCTTTCTTTACAAATGGAATTGACTTGCCTGAAGCTTGATCCTTTATTATAGATGGATTCTTTTCATCCCTCAAACTGAGTTGTAAATTAATCCTTTAATCTTCTGAATATTTTAAGATGATAGTTTCATCACTGAACTATTAGAATTTTCACTGTATGCTTTTGGAACCAAGGTTTTCTCTAGATGCTACAGAGATAATACCAAGTGGTAGTGACTACTCACACTTTTAGAGGCCAAACTTTTGTAATTTATTGATCAATTCCTTCCTCCACAGCCAAATTCATTTTATAAATATATTTGGGCAACCAGACCCTCATATCTCAACTCCTTGAATGCCCCTCTCCAGCATCAACAAATCATTTGGTTAGTTTTTAATCTATTAGAAGTAACACACCAGCAGCAAAGTCTTTTTAAAGAGCAGACTTGAAAAAAATAGGCTGTCACAAAATGTGGAAATAATCTACATGCTATTGGAAAAAAGGATCTCAAAATTCTTGGGTATTTGGAGCATGATTTAAAAGAGTCCTTGGATTATAAATATTAAAGTACTTAAAAGTTTACTTAAATTATTTACAATAAGATTGCTTAAAGCTAATAAGAAGACATTGTAAAATTGCAATGATAATCTAAAGGAAGTTTAACTCTTAATATTCATGGCAAAATTGTGATAGACTACGCGTGCACATTAAAAGAAAATCCTAACTTGTAGAGGAAATCTATGAAAAATCAAAACAACAAGGACTGCTGTTATTGCTAAACTACTGATCAAATAGATATGTTCCTTCCTGATCTCAACAAGATTTCATTTGTTTTACTTTACTTCAGGTATCGCGATGATCATTCCACTAATAACTTAAAGGTCGCTTTAGGCCTTGAGGTAGAGCATGACAAATCCTACACAGATTATTATCTGTTTCAGAGAGTTCCTCTAGGCTTTCTGGAAAAGAATTTAATCTACTCATTCCATTGTGAGAATGAGTTGTAGGCTCTTCCACTCTCCCCCACTCTTTTCCACCCTTATCTTAAAAAAGTGCCCCCATGTTCTCTCTTATATAAGTCACTCTGTGAAGTCAAGATGAGGCTGAGACTTTATAATGCCTTGTCTGTGTCATTTGTATCATTGATGTATCATTTGTCTGCTGCCTAGGCCTGCTGTTAGGAAACTGAAAAACTAAAACCACTTTAGAAAAAAATATTAAGAGAGATACATCAGGACCCTGGAATACAAAGGGTATATCTATATCTCTGTGTGTGTGTGTGAGTATGTGTATGTGTGTGTGTGTAATGAAATCTGAAAAGGACCTGTCACAGAAACAAAAGCAGACAATGGGATTACATCAAACCAAAGATGCTTCTATATAGCAAAAGAAGCAGCTTGGGGGGTCAAGGTATGGCATGAGTGGGAGAACTCCTGCTTAGCCACTTGCTTAGTAAGACAACCAATAGAGTGAAGTGATACCACACAGAATTTTTACTACTTATAAAAATTATTTGTATTTAATTTTACTTTATATAACTAGCATGTACAAAACACTCACTGACAGGTCTTGAAATATATTTTTAAAAAAGAAGTGCCTCACATGAAGAGGTACTCAACACCACTGGCCATAAAAGAAACACAAATTGAAACAACATTGAGATTCCACCTCACCTCAATAAGAATTGCTAATATCAAGAAAACTAATAACAACAGATGCTAGTAGGGATGTGGTGAAAAGGGAAGCATATACACTGTTAGTGGGAGTGTAAACTTTTTCAACCACTCTGGAATGCAGTGCAGCGGTTCCACAAAAGACTAAACATAGAGCTCTCCTGTGACCCAGCAACCCCACTTTTGGGCATATACCCAAAGGATTACAAGGAAGACCACACTAACATCACCAGCACAACTATGTTCATTGCAGCACAATTTCCTATTGCTAAAATATGGAACCAACCCAGATGCCCCTCAGTAGATGAATGGATCAAGAAAATGTGGCACATATACACAATGGAATTCTATGCTGCTATCAGAAAGAATGACATTGTCCATTCATAAGGAAATGGAAAGACTTGGAAAAAAATTATACTAAGTGAAGTGAGCCAAATCCAAAGAAACATAGACTCTATGGTTTCCCTCATTGGTAATAATTAGTACATGTCTGGGATAGTCCTAGCAGAAGATCACAATAACTCAATAACTATGTACATATGAACACATAAGATGATGTGAAGTGAAATGAACTCCAAGTTATGGAAATAAGTGGTTTATCATTTGTGTTGTTATTTTCAATGTACCATATGAAATTACGCCTTTTTCTTCCCCATAGCTTTACCCCTGATTTCAATGTAATTGATTTTGGTACCCTGGCTATTGTATGTATGTTCATCAGAACTAGGGAAGGAAAGGAGAATGTTGGGGATTCACGCTGCCCTTCCCCCAGCCCTGGAGCAGTGTGGGAGGGAGCCCCTCCCACCTTCCGGCCTCAACCGGAAGAGAAGCAAGCGGTCCCCGCCTCTTGGCTTGGCCACGTGTCTAATGGCGGAGGCCTGGCCCTTGGGGATTGTGATCTCCGCCCACAGAGGAAGTTTGTGACATCACCATGACAGACACGGTCTTTAGCCTATGACTGACCTTTTGGCCAGTCCCCCTCCTTTCCCACCATTATCATTATATAACACCCCCCAATTAAATCCTGTGAGACTCATGGACCATCGAATACGTCTCCCCAATGCCTCTCTCCGCCACCATTCCTGACACGTGAGGGGACGGGGGGGGGGGGAGGCTTGGGAAACCTTTCCTCAGCTTAGTGTAATCCATAAGAACACGCTTTGTTCCTTCTGCCGGCGGGAGAGATAAAAGCCGAGTGTTCTTTCATAGTTTGGGATCAGGCATTTCCCCAGGAGATAGGGGGAAATGGGGTCCAGAGCCCCCCAACATATGGCACCCACGCGGGGCGGGAATGCACGGCCGGGAATTTCGGGGTCCAGTAACCTCACAGATTGCACTAAGTGGGTTTTCAGAAGAGGGTGGTGCCCATCCAGATGGGGCAGAAGCATAGAGAGAGAAGCAGATTTTCTGCTGCCCTCCGGGGAATGGGCTCGTGCAGCTTTGCGCGTCCCGCAGAGACGCGGCAGGGGAGCGCTGGGAATGGCGGTGGGAACCCTTGCCCACCTTGGTGTTTCCAGGTCCCGATCTGCAAACGGGTCGTGGGACATGTGCCAAGAGTGATTGGGCTCCCCCCCATCCCCCCGCTCAGGTTCACAGTGGCGGCGCTAAGCGCCTAGTGCGAAAATCTTTGGGCCGCCGAGTGTGGCGGAGGTTCGCGAGTGCCGGAGTGGGTGGCGCTGAGCAGGGCTTCGCGAGCCCTAGGACACAGCACTGAAAAGAGTCGGATAGCGGGCTGGGCACGAGTGCAGTCTGGGCTCTGCGCGGCCTTGAGTTTCCAAGCAACGGTGTGGGCTGGGCGCCCGCGGCGGTGACTACAAGCTTGGGGGCTGGGGCGGATGGCTCGGGTTCCGCAGTGGTGCTTGGGAAATGGCTGGCGGAGACCACGAGCCTTGTGGGGCGCCCAGGGCGGTTCTCCCCCATGCTGGCTCCCTCCCCTCCCCCCGCCTCTGAGGCCTGGGAAGGGTGGCTAATCTGCTTTAAAGGAGACAAAAGGGGTTCTCAGGTTTTGTCAATGTTCGGTAGTTGGAGATTCGTTAACTCTGAGTTTGTGGGCTAAATTCTAAACTTGGTTAGCAGATAAAAGAGATTCCAAATTTTCCCGCTGCCTGCAGCTGGGTGGGGACTCAGACTAACAGACCTCCCTCCAGCAATTGTGCTGCAGCTGGGCGGAGCTAGCGCCTGCATCTGTGAGACACCCCCCCCCACACCCATGCTTCCCTGCACAGTTTTTCTGTTAAACTCGCAGCTACAGGCTGAGTGAGAGAACAGAAGAAAAGCCTCAGATTTAAAAAGGTGAACAAAGAGTTTTGATACAGCAATAAGTAATTTGGTTGGATTTCCTATAATTACCAGTTCAAAGATACCAAAAACTGGAGGAGTTTTTCTGGATGGATGGAAAGTTTGCTTATCTGGTGTGATTTGAAAAATTGTCATGTTGGGAGTCACAGATTTGTCTTGGGATTGGGTGACTAGGAGAGGGTTCCTGTCAGTTTTTTATCAACCACATGGTTCTATTATGGGCAAATTAATACCATTTGCCACTGGAATTCCAGAAAACTTAAATGGCCAATCAAAAAAAGCAATTTTAAGAGCGCTCAGGGTTCATATGTGTGTCTGTGTGTCTGTATGTCTGTCTGGTAAAATTTAAAAGCCGAACAAAATAGGTTTTCAGCCCAATGTTCAGGTGCAAGCAAATATGTCTAAGAAAAACTCCAAAAGGTTCAAATAATACAGCATGTGGTATAAGTACAATGATATAAAACCAGTGTGTTATTTTTTTTATTCAGTGTGTTAAAAGTCAAATGTACATCTAGTCCTGACAATTCTTTGGCATAAATTAAGATTTTATCTTCCCATTTTTCTCTCCTGTGTTCTCATAAACTCTCAAGATCAAGAAATTGGAATCGTTTCATACAAATGTGACTATTAACCTAAATTTTCCTAACCCAAAATTAAACATTTTGCTTCCTAGGATGCAGATCCAACGTGTGTGCTAGCTGTCTGTTCCCAAGCTGCCTGGTTTCACTACTAACGAAATTTTGCAGGCAACCCAAAATGAGATGTGACAGTCTATCCAGAGTTGCCACTGCAGCCTTGCCCAGATCTCTCCATTGCATGGCATGGAACCTGCTAATTTGGGATGAAAGACACAGCCACTGCTAAAACAGAAAATTCCACACTGCTTTAACCCTTTGTTCCCGGTTGTCATTTATCTGCGTTCTCTTTCACTTGCCGGTAAGATTAAATGGTGTGATTCAGGTTGATGGCACATAGATCTCATGTTCCCTAAGTGTTACAGCAAAACCTTAACAAGCAGTTTTTGGTCAGCTCTCAACAAGTTACAAATGGATTATCTCTGTTGTTTTCCTTGTTGCTCAATTGGAGATAAAAAGGGCTTGCATGACTAAGACTCCCTGGATACAGTTCAAAGCCAGCCCAGGCAAAAGAAAAATCTCTCTAAAACTCCACCTCCCAGTTAACCAGCAAAGAGCCAGATTGAGAGCTTGGCTCAAGAGAACCAGCAAAATGCTGAAAGCGGCACCATGGCTCAAGTGGTAGAGCACTAGCCTCGAACAGAAGTGCTCAGGGACAGTGCTCAGGCCCCGAGTTCAAAACCCATAAATGTGGATGGGAGCATGCCATCCCAGCAACAAGCACTGGAAGTCCTGGGACTTAGCCAGTCCAGGAGACGGAAATGCGGAGTGGAGGGAGAGGAGAATGGTGTCATATCCTAAATGGAGCTGCCTTGTCTCAACCTTTTCAAAACGGATCAGAGCCTTTCCTTTTTTCTGCCAATTGTATATATGTATATATATTTATTTTTTGCCTCTGACTGGCTACGCCAAACCGGTTTTCTATCACTAAACACTTCTTTCAGTCATTCCTCCTTTACTTCACTTTACAATTCACTTTACTTCACTTTACAATTGGGTTTATGCTCCAAATGGAACTTTCCTGGCTCATGCCCAGGGTATGTTTTATGCCATTCATGTTAACTAGCCCTATAAACTTATCAATCTCTTGCCTGACCTTTTCAAAAGTCTCTTTTGACAGAATAAAATCTCTTGCTGAGATCACCACCCTAACACAGACCTGAACCCTGGAGGCCCCAGCCCTGGAAACTTCTGGGTATGCCCAAGATGCAGGAGTTAGCCAGACAAGACCATGGCACCCTCTGGCCCTAGTGACCATTCTCATGGTAATGATGGGAACTTTTGCCAGCCACACTGGATGGTGCCAGGCTGTCCAGGGGCCCTTGATTACATCGCCCACTTTCAGCAGGAAGTAGCTACAGAAAAAAAGACCTTCGCCCATATCCCCAGCCCAGCCTGGTGTCCGCCAGTGTCATAATTTTAAAAAAACAAAAGAGGGGGAGTAGCCCCCATGATTAATTAAGGATAGTTATGCTTATATTAAATATCTTTAAAAAAATTTTAAATCATCCAAGATCAGTGGGGGATGGAGCCTTGTATATGCTTTTCCAGATTGAAAAATTAAACCCAGAGCACCCGCTCTGGAGAAATGTTTTCTTCTTGTTCTCTCCAGGAAAACAAGGACCATGTTGGACTTCTTCTTCTCTTCCATGGGAATATGGAAAGCCTGACTACATACGGCAGGAGGCCGGTAGGAGGCAACCAAGCTTCCTTTCCTTGTTTGCTTTCTAGATTCTTTCTTGAGCGTCTCATGGTGCAATGTTTTGCAGTGGTGATACTGCCCACAGTGTCGCACAAAAACTAAAGAAATTTTGCACCGTGTTTCTTCCTT
The DNA here is from genome assembly GCF_023159225.1 of Perognathus longimembris pacificus. Classification (NCBI taxonomy): domain Eukaryota; kingdom Metazoa; phylum Chordata; class Mammalia; order Rodentia; family Heteromyidae; genus Perognathus; species Perognathus longimembris. The sequence goes on along the minus strand of NC_063162.1, from coordinate 96,516,441 downwards.
TCCTCTCCCCCTGCTGCTAGACTTGCGGAGTCCCGTTGGAAAGGAAATCGGAGCTGAGGGTTTTCACACTCAACCCCAATGTTTCATGATAGAAATGTTAAAAAAAAGTAAGCGCAAAGATTTAGCACCTTTGCTTCAATGTTTATAAAGAAAAAGGAATGTTTTACTAACCACCTATGTTTAAGTTATCAGCTACTGTGAACTACCAGAGATGCCAGAGCTTCAGCCTGCTTCTACCTCACCACCAAAAGAGGGGTGATGTCTGCACTTGGTACAGAAACAGACTAAAGACTCCAACTTTTCTGGACTTGGACTGCCTTGTGCCTACATATGTGCTATATGTTTACAGCATCCCCTGCTAATTTAAAAAACAAAAAAAAAAGAGCAGATGTTGGGGATTCATGCTGCCCTTCCCCCAGCCCTGGAGCAGTGTGGGAGGGAGCCGCTCCCACCTTCCAGCCTCAACCAAAAGAGAAGCAAGCGGTTCCCGCCTCTTGGCTTGGCCACGTGTCTAATGGCAGAGGCCTGGCCCTTGGGGGATTGTGATCTCTGCCCACAGAGGAAGTTCGTGACATCACCATGATGGACACGGTCTTTAGCCTATGACTGACCCTTTGGCCAGTCCCTCTCCTTTCCCGCCATTACCGTTATATAACACCCCCCCCAATTAAATCCTGTGAGACTCATGGACCATCGAATACGTCTCCCCCATGCCTCTCTCCGCTGCCATTTCTGACACGTGAGGGGACGCGGGGGGGGGGGGGTGGGGTGGAGAGGCTTCAGCAACCTTTCCTCAGTTTAGCTTAATCCATAATCCTTCGGCTGGCGGGAAGGATAAAAGCCGAGTGTTCTTTCATAGTTTGGAATTTGGGCATCTTCTCTGGAGAAGTAGGGAGAGGGGTTGCAAACCCCGACAGGAAAACATCAAAATGGAGATACACAGGGTAAAAAGTGAACCAATGGAACAGCAGAACTTACAAAACAATATGGTGTAAACCAACTGTACAACTCGGGAGGCCAGGAGGGAATTAGAGAGGGTGGAAGGTAGGAGGAAAATGAGGGTGGAGGTAATAAGTTTGATAAGAAATGTTAGTGCCTTACACATGAAACTGTAACCCATGAGTACATTACTTTGACAATAACTTTAAAAAATAATAAAAAGGGGGCTGGGAATGTGGCCTAGTGATAGAGTGCTTGCCTCATATACATGAAGCCTTGGGTTCAATTCCTCAGCACCACATGTATAGAGAGAAAGCCAGAAGCGGCACTGTGGCTCAAGTGATAGAGTGCTAGCCTTGAGCAAAAAGAAACCAGGAACAGTGCTAAGGCCCTGAGTTTAAGCCCCAGGACTGGCAAGTAATAATAGTAATAATAATAATAATAATAATAATAATAATAATGAAGTTTCTCTAAAATCAAGTCAAAATATCTTTTCAACTTAAAAAAAAACATTAAGACTATTTTAGTCTGAAAAGAAAGGTGCTAACTTATATATTCTTGTGTCTTGGATATATTAGGCTAATATGGTTGTGTTTTGATTGAAAGAGTGAAAAGGAACAAGGATGTTAGAAATGACAACCCAGCTGGTAGAAGTCTAGCCTTGAGCAAAAAAAGCTATGGAATTGTGCCGAGTCCCTAAGTTCAAGCCCCAGTACCATCACGGGTAAACACTGCTTGTCTGTAATATAGCTCTTTTTCTGACTATCACTGATTCATTTTCAGGACCTTAACACATCACCTGATTTAGTGGCTGTCATGACTAGATTGACATAAAAGCAGTAAAAACATTCAAGCAGGTACTGTAAGTTAATATTATAATACAGCTAGAAGTCTACCCAACAAAATGACAATGGTAGAAAGCACACAATAGATATTGTAAAGTTGAGGGACAGAGTGCCATTCACTAATGATTGATTTTGTCCACATCCCCTGGGAAGGTGGGTGCAGGACAAAGGCAATAGTAGAGGCTGTTGGCCTCAGCATCAATTGTCTCCTCCAAGCTAGGCAACACTTGTGCTTCCCTTAGCAGCTATGAGCCACACTTGTAAAGGCTCACTTCATTCTTGTAGATGAATTCATGCACCTGACTACAGCCATTGGTTTTCCAAGACATTTTAATATTTCTGCACAACTCCAGAGAGGAGCCCCAAGGCACAGTTGACTAATAAGGAAAAAGTCTTCTGTGAGTAGGGAATCAGCTGAAAGAATGCTCATCTTAGTAGCTTCCCATGGCTATCTGCTTCATTTGCTTTCTTCTTGTCTCTCCTCAGAACCATCCCTTAATCTCTGCCCAGATCAGTATTTATCACAAGAATCTCTGCTCCAGCTTTGCTTCTAGGAAGCTTTTTCCTTGACAATCAATTATAGTGGCCTTTGTCACATGCTGCAATACCAAATACTTTCCATAGTATTAGGAATATGTGAGTCAAAAGTTTGAATAGCTTATATAACTTTTAGATTCAAAATAAGTTCTGAGGATCTGTTGTTCAGTATCATGAGTATATTAAATAATGATAATGCTGGCACCAGTAGTGCACACCTGTAATCCTAGCTACTCAGGAACCTGAGATTTGAGGATAGTGTTTTGAAGCCAGCCCAGGCAGGAAAATTCCCGAGACTCTTATCTCCAACTAACCACAAAAGGCTCCACCTATTGCTGTGGCTCAAGTGGTGGAGTGCTAGCCTTGAGCACAAAAGCTCAGGGACAGAACCCAGGCCCAGAGTTCAAACCCCAGAACCTAGTAATGATGATGAGGTGTGCTTGAAAAATACTGAGAGGATATTCCTATATGGTCAACTTCTCTAAATAAGTCTATGGAGTGATGAATGACAAGTTAATTAGCTTTCTTTAATTGTTACATAATATATGTAGGTCACATGTTACATAAACACATTTCTGTCAGCAGCACACTGCTACACTGCTGTGAAAATTCATAGACTCCTTGTGTAGTGAGCTGTATCATCTACATTTGTCTGAAATACAGTCTATAGTTTCAATGATGAGGTTGCCTTCTCTAGATGGATGTGTGTGTGTTTGAGCACATGCATGTGTATGTGTGCGCCTGTGTGTACGCGCTGGTACTAGGGTTTGAACTCAGGGCCTCACACTCTTGCTTAACTTTTTTGCTCAAGGCTGTTACTCTACCACTTGAGCTACTCCTCCCCTTCCATGTGAGTGTCTTTCCTAGAGTGTATGTATCCATGCCATTTACCAATACAGGACTGTCTACAAATTAAAACATCATAAATATATTCACTTTTTGTCAGTTAGAGAAAAATACATTTTAACAAGTTCATGTAAATCAGAAATGTACTTGTGCCAAATGTATGTGCAGCATCACAATGCCTGTAATCATTTGGTGCCATTCATTGCCTCACCCTCAAATTGTTGTTGCTTTTCCTGCTTCTTAGTTGTACCTCTCATTTCATTGTTAATTTCTGTCCAAGTATCACATGAATGCATCGTGATCACTGCTTGAAGTTACATTGCCAGTGGACTCAGTTCTGTCCTCAGAATGCCTGCCCTGAAACTTCCATCAGGCAAGATCCATCTTAAAACTTCAGATAGCATGTGAAGCTTCTAATAGGGACGATCTGGGCTTACACTTAATGAAACCTGGGGATAGAGCTGTGCAAGGACCAAGAAGGGGCATTCATAGAATCAGCCCACACAAAACTAGTGCCAGGAAAGGGAGAACAGAACGTGTTATGATAGAGTTCAGAGAAATTAAAGTGGTTGCTCTGGTTCTTGAAGTGGCTGAATGAGAAGTCCCAGTCATATCTGATTTTTGCCAGTTGTTTCATTGAAATAATGTGTAAGGTTAGGGGATAATATTTTCTCCCTTATTTTCTTGAGCCTAATTTTTAAATAAAGGAAATACATTTTATGAGCTTCTCATGAAGTCAGATATGAACATACTTAACACAAACCCAAGCTGAATTATAATCCATATGTTCCCTAATATTTTCTTTTCAAGGAATTCACAGCACAGCTATAACATTAATTCCTCTCCCCAGATTACTTCCCCCAGGATAGACAAGAATAGAACAGCTCTAGTTTTTAGATGGTAAAGATTCCTTGGTTTTTATCCATATGTTTATTAATGACCATTGCTGAAATTAGGGGAATTAGCTGGAGGAGATACTATCAGAGGAGGAAATAGATGTTTGTTTTATTTATTCATTTAAGCAATTGCTTTTAGTTTCTAGTTACTAGTGCAGAAAAGGATTTGGGTCAATGAAGGAATGAGAGACACACAGCATGTTGTGTTATCCTGACACCTAGTGGAAGGGAGAACACAGTTTTTGTTTTTGTTTTTTTGTTTTTTCTCAAGTAAAACATAGACCAGGTCAACACAAACCTGCCAACATCTCATGGATTAACTAATTTAAGTTATTGTCTGTATTTGTCCAATGAAGTTATGGATTGTGGGCTAATTTGTTCCTTTGTCTTCCAAATTATAAAATTAATATGTTCCACCCAGGATATGATATGGTGACTATCACCTTTCTAAGAATGTTGCCTCAACAGTAAATGGTTTCAGTCCCAAACTATCTCCTCTTCCTGTCTTTCAACTTTGAAAGTGCCTTTGCCTCCCTCCCTTTCTTCCTTGCTTTCTTTTTCCTTCCTCCCTTGCTGTCATTATGGAGACCCATTGAAGGACAACTCCCCTCTGTTACATCCATGGCCCATCTTATTTCTCCTGTTTTCCTGATACTATCAACCTCTCCTGCATGCCAGATTTTGTGTTTCAGGATTTAAGCATCCCCAACTCTCCTCTATTTTCAGACATTGAAAAACATAAAAATAATAGTAGGGGACTGTCGCTCAAAGTGATAGACCATTAGCCTTAGGCTGCTCAGGGACAGCACCCAGTCCCAAAGTTCAAGCCTCATGGCTGACAAAAAGAAAAAAAATAGTAGGATCAAAAAGGAAAAACAAAATCAAAGCACCAGTCTTTTTCACTGTCAGGCCTAAGCTTGTCTCTCTCCCCTCTTTCTTCCCTTGAGCCAGCAAAGAACACACAAACACATGTACCCAAGTATGTCTAGCTTACATGCAAAGTTCCAATAGGCAATAGCAAGTGATAAACTGAAAAGGACAGTCACTACTCCATTCCCTCAATTTCCCCTTAATTATTGTTCATTAACCCACTTCAGACTAGATTTTGACCAGATATACCCAAGACACCCCCCACACATACATTCACTACTGGGTTTTTGCATTAGATAATCTATCTATCTATCTATCTATCTATCTATCTATCTATCTATCTATCTATCTATCTATCACCTACCTACCTATCTACCTACTTACCTATCATATATCTATCTGTCTTTCTATCATCTGTTATCTATCCATCTTGAGTGAACTTAATTTTTGAGAAATACTTGAATTTCTTGGTCATTACCTTATTAATCATATACTTTTTTCTCTGTTTTATTTTAATTACTATAAATGCAAAAGAAAAATAAATATGAAATATAAGAAATGCATATTCAATTTTTTACCCATGGGAACATTCTCCACTTTCAATTTGAAACAATTAAGATGGCAATTGTTGTGTAAGAGCTGGATAAGAAGACTGCTGAATGCATGAGCAAGATCAGTGGCTCACACCTTGTAATCCTTTCTGTTTAAAAGGCTGAGATCTGGGGGACTGAGGTTTGAGACAATCTGTGCAGAAAAGTTCACTAGACTTTACCTCCTATTAACCAACCAATTAACCTCCAAGCTGGAGGTGTAGTTGAAGTGGTTCATTGTCTACTGAGCAAGCAAGTCTGAATCTCTGAGTTCAGTTCCTAATGCTGCCAAAAACAAAAGTGAAGATGTTAGGTTGCATTGCCATAAATAGGAATTAATTCTACATTATTTTAATCTTTGAAATCTCTATGCCTTATTTTTAGTGGAAGCAGAATCACCTTCAAAACTCAAATACTGGTGTGTGTGTGTGTGTGTGTGTGTGTGTGTGTGTGTGTGTGTGTGCTAATACTGGGGCTTGAATTCAGAGCCTGGGTGTTGTGGAGCTTGAGGTCAGCCTGGGTGTTGTCCTGTCAGCTGGTTTTGAACCCTGATCGTTTAATCTCCACCACCTGAGCAATGTCACCTAGGATGACAGATGTGGGCCACTGGCATGCAGCTAACAGTATGCCTTGAGATATTCACTTTTTCAGCTTCATCCATCTCTCTTTCCTACCACCTCTGCCATCCTTTGCCTGCACTACTACTACTTTCTTGATTTTCCTAATTTATAATTTTGCAATTGTAAAATGTTATATTAAATATGATTATTTTAATTTTAATTTTTTAAAGTTATATTACTTTTAAAGTCAGTTGGCAAAGTTTCTTGGAGACTAATCTGCATTCTTGTATGTGTAGTTCACTGGTATGTGTTATTGTGTTGTGTTGTGTTCTGTGGTATGGAGTACCATCCTTTGCATAGTTGTCCCTTACTGAGATGGCTCAAGTTTTGGCTGGTAGAAAGGATGTTACTGTGAACATTTCTGTACAGATTGCTATATGCTGTGGGGTAAATATCCAAGTATGCAATTGCAAGGCTGTATATGGGTGCATATTTAGGCTTATAAGACATCCTTTAACTTTTCTTTCCAGAATGACTATGTCATTTTTACATTTCTACCAGCATGTATGATCTGTTTCTGTACATCTTTAGCAGCATTTTATCATGCATCACTTTGATGAATGTGCATACTGTTTTCTTGTGGGTTTAATTTGAAATTCCCTAGTGACTGAAGTTGACAATTTTTCCATGTGTTCTAATCTTTAGGCCCTCATTGACAAAATACTTGTTCTTCCTTTTCACCCGTATTCTATTGGTTTATTTGTTTTCTTATGCTTCAATATTCAGAGTTTGCTAAATATTATAAATGTCATTCCTTTCTCTGATACTTGAAGGCATTTTCTACCATCTGTATGCATGCTTATCCTCTTAACAGGGTTTAAGTGTCCATTGTCTTTCACAGATCAAATGCTTTATTTATTTTTTTGCCCGTCATGCAACTTGAATTCAGGGCCTGGGCTCTGTCCCCTTTGTACTCAAGGTTTGCTCTCTGCACTTAAGCCAAAGCTCTACTTCTGGCTTTTTGCTGGTTAGAGACAAGAATCTCACAGACGTTCTCACCTGGTCTTACTTCAAACCACAATCTTCAGATCTCAGCCTGATGAGTAGCTAGGATTACAGGTGTGAGCCACCAGTGCGTGGCAACAAAGGCTCTATCTTTGTATGGGCTCCATTTTCTTTTTATAGATCATGTTTTCCACAATAGGCTTGAGAACTCTTTTGCTTCACCAAAGTATAAAGATTGTTTCCCATTTTCCCCAAATATTTTAGAGTTAGTTTTGTATTTATGTTTATGATCTTTTTCAAGCTTAAAAAAACCTGCTATGTTTCTGTCTACAGATACCCAGTTGCTCCAACATCATTTGTTGTTAAGATTATACTTCTGCCTATTGATTTTTTTAATTGCAATTTTGTCAAAAGTACTAATAAGTAAGCTATTTTAAATTATCTGAGTTGACTGGGAAGGTGGTAGAGTGTTTGCCTAGCATACATGAAACCCTGGGTTCGATTCCTCAGTACCACATAAACAGAAAAAGCCAGAAGTGGCGCTGTGGCTCAAGTGGTAGAGTGCAAGCCTTGAGCAAGACTGGAAAAAAAAATCTGAGTTGTCTTAACACAGTTACTGTATTTGATGTTAAGCTACAGTTTTTAACTGTAGCCACTAGGTGGTGAGATTAGCTTTGTTAAGTTTATAAACTGTTAGCAACATGTTCCTCAAGTTTTCACGTCCTCTATGAAATTTATTTTACCCCAAGAGCCTCCAATTTATTATAGCCATGAAAAGAAACAATTGCCAAAAGAGCTTTAAATATTTAAATAAATAAAAATGCACGCATCGTACTTAGAAGTCTCCTCTTCTAGAGAATGTCGCAGAAATTAGACCAATGTTGAACGCTGAGGTCGTGGTCATGATTGCCATTGCAAATCACTTTCCAAAAACTTTATTTACCTTACTGGAAAAAGACAAGATAACTTTATGTATCTTTTTCTAGGATGAAATAGAAAACACCTCTTATATCTGTATTTATATACTGCAGACCTTGATCTCCAAAACCTATTCTGTTTCATTAGAGAAGTGCATATATTTTTTACAGGGTTCAGGTGCCTTTTTGTTGTACTGGGGTTTGAACTCAGGCTCTTCCATTTGCTAGGCAGGTACTCTACCTCTTGTGGCATGCCCTCAGACCTTTTAGCATTTTTTTTCTGTTGGTACAATCCAGTGTTTATATATCAAGTGTAAATAAAGTGGAAAAGGTATCTATTGGGAAATATTTGTAGTTTGATATACATACATACATACATATAAATATATATATGAGTATATACATGTATAGATATGTCTTTTTACTAAAGCATTTAAAATCAGTTAATACTGTTAAATGCTGTCAGCTTAGGATGTTGTCATTCACTAAAGTTGAGTATATTATGCAATACTTGATGGCATTCAAGAATACATATGTAGAGAAAAACCTAGCTTACTAGAAAAGAGTCCCACACTGTTTCTTTGTAAACCATTATTGGGTCTTATATATTTGGTGGTTTCCAATGACTATTTTTACTTTTTTTCTGTGCCATTTTTGGTGCTTGAACTCAAGGCCTGGATGCTGTCCCTGAGCTATTTTGCTTATGGGTAATGCTCTACCATTTGAACCACAGCTTTGCTTTCCTGCTTCTTGGTGGGTAATTGGAAGAATCTTACAGACTTTACTGCTAGGGTTGGATTTGAACCATTATTCTCAGCTTTCAGCCTCCTGAATAACTAGAATTACAGGCATGAGCCACTGGTGCCTGGCTTATTTTTACTTTTATCTTGAAGAAACTACCTTAGTAAATTTTCTAGCTAGGTAGAGAGAATGAGAAAGGGGGGAGACTTTGACAAAATTTTGCATATTTTACAGAAATGTTAGATGTCCTATAGTAGAGATACACATATGTAAATTAGTTTTTGCAGCTATGTGTATAATAGTTGCAGTTTTTGAAAAATGCTAGAATTTAGTCCCTGGTGAAGAACTATTTATTCAATTGGCTATATATATATATATATATATATATATATATATATATATATATATTTGTTTGTTTTGCTTTTAGAGAAATCAGTTATTACCTCAGCATCTACTATATGCATTCTGCTCAGTTTTACCATTCATTATTCCATCATAGAGTCTTTTGGAGATCAGTGTAGAATCACACAGTAAAATGGAAATCTTGACTTAAGACTGAGGTTCAAAGTCCAGCTTTTTCACTTAAATTTTAAAGGTACCAATGTCTATCTATATTACATTCTCCTACATGTTAGGCACTATTAAAGAACTTTATATGCACTTCTTGCTTCATCTTAACAATAACCCTACATATAGGTAATAGTAACTCTACCTTATAGAACATGAAAGCATGATTCAGTAAGTTTAGGTCACTGGATTGGGTCCAAAGTTCAAAGTATTTGAATTCAACTTTTATGTTGGCCTTGCCTTAAGTAATTATTTAGCTACTCTAGCTAGCTTTAAAAAAAATAAGATGGAGAGATTAGAACATAACTATTTTAACATCCTGCTGGTTCTAAAACTATGCCCTATTGTGTCATTAGGGAAAATTTTCAATTATTTCTGAGGATACCCTAAATTTCCAGATTAAAAAGAAATTCACATACATATTTGTGTGAAAAAAGTAGTATTTTTTGATATCTGATATTTTGTTATAGTCTTATGAATAAAGATGTAGGATTTTTCTTCTTGTCAATTACTACTGTTAAAACTTGATAAGTAATTGAAGCCAGGGAGAGAGGTAATAATAGGGAGACATATGAAAAAACATTTCATTGCTAATAGTGCATACAAAAGCAATTAAGGTGGTGCTGATCATAATGAGAACCTGGGTGGAAAGCATTGTACCCAGTAAATGATCAAGTAGTCAATTAGAAACACAACTGAAGACTCATATACCTAGCGACATCTTCTGTCACTGGATCACTTTCCATAATAAAAAGACACTTAATAACGTTTAAATATAAGCTTTTATACTGCTATACATCATCTCTTTATACATAATATTCCTCTTCATTTGTGTTTCACCAAGCAATCAAAAATTATTTCTCTCATGAAAAGTTGCAGGTTCCAAGTTTACATATCTTTACTTGAAAAAAACCCAGTCTGAATTCCTTAAAATATTATAGAAGGAAGGAAAATTTCAGTAATTGTGTATATTCCCAATTTATTTATTAAAAAAATTACTGTAAGAAGGCAGTAAATTATTAATGAACTAGGATTGTAGGTGAACCTTTTGGCCACGAGATGGAGAACTTGCTTTACAGAATAACATGCAATGGTGGGAAATGGAGCCAATTTAACTTTGCTGCCTGGGCAAATTCACTAATTTGGGTCATATATTAGACTCTTCTGTTTCAGTGGTTAACGTGGTTCAATTTTAAGCAAGGAAATAATTTGTACAATAACGAAAGTTGAAATTAATACCCAGGAACAAACCATATGCAATTTAGAACTAAAATCCATTAAGTTGTCTGCATTAGAGGAAGAAACCGACCAATGGAGATAAAGCCAATTTGTTATATTGGAACAGCTAAACTGCAAAAAAAAAATAATATAACACCCAGAAATTGAAAGGTGGGGTTAAATTCTGATGAGGTCACTTTGGTTTAATTTTAACTCTGAAGGGGAGGAACTTAGCTCAAATCCTCCAATGTAATACAGGTTAAATCTATTGTGGCTTTAATTTTTAAATTTAACAGAAAGGTTGGAAAATACTTAATTTACAACTTTCAAAGAAATTCATTTGGCCCTTAGAACTTATAACATTTAATGGCAATGCTATATCTACTTTTGAAACTTCAAGTCATCAACATTAGATAAATATTAATGGGACAGCACAATTATAATGGCAGATGTATTAGAAATCACATGCAATTATGTCAGCTAGTGCCAGAAACTTGGTTCATCAGAACAGAGCTGACTCTTCCAAGATCTGGTCCTGGCTTTCTGAGTCAAGTGTTTATCTTGAAAGTCCACACAGGAAACTCCTTTCTACAGAGAGAGAGAGAAGGAAAAGTAGAAGACACTCTATGAAGAAATGGGCAGAGTGATGGAGTTTTCATGCCAGGGGAAAAGCTGCATGTTTTGGGAAGTTGTTCCAGTGTTATTGTCCAAGAATGGAAAAGTAACTCCTGCCAAGATAATTCAAGATCCTACAAGCATAACACCATATGTATGTGCCACAGTCGAAGTAGTGCAAGAGCCTCAAATCCACAGCCCGGCTTTGTGTGTCTTGCTGTGGTGATCTCTCTGGTGCAGGTCACTGGCAGCCTCTACCCTGCAAAATAATTGCACTGTGCCAAAACACACTTTAAAAAGCACATTTAAAAATACCACTTAAAATAATAATTTACATTTAATTATGGATTTCACATAATATGTGATCTAATTATGTCTATAATAATACTAGATATCAAGAAAATGATCACTTTTAGCATTAGCCTGGCACAATAAATTAGACAACAAGCTAAATACTTAAGGATAAGTGATTCCCTAAATGCCAAAGATCATGTTAGGTTGTACTAAAACTGAACAGTGTGTGTGTGTGTGTGTGTGTGTGTGTGTGTGTGTGTGTGTGTAAGAGAGAGAGAAATACTATGTACGTTGACCACTTTCATTTCCAAATATCTTGCTTCCACTTATTATTTAATTTTTGTTTTTTAAATTGAAAACGAGACTCAGATGTTGAGACACTTACCTCTGCTGCCAAAAAATTTGTTTATTTCACTTGTGTATAGATTACCCATACTCACTACAGTTGTTTCTTACCAATATTGTATTATGTAATTGTTATTTTGTTTCATTTAAAGGCAACTATGTAGCTCCCCACTTTCTGAACACCATCAAAATTGTAAAGACTTGTGTATAACAGTTTGTGAACTCAGATGAATTTAACAGCAAGGGGTGTCACACTCCTATCTGTAGTGTATTTTTCAGCAGAGAGAATCTTGGTTAGGAAGGCTATCTTGTGTATCTGTGGGGTCTGACTTGGGGAGTGGTCAATATTGTAGTGTAGGATTCACAGGGTGCTGTGGAAATCATAACCTATGAGGTTAGTCAAGAAAGACAGCTGGGGCAGCTGGTCTTCATTTTTAGGGAACATATGGAAGGTTTTTGTTGGATTAACACTAAGAATGTGGGGAGGTAGGATTGTAATTCGAGTCTCTGTCATCTTCTCAAAGCTTATTTTCTCCTCCTCCCATATTCTCAGTATCTAGTGTAACTGATGACTTCCTGGAAGCATATATAGATGGACATAACACACCAGGGTGTAATTGCCTAAGCTTTTATTTGGAAGGCCCTTCACCCACCCCTTTAAATGACCAAATCACTGCTCAAGGATCTGGGTAGCAATCGTGGCTAGCATTTCCCTCACTCCCATTGATTGACTTGACAAGCCCGTCTGTGGCATCTTTGACTTCCCACAAATATCTACTACTCGGCAGTGGTTCTCAACTTTGTCTGCACATGGCGATCAGATAAGGGCTTTTGGCCAGATATCCAAGTCTTCTGTATGAATAAGGCTGACTTGTTGCCTTCACATTGGGATTTGAGAAGTTCCTGTGGTGTTACTAATGAACTCATGACACTGAGAACCACTGCCCCATGGATTTTCCTTATTGTAAATTCCTGTTTGTATGTCTAGCATTTGCTGTGGTCAAGAATTATTCCATGCTTATTTGATTTTCCTTGGAGTCCCACACAGAATTACTTCCAGATAGCACATTCACGCTCAAAAAATCGTTGATGAAATAAACTGAATTCATAGGGGAGACCCTATAAAGAACCAGATTTTAAAAATTATGAAGATTCTGGGAAGCTGGATATAAAGAAAATAGGAGCATAACATGAAGCAAGTAGTGGGTAAGGCATGTACGATTGAGAAGAGCATTCCTTGAGTTAAGCATGGTTTTGATATTTGCATTCAACAGAAAGGTGAGAGAGAAGTCAATGAAAATTGAAATCCTCCAAGAAGAGTGCAATTGTGTTAGAGTGTAGTTCAGTACATAGGAGGAAAATAAGGAGTTTTAAGCATTTGAGCTGCTAAAGGAAGCTAAAGCATAATCCCATTTTTAAAAATGTCTTTTAAGCTGAAAAAAAGAAAGAAAAAAACAAAACACCAGGGATGCCAGTGACAAACTCTTGTAATCCCATCTACTCAGGAGGTTAAATTTGGTTCAAGGCCAGCACAAGCACAAAACACAAGAGCCCATCTGAAACAGAAGCTGAAAGCAAAAGGATTAGAGAATTGGCTCCAGTGGTGGCCATCTTGCCTAGCAAGCATGAAACCCAAGTTCAAATACTAGTATCACAAACAAAAAAGAGAGAGACAAAGTTGCAATCCCACCACTAACCCAGCACAATGCTTCCAAGAGTCTGATGATTGACTTTTCCCATTTCAAGCAAATCTAACAAAGTGTAACAATTTCTAATCTATAGATAAAAGTAAAAGACAGAAGTATATGGATCAGTTTCAGGAACACAATCCCTAAAACTGCAGTATTTGTGAGGTCTTCATTTTAATAAAAGATTTGAGGCTCTGTTATTTACATTCTACTTCTGCTTTCTTCTCTTTTAAAAATTTTAATTTTATTGTCAAGGTGATGTACAGAGGAGTTACAGTTACATATATAAGGTAGTGAGTATGTTTCTTGCCAAACTTGTTACCCTCTACCTCATTTTTCTCCCACACCTCCCTCCCCCAATTGTACAGTTAATTCTCAACATATTGTCTTGTGAGTATCACTGTTGCATTGGTTCACCCGTTGTCCTGTTTCACCATTTTGATGTTTCCCTTCCCTTCCCTAATCTAAATGTACCAAAATCAAGTACAGGGGTAAATCATAGGAAAGAAAAAAAAGAAATAAAGAAATAATTTCATATACTACATTAAAATAGCAACAACAATGAAAACCTCTTGTTTCCATATCTAGGAGTTCATTTCACTTAGCATCATCTTATATCATGCACATAACTATTGAGCTATTGTGATCTTCTGCTAGGATTATCCTAGATATGTACTAATTATTACCAATGAGGGAGACCATGGAATCTATGTTCCTTTGGGTCTGGCTCACTTAACTTAAGATGATTTTTTTCCAAGTTCTCTTATAAAGTGTCCTCTGAGATATTTAATTTTGAAGAGCACTAGAAGAAAGATTTAACTGAGAATTAAGGAGGAACACTGAAATTTTGGCAGTGACCTTCCCTTTCCTCAGACATACATACATGCTAGAAGCAGATTTATTTGGCTTATTGTAAACATTCTGCTTCATCTTTCCTCCACCTGCTAGAGGGAGTTAGAGAATCTGAATTTAACAAGAAAGATAAATGTACCAAATGTCACTGAGCCTCAGGGGGACAAGAGATGGTAAAACAAGTGGTTTAATGTTCTGATTCTCTTTTCTCTAATGCATGTGCAGAGTTATTTTCAACCTGTCTCTGAAACTATGCAGCTTAGTGTGTCCTTCACCTAGGCTAAGAAACATTTGCAACAATGAATCAAACAGACAATAATCATTCTCTCACTTGTAGTTATATGAATGGTTTGGAAGAAATAATGGCAATTGAGAGAATGCAAATTAATTGTAGTAGAAAATGCCATATATGAACAAGACAACTGTATTTGTAAGGAATTTTTAGCTTTTCTATCATTTCTTTCAGACCTTAGTTAACATAAAGAGCATTATTGAACATAAGATGATGCTAAGCAGAATGAACTCCAAGATAGGGACACAAGTGATTTATCATTGTTGTTGTAATTTTTAACACACACTATGTGAAATTATTTTTTTTCTTTTGTTTATCTTCCCTATGGTTTCACCCCTGTTGTCACTGTAGTTTTTTTTGGTACTCTGGGTATTGCATACATGTTTGTCTGAATTAGGGATGGGAAGGGGAACATCAAAATGGTGTGACAAAGGGAAAAGGTGAACCAATGCAACACCAATATTTACAAGACAATATGTTACATGACCATATTTATTGCACAATTTGGGGGAAGGATTGGGGAGGAGGGAAGATGGGAGAAAAATGAGGGAGGAGGTGACAAGTTTGACAAGAAAATTACTCACTACCTTACATGTGTAACTGTAACTCCTCTGTACATCACGTTAACAATAAAAAAGAGCATTACTGAACACTAATGAGAATCAAGTCACTGACATTAGTGTCTTACAATCTAATGTCACAGACATGAAATTTACTTGAAAAGGTGGCTGGTTTATAACAGTCCTGAAAGACATTGAATGTGACTCGGGGGAAGACTGAAGATAAGAATTAAAACCAGAAAGCAAGTGAATGGAAAGATAAAAGGAAAAAGAAAGGAAGGAAAGAAAAGGAGTAGGAAGTCTTTCCTTCTTTAAAGGAAGCAAGAGGAAGGAAAGACAATATAGGACTGCGGATTTACTTCAACAGGAGCTGAAATTTAACCCAGGCTCTGAAAGGCTGTGGTCACATTTGACAGGTGAAGAAAAATCATGATCAATGTTACAAAGATAATTAAACTTGATTTATGACAGGTTATGAGGGTGATTATGAAACATCAAAATTTTATAATTCATGTTACACACTGCTATGCATTTATGACCCCCCCCTCTCTGTGTGTGTGAGTGTGTGTGTGTGTGTGTGTGTGTGTGTGTGTGTGTGTGTGTGCCATGGCTTGAATTCAGGGCCTGGATGCTGAGCTCAGGTTCCTGAGCTTTTCTGATCAAGGCTAGCTAGCTCTCTGCCACCTGAGACACAGATTCACTAAGGCTTTTTTGGTGGTTGATTGGAGGTAAGAGTCTCATGAACTTCCCTGCCTGGTCTAACAGATTCTCAGATCTCAGCTATTTGATAGGTTATAGGCATGAGCCACCACCTGGCTTTATCTCATCTTTTAAATCAGTGTCCCAAGTGCCCAGCATTGATGGTTTGGGGATTAGTAGGAAAGAGCTATCACTGGAGAAATTTGAAGCATAGAAATAGGAATGCACTTCAGAGGTTACTTCTCTTTTCAACTGATGCTTTCCAAATATCTAGGCTAAGATGATACTGCACTTAGGAATTTTATTATCTATACTGTAACTTTTTTTGGGGGGGGGTGAGAGGGAGGGTTTGTAGGTATTGAACTCTTGGTCTGGGTGTTGTTCCACTCGAGTGACAGCTCCACTTCTGGCTTTCGGGCTTTTTTTTTTTTTTTTTTCAAATTTTTATTATCAAACTGATGTACAGAGAGGTTACAGTTTCATACATTAGGCATTGGATACATTACTTGTACTGTTTGTTACCTCGTCCCCCATACCCCCCTCCCCCCACCCCCTTTTCCTTTCCCCCCATGAGGTGTTCCATTCACTTAGACCAAACAGTTTTGCAAGTATTGCTTTTGTAGTTGTTTTTCTTTTTTTACCCTGAGTCTCTCAATTTTGGTATTCCCTTTCAATTTCCCAGTTCTAATACAGGTATACATGGTTTCCAATATACTCAGATAATGTTACAGAGATAGTGTAGGTACAACCACAGGAAGGTGATACAAGAACATCATCTATAATAGATGCTACAGATACACATGGTACGTTGAAAGTAATTACAACTGTGATATAACAATCGTTTCCATAACATGGAGTTCATTTCACTTAGCATCATCTTATGTGTTCATAAGGGTATAGCTAATGGGCTCTTGTGATCCTCTGCTGTGACTTGCCTAACCTGTACTAATTACTACCAATAAGGGAGACCATAGAGTCCATTTTCGGGCTTTTTGTAGTTAATTGGAAATCAGATTTTCCATGGGCAGGGCTGGCTTTGAACCTCGATGCTCAGACCTCAGCCTTCTGAGTAGGTAGGATTACAGATGGGAGCCACTGGTGCTCAGTTTGGAACAAAGTTTTAAAATGTCAGTGGCTCCCATCTGTAATTTAGCTACTTGTGATTGAAAGCTGGAGAATTGTGGTTTGAGGTAGAAAAGTCCATGAGAGCCTTCCTCCAAAATAACCATCTAAAAGCTGTTTTGAAACACATTTCATGCATTGAAATATACTGAATTACAAACAATTGGGCTATGTATGTGTGTGTACATGTACACACACCCTTTACCCTTATATGTACATCTCTCTATATATTCATATGTGTGCACTTATAGATAGTAATAATGGCTGATATGGAAAATATCAGGCAGGTATACTTACTAGTAATTTCATAGTAATTTACTTTTGCAAGTGCTTTAATATTGAAATGTTTGTCTCTCTACAAGTTAAAATGTTTCAATATCCTGATTGCTACGCTGACTCATTTACATACACGATTCTGTTGCTCAGCTACCTTCAATGACTCTTTAACTATTTTCCATTAAATGCACATGCTTTGTATTGACTTCCAGTTCCCCTTCTTCTGAGAAGACTCTCTTTAGCTCATTAGCCCATATATTTATCAAGTTTTTTTTTGAGGGTTTGAGTTTTTAAGTTGTCTGTATATTCTGGATATTAGGCTATAATTTGATGTGTAGCTGGCAAAAATATTCTCCCATTTGTAGGCTGTCCTTTTAGCATGTTGGCTCTGTCTTTGCTGTGCAGAAACCTTTTCATTTGATTAGGTATATATGTGTGTTTACACATATATATTCACACAGATGTGATATATATATATATATATATATCAATTATCTCTGTTGTTGAGAATTTTTAATAACTTTTATTGGCCTATATTAATTATACAGGGGGAATCTCATTGTTTCATCTCCACACATGTTTATACTATATTCCAGTCAATTGTGCCTTCTCTATCACATTCCCTGTCCACTTTCCCTCCAAACAAGCTTCCACCAATAGATTTTCTTGTCCATTAATTATCTTTTGGAACTAAATTTAGTCTAGTTTAATTAAACTAGGTCAAAATTTGAAACTAAGTCCTAGTGTAAATCACTATTAGTGGAAGAGAAATAACGCCGAGGTTGTCGACTCTGCTATTTAAAGTCACATGTTGTCCTTGTTACCACTTCCTTTATAATACAGAAGTAACATAAATCGAACTGTTCAAAGTAGTCCTGGGTCAGTCATTGAGATTTTGAAGTCCTGAAGAGTTCAATTGTGTGCATGTGGCTGCTTAGTGTGCTCTCTACTTGTCCAGCCTTCTTCTTTTATCATGCAAATGCTATTTGGCCAGCTCCTTTCAACTCTCCATTGTGTTAGGCATGTGAGATATAAAAAATATACAAATTTAAAAATACTATGAGCCCACCATTGATTTTTAATCATTTATATTTCAGTTTGGTGTACATTTATATTACTTTTAGCCACAGCTGAAGTATCAAGCACTTGGCGACAGGAATTGTATCAGGCATATTTTGTCTCCTAACATCCTTTTTACACCGGGGTTTTTAATGTGTGTCTATAGAACTGGTTGAATGGTTTTAGCATCAGTTTTAAAATGAATTTCTACCACTTCGTGTTGTCCACATCTGTGTTAGAGTGTTTATTAATAGCAGAGATGGCATAATTTAATTTCATTTTCATCTTTATATTAGAACCAAAACTCCCTTCTTATGCTGTTTGATAATTATCTTTAAGTAGTTGTACAAAGGAGTTGCCATTCAAGAAATCAGTTTATGAATAAAATGCATCTTGATTGATGTCATCCCTTTCAACATTTTTCAGCCATGCCTTCCCCCAGTCCACCCTTCCTCTCAATTTTCTTAATTTTCTGGGAACTCAAATTCTCTTTGTGTGATTGTTTTCCTTTGATGCTTCAGCATGTAATTATTTTTAGGACTACTAGTCCCTAATATTTGATCAACTTTACCACTTAGTTTCTTGGAAGTACCTTTATTCTATGTGCATATTTTTTCTAAAGTAATCACCATTATGGCTTGACTACTTCAGTCAGCATGTACATGATGCTAAAGTGTTCCTTAGATTATAAAAAATTATATATCAATTCAGTTTCCAGCTGTTTCATTTTATTGTTGGCCTTTTCTTAGAGCATGGTCACATAGGGAAAGTGAATAATACTGAGCCAATTATGAAATCATGTGTCACTCTGCTGGTGATGAAAAATGGGCTAGACAGAGGATGTCATCAACTTCACTAAGTAGACATTCCATCAACCTTAGGAACCGAGTAAGTATTCCTAGGCAACCAGACTCGCTTAATGGCTGTCAGGTGTGCACTGAAAATTCGGTACTCCCTTAGGGGGTTGGTAATAATCCATCAAGATTTAAGCTGGCGTATCTTTCAACACACATAGAACAGCAGGCACCATCGTTAGCCTGGTGCACTGTCCGGTACAGGGATTCCAGTGACTCACTCTATAGAGTGACTTCTGCAAGAGGCCATGGAGGACTTGGAGGCTTTTTCACACTCATCAGATCTCTTCATTATTTTATTCTAAAATAATAAATGAAGAGGAACAGCAGGAACAAAATGGTATCATACTCGTAAGAGGGGAACCCTACAGATGTTTAAAATAAACATGGCACAAAAGCTATCTTCCTTACTGTGAAGGAGCTGAGCATGCTTGTGGAAATAACTGTGTTTGATGTAAGCCTTAAGGTATATTTGAATATTCTTATCGTTCTCTGGAAGTGAGAACTCCTTGTTTTGTTTTGTTTTTTGTTTTTACTTAGAGATTTTGCAACAGACATAGCTATGTTTCTTTAATAAGGAGTCAAAAGAATCAATTCTTGCAAAAATGCCTTTTCTCCGGTATACATATATAACAAGTACCTGTTGAAAGGCTTATGACACAATTTGATCAAACTTTGCTTTTATCTGATCAGTGTGTTCTTATAATTTCCTTTGGCATGGTTTAGATAGGACCTAATATAGAGTTAAATAGAAAAAATAGAGTTGAGTAGCAAAAAAGTTAGTAGTGACAACCTAGAAATATAAATAATAGCAATCTAATGAATATTATTATTATTGATATTATTATTTGTGGGATGGGGAGGAAAGAAGGATGCTATGCTTGGGACTGTGCTCCTCCTCTTCCTCCTCCTCCTCTCCTCCTCCTCCTAATCCTCCTCCTGCTCTCCTCCTCCTCCTCGTCCTCCTCCTCCTCTCCTTCTCCTCCTCCTCCTCCTCCTCCTCCTCTTCCTCCTCGTCCTCGTCCTCCTCCTCCTCCTCCTCCTCCTCCTCCTCCTCCTCCTCCTCCTCCTCCTCCTCCTCCATAGGGCTATTTACTATTATAAATTAGCTAGATAGCCTTTATGATGCTCTTGACAGTTCTTTACATTTAAAGATATGCTATTTTGAGCAAATGTTTGTATCTGAATTCTTTTATCTAAGATCAGAGATGAATATCTTTTATTTATTCATTCAATGTGACATAAAAGTAATATATTAAAACACATATCATAATTAGTGGAAGCTTTGATCAATTAAAAATAATTGAAAACAGAACACAAACATTGGATTGATTTTCAAAATAATGAAATGGATGCTATTTTAGTTCCCATATTTTACAGATTGTACTGATGTGCAGAGGCTCTAAGTACTTAGATCAAATTGTATAGCTGAGTAAAGAAAGGATTTGAACCCAGTAAATATAAGCCTATATGCTATTCTGAATCTCTAAAAAGTATAATTTCTCTCATTATTAGTTTTCAAGGTAAGTCAACTCTTCTATTCATGTAGAGACAAAGTAATTTGCTATCAAACTTCTCAAATATACACACTTTGACTATTCCTGTTGCTTGGAATTGTTTAGTAGTGGCATTGAAGTTTTGATATTTAGAAACTATTATTAAAAAGTCACTATACTTTTTTAATGAAAAGAAGGCAATGTCACAGATACTGTAAAATCACTGCTGAAATGAAGATAGTTTACCCTTCATGGAATCTCGAGGAAAGGCCAGTGTAATATAAAATTAGGCAGGCATTATACAGTAAAAGGTCTTTGAGAGAACATAAATGACCAAATTTAAAGCAGGGAGTCCTTTCTTTCATTAAATTTGAGATACCTCTGCCAGTTTGTATCATAACCTAGAGTCCATCTAATATAAAAGTTTAAGTATTCTCCCAGTAAATTCAGGTGAAATCGAGCATATTATCTGCTTCTATTTTTGCATTTAAATGGTTACATTTTCAAATTATCTATTTATCTTTACAGCATCCTTGATGCTTTCTCTTGATTCCCAAAGCCTACTATATAATTATCTCCCATAAATTCAAATATTTTTCTAAGTGATCCTTTAAGGAAAAGCTTGTTGACTTCATTTTGCAGCACTTTCTAAGTAGTTATTATGTGGTAGAAAATTAGAATTCAACATCTCTTTAGAAGGCTGAATACAAAGACCACAAATATCCGTTGTGTCTATAATTTTATGATTTTTCAAAAGCAAAGTATCGAAAGTATTACAACTAAGAATAGTAAATGAATAAGGAAATAGTAATTGTGCCTTAAAACTGTAATCTTTAAACTTCCTGCAGCATGGGTCTTGTTTTGAAATCCAGAATTCCTCTGCATATAGATAAATCAACACCTTGAAATTTCTATGGATTTCCTGCAGAATCAGACTTCTCTGTTTCTTATCCATATGCCATGTAGAGATTCAAAGACCACAGATTTAGAACTTCTATTCTGTGTCTTTTGACAAAAGTTTAGTTGCTTCTTTAGGTTAACAAGTTGCAGACTCCATAGAGACAGTGTTTAGCATTTGCATTATCTGTCTGCTTTCCTTTTAGATACAGGAAATGAGCTGGTCTTGAATAAGAAATTGGCTGATGGACATTATCGTTCTTTATTCCCTGTTTGATTCTGAAGTTGATTTTGAGTGATTCTTCTTCCTTCAATGGTGAGAAGATCTTTTTAAAAGTAGGTTATAAATACGAAGCTACATTATGATTCTCCAATTGGATTGCCATCCTTCATCATTCATTTGGATATTAAGGAAGCAAAATATTTATGTCAAAGGAAAACTCTTGATAAAGCTTTTAGGACTTTACTTAATGTACTCAAACCTCTTAGGTTTGGCTCCATCCTCTGGAGCTGAAAATAGCTAACAAATGGCTTTCTAGCACCACTTGAGTTTTATTGTATTTCTGTTCTGCTTGTTGGCATGTACTATATAGGGGAATGACATCATATCTATTAACTCTTTCTCTCATTAAGAAACTCACTGTAAGTTGTTTTTAGAGTTACTTTTGTTTCATCTTATCTACCACTGGGAGATTATAGGATAAAAACACAAAATCTTTACCAAAGTGAAAAGAGGAATGGGCACAATATATAAAGTGTTCAAAAATCTAATAAGCACACACATAACTGAAGTATATCTATAGACATACTGGTAGTTTGTCTCCCTGTCCTGGAATGTTCTACCATAAGGACTATAAGAATCCAAGGGGAATTTTTCTAGAAAATTCTAAGACAAAATTTACATTGAGTCTTTCCTATCCTTTGGGAGATCTCCAGGAAATGGGTTGCTATATGTTATGTGGTTAATAGAAATAAAAAGACATTTTCATTTTGCATCATCTCAGTTGGGGACAGACTTGGGGCAGTGGAATTTCTGTGCTCTCTGAAGAGCTAGTGAACATGGTAACTGTCTGCAGAGCCAAATGAAAAGGCCCTAGACTGTCTCAATGGGAGTGTTCACCTAATCCATATCTTAATACCATCTTATAAAGTTATGATGAAGCCTTTGAAATTCAACACACATAGATTTTAGAGAACTTTGCATGAAGTTATTATGGTGGTTCTGTGGGAGTTGTAAAGATAAATAAATAGCCTTTATACTGAAAGTGCTTACAATGTAAAGGGTGAAAGAGAGGTTGTACATGAATAATTCTAACAGCATGCATGATAGGATTTCTGAAATTACAAACAGAAATCTGCCTCAAATTGTAGTAGCAGATGTGTCCCAGAATGAAAGAACTCTTCCAAGAATTTTTATTGCACTCTGATCATGTACTCCTTCAGTGGCTTTTTAAGGCCGCATGGTTTGGCTAACATATTTAGGTTTGGATATTCTTTCTTACCCCAGAAGGTATCCAACATATAGTAAAGTCAGTTTTTAAGAATCTTAGTTTTCCAGTAAATAAGGCCAATTTTAAATTCCTGAAGTAAAATTTAATTTCTTACTTCTTATGTTTTTCAGACTCATTGAAAGTTCTTAAACAAAACTTTAGTTTTCCTTCCTCCAGACTCTTCAGTTCTTCACAAAAGATAAAAGAAAACTCAAATTGTTCTGATGACCACATTGTTTGAAGGAATTGTCAAATAACATTCTGAACCAATGAAATACAGCCACTGAAAATACCATGATTCTGAGGGAAAGAGAAATGTGTAGGAGACAATTTTATGTTACCCAAATCATACATTTTTTTTGCAGCAATAACGTTCAGTCTTTAAGAAGAAATTAAATATCTTTCATTATCTTAAGTGTGATAAGACAGGAAATACAGGCTCCATTATTGAAAGATGTCAGTCAACATTTTATTGAAAACAGTTTTGGAACTTGAGAGAGAATTTTTTTTTGGAAGATTAACTTACCTGCAATAAGTCAGATAAGAATAGAGTCATTACACTAAGAAAACTTATAGTACATAAAAGATTTTACCATAAACTTTGTTTATTGTGACTAGGTTCATCTCCAAATTATTGATTTCAAGACTAAACCCAAGCCAGGCATGGTAATTGGAGCCTATATCCTTGCTATTTTTTTTAAAAATAATTACTTATTTATTGTCAAAGTGAGGTACAGAAGGGTTACAGTTTCATACATAAGGCCGTGGGTACATTTCTTGTACTATTTGTTACATCCTCCCTCATTCCCCCCCCCCCCACCTTCCTCTTTCCTTCTTCTCCCATGAGTTGTTCAGTTGGTTTACACCAAATGGTTTTGTAAGTATTGCTTTTGGAGTTGTCTTTTTATCCCGTGTCTCTCGATTTTGATATTCCCTTTCACTTCCCTAGTTCTAATACCAGTATATACAGTATCCAGTGTATTCAGATGAGATACAGTTTTAGTAGGGGGACAACCACAGGAAGAGGACACAAGAGGATCATCAACAAAAGAAGCTACTGTTTCACATGGCATGTTGAAAGTAATTACAACAGTGTTATAACACTTGTTTCCATAACATGGAGTTCATTTCATTTAGCATCATTTTATGTGTTCATAGGGGCATAGCTATTGGGCTCTTGTGATCCTCTGCTGTGACTAGCCTAAACCTGTGCTAATTATTCCCTATGAGGGCAACCATAAAGTTCATGTTTCTTTGGGTCTGGCTCACTTCACTTAGTATAATTTTTTCCAAGTCCTTCCATTTCCTTACGAATGGGGCAATGTCATTCTTTTTGATAGAGGCATAAAATTCCATTGTGTATATGTATCACATTTTTCTGATCCATTTGTCTACTGAGGGGCATCTGGGTTGGTTCCATATTTTAGCTATGACAAATTGCGCTGCGATGAACATTGTTTTTCTGGTGGCTTTAGTGTGTTCTTGTTTGTAATCTTTTGGATAGATGCCCAAAAGCTGGGCTGCTTGGTCATAGGGGAGCTCTACGTTTAGCCTTCTGAGTTATCTCCATACCGCTTTCCAGAGTGGCTGAACCAGTTTACATTCCCACTAACAGTGAAGTAGGGTTCCCTTTCGGCCACATCCCATCTAACATTTGTTCAGCTTTTTTTTTTCTTCTTTTTTTTGCCAGTCCTGGGCTTGGACTCAGGGCCTGAGCACTGTCCCTGGGCTTCTTTTTGCTCAAGGCTAGCACTCTGCCACTTGAGCCACAGCACCACTTCTGGTTGTTTTCTGTATATGTGGTGCTGGGGAATCAAACCCAGGGCTTCATGTATATCATTCAAGCACTCTTGCTACTAAGCCATATTCCTAGCCTCCCTCCAACATTTGTTATTGTTAGTTTTCCTGATGATTATCCCTGCTACTTGAGAGATGAAGGTCAGGAAACAGAGGATCATGAGTTATTTGGGGACAACCTGGGCAGAAATGTTTATAAAAACCCATCTTAATGCATGGCTGGGCACAGTAGCACATGCCTATTATTTCCAGCAACAAAAGGAGCACAAAAGGAATAATACAGCTCAGGCTGGCTCAAACACAAACTAAGACTGTACGTTGAAGATAACCTAGGCACAAAATGGCTACAGGCATGGCTCAAGCACGATAGAATGCTTGCCTTGGAAAATCAAGGATCTGATTTCAGTCTTCAGTATTGCCCCAAAGAAAATACAAAAACCTGAACAAAAAATCCTTACTTTCAAACTTTTTCACATCTGGCATTCTGTACATAATGCTAGGGCTGACTCCAATATGAATTGAGTTTACACAAGCAAGAAATTCTGGTGTAAACTTTGTACAGCTAAAATATAACATGACAAACATTCTCAACTCTTACCAAGTTTTACATCTTACATATTACATGAATGTTCTTCCCTTTCTTTTTCTGAAATGCTGTGTCCCGTCTTAGCTATATCTTATTCAAATGCAAATTCTAGTGGTCTTTACACTTTTAAATACTGGCATAAATAAAAATATTATTATATGTTAGCTTGTATGCATACCAATTAGTATATGGTAAAATAGATTATGTTTTGCAACATATTATAATGATATATAATTTTATGTTATATACCTAATATTTAATATATTATACCTAATATTTAATATTTAATATATATCTAATAATATTAATATATATTTAATATTATATATTGTTAATAAAAACTATATGTAAGATAATACATTGGTATATTAAAATATATTAATTTCTAGAAAGGGAAAGATACTTTTTCATAAATGTAGTCTTACAAAGATACTATCATATCAATTCTGAGTTCACTAAGAACAGGTAACCATAGCTAAATACCTACTCTATGTAAGGCACTAACATATTTGATGTACCAAAATTTTCAGGTCACATTTCTTTGCTTGGAGATCTCAGTCCCTAAATGCTTCAACTCTCAGAGCAACCTTTTAGAGTATTCACAGCCAGTTTATAACTTTTCTTTACCCCTGGTAATAACTTTGGCCATCTTTATTAAGATCTGAGTTGTCCCTCCTTACCTAAAATTTCTTTGTTAAATTTTGTCACACTTGATCTCTAAATATGATTGTATTTGGAGCAGGTCTTTTAAAAGGAAATTAAGTTAAAATAAAGACATCAGTGGATCCTAATCCAGAACAACTGATGTGATTCTGAGAAGAGAAGGCCATGGACAAATGCATAAAGACAGATGACCATAGGAGGACACAGCAAGGGGGTAGCCCTGAATAAGTCAAGGAGAAAGTGATTTCATCCCTGCCTTTACCATGAACTTAGAGTTCTAGATGCCAGAGTGGTGAAGAAACTTGTCAGTGATACTTTGCAATATGGATTATGGAAAACAGATTTGTTCCATTCTCTACTATCCCTTATATTTGAGCATTCCATGAAACAAAACTCACTAAAGACTTTTTAAATAACAGTAACTAAAACTTGTAAAGGTATCACAATTAAATAACTGTATATTACCCTATTCTGTTACAACCATTTTCTCCCCTTTTCATTATTGCCTGAGCTGTCTCAGTTTTCAAGTGGTTGGGCATGGAATACAATCCAGCGTTTTGATTCTGAAGCTGATAAGGGCGTAAACCATTACCCCAAACATACTACCAACTGCACAATGAGCAATGCAGAATTAAGTGTAATTGGCTTTCTCTATAGCAAGTGGTTCACACACTAGGTTCCTTTGATTTGTTCTCATCATGAAGTGTAGCTGTGTACGTGTGGGGCTGTGTGTGAGTCTGTAGCCTCTGGTGCCTCGCTGAAACATTTACAATCAATCAGAATCAAACACCTCACAACAGTATTCTTCAAATGATGTTCATTAAGTGAAGCTATCTTCTCTCACAACCAAAAATAATCTTGTTTTGCAGGCATAAACAAGAACTGTGGCCCGAGGGATATTTAGGGAAGATTCCACCACAGAAAACAGAATGTGGAAGTCGTTAGTCTTTTTGCTTCTATGAGCTGTTAGGATACCTTGTGTTTAAAATTTCAGCCTGGAAATCTAAGTTCATCAATAGTTCTTGATCTTGATACTTTCCATAGGAAACCAAGACTAAAAGCTACACTGGAATGACGTAAAATGTGCCAAGAGCCTGTTTGTTATTGCTGCAATTTTATATAATACAACTATATATTGTTATTTATGAAGTATTTGTATATGAGTGTATTTTCTGCTTACTCACAAAGAGAATATTCATGAAAGGATGTGCTCCATTCATCTCCTCATGTTAATTCATTTTATGAAAAAAATACAGCATGCCAAAGATTTCTGAGTCTCAGAAATAGATTTCATCACAAAGACCAATAAAGCTAAGCACAGTCTTTATCACACAGATCATATGTCCAGAACTTACACATTCTGTCTCTATTCAGGACTATTATTCATACTATTCAACAGCTTCAAGTTATTACTCATTGACATTTGTTCAATTAAGTTCTTAGGACCTTAACCAGATGTGTGCGGTTTATGGTGAAGTGTAAGAATGAAACATCACATGTGTACCCAACTGCTCACAGGCCTTACAGGCAATTTGAGAAAACAGCACATACATAAAATAGTTGCCAACACCTGTCTGGCTTATAAATCAGTGACCTGGAAGAAAAATCTCTTAATATAGCATTGTTATTTGATCCTGTTAGAAAATCATAAGCACACATCATTTAGCAGGTGTTTTATGGATTCTTGCTTGTTTTTTTTATGATCTCTGTTTACTAGGCATTCAAGAAAAGCCTTAGTAGGTGGCCCTAGCATGTGGAAGTTCTAAATCATCATACATCTGCAACATATCAACAACCATGAGTTGCTCAAGTCCACAGGCATTGGAATGAAAGGACTGTGTCCCTAGGGCGGTCCAAGTGATGCTGGTGCTCACTATTGTTTCCAGTGAGATAAGGAATCAATTTTTGTTTCACCTTGTTATCATAATGTACACTGGAACAGCATGTAATTTGTATATCTAGCACATATCTTTGTGGTTAATGCTTAGAAACATATTGTTTAATAAGAAGATGATCTCCAGCTTACTTCTGCATTAAGATATATGTAAATATGGCTAAGTCATGGAGGTAGTTTTTCCAGTGTCTTCAGCCTGGGAACCTGGAAACAAATACCAGATGCAAGGTAATAGTTTAAAGTATATTAAGGGTACATTAAGCTAATCTAAAGGCTTCCTGAAACCGATGACTTCTGTAATGTGTCAGCAGAGCAATTTAAATCTGTAGCCTCACAGACAGAATGGTAGGAGGACTTGTGCGAACAAGTGAGGTACTGGAAGGTGTGTGCTCTGTGGGTCTCTCCAAACCAGTCATTTGGGCAACAGTGTATTCAGAAGTCATCATGGAAGAATGTAATTTTCATGAGCAGTTGGATGTAATATGGTGCTACTGTGGCAAAGCTTCAAGGTCTGCTTTGCTCAGATTGAAGGAAAAAGGAAGGTTTCTATGCATAGTACCAGTGTATATTTCAAGGGGTGAAGGGTTATGTCTCTTCTATTTAAAGATTTCTGAGATACTCACAGAAAAACCTCTCTGGTTTGATCTGTTTATATACAAAAGTTCACTAGCACTGTGACAGTCACACACAATATATTTCATGAGGAAAATGTTGAGAGGTGGGTTCTCAGCTTGACATTTTCCCCCATCTGAGTAAATGGAAGTTAGATTTACGATCTATGTATGTTATATAGGGGGGTAGTTTTTTTTTTAATGATTAGTTATGAGAAAAGCAAGTAACTTCTAAATGGATATTGGGCTGTGATTTTTTTGCTGCAATTTTTGTTTCAATGTTTTAAATAAATACTTGTATTATACAATGAATTTGAAAGACTTTTTTCTGTCTTTATGACCAAGAAGAATTTAATAGTAGAGCCAGACACTGGTGGCTTACACTTATGATCCTAGCTACTCAGAGGAGTGAGATCTAGAGGATCATGGTTTCAAACCAGACTAGAAAGGAAAGTACATCAGGCTAGTCTCTAAAATAGTCAGCAAAATGCTAGACCAAAGGCATGCCTAGAGTGTTCAGCATCAACTGAGCCAGACAGCTTAACAAGCAAAATTACTTGAGTTCAATTCTCCATCTGATATTAGAATTCTTCTCTCAAATGATTGAGCCAAATTACTAAAAAATCTTTGAGTCTTTGTATTGTTTCTGTTTTTTATTTACTTTTACTTTTTTTTTTTCCAGTCCTGGGGCTTGAATTCAACTCTTGAGTACTGTCCCTGAGCCTCTTTGTGCTCAAGGGTAGCACTCTACCACTTGAGCCTCAGTGCCATTTCTTCCTTTTTCTGTCTATGTGGTATTGGGGAATCCAACTCTAGGCTTCATGCATGCTAGGCAAGCACTTTACCATTAAGCCACATTCCCAGCCTTCTACAATCCTGCTTGTTGATGGCTTGGAAGAGCTGAGATTTTGCCAAGTTGCATGATGTCCTGACATAAGCTTTTTCTGGTAGTTTATTGGAGATAAGAGGCTTATGGACTTTTCTGCTCAGTCTGGCTTTGAACTGCCATCCTGAGATCTCAGCCTGCCGAGTAGCTATGATTATAGTCGTGAGCCACCAGTGCCCTGTTTATCTTTCTTGTTTTGTTTTTTTTTTTTTTGCAGGAAGGCTCTCTCGTAACTTACTTTATTTCTTTGATGGTAATTTGTTTATTTAGACTTTATTTCTCTACAAGGTCCAATTTTGTTGTGTGTGTTTTCTAAAATATTCATTTTTAAATTTAGGTTTAAAAATATATTCTGCATCTATTTATCAAAAATAGACTAGATCTTAATTTGTTATTTCCTCTGTTTTGGTATCTATTTTATTCCTTTGCTAAATCTGTAAATTTGTGCTTTCATGTGTTTATATCCTTAGTTTATCATGCATGTCTATTTTTTACTTTATCAGGTCTATGTACAAGTTTTATTTGACAGTTCCATACTTTTGGGGTTATTTTCTGCTTCATTAATTTTATTCCCTGTTTTCTCCCTTAATTTACTTAATTGCATATTTTTAGTTTCAATAATTGGGTTTTTTGTTGTTTTGTTTTAGAGATGAGCTCTTATTATGTAGCTTGGGCTGTTTTCAAGTTCACAATCATCCTGCCGAGAGTACAAGCATATACTACCATGCCTAGGTTAGTCTTCATAGTTGTTTTAATCACTAGCATTTTTATTTTAAAATTTTTATGATATAGTTACAGCAATTTTATTTTACAATTGCTTTAGCTGTAACCGAACAGCCTAAAACACCCTGTTTCCACAAAGATCACGTAGAAGGTCTTGCTTTCATTATCACTCTACGCAATCAATTCCATAACTTTTGTTTTTATGGGTTTTTTCTTTTAAATTGGACTGAAATTTATTTACTAACATTCTTTTCTCATTAAGGCGATCCTTAGAAATTTCTGTGAAATTACAGTAAGTACTGTTATTTGCAGTTGATGTTATTTATTAGCATTCCTTGTGGTTTAACATATTGTTAACTTTTCTAAATGCTAAATTTACACTCTCTGAAAAAGCAAGTCCCTTCATCTTCATTGTGATAGTGTCTAGGTCTACAACTGCCTGTTTGTTTACATCTTTTATATCCTTTCCAGATCTACATGCTTTTTGATCATTTGTTCTGTCGTAAGTTGTGAGATCCAGGTTAATAATGCATGTTAAAATATATGTACCTGTTTCCTAAAAGTTGTTTTTGCTTGATGCTTTACGTAAATACCAATAGTGATGTGTCATCATTACAAGTGGTAACTTTTTCATTTTGTCTGTCACAGGGCTTGAACTCAGGGCATAGGTTTTTTTTCATCAAGGAGAATGCTCTACTACTTGAGCCACAGCTTCATTTCTGGTTTTCTCTTGGTTAATTGGAGGTAAGAGTTTCATGGACTTTCCTGCTTGGTCTGGCTTTGAACTGCTTTTCTTGGATCTCAGTCTCCTGAGTTGCTAGGATTATAAACCTGAGACACTGCACCAGGCCATGAGACTCATATCTCCAATTAACCACTAGAAAACAGGACATGGTCCTGGGGCTTAAAGCCATAGAGCCTTAAGCTCAGGAGCTTAGGGATAGCACACAGGCCTTGAGTTCAAGCCCCACAACCAATGACCAATAACAACAAGAGTCTCATGAACCTTCATACCAAGGTCTGCTTAACAACTGCTAACTTTTATCATTATAAGTCTGTATCTTTGTTTCATTTAATATGTTTTATGTATTTGAATATTGCAAATAATCTGTCAAATGTACAAGAATCTCAACTTAGCATAAACATGATTTAAGTATCTCTGTCCATTTTTAAACAGAAATAAGAAAAGTCAAACTTAAATACACACATAGTACACTTATTGAAATTTGAGATTAAAAAATATTCCAAACACCACCGTGGATTGTCTCCTTTACCATCCACTGCACTGCTGTGTAACTTTTAACTCCATGAATCTTTGCAAAATTTTTATAAGTGAAGCACTTGCTTTCTTGCACCTGATTATTTTATAATCTGATTATCACAGCTTGCTAATTTGTAATTGGGCTTTTACAACTAAAAAACCTCCAGATTTCAGAAAAACTAATTTATTTTTTTCCTTTGGTTAATTGTTGTGTTCACACTCAAAACAGTGGTGTGAGATGACATCTAGTGGGGCTTGTGCAGTGTTCTGGAACCAACAAAATATATTATTGATTACTTAATGAAAAACACCATGTTCACACAAATTCCCTGTGTCTGGGAAGGGAGGCAACAGCTACTTTGATTTTATTGAGAGAATCACCTGCCATTTTCCCAGACTCTATTGCTACATATGAAACATGCTTTAAATGGAGTTGTGGTCACATACAGGGAACGTTAGTAGGTGCCCTTATGCTTTTCCTGTCCTGCAGAGCTACCCATTGCTTCTAATTTAGCTAAAGATTATCACAATTAATTATGATTGAATGGTATCAAACTTGAAACAAAGTACAAGTCCTTAGAATCTTTGAAATTATAGAGCAAAATTATACATTCTACCAAATTAATATGTAACACTTAAGCAAATCGACAAGATAGGCAGATGGAATTTGCTAATTAAAAAAAATAAACCTCGAAGGAAGCATACAGAAATGACAGAGTGCAGAGAGAAATAAGCTTTCCAATACCAAGTGAAACATTATGAAAATATCATTTCACTGAAAAATTTGACTACTGTTGTCATAACTGGGAGACTGAAAGTGATGTGGAAAAGTTTTGTCATTGATTATTCAGAATGCATAGTCTAAAAGGACTCATATTATAATCAATTATAAAGCAAAATAGTATTTCTATCAGTGTTAAAAAAGCATAGGTTATCCATACAACCAAATGTCACTAAAATCTTTGTTTTAAACAGCCAAGGTTCATTGCTCACTTACACCATATATTTATTGCAAGGTGGGCATTAAACACGTGAATCTACAACATAGGTTCTATCAATGAATAGAGGATGATGTCAGTTTTAATTCAGAGAGATACACTTCTCTTTCATTCATAACTGACTTTGTAGACTCTCTCTATACATAAGGGGCCCAGCAATTTCAATGTCTCTGGGTAGCTGTAGTTAGGAGAATAATTAATATTTTAAAAAATCTTATTAATGATCACAGTACACAAGTGTTAAGTGTGACGCATTGACTGTTATTTAGCAAAATACACAGTTGAAATATTAAACTTTTTATTCATTCTTCAAAAAACTAATCTGTATTTTTTCTTCAGACATTACCTTTATGTGTCTTTAATATGAATGGGAAGATTCATCAAGCAGGCAATTTTAAGGCAATGTGTAACTTTTATCAACCAAAGTGATAAAGCACAATATATTTGACTCTGTATATTGCATAGAAAGCCAAGTGATTGTGGGTCATAATGTGGATCATGACTGTGGATCATGCAAGGCATTTGCATGATCAATGACAGTCACTGTTCTTACTCGAGGTGCCCAAACTGTGTTTCCCTGTGCTCTATACTCAGGAAGAGGCAGAGGTTTCCACAGGATATATGTGGAAGGGATAAAGTCAAGAATGAAAGTTCCAGAAAAGAATTGTTTTTTTCTAACCTTTCTTTTGAATCCTTCTATTGAAAACTCATGTCCATCAGAGAACTGTAGCCAATGACAGTCCAAGTGTTGTTTTCGGAGGTCAGCTTGCATATATATAGATCTATCTATCTATCTATCTATCTATCTATCTATCTATCTATCTATCTATAGAAATCTATCTACCTACCTCTCTACATATAGAGAGAGTAATAGTTATATACTTACATGGACAGGCACATATATATGTGTGTATATATATATATATTTCTGTTTTTTTCTAGAGCATATATCTTTGTCTTTTAACTGATTCTATCTGGCATTACAATGAAGGATTCTATCTATAATCAACACACAATGTGTTAAATATGGATTTAGGTTCATTTCTGTGTACCCTGAGTAGTTTTCAAAGTAGCTAATGTTGGAGAGTTGAATAATATCTGAAGAGTTGTTGGGATTGGATGAAATTTAAGTTTGTGGAAAGTAAAGAAATAAATTTACAATGGGCTATTAGGAGACAATTGTGAAACTATCTTTTCTCCTTCTCCATATCTTCCTTTAGCAACCATGTGATTATATAGTACTTGACAGAAAATCTTAGATATAAGATTCAAAACAACTCTGGAATGTGGGAGGACTCCACTAACTCCTGAGATGAAAGGAAGGAGTGGGTTCTACCTACATTAGAGTCCTGTAGAAGGTGGTGGTGGTGTCATGAAGGTATCCTAGAAGTGCCATTGAGAAAGATGCCAACTTGGTCACCTCATTGCTGTTTTTGGTTGCAAGAGGGCAATTTTTCTTGATCATTTAAAGAGTTTTTCATTTTAAAATTTTTCTTTTTAAATCAGTTTCCACATTCAATATGACCAAGGTAGAAAAAAGCCAAGGATAGCTCCATATATATGTGGAATGTGAACATTGGTACCTCACCGAGGATGATTTGTCTTTATTTGTTATTTTGTCACACCACTGGCATCCTGATACCTGCAGGCTTTGGGCTATGTGTAGCACATGCTTACACCATTACACTTGGGTGAGGGCCATAGAACTGTCCTTCAAATCTTATCCCCCCCACAAAAAAAAGAAAAAACAAAAAGAGCTGAATATTGACATTCATTCCCATGGATCTCTTTCAAGTCCTACTCTAAGTGTTATTTTTGTTCATTGATATGATAATTGGAAAATGTCTTATCTTTATTACACCCTTTTAAATCTTGGATTTAATATTATTTACTTGTCTTTCTCTCAGTAACTCCATTTCCTTTTTTCTTTTCCCATTGACTAGGAGTAGTAAAATGTAACAGAATGAATGAGAAGTCAATGTGTACCTTATTGGTTAAAATCTCCATTATGGCCTTTTCAGTACATTTGATAACATGGGCATAATTAAGTGCTACTTAATGTCAACTGATTTTATTTAAAATGCAGTTCATAACATTTTCATAACTTGGTTTTAACTCCATAGACATTGCTTGCTTCATGTTTTAATGAATTTTAAACATGACTAATAATACAAACATAGATAATAATACAATTTGAAATATGAAAATATTGATGCCATTAGCTAAATTTCCCTATACACTAGGAGGAGTTGAGCACTTTGTCAAGTATGTGTGAGATTTATGACTTAAAATTTTTAATAAAATAACTTTAATAGGTTGGACTTAAAATGTCATAGTTTTGTAGGAACCTAGAAACTGTAAATAGCTGAAAATGTTCAATAGAATTTATTCTTTCCTTCAGTTCCCATGTTGTTATACAATGGTCCTCTGTTATTTAGGAAGACAATTATTATTAGGGGAAATTTGGATAGACTACTGATAAAAATGAAAAAGCTAAAGAGTAATGAGGATACCTGAGAGAAGGACATTTCAG
Source organism: Perognathus longimembris pacificus (assembly GCF_023159225.1). Classification (NCBI taxonomy): domain Eukaryota; kingdom Metazoa; phylum Chordata; class Mammalia; order Rodentia; family Heteromyidae; genus Perognathus; species Perognathus longimembris. The sequence goes on along the minus strand of NC_063162.1, from coordinate 96,481,419 downwards.
GAAAAGTCTGACTATTATCAGTCAGAAGCAAAAGCCAAAACATCATTATATGAGAGGAGAGTGGTTTACGGCTCTTGGGGATTATCGCTTTCACTCTGTTTCTGAGCTGGGGAGCACGGGAAGATTGAAGCCCTGGGATTGCATTATGTGACTGGGCTTTTACACTATTTTGCTCCCTTCCACTTTTGTCCTCTTTTATCGTTGTTATTTGCATATGAAAAAGTGTTAAAGCACATATTTATGTTAGTTATATTAATTTAAACAACAATCTAACTTCTATAGCCATCAGATATCAGATATCAAATTTCTCTCAAAAAACCCAAGCCAGACAAGCAGTCTTTTAGTCTTTAGTTTCCCTTGACATTCATAAACAAGTAATAATAATACCTAGAATATGAGGGAGGGTCTTTTAAGACTTGATGATGAGATAATAATTGCTTTCCAAAAAGTAAGTAAAAGGTTTGGGTAGACAGCTTATCAAAATAACATATGAACAAAATAAGCACATAAACACGATTTCAACTATTTTAGTCATTAGGGCAATGTGAGTTAAAACCACATGGAATAGCATTTATGTTTTTTTCTATGGTTTGCTCCTTTTTATTTATTTATTTATTTATTTATTTTTTGGCCAGTCCTGGGGCTTGGACTCTGGGCCTGAGCACTGTCCCTGGGCTTCTTCCCGCTCAAGGCTAGCACTCTGCCACTTCTGGCCATTTTCTGTATATGTGGTGCTGGGGAATCGAACCCAGGGCCTCATGTATATGAGGCAGGCACTCTTGCCACTAGGCCATATCCCCAGCCCTGCTTTTTTTTATTGATGAATAATATTTCATCTTGTTTCTCAATTTCCCAGTTGATAGAAACTTGGGTTTTCCTGTTTGGGGCTATGATTAAAGCATTTACCTACAAATATTTGCATAAATCACCTTATTTCTCTTAGGTACTTAGGAAGGAGTTACTATAGCACATTTCTATTTAATTGTTAAAACTCCCAAACTACTTCTCCTAAACCTCTGAATCATGTTACAAATTCCACACACAATATATGATGCTCCCATATTTCCATATCTGGGCCAGCACTGCCTCATTTGTTTTCCTCAATTATGGCCTATATTAGTTATTATGGCTCTATAACAGATTAGCGGAATTTTTGCAGCTGAAACAACACACACTTACTGGCTTATAGTACTGTAAGTGAGATTCAGTCTAACTTATGTGAAGGCTCAGCTCAGGGTGTTACATGCCATAGGTCAAGGGCTTCTCCAGACTAGGCTCTGAGCTGTATGCCTAGAGAATGATACACTTTTGATCTTGTTAGAATTATGAGCAGAACCAGTTCCCAGAAGGAACTGATATATATTTCCTCATTGGCTATTAGCCAAGGAACATTTCTGATTTTCCCGGATGCTTGAGCTTCTTTTCCTATGATCACCTCATCTAGTGTTAAAATACATATTTATGATAGTTGTATTACTTTAGACAAAAATATAACTACTACAACAATCAGATATCAAATTTCTCTCTCTCAAAAAAACCCCAATTCAAACAAGTAGTCTTCTAGTCTATAGTTTCCCTTCACATTCATAAACAAGTAATAATAGCTCTAATAAGGGAAAAAACTTTCAAGACTTGATAATAAAATAAAAATTGCTTTCCAAAAAGTAAGTAAAAGCACATCTAGTGCTCACTCTTCAAACCTTGCTGACTTTCTCTTTTATTTATTTTTATCTTTTTAATTTAATTTTATTGTCAAAGTGATGTACAGAGGGGCTACAGCTACATATATAAAGTAGTGAATACATTTCTTGTCTCTTTTATTTTTTACAAGAGCAGGATAATATTCTATGAATAGATCATGTGATTAGATCAACCCAAATGGGATATCTTCTTGTTGAATTACTGGAATAATACCTTGCTGAGAGTATTGGACAAGCAAGGGTAATGGTAGAACCATTTTTCAAATTCTGCCCATCATAGAGAAATGTTTTAATGGATGAAAGGAAAGTTATCTCATTTCCATTTTCCAATGATTAATCATGTTGAGTAACTTTTGTAAGTCTATTAGCATTTTTAATTGTATTCTTTGGTGAAATGTTTAATTATTTGTAACATTATAGGAATTTGGGAGCTGTCATGTATATACAGGAGCCTTGAATAAGCACATACATATATGCATATATAAACATACATATATATGGATACATATATATTCTACCTGTGAAAGCATGTCCCCTACCTTCTGTCCTTTTATTTCTAGTTTGCTTCTCAGATACGGTTTAACACTTTTTCTGCATCAGCCTCGAGCTGTAATTTTCCTACATCTGTCTAGTGGTTAGGACTCCAGGATATACCATTATCCATCCTCCAAATAATGAACAAAAAACACGCTTCTGGTATGGCTCAAGTTGTAAAGTGCCAGCTAAATTTGTTATATTAATCTCTGCAAGGCCTTGGGTTATGTCATTGTTCACAGGTTTGGTCAATCCTGTATAATTTTTGTTATGTTTCCTGGGGACAAAGTGACTTGTGAGATCAATTTTTAAATGTTCTTGTCATTTGTTCGTAATGTAACTAATACTATACTCTATTTAGTGTACTAAGGTTGCATGATTATGAAAGGTTTAAATATATCAAATAAATGACAGTATCTCAAAGGCCCCAATGACATCTATGGGCAGTCAGATAGTGAGAACACACTTCTGCCATCTAAAATAAGACCAACAAGCAGAGTCAAAGAGGAAATGCTTTCCAGGAACAACAGATAACACAACAAAGTGGACATCACTTCCATCACCAAATTGGCAAAGAGTGGTCCTTAGTTACAGATTAACATTTAATTCAGAACAGATCAGTGAAATCAACTGAAAGAAATCTTTCTGTGTATCTCCTTTGTTGAGAGCATTCTTTTCTGTGTACTATGATGAATCTGTGTCATCTTTTACCATGGCCTTAATATCAAACAGTTAATGAAAGATATTTTCTGAGAAAACAGGTATAGTTCAGAAACTGTTCTAGGTACACTGCATTTATGATTCTCTAAACTTTGCAATAATTCTGAAAGATGAATTTTTTCATCTTTCATTTCCAGAAGAAAATTTCCTTTCATTCAAGTCTCAAATGAAGATTGACCTTTCTGGAGTGCAAAAGTCCTATCTATAAGATATATTACATTTAGAAATCAAATAACAGCAAAAGGAACAAAAGAGAGGTAGCAGAACAAGTGATCAGATGAGCAGGAAGAACTCCTATGGGAGAAAGCAGTAAGCATTTCCATGGACAAGGGGGGCTTCAGAAAGAATCAATGGGGACTTGATTGGGTGAAAGCAATGCGACTAGGATCAGGTAGATCTTATCAGACACAATGATAAACATGGATTATTTAAGATATTGGAAGTGAACAACTTTTTGAAAGATCTTACAAGTCATGAATATATTTGGTGGACAAGTTGAATGACAGTGTGGAAGTCAGACTTATTCTGGTAGCTAAATGGAAGCTGATGAAATTGTTAAGAAATTGAGTACTGGAGAACAAATGAGATGCTCTTACTGAATTTTGTGATGGTATGAGACCAGTTAGAAGACAAGGAAATGAAAATACTTGGGAAAAAATTATACTAATCAAAGTAAGTCAGACCCAAAGAAATACAGGCTGCTTGGTTTTTTTTTTTTTTATAGTATTAGCAGTTATTTCTTTTTTCTTTCTTTTTCTTTTGGTGTACTCCTGTTGTCACTGTTTTTGTCCATATCCTTTGTCTTGTATGTGTTTATCTGATCTGGGGACGGGAAGGAGAATCACAGAAATGGTGACAAAGGGTGAGCCAATGTAACAGTGATACACTCACCAGATACTATGTTGGGAAAGAACATTATAATTTGGGTGGGGGAAAGTACTGGGGGAAGGGAGTGGGCAAAAATGAAGGAAGAGGTAACAGTTAGTAGATGAATGGATCAGGAAAATGTGGTACACATATACAATGGAATTTTATGCATCTATTAGAAAGAATGACATTGCCCCATTCATAAGGAAATAGAAGGACTTGGAAAAAATTATACTAAGTGAAGTGATCCAGATCCAAAGAAACATGGACTCTATGGTTGCTCTCATAGGGAATAATTAGCCAGGTTTAGGCTAGTCACAGCAGAGGACCACAAGAGCCTAGTAGCTATGTCCCTATGAATGCGTAAGATGATGCTAAGTGAAATGAAGTCCGTGTTATGGAAATGAGTGTTATATCACTGTTGTAATTACTTTCAACACGCCATGTGAAACGGTAGCTTCTTTTATTGATGATCCTCTTGTATCCTCTTCCTGTGGTTGTCCCCATGCTATCACTGTATCTCATCTGAATACACTGGATACTGCATATACTGGTATTAGAACTAGGGAAGTGAAAGGGAATATCAAAATCGTGAGACAATGGATAAAAAGACAAACGACTCCAAAAGCAATACTTACAAAACCATTTGGTGTAAGCCAACTGAACAATTCATGTGGGAAGAGGAAAAGGCGGAGTGGGGTGGGGGGAATGAAGGAGGAGGTAACAAGCAGTATAAGAAATGTACCCAAGGTCTAACGTATAAAACTGTAACCTCTCTGTACATCAATTTGACAATAAAATAAAAAACGACACGTACTCATTATCTTATGTAACTGTAACCCCTCTGTACATCTCCTTTACAATAAAATTTAAATAAAAAAAGAGATAGTCACAACACATAAGGCATGATCCAGTTGGTAAGGCCTGTTTGCGCACAATGAATAAGAGGAGAAAGATACCTGAAAATTTGGGTGGGGTGGGAGGAGGGGATATGGTTCAGATTCTAATACATCTATTGTGACTGAGTCTTCCAAAGGGATACCAAATGCTCTTTTTTTTTTTTTTTTTTTTTCCTAATTGGCTATAACATCCTGCCAGCTGCTATCTAGAGGCAGAAATCTGCCCAAATTCCAAGCCATTGCAAAGTTAGTCGTGAATTGTCCCAGGTGCTTGGGAAGTGTTGTGGAGCAGGAGGAGTGCAGAGAAAGTTCTCTGAGAATTAGCCTTATGGTGTTGATTTGATAGCAAAGCTTCTTTAGAGGACTACAGATAGAGTGAAATGGGCAGAAGCTATGTGCTCTTCTCTTAGGTAAGGATCAGCCCAGTGAATGTGCATCAGGACTACTAAAATATATTTTCTGATAGATTCTATTTTTAAGGAGGATGGGAATAAAGTTAAATGTGACTAAATTTCCATTTTTTTCCTTTTAAAACATAATAATTATCCAGAGCCTCAGTGTAATTGAGGCCTATGCTAGGATGCCCTACTATTGGGAACTGGAGTCATACGTGATATTTAGTCCTAGTTTTCCTCTAATCATTCCATAATGTTCCCAGGTTCTTCTGAAAATAATAACTTGCTCTCTCTGTCTCTACCTTTTTCCCTTCCCTCTCTCTTTCTCCGTCTCTCTTTCTCTGTCTCTCTGTCTCTGTCTCTCTTACACACACACAGACACACAGACACACAGACACACAGACACACACACACACACACACTTACACCCCATAGAAGATCTTAGGTGAAATATAAGAAAGGGATAGTTCATGACCTATGTAGCCAACATCTGTCATGCTCATACTCTGTTGGAATCTGATGATTGATGTCAAGAGTTATCTTAGAATGGCCTGGACACAGTTTCTCCTCAAGTCCTGACTACATACAATCCAATCAGATTTTATGTTGAGATTAAATGTTATGACTTCAGAAATTTACTGGTTTCCAATGGAGAGTGGTCCCATCCATTCTCCAGGTCACCTACATGCTTGCCTCTCAGAGTGAAGTCCACTGAGCAGCGCTATAGCATCTTCACAGAGACATGGGAGAAATGCAGAACCTCAGGTCACTACAGAGCTACCCAGTCAGAACCTCTGTTATTTGGAGCTCATGTGGTTTGCATGCATCGTGAACACTGAAGGATATGAGATTCTTTTTGTTACTTTGATAATCAGTTTTTAGCTTCTATGTTCAATAACTACTGATCGAAGTGTAACAGCTTATCTAGTTCACTGCTCCTTCACTCAGGACACTTCTTGAGGCGATGTCGACACTTACAACAGATTTTATAACACCATTGCTGGTGTAAATCTATACTATCAAGGAAACTATATTAATTGCCTTTTTTTACACCTTACACGATAGCTCACATCACTATGACAAGAAGAAGAATGAGGCACATATTGTATAAAATGTTCAAAAATCTATTTGCAAATCTACATCTTCAGCATAGCACAGTTACATTGCTGATGAAAACAGAAGTTTGCTTATCAAAACTACTATTTTCAGTAAAGTCCACTCAACATATTTTTTTCAGAAATGTTTCTCAGGGGTAGAGGTGGTGTTCATGGAAAATTATATTCTTTTTTTTTCAAATTTTTATTATCAAACTGATGTACAGAAAGGTTACAGTTTCATACGTTAGGCACTGGATACATTTCTTGTACAGTTTATTACCTTGTCCTGAAAATTATATTCTTAAGGAGCTAGATGGATATTGATTGTGACTAAATTAAGCTTCTGTTAACTACTGGAGGAAAATATACTTAAACATTGCTGTGACATCACATTAACAATGAATAATTCAGCTGGATTCAGTGTAAGAAAGATATTTAATTTGATGCTTTTGCCACATGATATAAAAATATGTGTCAAGAAAGTCACTTGCAAGTAGCAAACATCAAAATTGGTCTCCATATCTGTATCAAAAATGACTGGAACCGGAAAGCTATTCATACTATTGAAATACAGCAAATATTTAATTTGTCATGTGCACTACATATATTCTTCCTGTATGTTATATAGAAATGGCATGGGCTTACATCAAGTTGTATGTAGAATTAGTGTTTAGAGAACTTGGAAGGCACAGAATGGCCAAATGTAGAACAAGCTTCCAATTTATAATACTTCACATTTTCAAAACCGGCTGCTGGTGATTTGACCAGTTTATATTTCATTGGCACCCACAGAAGTTCTGCTAAGGCAAAGTAAATGTCATAAAATGTTTTGTTTCCCAGCAGCCACTGGCAAATAATTGGCATCTGTTTTCTGTTGTCTAGCTGCAGTTGTGTTTTCTGAAACAGAAGTTTCCATTCCTTATCTAATAAGTTGTTGACTCAGGACCCTCAAGGGAAAAGAAGAAAGGAAAGTAAGGAAAGAAAGAAAAAGAAAACCTGGCTTGAGGGAAGAGGTAAAGAGCTGTGGAAGCCTTTGGACTTCAGAAATCTAGATTGATTCATAAAGCATTCCACGTAGGGGATTTAGATTCATCTATTACACAAGGACAAGAAGTAATTATCCTTTTTGTAAAACCTGAAACAATGGAGCTTCTTTACTTCAAAGTTGAAAAGAGATGAAATGGTCCCCTTTTAAATAATTTTGTTCTCATTCAACTTCATCTGCTTTTGGAAAAGAATCAGAAATATTAGTTCTGTTTTTTATTTTTTTTTCAAAAAAGGATGGGAGCAAAATCTGCAGATGGTAGAAATTGGGTTTGCCTTGAATTTAAACATTTTTAAAAGCTCAGTTAAGTGGGGGATGTGATTATTTGTAGAGCAGGAAAAGCACTTAACAAATACAACTGTAGGAGGCTCTCTGTTTTTAATGTTTAAGAGTAGATAAAATGCCACTTTCCCTGACTTCAGGCATTCTTCTGGCTGAGGACTAGGCCATTAATAGTCATTAACACTCTTTCGTATGTATTGCCAAAGTGGTAATGAAGTCAACACCTTCACATTTTTATACTGAAGCTCTGCCAAAGCACATTTGGTCCTGTCACTACATAGCGATGTGCTGCGCAATGTGCCTGCTACTTAAGATATCAACATAAACACTGAATAAAAACATAAATCTTTTATGATGTTGGGACATGTTGCCATTTCACTGTAAATCAACATAGACCAATTATTCTAACCCAGCCCATTGTTTAACGGTTGAAGGGCAGATAAGACAGTGGTAGTATAAACTATGTCTATTTTTTCTCTTCTGAGCTAACCATCTATTTAAGTCTTTCAAATGAATCATTAGCTGAAAAGCTACCCTATGTTAGTAATTTATTGAGTTTGGAAATATAAACTATTCTAGGAGAAAGACATACTAATAGTAGGAAGGAAGAATAGAAGAGAGGGAGTGAGGTAAAAAAAAGGAAAGAAAAGTGTAATTTCTTAACAGATTTAATTTAGAATGTGTGTGTGTGTGTGTGTGTGTGTGTGTGTGTGTGTGTGTACTTTATCCTTTTCCTTCCCAAGTCCCAAAGAGAGCTGCAATTGGTTGAGATAGGAAAGAACTTATCAAGGTAAATAGAGATACCACAACTACTCCTCTTCACAGACAATAGACACTGAACAATCAACCAAGGCAAATCCACTCTGCTGACTTTTCTCACTTTTTGGCTTCTTCTTCCTTCAGCTACACCAGTAATTCTGGTCTAACTATCTCAAAGACATGAAATTTTGGGAAATTTTGATGTGATTGTATTCTTTTTTAGAAGGAAAGATGTACCTTAATTCTAATTTGAATCATTTCTAAGACTGATCATAATGATAACAGGGCAGTAATCTTTCTCCTACAGGGTTTAGTATAATGTAGAAGAGACTGAAGGGCAGAAAGGGCACATCTTTATTATTATGTATTATTTGTTAGCTATCATTAGCCTAAGGTCAGTCTTCACTCATTTCCTAGGACAAGAAGATTTGAGAAGCTCTATGCCTTTATTCTTCTTTGCTTCGGCTGGAGAGTTATTTACTTATAGATAATATATGCTTTTCCACTTGTTCCTGAGCTACTGGGTGAGTAAGATGGCACAGCCATTTTTTCTGTGGATATCAGCATCCTGGAGGAAAAAAGATATATTCATATATAATAGACTACCATGGTATTGTGAAAGGAAGTGATATGATATTAGCACGAATGAAGAACTGTAGAGCAGGAAGTCAGAGGTAAAGCTTTCATTGGGACCCAAAACATGTATCTGCTGCTCTTTCCCTGCCATGACAAAGGTAAGTGCTTACTTGGATGGATATGATACAGACAGAAAGCCATCATATCCACAATGGGAGGAAAATTGGTGGACAGGAGAGTTTCAGCCAGCATTCTAAAGGAAATTCTTGAGAAAAGAGAAGTCTTCCCTCACTTGAATTACCTGCTATATTATGAAAATGAGTATAAAGGTATGCTTCTTGAAATCAGTGACTGAGCCAAGAAATGTGAAAATGAATTTGAGGAAGACACCTTTAAAAGTCAGTAATACTACAAGTTGGAACTGGTAACCAAAGTCCATTCAATGTGCTTACTTTGTGAAAGGCTTTGAGTCAACGACTCAAAGATATCTTTAGAATTTAATAAACTTTAGAAACATGAGTAATCATACTTTAAAATGGTATTTGAGGATCTATTCTGAAGTAAAATCTAACTTTCAAATGGATCACATAATTAGCTGTTACATTTATTGCTAAGATCATGAAACAGCAGTACTTCTCATATAATGTGTCCATTTCAGTTTTCAAAGTCATTAACACGCTTTTCAAATTGTGTTTTCTGTCTGAAAATTTTCAAATTGTGTTTTCTATGTGAAAACCTCATTTTTTCAGAAACATTTTACCTTCTAATTCTAAATTCTATGTGAAAAATTTCAAATTGTGTTTTCTATTTTCAGAAACATTTTACCTTCTAATTCTAAATAGTCTTCTATCTTGACTCTGCCCTTGAAAAAGGAAGGTTGTCCTCTACCCCCAAGTCCTCACTTGTTCACTAAGTATGGTTTTGATTGTTAGATAAGAAAGATGTATTAAGACAATATTATAAGAAAAACCATTCAAGACTTCTTGGGCATGAAAATTAAAACATAATTGCAGACACAATTAATATGACTTACTATGTCATGGAAATTTAACTGTTTAAAATTTTTCTTGTTAAATAAAATATTGACCTTATGGGTCAAACAGCGACTTTCCTCTTGGCTCCTCTTACCTTTGATTTTAAGTAAGTGCACTCTACCTCAAAGTTCTTCCTTCTCTTGAGCTGTTAAGTGAACAAATTTCAGAGAAGAGTCCTTAAGTTTACTCTTAGAAGACACCTACTTAAGTATGAAACAGAGAATATAGTAACTTTAATATGTTTCCTATAATTAGTAATAAATAACTGACTACCTCAGAATGCTTCTTGCTCAGTCCCAATGTTCTTGCATGAAGTTTGTGTATATTTTATAGTGAAATTTATCTTAACCAGCTTTTCATGATAGTAAAGATGTACAAAAGCGCTGTGAGTTATAACCCTATCTATGTTTATAAAATACTGTTTGTGGGTACATTGTAAAATTTATAACAATAAAAATAGCACTGTAATTTCATAAGCATGTTTCTCTTAGACCTTCTGGTCAGATGGTAGGGGTTAGTTTCAGTGAAATTGCTTATAAGAATACTTTTAGATAAAATATTTGAATTGTGTGTGTGTGTATGTGTGTGTGTATCGGTACTAGGGCTTACTAAAGGCCTGGAACTGTGCCTGATATGTCTACATAAAATAGAAAGTGTAATAATAATGCACATTTTAGAAAAATTTCAAATCATTGTCAAATCTTAGCTCCAGAAACAAAATGGAAGTGTTTGTGTTATGAATAATTCTACTAATCAGAAGAGGTTCTGTAATTCTACATATAATGTAAGGCTAGATGCTTTATTAATTTCTTTAAAGTACTCTTTAGTAGGCACTTTTATGCAAGTAAACAGGGAAGTCAGGAACTGGGAGAATGTTTGTGGTACATATGTTTGATGAAAGGCTTACATAGAGCTTGTAAAGAGCCACCAACACTCTGATAAGTAAAAAGAAAAAAACAGTAGAATATAGACAAGTTGAAGAAAAGTTACTGGAATGGCTATCAAATGCTTAATAGCTGGGTGCCAGTGGCTTATGGCTGTAATCCTAGATACTCAGGCAGCTGAGATCTACGGACCAACCAGGGCAGGAAAATTTGTGAGATTCTTATCTCCAATTAATCACCAAAAAGTTGGATGTGGATCAGTGGCTCAAGTGGTAGAACACCAAGTCTTGAGTAGAAAAGCAGAAAAGCTCAGAGATTTGTGACACAGATCAAGATGTGTAGTACACATAAACTGGTTTGTCAACTGATAAAAATTCAATACATAACCTTAAAATGAAGTAAGGGAAGGGGCATGTTGGGAGGGATGTGGGAGAATGTTGAAAGGACTGACAGTGATCATGAAACACTGTATCCATAAATTGCTTTGGTGAATGAAAACTCTTTTGTACAACTATATAAAGATAATGAATATTTCTTTTAAAGGATAAGAAAAGAAAAAGAGCTCAAGGACAGTGTCCAGAACTGCCATATAAAAAGCTCAATAGCATAAGTCAATATTCCAGGGGAATAAAAATTGAAATAATCTTGAAAATACATTAATAAAAATAAAACTCACTACATTTAATTTCCTTAAAAGGCTAACAAACAAACAAATGACATTTGAGTTGATGGTGAGGTTGGAGCTCTTATGTATTTCTGCTGAGAACATAATATAACACAAGAATTTTGGAGAAAAGGTGAGATCTTCTCTTATTGGGGAATTCATTTGAGCCTCTCAGCCAAAAGTTGATGCATTCTAAGTAGTATTTAAGATGATTCAATGAGTAGATCGAAATATCTCTGGTGTCAGCAGGTCAAAAAGGAATTGAATGGTGTACCACTGCAAGCCAATATGTGGGTAGGCCTATATTACTTTATCCTTATTAGATAAGAATAGCTTATAGGTATAGTTTATAGTTTATAGCAGAGAGAGGAGGGAGAAATGTAAGAAAATCCAATATCTTGTATATTCTACTTTCTCATTTGTTTTCAATATAACAATGCATGACTCTGCCCTTCTAAAATAATCTATGCTATGTCTTGGCATGGTGGTACGTGCCTGTAACCCTAGCTATTCTGGAGGAGAAAGTAGGAAGACAGTGAACCATGTTTGAAACAGGAAAATGTATAAGACACTTTCAAAAAAACAAAGAAGGCCAGGCTCAGTGCAGTGGCTTGACTCCAGCTACTTTGTAGGTGAAGATCCAGAACACAGGGTTTGAAAACAGTAGTTAGATACAATTTCATTCAGTAAGCAGGATTTATGGTTCATGACTGCAGCCCTCGCTACATAGGAGGCTATAGGTGAAAGCAAGTTAGTCTGAGCCTAGTCTTGGACAAAACTGTGAGATCTATCCTGAAGGAATAGTCTGTGAATATGGCTGAAGTGGTATAGTATCTGCCTAGTAAGTACAAAGCCTTGAGGTCAAACCTTGTGCCACCAAAAAACAGAAATAAAAAGTACTTCAAGGACTTTCCCAACTTTTCTTCAGGACATAGTGAAATATGAAGATACAAAGTCACTTGACATTTCCAATTACAAATACACCTCTGGGTAAGTCAGAGAAAATTAGTAAGAAAATTAGTAAGAAATTAAGTCCACCTGACTCAGTTATGGTTGCTCTATGCACAAACAGGTGTTGGGCCTTAGGCTTAACTTGCCTTTTTAGGCCTTTTAAAAAACAGTTTAAAACAATTTTTTGAATACCATAGGGATGGTCAGAGGTCTGCAAAGACTGCTGGCTTTTAGTTAGTAGTTACAAAACAAAGTTAAATTTGAAAATAGCTTTAGTCTAAGACAATAGAAAAAGTAAAAGAAAGATATAAAACCTATGATTTAGAAGCCCAAATAACTTATGTTTTTGATCAGAGTAGTTTTTTTGACTGAGACTAAAGTACTGATTGTATGTTGTATAGTAATATACAATGAATATAATGAATATACCATTAGCTGTCCTATAGCTACCAGAAGGAGAACAATGAACAATATTCTTCATGGATATAATCTCTACGCGTATACCTCATTCTCTGTTGAAATTGAGTTAAATATTGAAGAGAGGAAATCAAGTCTTCACTCCAGGTTCAAATACCTGACCACATCTGCATTTTTTTTTCCTTCAGTACTGGTACTTGAACTCGGAACTCTCTTACTTTTGCTCTGCTCTCTCCTTTTCACAGCTGACATCACTACTTCATGACTTCACCACATCTCCAGTTTCAGGCTTTTGTTTTTTTTTGGGGGGGGGGGCTGCTTAATTGGAGGTAAGAGTCTTGTAGGTTTGTCTCTCTGGCATAGTTACAACCCTTGATTTTCAGATCTCAGCCTCCTAAGTAAGTAGGCTTACAGGCATTAGCCACTGTTGCTCTTCCCATAATCTTCCTAAATTCTCCTGAATTTCCTATTCTTTCTTTCTTTGTTGCATATTGCTGTTCCTTCCCAAGTCCCTGACATTTCCAGTGAGGGTCACTGTATTTATTCAGTGCCAATAACTGAGGATTAAATTCTTACAAGTTGGGTAGGATCTTCACTATTGTTTTGCAAATTAACTAGCTGAAACAAAATAGTGATAATGTGTTATTATGGTTAAGGTTAATAAGCTACTGATTACCTCTGAAGGATACAATAACAGACACATTCTTTAAAAGACCTGTTTTGTTGAACTAAATGATAAATAACGATAAACACTTTTGTGCATGATGCATTAAAATGCATGTGGAATTTTGAGCTACCTTAGAACTAGTTCAGTTACTTTCTGCCTCTTCTCTCTGTCCATCCCCAATGTCAGCTTCACAGTTGTGTTGGGTGGCTGCTATTTCTCTTGTTGTACTGAACAACTCATTATTCTCTTCCTGAAAAATGCAACAGAACAACAGATTAAATACCAGGAGATTTTCAATTACCTTCCAAATACATCTATTTGTTGTTGGTCGTGGGACTTGAACGCTGGGTCTGGGTGCTGCCCCTGAGTTCTTCAGCTCAAGGCTAGAGCACTACCTTTTCAGCCATGGTGCCACTTCTAGTTTTCTGGTGGTTAATTGGAGATAAGAGTCTCAGATTTTCCAGCCTTGGCTGGCTTTGAACCATGATCCTCGGATCTCAGACTCCTGAGTAGCTAGGATTACAGGTGTGAGCCACTGGCGCCCAGCATGGGGTGAGGGTAGGGTTAATTACACACACACACAGACACACACACACGCACACACACACACACACTTATGTATTTGTCTTTTCTTTTTTGGTACTGGGGATTGGACTGGACCCAGGACCTTTCACTTGCTAGGCAAGCACTTTGTCACTGAGCAACATCCCAACCTTTAATCAGATTAATTTATTAGACCTGAATCCATCTTAATCCTTTTCCTTTTAAAACAACATCCTTTCTATATAGCTTCTTTATTTGGGAAGTAAGCTAGATGCATTAAACCAATAAGCACATTCTATTCCCCTGAACATGCTTATTATATACCAATTGGCAGGAGGCCTCATTGGTTTGATCTGGATGATTCTAGGAATTCTTGATTGCTTTCCTGGGCCCTTTTGTTCTTTCTACAAGAGCAAAAGAAAAATGATGCTTAGCTCCAGGCACTACTGGGAGTGTCTAACCCATCACAGGGTCACAACCTCAACAAGGCATAGAATTAGGGCAGGTAGAGAAGAGTCTAATGAAATTTGAGTTCTCAATACTTTCTTGAGCTTGTGTATCCATCAACTCAGAAGCACACTCTCCTTCTGGAACCCCATCTGGACAGTCCTTTTAAATTACCTTGATATGTCAGGAAAGAAAGACCAGGCTCTTTGTGTTTGTGCATGTGTTCGAGTAGCAGGAGAGAGTGTAGGGCATGGAAGGTGGAATGCCTGAAACAGTTGCATGCTTATTTAGGCAGCTTGCAGGTCTGTCCAACTCATGGCTAAGGGAAATCAATTTGGAAATTGTTCCACTGACACATTCAACACTTTCTGAATTGGGAATCACATAGGGTATTTCTCTTAGAAATTTCCACATGGAGAAGGAATATCCAGGATACTTTGCATAATTTTCAAATCTTGAAAGTTATGGAACTCATTCAGCCGTTATATAATTTTGATGAACATATATGACACCAATGACTATGGTTGGCAATTAAATTCTTCTGACAAATATAAATGATGACTCTGTGACCCTGTCAAACTAACACCTGACAGAACCTTAACTTCTTTCACATAGTTTTGCTATTTTGTAATCCTAGTGGTGATATTTGGCCTAAAGCTTGACAAAGGTCTGATATACAGTCTATAGAAACTTAGAGAAATAATGAAATTTAGGATGTAATTTCATCATTGTAATAAATCAATAACAATTTCTAGAAAGAATCTTGTGACTTCTTATTAGGTCAATTTCCTCTAACATTTGCACCACAAAGCAAGCTTTCTTAGCATTTCACTTGTATAAATACGAAATAATTGATCAAAGTCTATTTTTTCAACAGATTTCTTATCATCCAAAAGTGAATGGATATCATTGTCTGACGATACCATAATCTTCCTAGTGAAATGTTAAGTGAATGAGGATAGGAGAAGTCAGATGTAGTTTAGGAAAGAACTGGATGGCACGTAATTCCAAAAGCAGAAGTCAACTCCCATAATCATTCAATATACCTCGATGAATTTCAGTTAATCCTCCTTAAAAAAATCCAGGAATGTAAGGGTATACATATTTTAAAATTGGTAACAAAGTATGATTTTCAAGGCAGCAAATAAATCTGAACAATCTTTTTTGAAATTTTAAAGCATAATTTCATGTAAATTCTATTATTTTTAATTTTATATGTCAGTCAAATTCTGGGTCCAGATGGTATATTCTCCATAGTTTCATATTTACACACAGTCCAATTGTCTTTTCCAAATCAAATGTGAAAGCAGTATTGCGTACACTCCATTCTTGATTCCTCAAAATATAGAGACCACCAGGGCTTTAGTTGTGTCTTAGGAATGAAAATGATCCCTAATTCTGTATTTCATTTATCATACAATATCTTTCTTACCTTCGTCCAGTTCTCTAGAAAAAGAAAAATATAAGCAACAGCTTGAAAGGGAAAGGTTTTCTTCCATTAATCATAAATTATCATCTCTCAGAAAGGAGAAGAGAAGGGACTGGAGGAGACAGGGGAAAAGGAGGAGAATGAAGACAGAGAACAGGGTTTTGATATCTGTTTACAGTATTTAAAATTTGCTTCATTTTTTTTTCTAAGTGAAAATGTGTGCATGAGTGTGCCATTTCTGGGGCACATTTTCACTCAAGGCTGGACCTCTACCATTTGAGCCACAGTTCCACTTCTGTTTTTTTTTTTTTTTTTTTTTTTTTTTTTTGGTGGTGGTGGTTAATTGGAGATAAGTGTCTCATGGACTTTCCTACTTGAGCTGGCTTCAACCCATGATCCTCAGATCCCAGCCTCCTGTGTAGCTAAGATTACAAGCGTGAACTATCTGTGCCCAGATAAAACTTGTTTCTTCTTCATAGGTTAAAAAAAATAATGTTCCACTAGTGGTAATCAGTTGCTAGGATCATGAATCCTACTCACAATATCCAACTACTGTTGAAAATAACAACATTTTACACAAGAAACTTACTATTTGATTTGGAGGAATAATGATTATATATTTTTGTCTCCAATATTTAGGAAGCTCATAGATATTAATTAAAAAGAATGGTTACTTCTTTGCCCTTCATACCACACTCTTTTGCTAAACTTAAACTTCCTTAAAAAACAAAAAACAAAAAAAAACCCAAAAACATAGGTGGGAGCTGTTCTGAATCACCAAAGCTGAACTATGAAAGATCCATTTGGGTTCACAGTTCATCTTGCTCAGTATCTGTCATTGCTATCATGTCAGAATTCTTAGTAAAATAAAAACAATTTCATGAAGTTTGTCTTATAGACCCTTTATAACATACACCAAAGGAAGCATGCTATCATGAACACCTGTGTGCCCATCACCCAGCTTCAGCAATTGTCAACCTTTGTTATTATTCCAACTCTACAGACTCCTTCCTGTATTAGGTTAAAGAAAAACCCAGGCATTATATAATTTAGAATTGTTAAATGAAATGCCACTGTTGACATTTGATTCAAGTGGTTAGCTCATTTACACTTATTATCATATTTCATGTTTTCTCAGAACTCTTAATTTTTTATTTTCATTTCTGTTACCTTGAAGTAGCTTTTTCTTTCCATTCCCCATTTAAAATGGGAGAAACAGACACAATTTATTCAAATAATGAAGGAACCTTATTCACTCACTATAAACCCCTGTGTGCTGTACTAACACATGAAAATGACAATAGAGACTGAATGAGACCCTGTGGATGGTCATTTAGCATTCAAAAACTCTCCTATTTCAGGATTCTGTGACTTTTCACTTTAGGGATTAAACAAATAAATTCACATACATATACAACACTTACATGACATGTATGGTTAAGTGAAAAAGAAATTTTCATCTTTACTTGTCATTTGTCATCAATATATGCCAGTTTTTCTAATGCTTCTCTACTCCCTATCTGTGGGCTTATACCTCCCTTACTCCTGAAATACATATTCTGATGGCATAAGCTAATTGCTGTTATCCCAATTTTCATGACAAACCTTATGATAAGCAGTTGTCTTATAGAAAATTGGCTCCTTCTGTATGATATACTCACTCCTAAACCAAACTGTTATAGAAATTTAGAGTTACAGGCTCCTTTAGGTCCATCTCTCAGAAAAGATTGTGTTAGGATTATTTCTCTTTGAATAAACGTGTGCATGACTGATCTATTCGATATGGGATTCTTTGACTTCTAACACATAAACTCTTGTATTTATGTAAACATTTGTCATATAAAATGATGCAATTAACAAAGGCTTTGATTTGCTTCTATTAGCTAGCTTCAGTGGCTAATATCAAAAATATTAGTGAAATTAAAAAGATGGAAGTTTATTAGAAAGAATGACATTGCCCCATTCATAAGGAAATGGAAAGACTTGGAAATCATATTAAGTGAAGTGAGCCAGACCCAAAGAAACATAGATTCCATGGTTTCCCTCATTGATAACAACAAGTTTATGTCTAGGATAGTCCTACCAGTGGATCACAATAGCTGAATAGGTATGTAATATGTTCCTATAAAATGATGATAAGTGTAATGAACTCCACGGTATAGAAACAAGATGTTTTCTTTGTTGTTGTTTTTAATGTACTATGTGTAATTATTTCTTTTTTTTTCTTTTGTTTATCTTCCCTATAGTTTAGCCCCTGTTGTCACTGTATTTGATTATGGTACCCTGGGTACTGTATATATGTTTATTTGGATTAGAGAAGGGAAGGGGAACATCAAAATGGTGAGACAAAGGGCGAACCAATGCAACAGGGATATCCACAAGATGATATGTTGGAAAATAACTCTATAACTGGGGGGCGTGGAATTGGGGGGAGGGAAAGTGGAATAAAAATGAGGGAGAGCATAACAAGTTTGAAAAGAAATGTACTTTCTACCTTACATATGTAACTGTAACCCCTCTGTACATCACCTTGGCAAAAAAATTAAATATTAAAAAAGATGGAAGTTTATACCTTTATTATGCAGAACAAAAATTCTACTATGTCTCATCCTGTATCTTCCCTACTTCACTCTCTCTTCTTTTATTGTCAAGCTTTCTCACTAACCATAACCAATATTAAATGATAAATTTTTTTGCTTAGAATATAATATTTATGTGCAGAGATAGTGGTGGGTATACGATCATGATAAAAACAAAAAGAAAAAAGGAAAGCCTCAGAAACAGACTAATTGCCAATAAAATACTGCCCAACTTCAATTATGTAGCAGTTCTATATCAGAGTCAAATAACTAAAAGATATTTTCTGAAAAATACATGAATTTTTTTTATAAAATAATGAGGATATGAACATATCTTTTCAAATATTCATAAGTGTTTTCATTTAAGCTTATTAAAAATCACATTCAGGGGCTGGGGATATGGCCTAGTGGCAAGAGTGCCTGCCTCGGATACACGAGGCCCTAGGTTCGATTCCCCAGCACCACATATACAGAAAACGGCCAGAAGCGGCGCTGTGGCTCAAGTGGCAGAGTGCTAGCCTTGAGCGGGAAGAAGCCAGGGACAGTGCTCAGGCCCTGAGTCCAAGGCCCAGGACTGGCAAAAAAAAAAATCACATTCAGTATTTCTCTAAGTATCTCTGTCATGAATGATTTAGCTTTTATTGATTTCTATATTTTAGACAAAACAAAGAAACACTTTTATCAATTTTCTTACCCCTTTCTTTACCTATCTCTTGCCAATTGCTAGTTTTTGTTGCTATTATGGTATTCTAAACACTTAATATTATAGATGTTACTTTTTATCATGTGTATTCTCTCTGGATTTTTTTTTTTCAATAGGAGAATTCTGGAACATGGCATCTGGTTCCGAATGTATCTTCTCTGCTCAGACACTTGATTGCTTACCACTACTGAGTTGAGTGGATTTTGCTGAATCTGAGATATGTGAGTATCACAGGATCCATTAGGCAGACATAGTGATCATAAGGCTTTTACATTTACAGTAAAGCCTAGAGATACAGTGGTCAATGGGATAGTCCAGTGTTACTACTTAAAGATAGTTCTAGAAAAGCTGGGTACTCAATGATTCCAAAGCTGCTCAGTAACTCTCACAGAGTACACACACTTTGGAGATTTGACGTTAAGCCTGCATGAAAATGTAAGATACCTTATGAACTGAATACTGAGCAGACACCAAATTTATGTAATGAAGCTGTTTATTCTTATGTAGTAGAAGGAATGGAGGGTCTTAGCAGATATCCTCCAGCCAGATTGTGTGGTATTCAAGGAAGATAAGCAGTTGCTAAAAGGATAGGAAGTTGGTTGCCTTCAATTATTTGAAGGAAACCCTATCTGAAATAGCCTAAGTAGCAGAACTCAGCCTCAGAAGGCATTATCGACACTCTGAGAAGCTACAACCAATACCAGATATCTAATTTTTAATAGAATGAGAGGAAGTTTAGCCACCACGGAGAGCTGAGTGAAAAAAATATCAGGTTAATATCAAATATTATTAAGATAATAAATTTAGTCAACAAAGAGACATAAAACCACCATGCTGGATGAAAATAATATATTTTCTAAATTAAAAACCATAGCCAACAAAATAAAGGAAAACAATGCCAATGGAAAGAGTATAGAGAAACTTATTGTGTGAAGAGATGCAGGTAGAAGAAATCTCTTAAACCTACATAGGCATAGATCTAGATGTACATTATTTGTGGAAAAGTGTGATTCTAGGTAAGAAAAATTCACTCTTGCTTCTGTCTTTACCAACAAAATGAAGGTAATACTCTTTCATTGGACTGCTACAAAGAGTTTAAAGTGTTAATAATCATAAAGTGCTTTCTACAGTTTTCTGTACAGAATAAATTCTACATAAACATTTGCTAAACAAATAAATAAAACCAATATTGTGATGGAATCCAAACACTGGTTATTCACAAAGGTTAATAAAGTAGCTACAGACTTCTTGTTGCTAGCTTACATAAGGCAAAAGAAGGGGGTAACACCAAATTTTAGTGCAAAAGTAAACATCTCTAATATAAAGAGTTTGCGTCACATAAGAACATCAATTGCAAACATATGTCACTTTGAAAACCTTTCTAAATTAATAATTCTCTATTAAACTCTAATGATCAATATTGACCTATTGAGAAGTTACAAATCAGATGTGTCAACTTACACAGCATAAATTATGAAAAGCAACAAGACCAGTTATAAACTTAAAAGCCAATCATTTCGAATTGTCAAAGAAGAAATTCTTCAAATTTATTTGATTAAGGTATTACAACTGAGCCCCAGGACCTGATTAAAATAGAGTAAGAGATTTTTTTCAGAAAATCTTACATGTGATTTGAATGTTTAAAATAAAATATAGAACTCAATGATAGCATTAGGAACAATGAATTTTCTGCCATGAGTGGGATGGTTAAAAATGTAGATGCTGGAGTTATATAAATATTAAGTTAGTTGCCTAAGATTATTCTGGTAGTGAGTAAAAAATAAATGGTCACTCCTACTTGGCCACTCATAATAGCCATAATAATAATAATGATAAAACAGTAAACCTCTATTGAAACATATATGTTTTGTTCCTACTGTTCTGTTTTGTTCCTTAAAAAAGGACTGTTCATCAGTTAGTTTTGCCATTAGATATTACAGTGTAAGATGCAACAGGAACTACCATGTTAGGAATGAAGCCATTTTTTTTTAGGTTAAATGCAAATATTTACAGTTGATACAGAAGAGTAAATGAGAAAAAAAAATAACAAATAGAGACAGACATGTTTAGATTTGGGCTTTCCTGAGATAGGTCGGATGGATACTTGTGATCTCCTCTCAGTGAAGCTGATAGAGAAAATAAAACTCAGGAAAAGGTTTCCCAAAAAGTCAAGGGCTGGGCTAAAGAGTAGCAGAAGTGGCAGTATTATTACTGCAGAAGACGAATGTAGTGGCACTTCTAATCCATTTTGTATTCAGTATTTCAACTTTAATTAGGATTCCTTTGTCACATCACTCATCAAATATACTTGAAGAAATGGAGATTAACCTCAAAGTTTCTGTTGCCATAGGCACACGTCTCATACTTTTACTCATTTCAACATGTTGTGAAGTACAGTGGGTTGACTTCCATAAGAAGTAACACCCAGATGATGAAATCACACTTTGTAAGCCATTCTGACAGGGACAGGAACAAGCTGGTGGTTACTCATGCTAACTGGTGCTACGAACATTAAGTATTTTTGTTTATTTATGTATTTACCAAGTAAATTGCTGGTTCTGATAATATAGTTTGCAAAGAATTTCTTTTAAAAGTTTTGCTTTAAAAGGGATTCTTTCTCATGATATCCCAAAGGATTTGTTTCTACTAACACTGACTACTCTGGAAGGAATGAATATGTGTGTGTGTGTGTGTGTGTGTGTGTGTGTGTGTGTGTGTGTATAATACGTACATATTATATATACATATATATAATACTTTACTATGAAATATACAGAGAATGTGGGATTGTTAATTTCTTAAGAATATTTAACTACTCTACGTGCCAACTATCCTTTCAACTTTTCAACTTTTACTTTCTACCAAAGTTGTACCTAGTTCTCAAATCTTTATCCTGTGCTGTCTTTTTTTGATTGGGTAGATAGAAATGATTCTTTTTTTCTTTGTATCTGAAATCCTGGACACATACATTTTATATGAATTATCTGTGCACATAAATGTGTAATGTATACATACTACATATATCTATATAAAACAAATATTACAATCTTGTGGCATTGTTAAATGTATTTCTATCTCGCAAATCTATCAATCCATATACTTTTGGTGTATTATTAGCCATTTTAAAATTTTTCACACATAAAGTACGCCCGATGCTGGTAGGTCACACCTATAATCTTAGGTTTACTCAAGATGAGCTCTTAGAGATCATAATTTGAAGCTTGCCCAAGCTGGAAAGTCAGTGAGACTTTTATTTCTAATTAACCACCCAAAACTGGAGGTAGAGCTGTGGTTCAAGTAAGTAGCAGAGTGCAAGCCTTGAGAAAAAAAAAAAAAAAGGTAAGGGATAGCATTCAGATGCTGAATTCAAGTCTAAATACTGGCAAACAAAACAAAACCCCAAAAAGAAAAAAACACAAAGTGAATAAATGATTCATCTCTTAGTCACAAGAGTGCATTCATGTCATACTTTTCTTATTAGGACTATTCTTAAGTATTTCTAAAGTAATATAGAGTGAGGTATTTTGTAGGTCTCACCGTGGATGTTTGTGATTTTATATGCAAATACAGACATTTATTCAAATTAAATAAGGCAGATACATAGCATTCTTGAAGGAAAGCTTGATATATAAATATGGAATAACTTGACTACTATTAATATTGACTTATTGCTTGACAAATACCTTGCTAATTTCATTATGCAGAACCTCCATTCTTCTACCTGTATTTTAAAAGAAAATACTGGATTCCCAATCCCTGAACTATAAAGGTTTGCCGATTTTTTTCCCATATTTATAATGGACTCACTTTACTTAGTGAATTGTTGAATTTCCCTCCAAATATAAATAGAGTGGTAAAGAATTCCATGAAAGGACTCTATGAGAGTATGTATCACTCTCTAACATAGAATATGAATTCCTTGTGTGTGAATATCCATTGGAAAACAGCTTCATGAGTTTATTGCAATGTTGAGTGTTGGTTTAAGAATCTCAGAATATTCTCTGTGTCTTGTACTCAGAGCTGTCACTCAGTATTTTTGATCATTAGCCATCTGTGATTATTTTAATTCTTGTCAGCAGGAGAAGGAACTCTTTTCTACCCAGGAGCTCTGTTATTACAATATAATTTATATGTAAAGAGCTCATTTCATCAGTGAAGAGAAACTTTTACACAGTTTTTTTTTAGATTTATAAGCAATTTGTGACATCTTATTTTTTTTAAGTTTTCTATCTAGATACTGTCATCATTTACATTTGTCTTCACAATTTTTCCATCCAAAAATTTGATAGCACCCCGTTGACACTTTTATGAGCAGGATCAGAGTGTATTTCTGTATACTTTAAATACAAAACCTCTATTTATTGTGCATGCTACTTTAGAATTTAACACTTAAAGAAAATGCAGCTTTACTTTGCAGTGATTTTTAGCATTGACGAGAAAGCCTACACTTGAGGATTTTATACTAAATAGTTTATTATATGGCATGATGCCATTTAATCTATAGTTCTATAATAAAGGCAAATTTTGAGGGTGAAAAGAACTTAGAAGTTGAAAAGTTAAGCCTTTTTCAGTCACACCATGAGTAAAGACTCCCAGTCACAGAATTATTTTGTACTTCATCCCTTGTCTACTTCTTATTTGGTTTGACCTTCAGCAAGTCAAAAGCTCCCTCAATCACTTTGCCTATAATATGAGATAATTATGCTTGACAGAACATGGTTATTGCAAAGATTAATGCGTTAATGGTCACAAAATGTAGTCCATGTATTAAAATTGCACTGCCAAAAAGCAAGAGTGAATGCCTGGGTCACTATTGCAGAGTGGTTTGGTGAAGTGAAGTGAATTATTGATGAACCACACAAAATTCTAGGTCTTGAACTTTACAAAGTGAGTTTCAAATTTCAGGATAGATGCTTACTAGAAATTAGTATTTTATCCAATCTGTAGCATTGGTTAAGGAATCAGAAGGTCTATTTTGTTTTCTTTCCTGATGAAGGGGCATGCCTTATTATCCAAAGATGATTTATGAGGAAATGACTTCTAATCTGAGGACAGTCTATATGCACTCATCTTTTGCCTTTTAAACTTCTCTCTCAATTTCCTAACTTTGATTCTATTTAATTCCTTCCTTTCTATGGTTTTTTTGGAGAAAAAGTCATAGAGGCCCACCTTGCATACTTTAAATAGATCCAACCATCTCCACGTGGTTTGAAGGAAACTGCAGCCACAGCAAACACTTACTTCCTCTTCTGGAACTTAGGTGCTTACTTTCATAATTAACTTCAAGTGCAGCTTGGGCTCAGTGAGGAAGTCCTTGTCTAGCATGACTGATGCTCTGGGTTCTATCCCCAGCAAAAATTAGTCAAAGTGACATCTTGTGCTCCTTTTGACAACTTTTGCTGAGAGGTTTTTCAACAATGACAAGACTGTCTTTGCTGTTTGTTTATAACTAGAAGTGATGATTAGAGACGGAGTGTATAAACACACACACACACACACACACACACACGAGCATGGGGAAAGTTGTTTCCTGAAACAGTGAACAGATTGGTTTAAAAATGTGATAAAGGGTGTTTTTTCTTTTTCTTTTTCTTTTTTTTTGAGAAATAGCAGGGAAAAGTAGACAAGTATTCAAAATAATCCTTCATCACGAGGTCCTGATTCCATTGAAAAATAACCAATTTGACATCTAAACTTAATTTTCATGGATCTAATCAACCCAGAGTATCTTCCCCATAGAAATGTGGAGATTAGTCACAATATCTAGAAATGTCAAGAGCAATGATAAAGAACTGCCACATGTATGTTCATGCACCTTGCTTCTGAGAATTCATTTCTTAATTTAAAAGAAAGTTAAGATCATGTTACTTTGTGATGTAGAGTCTGCATGCTAATTATATTTTTACCCTTACAGACATAATTTTATCACCAAATGTAAACTATGGAGCTATTGTTTAAATATTTTTAAATTATACTTTACAACTGCAGCTGCTGAACAATCAAGACAGTTTTGCTCATTTTGAGTTTTCTTAGCCCTCTCTAGAGCTGTTAAAATCATAACTCTTCTACGTCATCTAGTTATATGCAAGGAAACAATGGAATACAGTTCTTTCTCATTTCCACCCACAAATAGAATTCTCAGACTCCTCAGTCAAGTCTGCCCTTCCAGCTAGAGTGAGAAACAGTTAGGTCAAAAGAAAAAAAATAAAATAAAACCCAAACAACTATAATTAAGCTCTGGAAGATTTAAAAAACAAATGAGTTAATGATTTTATTTCTATGCAAATAACCAATCTTTGGGACAGATCAAATGCAATTTCTACTTCCATATTGCCAAACTTTGATTTGATTGATTCTATATTTATCCCCATGTGGCAGCTGGAGTACTCACTCTAGAGGGAAACTTTCTTAATTCTAGTCTATCAAGGAAAATCTGCAAGTTAAAAACTCACTTTTATCAGCAGGCATTCGGAGAATGGCAGGTGGCAAATAAAGCTCTTAGTGGATTATTCTAATTGCGTTTTCTTTTACCTTCATGACTGAAAGTTGTAAGAACAGGGAGAGGGGAGCTTTCTGTGCTTGGGAAAGCATGTGTTTATATCCTTTACTAAAGAACATTCCAAGCTTTCCTCAAATTCTCTATATGTGCTAGTTTGCTGGTTGGTATAATTTGTATCAGGGACATATAGAAAGAAGAATTAGAAATTGGATCCATTAGACATTATTTAAGTATTGACTGTTACAGGAAAATTACTTTTAACGTCTTCTACTTTTATTTTCACAATTTTCCTTATGGATTCCTGACTTTACACATCTGGAAAATAGATATGTAAAAAAGAAGGGTAAATTATAGTATATAAATTACAAATAAAAACCATGATGAGGTAAATTTAGAAGGCTTAAGTGGATCATTAATTGCATTTTTGTGTAACAAAATCTACATAAATTATAACTCACTCTCCTATCTGTACTTTTCTCTGAATATAAATATCTCCTTTTCATAAACATTAGTTAGCTTATTGTAATCTCAAGCTAATATGAAAATGACAATACTTTTTAAAACTATTAAGTATTAGAGTAAGGAATTTTGAATTTTTCCTAAGGGCAGAGTTCACATAATCACCTACCCAATAAATATAACTCTTATTTAGAAATTTAGAGCACATATGTACATGCTATATATTCAGATGTATGTGCTTATATATTTGTTATTATCTGAAAGAACTTGAATGAGAAGTTAACTAGCACTCCTTGGGTCAGAGTCAAAAGTAGAATCATTACAAGAATACATGTTTCTTCCTTGATCCTCTACCTGCCTCGTAAT
Organism: Perognathus longimembris pacificus; assembly: GCF_023159225.1. Taxonomy (NCBI): domain Eukaryota; kingdom Metazoa; phylum Chordata; class Mammalia; order Rodentia; family Heteromyidae; genus Perognathus; species Perognathus longimembris. The sequence continues at coordinate 96,454,903 of NC_063162.1, read as the reverse complement.
ATAGTACAACTTTATATATGGTTTCTAGTCTCCCCAAAAGATTGAGTGTCCTTCCTTCACCAATATCCATATTTTCAGTTTTCCAAAATAAAATCATTCTCCCTAGTCTCCAGAGAAATTTCTCCAAAATAACATCACTTTTCTGCCACAGTGATAAAGCAAACTTGCTTCAGTAGGTGATAAAGTCAATATATGATAGAAATGGAAGAAAACATCTCCCACGTTTGGCTGAATGAATTAAGAACAGCATCCAAAAATGGTGCAATTTTTGCTGATATTGACAGTAAATTTACATGTTGACAGAAAATCTCACACAGAAAATAGAGAGAGATATATGAGTTGGATGTGTTCTGGGAACTATGAGTAATTTTTCTAATTACTGAATTTACTTTAAAGTATTATATTTGTCTTCCCTAAAGTATTATATTTGTCTTCACATTTTACAAGAATGCATGTGGAACACTGTGAGTGGAGATGAACATGGACAAGTGGGTGAGAACTATACCTACAAGACTTGGTTTAATCTATAACGTGGATTATATTTGTCTACTGTAGTCTTATCACAGTGACTTTCCTCTATCTTGTTTCCCTGTTCCAACAAAGATTCTCTGTCCATTGGGTTTCACTCAAATGATTCCAAATCTCTCTTCTAACAATTTCTTGTTAAATAAATGGGTACTTTTTATTAGCTTCTTTTCTTGGAAAATAACATTTCTTCTGGTGTCAATAACAAAACAGTGTTTTAAATGAATCAATTATTCATTATAATACAACTGTCTATATTTTCCTGCCTCCACAGAAATTTAATATAAATTGAGTACAATCCAAGTGCTAGTGACTCTCACCTATAATCCTAACTAAGAAAGCTGAGGATTGAGAATCTAGGTTCCAATCCAGCACAGGCAGAAAAGTCTGTGAGGCTTTTATGTCCACACACACAAAAGAAAGCTGAAAGTGGAGCTGTGGCTCAAGTGGTGGAGTGTTATCTGTGAGCAAAAAAAGGTTTGGGACATAGCCCATGCACTGAAGATTCAGGACCAGAATGCCACACACACACACACACACACACACTCTACAGTAAGAAACACTTATGATGTTACTGAGGTAGTAAGAGTTTAAAAGCAGCTGTTATACCTAGAGTTGGAAGGAGATGTGAGGGAGAGTGCCACTGGGCTAGGCATGGAGAAAGGGTGTTACTCTGATGCTCATGACATTTCCTGAACAAATGGGAGTGGCCCAATCGAATTGCAGTGAATGCTCTGCAGTGGGCTATGAGAATTGGGAAACTGCACTGGAATCAACTTCTGCTACTGGTAACTATAGCTGTGCTGAAGTGTCAAATCTTGGATATAAAAAAAACCCAACAAATCTAAACCATAACAAATAGCAAAAGAAAAAAGTCTGCTTATAGCATAATTTCAATTTATTTTTTTGAACAAAATTTCAGGATAAGCTCAGTCAGATATTGCATAGAAGTTTTATAACGTTTTGTTGGGGGGCGAGGTGGGGGTGGGGCGTTCATACTGTCCCTGGGCCGTGTTGCTGAAGGCTAGCACTCTATATAGCTTTCTGGTGGTTAGTTGGAGACAAGAGTCTCATGGACTTTCCTGCCCTGGCTGGCTTCCAACCCCAATCCTCAGATTTTAGCCTCTTGCATAGTTAGCTAGGATAGTAGCCTGGAGCCACCCGTGCTTGGCTACATATAGTTATTTTTATTCATTTTATTTTATTATCTTTAAGTAGTTGTATGAAGGAGTTGCCACTTAACAAAGCATCTTGATCAATATCACCCTTTCAACATTCTTGTCCATCCCTCCCAACTCACTCCTTCCTTCACTTTTCTTACTTTTGTCGGATGTACATTGTATTTTTTATTTATTTATTTATTTATTTTTTGGCCAGTCCTGGGCCTTGGACTCAGGGCCTGAGCAATGTCCCTGGCTTCTTTTTGCTCAAGGCTAGCACTCTGCCACTTGAGCCACAGCGCCACTTCTGGCCGTTTTCTGTATATGTGGTGCTGGGGAATTGAACCCAGGGCCTCATGTATACGAGGCAAGCACTCTTGCCACTAGGCCATATCCCCAGCCCCCGTACATTGTATTCTTGACTGCATTGTCCCCACTTCTCTTCAATTTTCTTTCTCTTTCTTTTAGCTCCTCCCTTCCACCTCTTTCAAGTACTGTTTTCCTAGTGTTTATTTTGTTGAACTTTGACTTTTCCTTTTTTTTTTTGGGGGGGGGGGCAGTCCTGAGGCTTGGACTCAGGGCCTGAGCACTGTCCCTGGCTTCTTTTTGCTCAAGGCTAGCACTCTGCCACTTGAGCCACAGCGCCACTTCTGGCCATTTTCTGTATATGTGGTGCTGGGGAATCGAACCCAGCGCCTCATGTATATGAAGCAGGCACTCTTGCCACTAGGCCATATCCCCTTTTTAAGGAACTATATTATTTGGCTTTTCCTTTACATTTATGGCATTTCTGTTAATACATTTGTATATGCCCGCATACCATCTAACATATTTACTTACAAGCTTATTGAGTAATTCTACCTTCCACATATGAGGGGAAACATGCAACATTTATTTCTTGGCCTGACTTTCTTCATTTAACCTGATTCTTTCCCAAGTCCATCCATCTTTTTGAAAATGATACATATCATTCTTTCTAATGACTGAGTAAAATTCTGTGTGTATGTATCACATTTTCACAATCCATTTGTGCATATGGTTGTAAAGCATGTCATAACAGTACTTTATTAATGAATACGGATGTACAAAATATTAATGAAATTAAATTTGTATTAAATATATTTAAAAGGTTTAAAAGGTAATTACATTTCAGAGAATAGAATTAGGAAGGGAACAATAGTGTTATAAAGTGTGTTAATCAGCTTTTCTATTTGAGTGAAATCAACTGAAGTCTGCTTTTTCTGACACTTCATGAAGGCAAATGTTACAGATCATTGAAATGGCAAGAGTATTGAGGTTATGAGACGATTTTGAGGAGAAAGGAAAGAAGTACATAACTTTCTAGGGGAGGTACTTCTCTTTCTACGTTATTTTTAATGCTGTAGGTGCTTTATATTTTCAAGGGTCTGTCTGGAAGCCCTGGACATTTTGCTAGGAGATCCAGTGGATCCAGGCATTGTGGAACTTCACCAAATGGCAGACTCTTAACAAGTTACAGAACAGATGAGTGCTAAATGTTAATGAATGGCTGATACATGCATCCAGACTCCTCTGTTTGTATTAATTGATAAAGTTAATTAAAAGTAGATATAATATGATAATGAATTTCAGAAAAGAACACTGTGCATATTTCTCTCTGTGACATTGCTCATAATCTACTCGAAAACATGACTTATTTGTTCTTTTTGCAAGACAGTCTTTGCAAGACAAAGATTGTTTTTGACAGACATTCAAGCATCTTACCAAAACATACAGATTTACTTTTTTCAAAATGCAATCCTAAAGGGAATTTTGGAATAATTTTCTTGATCTGTAAGATATTCCTCAGAGAAAGTATGTTTAATAGAGGAAATGTGATGATTTCAATAATCACAGATGTTTATTCCAGTCTATTTATATTCGACTCCACATTTTTATAGCACATAAATAAATTTCATAAATTTAGCATTAATGAGAATGTGTCATGTTGATAATCCTGACTGTAGTGAGGGAAAGTGCATACAGCCATTCTCCAAGTGTTACATCTGTGACTCCCCACACCTCCAGATCAAAGTTACAGTACCTCCCACTACTCTAACCAGGTATCTGGTATGTAAGATGGGCAACCTTGCTAAGTTATTTCAGAAGAAGACAGTGTTTTTATCTACACAGATTGAGATTACGGTGCTTATCACCATTGGTAGATTGGTTTGATTTTTTAAATGGTCGTAGATATCAGTGGCCAACCACAGATCCATCCCTAAGGCCAATCTCCATCCTAGTCCTTTCTGTAAAATAAAATTTAAAAATTGTTTACAGTTGCATACATGAATGCCCCTCACCACCCTCCTGAATAGCTAGGATCAGGTGTAAGCCACAAGCTCCCAGCTAACTGCTTTACTTCTCTTGATTATAACTGAGATTTCTGGCTTTCCATCTTGCTGAAGAATATTTGCTTCTCAGTCAGAATGCATAATTCATAGTACAGTAGACTCACTGTAAGATATAAACCACCTTTTGAACAAAGGGCTTTCTATTGTAATGTAATAATACTTTATAATCTAAAGTATCTGCTGAAAAATCTATGTGTAGATAAGGGGAAAGAAATGTGCATTTTAAAATTCAAAATAATCTATTTATGGTTTTTAAATAAATACACTAAATTAGCTGTGTACAATACCTATCATATTAAAATATAATATACTTAAAGAAAAAAGCAACTTAATTTATAGTAAAAATATTTTTAGAAATCTCCCATTCCTCGCCACTACATTTTGTCATTTTCCAGTATTTAATTTGAGTTTCAATGATAACTTCTAATTTCATGAGAGGAATTAGACTGAAAAAAAATTTAATAATACAGTCATTTGGTATATTTAAATGAGTATATTTATTTTAACTGCAGGCTACAAATGAATAATAGTAATTATTTTTGTAATTACCTATAAAGGAAATGCATTTTAAAGGGATGTCATTTGAAATAGCACAGAAGCATGTGATATACATGGAAATATAACAAATTGTACATGAATATAAGAGTTTTAGAATAATTAATAATTATAAAATTGATGGACTAGTCCATGTTCATATACTTGAAAATAAGTGCCATCCTCAAACTTTTGAAATGTGATTTTAAAGTAAATTAAAAATTATCAGAGGCACCAAGATGCTTTAAAATAATAGCAAGGTAAAACGTTTTGGTCTATCAGATACCAGACTTTTTGTAATTATAATGCTAAAATAGTACAAGATTGGAAACACAAACCATGAAAATAAAAGACAAAAAAAATCTCAAAACAGAACTCAGATAAAACTGTATTTGTTTTATGACAAAGAAGAATTGCAGATCAGTGGAGAAATGATGGTATTTTCAATATATATTGCTATATGAGTTTACATATTCATATAGGAAGTATAAGCCATGATTTCCTATTCCTAGCACAGAAAATTTAATTACAACAAGACTTGATGATTGTACGAAAGAAAATACAATAGAGTTCTGGAAGATAATATAAGAAAAAAAATGTAACAAGCTTAATGTAGGGAAAGATTTCTAAAGCATCAAACTTAAAGCATTAATTTAAAGGAAATGACTGATAAATTACTCTTCCTAAAGTCAAGGGCTTCCACTCAGATAAACGTCATTAAAACAATGAAAAGACAAAGTCAAGCAAAAGCGAACATAAGCAAATGTATATCCAAGAAAGGATTCGTCTGTGAATATATAAAGATAACATACAAGTTAGTAGGAAATGATATTAGACAGTGGAAAAATGGCAAATGACTTAATCAGGTTCTTTACAAAGGAGGATATCAGCATAGGCAATAAATGCTCAAAAGGATTTCAATAATAGTTTTCAGGAAAAAAGTATTTCAGTGGCTCTTATGATAGAACACAACAGGAACACCTAGAAATTTGTTGAACCGTGATCTTCAGTTCCCAGCCTCCTGAGTGGCTAGGATTATAGGTGTGATCTACCAGCACCTGACAACAACTGATTAGTTTGTATAAAGAAATTATGTTGGTAGTGTTTGCCAACTTAATGTAAATATTACACAATGATGATTGAAATGGAAATTTATAATATTTAATGAAAAGCCATACAAGGATATTTTATATTGAATAAAACTTTCAAGAAGCAAAGGTAGCAATTATTTGAAGTATAGGTAGTAATGTTTGGGTTTTTTGTTGTTGTTGTTGTTTGCCTGTTCTTGGCTTGAGACTCAGTGTCTGAGCACTGTCCCTGGCTTCTTTTTGCTACCTCTTGAGCCACAGCTACACCTCCAACTTTTTCTGTTTATGTAGTGCTTAGGAATTGAACCCAGGGCTTCATGCATGCTAGGCAAACACTCTACCACTAAGCCACATCCCCAGCCCCTGTAGTAATGTTTTAAATCAGCAAATTAGGAAAATATTAGTAGAAGAGAAAGAGAAGGGACAGAGGCAGAGAATATGGATAAAGACATAGAAATCATCTAATGATATTAAATACTAGACTACGAACTGCTTTAAGAATCTAGAGTCAGTTTCTTTTCCAGATGTTAAAAAGATCCATCAACTTGGTGACCCTTTTAGTTTTAAGTGTTAGGACAGTTTTAACTTTTTGTTTTGTTTTGAGAAAAAAATGTATTAAAGTTTAATGTTCTTTTTCTCATAACAATGAACAACATTCTAAGTTCTTGATAAAAATGAAAGAAGAAAGGGAAGAACACATTGTTATTAAATCAGGCAAATTAGATGAAATTTAATTTGCTAGAAATAGGTGATTTTCCAGATTATAGTAATTATTTGTGATGGCTGCTCAAATTATAATTTGGAGAACCAAAAGAGTTCATATACACTTCAGATATTTTTAGCTAAATTAGGACTGTTTTTATACAAAGTGCTTCATATAAAACTGCTCTTATATAAAGTGTAGCTGCTTGACAACAGTTTATTTTGGTAAACTTTTTTCCTGTATTGACTACTGAAGTTTTCTACTGAATAATTTATGCCAGGCAACAAGTAGAAGTAATTTTCCTATTTTCATTAAGCATCATAAAAGGATAGAGGACCTATTTATCCTACTTGCTAGAAGAGAGCATTATAAAGAGAGAAAAAGGATACTTAGGTGAGTATTTATGCTTAAAAAATAAATAGAAATTTAACTATATGCTTAAAGCTAAGAAAAAAAAGAATATTGAATTTTATGAGATATACTCAAAGAAGACTAGATGTCCTTATTTTTATTCATCACTGTGAAGGTCTCCACAGAGTTTCTAATTCTTTTTCTATGAATCTAGAAAAGACAAACTATTCTAAAAGTTTTAAACCATTAATTTTTGTGACACACATAATTCTGTACATGCTTGTAACGGCCCATATTCATTTATGATAACATATAAACTCAGTTTATGACAGTGATTAATTGATAATATTTCTAAATATGCATTATTCTGTACCATGAGTTACTACTCCAGTAGAATTAATTCAAAATTTGGAGAAGCAGGATAGGAATATTATACCATCTTGAATAAATCAATCTCTTCAGAATTTAACTGTTCTCTATAAAAATTTATACTTCATCTCTATCTTATTCTCCAATTAAGTTGCTTCTGTATACTTGATAATTTAATTAAGTGAATAAAGTTGAATTGAATGTATTTTTTCCTATATTTTTTCATGCTAACATGGATTTTAATAGTAAAGTAGTTAGTGTACAAAAATGTGAGTAGTGTGATATAATAACTTAAGTTTTATGAAAATATAAATTTACAAAGGAAAATATTATATCTGTATCTATCATAATGAAAAATTAATAAAAATTAATTACAATTGACAAAAGATGTAAGTGGAATAATAATTGAAGAGAAACACAATTAGTAAAAAAAAAAAGTCTTCATCCTTACCAGAAATAAAAAGGATATAAATTTTAAAATTACCATTTTATGCCTATGAAATGTGTCCTATTATGTGTAAACTGGATTTTTGAATCCATCCACTTAAATAAACACGTCCATAATTTCTGACAGGAATTATAAAGTAATAAAACTTTTGTTACACAATGTGCTATCATTTCATTAAGAGACCTAAAAATATTCAATATAATTAATGAGACAATTATGCTGTAGCCCCTGATCTTTTCTTAGAAATGCTGAATAAACATTAGTAGTGTCCCACAAACTATGAAAAACAAAAACCAAAACAAGGCAACACGACTCCTCTAAAAGTCAGTAGTCTCACAATAATAGAAACTAAAGGTTGTGAAGAGGACAGAGCCCTAAGCACTCAAAAGCTAATTGTAAAAGAGATCAATGAAATTAAATAGGACATGAATAAACACTTGAATTAATTCAAAGATAATACAGATGTATGTTATACAAGAGAAGCTCAATAATGCTACAGAAATTGTGAAGTGCAAATCTCTATATGTCAAATAGACTAGATCAAATTGAAGATGGACTATTCAGTTTTAAAGATAATGTAAATTTCTTAGGACACTGCAGTAAAAACAAAGAATTAAAAAAAAAAAGAATGGAACTTGCAAGAAATATGACATCATTAAAAGACCCTACATACCTATGCCTGGGGGCTGGTGGCTCTTCGCTCTAATCCTAGCTATTCAGATGTCTGAAATCTCAGGATTGAGGTTTGAAGCCATCCTGGATAAAAGCATGAGGCTTTTCTCCAATTTACCAACAAAATGGCAGAAGTGGAAATATGGCTTGAATCTTAGAGTTCTAATCATGAGCAAAAATGCTTAGGAAAATCACAAGGCCCAGAGTTCAGTGTAATATTAGCACATGCACACACACACATATATACACTTCTGCTCAAGAAAGATAACAATTACCAGAATGAAGATAAAACCTACAAAAATCTTTTGGAGCAATTCATTGGGCATAATATCCAGTACATACAATGAGCTCAAAACATTAACATTACAAGCATATATATATATATATATATATATATATGTGTGTGTGTGTGTGTGTGTGTGTGTGTGTGTTTGTGTATGGATATATATATATATATATATATATACAATCTGATGAATAAATGAGGAACTGAGTTGAAGAATTTTCAAAAGATTAGTATAAATGCCCTAAATAAATATAAGGGGAAATTTTCAACAACCTTAGCCATCAAGGAAAAGCAAATCAAAATGACACTGGAATTTAATCTCATCCCAGTTAGAAGGCTATCATGAAGAAAATCAACAACGGGAACTAATGAGAATATGGGGAGGAAAAAACAAACACTGTTGTAAATTAGCCTAGTCAGTAGAACATCAGTATGGGAATTCTGTAAGAAACTAACTGTAGCGCTACACATCTGAAGTAAATAATGATAGCCATATAGCAATATTTATTGCAGCATATTGCCAAGCTGTGGAATTACCTTAGGTGCTTAAAACCAGTGAATGGTTAAAGAAATACATGTGTTGAAGTAATCATGATAAATGAAATGTCCTTGTTTACAGAAAAATGAATGGAACTGGAGATACGCTTCTGAAGGAGATAAAACTATCTCCCAAAGAAAAATATCATTCTTTATCTCATATGATATGAGCATATGCCTCCAGGCTCTCTAGTTCCAAGGAGAGATTTGGGAGCCATATTGTAGTTCCCATGCTTGTGCTCAATAGTAGGAAAACAATCATTGCCATTTTGCAGCAGAGATGATGCCCTCCTAGGTTGCAATCCTACATGTTAATCCCTTTTCTCCTGTTTGCCTCAGATGAGCATGTGCAGCACTGGGTTTGTTCACCTGACCAGTTATTGTAACTTTCCAATGACTTATTCTTCATCAGTAGCCTAACAAACAACTGATGGTGTTGGGTTCATTTTCTTTTCTTTGTTTCTTTAATTGTTATTGTGAAGATGATGTTCAGGGAGGTGACAGTGACAGAAATCAGGTAGTGAGCACATTTCTTTTTGAAGTGCCACTTCTTCCCTGCTTTTCTCCCAGTTTCCTCCTCCAGACCCCCTCCTCACAAGTTATAGGGTTAATTTTCAACATAGTGTCTTACTGAGTATCACTGCTACATTTGTTGATTCATTGTCCCGCCATTTCTGTGCTCCCCTTGCCCTCTCAAAAACAGATAAACTTACCGACAAGACAAACGGTATAAATACAAAAACAGTGACAAAGGAGAAAAAAAGAATCAAAATAGCATAAATCCTCTTGTTTCCATTTATGGGGGTTCATTTTGACAAACATCATTTCATATGATCATATGACATAGCTATTGAATCTTTGTGATCATATCCTAAGAATATTCTCCTTTGGTCTCACTGTATGAGTGTTTAGAGTCCTGTATCATGTCCAAGTGTATATTTTTGTCTTTTACAATCATTTAGAGTACTTTCTAGTTACAACAAATGAAGGAAACTCTCCAACCTATGTTTCCTTGGGTATGGCTTGCTTTGCTTAATTTAATTTTTTCCAAGTCTGTCCATTTCCTTAAGAGTAGTACAATATCATTCTTTCTGACAAAAGCATAGAATTAATTGTGTATATATACTACATTTATTTTATTGGCATATTTGTCCATTGAGGGTCATCTGGGTTGATTTCATATCTTGACTATGGTAAACAATGTTGCAGTGAACATGGCTGTGCTGGTAGCTTCATTGTGGTCTTGTTTGTGGTCTATTGGATAAAAGCGCAGAAGGTCATAGTGAAGTTCTATGTTTAGTCTTTTGAAGAACCTCTATACAGTTTTCCAGAGTTGTTGAACTAGTTTACATTCCCATGAACTATGTAACAGCATTCTTTCTTGACCACATCCCTGCCAGCATCTGTTATTGTTAGTTTTCTTGATAATGGCCATTCTAAATGGGTGAGGCGAAATCTCAATGTTGGTTTGATTTAATATTTGACAAGGTAGCTAAAAACACAGGATGGAAGAGAGACAGTGTCTTCAACAAATGGTGCTGGCAGAATTGGCTATACATATACAGAAAACTGAAGCTAGAGTCTTATATATCACCCTGAATCAGAATCAATACTAAATGGATCAAAGATCTCAATGTAAAGCCAGGTATCCAGAAAATATTACAGGAAAGGGTTGGGGAAAACTTGAGCTCCTAAGCACAAGTTGAAACTTCCCAAGTAAAGATCCAGAATCACAACAAACCAAAGAAAGACTGGATAAATGGAATTGAATCAAACTGAAGTTTGTGGATGACAAAGGACATAACAAGCAAGATAAATAGCAAGCCCACAGAATGGGAGAAGATTTTCACTAGCTGTGTATCCGACAAGAGAATTATGTCTAAAATACTTAGAGCTCAAAAAATTAAACTCCCCAAAACAAATCCTCAAAGAAACAACAAAACAATTAATGAATGGAGTTAAGACTTAGAGACTTCTCTAAAGAAGAAATAGGAATTGCCAATAGATACATAAAGAAATATGGAGCATCTCTGTACATAAAAGAAATGCAAATCAAAATAACATTGAGATTTCATCTTATTCCAGTTAGGCTTATATTCTAACTCAAGGGGCATATGTAGCTTAGTGGACATCCATTGTGGTGAGGACCATAAACTAAAAAAATTAGACTTAATTTTGATTAATCCCCAAATCTAATCACCCAGAAAAGAAGCTGAAATCTTGAGGAACTCCATTGCAAGTAGTATCATTCTAATCTTTAATTCAGATGGAATATAAGATATCCATTTATCTTACAATCTTGATATCATTTTTTAACTTACAGATGAAAAGCTTGTACTACAATTCTGTGGTGTTTCCAAGAGAATGATTGATGACTTGATAGAAAAAAAAGATGGATAATTTTTGTTGTATTTTTAAATAGATACTTTGGTATCTATTACATACTTTTATATATAATAATCTATAAAATATTATAAATACTGCAATATCTGTATGAAATAAATCTATGTCCCTGATAAATTCAGGGGAAGAGTGTTACCAAAGTTTTGGATCGGGGGCTGGGAATATGGCCTAGTGGTAAAGTGCTTGACTGGTATACATGAAGCACTGGATTCGATTCCTCAGCACCACATGCAAAGAAAAGGCCAGAAGTGGTGCTGTGGCTCAAGTGGTAGAGTGCTAACCTTGAGCAAAAAGAAGCCAGGGACTGTGCTCAGGTCCTGAGTTCAAACACCAGGACTGGCAAAAAACAAACACAAAAAACAAAGTTTTGAATCAGAGGAGCACAAAAGTTAGATGAAGTGGTACAAACCCCCTGTTTTACTTCCTTTTCAAGGAAAAAGGAACCAGAATGCCGGGGCACATCAACCATTGATATTTATTTAATTGCATGATGCTTATCATGTAAAGAAATAAAACGTGACATATTGAACATAAAATATTTTGGACTATTCATATGTTCCTTGCTATTTTGGCCTCAGCTTCTGTTTTTTTTTTTTTTTTTTTTTTTTTTTTGGCCAGTCCTGGGCCTTGGACTCAGGGCCTGAGCACTGTCCCTGGCTTCCTTTTGCTCAAGGCTAGTACTCTGCCACTTGAGCCACAGCGCCACTTCTGGCCGTTTTCTGTATATGTGGTGCTGGGGAATCGAACCCAGGGCCTCATGTATAGGAGGCAAGCTCTCTTGCCACTACCCCATATCCCCAGCCCTGGCCTCAGCTTCTGATATTTGTTTTATAAGTAATATCAATATGATATGCTAAAATATATGTATCATATATAAATGTATTATATAATGCATTATGTATGACATAAAATATACCATAAGAGTAGTAATAAATATAAGCAGATGGCATTACCCAATAGAATTCCAAGATAATTACTACATAAAATTGTTGGTGCTATGGGACTCTGACAGTATTGCAAGTGAAGATCTCCTCAGGAATGGAAGTTTTTACAAAGGTTATGCGAGTTTTGGTATTTTCCTAACTTTCCAAGTGACTCCTCCAAGATTCTAACTCAGCACTTTGATCATTTTCATTTCAAAAATAGAAGGTAGGTTTGTGAATGGGCACACTTTCAGGAGGGCTATACACCTTCATCTTTTGTCTTAGGAGGTCACAGCTTTTATCTAATCTTCATGAACTCTTTGTACTTTATGACTTTCAAAATTTGTGCTTTTAACCTCAAAAATCACAAAAAATTCTAAGTTGTGGAATTGCAGAATCCTTCAGCTTTCCAACCCGTAAAACTTCTTTATTGGGCCTGTGAATTTAGCACAGGGGAAGAACACTTGCCTGGCAAGTAAAAAGCCCTGAGTTCATTCAGCTCGAGGGAGAAAACAAATCAAACTTCTTCATTTTAATGAAGATTTTTATTGTACTTTAGTTCAGAAAGGCTGTCAATCTGATTTTTAATTCAATGAGAACATGTAAGTCAATTATCTAAACATATTTTATACTAAATAGGAAAGGAAAAAAACTTGCTAGTTTTTGTGCACATTTCTGTTAAGTATAATCAATATTTTGGCTAGATATAATTAGAAAGAATATAAGTCAGTGATATAGTGTAGTTTTTGGTGGTCACACTGTAACTATGTGGTAATTGTATGTAATAATAAATATAAAGATACATGCTTTTGCATAGAAATATGTTAATTATACAAAAATATTAACAATAATTGCCTTTGGGTTTTCTGAATATAGGCTTATTTTTCTTCATTGTGGTTTTCTGAATGGTCTAAATTTGTAATATAAACATGCATAATATTAATGAATATTTTGTGATTCTGAGAAATTGAATTTCTGTCTTTATTTATTCATGCAATTTATTACTTGCAAACAGAAGCTCTCCAGAAAGTTGGACAAATAATGACATTTATAGAGGAGTCACTTCAAAAACTTAATCTGTATGATACTATTTATCCCTTTATTATTACATGGACAAATTATATTTTAATTGAATACTTCAACTTTAAGATTTGCAATCCTTTTACTGTAGACATTTAGCCCTTTCTTTTTTAGTGATTTTTGCAGAAATCTCACATTAAGTTATTTTTGGAGTACAGTTTCATTTAACAACCTGTACTTACCCTGCATTTACTTCTTTCATGTTTAAACCTTCTCTGGAAGGGATAATTCCACTGCGGAGGAGTAAATAACCCATTTTGATGGAAAGAAAGAGAATGAAAATATGCAAACTTGGTGAGAGTAGGAGATAGGGGACACCAACAGCTTATTTGGAGATTGTATGAATTCTGCTTGTTTGGGACTTCTCATAAGGCAATTCATAATACTGATACTAGTCTGTTCACTTCTAGGTGAGTGGTCTAATCACATTATCCTTTCATTAAGCAGAGGAGTCATATCTCAACTCTTCACCAATATTCAGCTTCTCCTTTTAAACTAATAAAGTCCCTAATGTCAGGAGCTCACTAACCATTTAGAATGATGGTCATCTAAACAGTTCAGAATTATGGTCAATAATTTCAGGGATAAAACTGGAAATCCTTTAATGTGAAAACACAGTCAAATTCTAATTGAATGTGGTAAATGCAACATATTGTAGTCAATACTTCACAAAGACACTCATCAGCTATGCTATGATGGTGATACACTATGGGAATGCTTACAAGTATTTAATACAGTATGTCAACAGGCTATATTTCCCAGATGAGCTGCTGCTTAACAAGAATTTGAAGGACAAGCTAGAGTTAACAAAGGAAGAGAGAGGGAAGAAAGATCATCAAAGAAAAGGGTAGTAATTTTCACAGACTCACTGTGTTGTCTATAGCTCTAAACTATTTTTTATTAGTTACTATAAGTAGCTTTACATAGGAGTTACCATCCAACAAGGTAGTTCATAAATACATTACATCTAAATGTGTCACCCTTTAATTATCCTTCCCCATCTCTCCCAAGCCTACCATTTCCCTTAATTTCCTTACTTTTAAGGATATGAGTTGAATTTTATTATTGTATTCTTTCCCTTCTTTGTGTCTTCATTTGTGTACCCTCTTCCCTTGACTCCATCTACTTACCTTTCCAATATCTGTTTCCTTGTAATCATTTTTCTGGATTGTGAGTTAGCCTTTGTAAGGAATTAGACTGTTGGAGTTCTCCTCTGAAAGTACCATATTTTGGTTAATATATTTGTGTGCACTTGGATGCAACCCTCAACTCTTGTACATTTATAAATTAGGTCTAGCTTTCACATAAGAGAGAAAACATGTGACGTCTGTCCATAACTGCAAACAGTTAACTTTCTGCAATAATAATTGGGTCTTTGCCATGTGTCATTCCTTTAAGCATTCTTTTCCATTTTTGGTGTCCTCTTTATGTTTGTCTCTTGCCTTATTTCTCTTGATAAGAATTCTAGTTCTATATTGAAGACAAATGGAGAGAGTGGACATCCTTACCTCATTCCTGATTTTAGAGGAAATGTTTTTAACTTTTCACCATTAATGCTGGCTATAGGTTTGTCATATCCAGCCTTTATTATATTGAGGAATGCTCCATGGATTTCTAGCCTCTCTAGAGCTTCCATCATAAAGGGACTTTTGAATCTTGTCAAATGTTTTTTCTGTATCTATTGAGATGATCATGTGGTTTTTGTTATTGCTCCTGTTGAATTACATTAATTGACTTGTGTATATTGAACCAGGTTTGCAACCCTGGAATGATTCTTTTTTGTATGATTCTTTTTGGTTAGTTGTTGAATTGAGTTGGCCAGAATTTTATTGAGAAATTTTGCATCAATGTTCATCAAAGAAATGGGTCAATAATTTTCTTTGGTGAGTCCCTATCTGCTTTTGGAATGAGTGTTATGCTGGCTTCATAGAATGAATTTGGTAGTAATCCTTTGCTTTCAATTTCATTGAAGAATTTCAGGAGTATTGGAGTGATTTCTCTTTTAAGACCTTATAGAATTCAACTGTGAACCCATCTGGTCCTGGGCTTTTCTTGGATATGAGGTCTTTCACTGCCATTGCTATTTCACTACTTGTTATGGATCTATTTATTTGGTTTAAATCTTCTTGACTTAGTTTGGTTGTGTCAATATTTTCTGGGAATTCTTCCATTTCCTCCAGGTTCTCCGGTTTGTTAGCAAAAAGTTCTGGAATGTATTCCCTTACAAGGTTCTGAATCTTGAGTTTTTCTGTTGTGATGTTCCCATTTTCATCTCTAATTTTATTTATTTAGATGTGCTCTTTTTTTTTTTTTTTGGCTGGGTTTGCTAAGGGTTTGTCAATTTTGCTATTTTTTTCAAAGAGCTAAATCTTTGGTTCATTCTTTCTATGTACTTTTTAGCTTCGAAGTCATTCATTTCTGATTTAATTTTGATTGTTTCTGTCTATTGGTTTGGGGTTTAGCTTGTTCTTTTTCAAGGAGCTTAAGGTGCATCATTAAATTGTTGAGTTGAGATTTCTCCAACTTGTTGATGTAGACACTCTGAGCTACACATTTTCCTCTGAGTACTGTCTTTGCTATGTCCCAGAGGAGCTGGTATTTGTGTGTTCATTTTGTGAAATTCCATAAGCATTCAAATTTCCTTTCTGATCCCTTCAATGATCCACTGGTCATTCAACAATGTGTTTTTTAGTCTCCATGAGGTAGAAAATTTTCTGTGATGGATTTTGGTGTGGAGCACTAATTTTATTGTGTTGCAGTATGACAAAATGCAGAGACTAATTTCAATTTTTCTGAATTTTCAAATATTTGCGTTGTGACCAAAAATATGATCTATTTCTGGAGAATGTTCCAGGAGCTTCTGTGAGGAATATATATACTTGTGCTGCTCTGTGAAATATTCTGTAGATTCTGTTAAGTCTAGTTGGTATGTAAGTCTGAGGTTTCTCTGTTGAGTTTTTCCAACATGATCTATCCACAAGTGATAGTGATGTGTTGAAATCATCAACAACCAATATGTTGTGATTTATGTGTGTTTTTAGGTTAAGTAGTATTTGTTTGATGAAGTTAGGTGCTCTGTCACTTGGTGTATAGATATTTAGACTTGTTACATCCTCCTGTATTAGAGATCCCTTTATTAGTATATAATGTCTTTCTTTATCTCTTCTAAGTAATTTTAATTTGAAGTATTTTGTCTGATATTGCTATTGCTATTGTAGCCCGTATATGGGGAACATTTGCTTAAAAGACTTTACCCTTTCACTTTTAGAATATATTTGTTTTTGTGGGCAAGATATCTCTGGAATACAGTATATGGATGGATTGTGCATTTTTTTCATTTTGCCTAAGATCATATCAATTAAAAAAATTATAATCTAAGGGTGATGTACATAAGGATTACAGTTACAAAGGTCAAGTAATGAGTACATTTCCTTTTGAACAGTGTTACCCACTCCATTGTTCTCTCCGGGTTTTTTTCCTGCACGGCTCCCTCCTCCCTTAAGTTGGATAGTTCATTTCCAATATTATTTCTAGTGAATATCACTGCTAATTGGTACACCTTTTCCCCCACCATCTCTGTGCTTCCCTTCCCCTCCCCAAATCAGATACTTATGTACAACAGGTAGAGAGAAATCAAAGACAGTGCCAAAAGGGAATAAGTCAAAGAAAAAAGGAAAGAAGAAAAAGGAACCACAAACAGTATATTAAAAACTTATTTCCACTTCTTGGAGCTCATTTTGAAAGGTGTTATATAGATGTATGCATGTAACTATTGAGCCCTTCTGATCTCCTAAGAAAATGTTCCTTTGGTTTCACTGTGTAAATGTTTAGAGTGCTGTTTAATCAGGTCCAAGAGTAATTATTTGTCTGTTACTATCCATTGGGTTTACTTGAAGATTTATAGGCACATTCTAATTATTAGCAGGCTGGGAAACCATGTAGCCTATGTTTCTTTGGGTCTGGTTTATTTTGCTTAGTATAA
The DNA here is from genome assembly GCF_023159225.1 of Perognathus longimembris pacificus. NCBI lineage: Eukaryota > Metazoa > Chordata > Mammalia > Rodentia > Heteromyidae > Perognathus > Perognathus longimembris. The sequence goes on along the minus strand of NC_063162.1, from coordinate 96,437,470 downwards.
TTTTTTCCAAGCCAAGACTTTCTACTTTTTCTTTATTTTCCTTATTTGTGACTGATCATTTTGGATGGCTTTTTTTTCTTTATTGGAGCTTCTTTTAGGTTTTAGTATGGACTTTACATGCTTTGTGTTCCTTCATATCCTTCAGCTGAGTGATTATTTTTCCACTGGAATCCCTTTCCCTCTCTTGGAATTCACTTAACCTTTCTGTTTGTAAACACCATGAATTCCTCTAACATTCTTTGGTTATTCTCACCGTGCTCATTTATAACCTTGCGTAGACATTCTATCTTTTCTTTGAACATATTTATCACTAGTGTTTTTTAAAGCATGTTGAGTACTATCTTCTATGTCCTTCATTGTCTGTCCTATTGTCTGGTTATTTTCTGTGGGAGTTGAGCTTCCTGGAATTGTTTTGTTTTCTTGTGTTCCTATGGTTTATTGGTTCCTGGTGATACTGTGGACTGCTGTGGTGTGGTGAGTTGTCTCTGTGTCTGACTATGACAAGCTTGACTGTGGGCTTCCCTTCCTGTGTTTTCCCTTGTGGGCTCTTTAAATTCTGTAGTGAATGTACATGCAAAGCCTGGGGCTCGGCTACTGCCACCACTGCTGCAGGCACCACTGCCACACAGCTACTGGTTTCTGTCTTTTTCTGCACTCAGGTCATAATCTTCTTTTTTGGGGTGCATATTTTTCTTAATATTATAAATCACTTGAATATATTCCCAAAGTGTTGACTTGATCAATAAATAGTGTATTTGTAGACAATAATACTTTAAAACTCTTTTTACAATATTTTCCAATTAACTCATATATGTACATATAATACACACGAACACACACATATACACACACGTCCATATATGTAATTTATCTAAAAATAGGCAAGAAAGTTTGTGTCACTGATCCAATGAGAAATTTTGCTATCATATGAAAAGTTTATTAATGTTCCTATTGGACAATAAAATAATTTTATAATTCATTTTAATAGTTTTATAAGAAACTTTTCATCATGAAGAATTTAAAATAGAATATACTTCATATTTTAAAAACCACCTAAGACATTTGAATTATCTCTGTCTTTTTGTATCTTGATATTTTTGACTTAAAATAAGAAAGTTCTTAATTTCTTTGAGGATGAAAGTCATAATCTAAAGCAGTACCTAACTGGTTTAAAGCCCACTCAGTCACTGTAATTATTTCAAAGCAAAGAGATCTTTTAATTTCTTCTTCTGCCCTTTAGTATAATTTTATTGTCAACTATCATATGTAAGCTGTTATAGTAAATACTTTGGAGTTTTTTAATTTTATTTTTATAATAACAAAACGAAGTCTTGGAAGTGAGAAAAATGATTTAGAATAAATTGGAAAGAACAAATACAAATAGATTTGAGAGGAAAACCTTAATGAAAATAGGAAAGTTACAATGTCAATCTGCAGGTAGATTTTGAGAGCTATTGTCCAGAAATTCATTTCCTATTATATTTGGGACATAGAAAGTTATTAGTAGTATGAACAGAGTAAATTGAGTAGTGGGTAGAGGTATATGAAACAAAAAGGCATTAAACAATGAACAGATAGTGACTAAACATAGTGGATGTTGACTTTTTTTAAGGTATTTGTAAATTAGAAAATAATTATCCTTTACATAATGATATTAAGTTATTAGATTTGCAAAGTAAATGTGTCAGTTCTGCATGTTTTTCATTTTAACTCGATAATTTTGAATAGTTGTAATGGATTTCATACTACTTGTTGCAATAACCATTTCAGCCTAAGATTTTTAATGCTGCAAGTTTTCCCATCCACATTACAAGAAGTATTTTAAGATATGAATTTAAAGGGATTTTTATCATAATACATGCATATTAACTCTTGCTAGACTTCATTAATTTTTATTATGTTAGTAATTGGCAAATATTTCTCTTTTATCACATAGATATTTTAAAAGGAAAACATAGTTTTTAAGGAAATGGTGAGGAATTGCTGGACAGGAATAACATATGTACATTTCTATTATATTTGAAAGAAAACAGGTCATGTTTTTAAATTTTAACTATGCATACTACATCATTTATTTTTTTGCATGTGCCAACAACACATCATGAGCCAAGCCTAGCACTCATTTAAATGCAACCTCAGAGTCACACTGCATGTTACAAATACCTGGGAGCTGTGTGATTAGTTAACATTTCGTGCATAACCCTTAAAATTATAGCAAGTTCTCAGGAGATAATTAGTATACCCTGTTTCTGTAATAAAATTAACTATGCTTTACCAATGAATGACTCTCAAGAGTAGTAGCGGGAAAATGCTTTGAAACCAGAAACATGTAAGAATCTCAGAAGACAAATTGGGAGCAAAAATACTGTAAAATATAAATTTCTCCCAATACAAATGAACTCTAAGGTAGCAGAATAGCAAGGCTGCTGAAGGTTGAATATGCCAATCAGTGACACAAACCACTGTGCTACTTTACATTTCATGATCCACCATGAGCAGAAAGCTGAGAAATATGGAAGGGCTTCAATTTCTCTTGTCTTTGTAGAGTTTCACAGATATTGTTAGACTTTTATATAGAAGAGAAACCTCATAGCTAAAAGATGCTTTTAAGTTCACAAAAGTTCACTCAAATCAGAAAGAAGTAGGATTTCCAGAGAAAACATGCTTGGAGGTTTCCTTCTTTGCTACTTCTCGAGAACAATACAGAGACAGTCTGAGAATAAGAGTTGCAGTAATACTTCAAAGGCTAAAGACAGAGTTGACAAGTAACCTGCTTTACTTTTTATCAACATCTTCAAAAGCCTCATGGCCCAGAAAGCATGCAAAAATTGACAATAGTGTTAACATAAACAAAACTGATGGTTATGTCATATTGTGCAGATGAACACAATCCTGGGAGCAAAGGAGGACCTCCTCTTGCATAGCGCGGGGATCCATCCTACTTAAAAATTTGTACCTTCTCTCTTTTCCCATGTTAAATTTATGGAGGAAAGAATAGTTGTGGCACAACATTTTTGAATTAAAGATGTGATTTGATGATTCCTGGTTTGGTTTCTTGTTTTTCTAAATCAATAACAAGAACTCACCACCTTGTCTTATAGCATTGAAAGGGTGAATAAACTTTACACTTAATGGTGTAACACACTTAATAGTGTGATATTTATCCACAACAAACAAGAAAGTAGACGACTCTATCCTCAGGGCTCCAGTTATATCAGAAAATAAAGCTATCACTCACTGCAACTGCTAAAGCCACTTGGAGGATAGCATTCTCAGGCATGTTTATAAACCCTGTGCTTTATAACTAAATATTTACTATTGTGGACTTTTCACATTATTCCAAAAATGTTTGAGGACTGTATTAGTATTAAATGATAATCCAATATTTTAAAATAACATTAAAAAACTGTTGGTAAGTAAGTAAGGAAAAAGAAAATCAAATTCTACTCTGTCCCCAAATAATTGTGGTAAAAAGAATTGTAAGCTTCTTAAAAGTAAAGAGAAAAATAAAAGTTCTGAAGAGGTGAAGTATCATTACACTCTGGAAATATTTGGACAAATTTTAAAGGCTATTGAACAATATAATAGACAGTGTATTTGATAGTGGTTTTGCATTCCTGTGTAGGATCTACTATGAGTAAAAGGGAAATAAAATAAATGAAAATTAGCTTAATAAAGATCATTCAGAACTTTCTGGTGATAAAGTTTATTGGAAGGAGAAGTAGTTACAATGTTTGAGCGGTTTTGTCATATACCTTGGTATGAAGCTTTCTCCATAAAATGAGGAAAGGGATGACACTGTTACAAAAGAAATATACATTACCCGACTTATGAATAACTGTATCCCCTTCTGTATACCACCTTTACAATTTAAAAAAACAACTTTCTTCAAATAGGTCATTATGGTTCTGATATCAGTCACACAAATTATACATTAAAAATAAGACTGGTCAGTATTTCCTCTGAATACTAATTTATGTACGGCTTTATTCTACTTTGAGATTTCTACTGAAAAACTTACATTAAGGGAGAAAAGATGGCACCGTCACGATAGGGAGGCACCCCAACTCGCTCCAACTGAATAGTGAGCTGGGAACTCCAGCACCCAACACCCCATCAAGAACCCAGAAATCCCAACAACCAGAAGCAACAGAGAAATATGGGAAATGAAAACAAACAAAAAAAGAAGAGCCTATAATCTGCACGGAGCCAGAAAATCTCCAGGATATCCCTCCCCCACCCACCGACCCTGGCCCGAACAGGGCCAGGCTGGGAAAGGGGACCTGGCGCCAACAAACCGACTGCCAAAAAGTCACGCCAGGAGCACAGAGTCTGGACAGCAAGAGCTCCACGGACTCCAGACAGAGTGCAGACCACCGAGACAGACGGCAGCAGGGAAGGACTGGAGGTGCAGGGACTGAACGGCTGGAATCAGACATAAGCAGCAGGGGAACCCAAGGTGCAGATGGGGAGAGCCAGGGCTGCCACCACCAAACAACCAATCGCCACAACCCAGCACCACAGCCCTGAAAAATCCACAGCAGCGTGGGACACACACTCAACCAGGACCAGTAAGTTCCCCATTACCCCCCCCAAACAAGAGACCAGCTCTAGCAGAGACCCAAACCCTACAAAGAAGCTAGAGCTCCCTCCCTCCCCTTCTCTACCTCGAGGGAATAAAGCAGCTCCTTAGCTGGCAGCGGCGCTAAGACCTCTGGGAGGACACGGGAACTAACAGAGGTGGAGCAGCACCAAGGAATCCCCCCCCCAAAGCCCCAGAAGAGCCGCCTGGACCTCGGTGCACCGGCCCTGCCCCCTCCCCAGCAGGGTCCCAAGAACTGGTAGGATTTGGAAGCCCCCAGCAGGGTCACCTGGGCCCGAACACACGCCCCCTCAGCGAGGAGGCACAGAGTCTGTGGGCACCAACCTGTACCTGGACACTTGATCCTGCTGGGGCCCATGCATACAGCCCCCAGCAAATTTGTGAGAGAACACAAGCAGCCTCCAACAACTCGGGGCAACACAAGCCCAATGGAAGAACTAGAGTGCACACGCATGCGCCCCCTGGAGGGCCAGCATGGGGCCAGCGTGCTAGCCCCCCCCAGCAGGAGGACCTCTTGCCCAAACCCCTGCAGGAGTGCACAAGCGGACACAAGTGAGGGTGACCACCTCAGCAACAATCGAGAAGGTCACGCTCACCCATTGTGCAGTAAGGTTCAACAGCCAAACTCAAACCCAGAGCCAGGACACAAGCAAGTCTCCCACTGACGGACCAGTGGGAACAAGCACAAAGCCAATCCAGGGAAACCACCCACAGATCTCCACATGCACAAATCACAAAAAAATATAACAAATTTCATCAAAGGGCAAGCCAACTCCAAGCTTCAAAAAGCAGCACAACTGAAGAGGAGATGGAGAATAAAGAAACAACTGAGGCTAGGATAACAGAAATGATGGAAAGCCTCAGAAACGAAATCAGAAAACAATTCTAGGAGTTTAGAGTGGAAGTATCGAAGGACCTCCAGGAAGTCAAGAAAGAAATGGAAGCAAAAATGGATACAGTGCAAATGTCCGTTAAAGAAGACCTTAATATCCTGAGAAGTGAAATGCATAAAAAAATAGAATTAAAATACAACTCTTTAAAGGAAGAAATTTCCACAATCAGAGCTGATCTGGCAACCATAAATAGCTCTCTGACATCCATAAACTCCACACTTGAATCCACAGCAAAAAGAATTGACCATATTGAATCCAGAATCTCTCTCTTGGACGATGATGCAGACGACAAGAACCAGAAAATTACCACAATCCAAGAAACGGTAAAGCTCCAGGGCAGACTAATCCAGGAGCTAGTGGACAAAGACAAGAGATATAATCTGTGCATAATTGGAATAGAAGAAGGAGCCAAATACCAGAGCAGAGGGTTTCAACATATTTTCAATAAAGTGATTGCAGAAAACTTCCCCAATCTCACAAGGGACCTCATCCAGGTAACCAAAGCCTATAGGATGCCTGGAAGACCAGATCCTAGAAAATCCTCGCCCAGGAACATAATAATCAACATTTCAGATCACAAGAATAAAGAGCAAATTTTGAATACAGCCAAAGCGAAGAAAAAAATTTATTACAATGGGAAGAGGATCCAAATAACAGCAGACCTCTCCATACAAACCTACCACGCATGAAGAGCATGGAAGAACACCATCCAAGTCCTACAGGCCAACAACTGCCAACCTAGAATTCATATTCGAGGGAAAAACCAGATCTTTCCATAGCAAAGAGGATCTAAAGGAGTATGGGAATAAAAAATCAGCCCTACAGTGAATTCTAAGAGGGGAACCCCACCCAACAGAAATCGTACAGGACACACAGACAGAAACAGAAAGAAACTACAATAGCCAGAGCCCAACAGAAAGAGCAGCTCACTAAAGACAAGAAAAAGAAAAGAAAAAACAGCCTAACAGGAAAATGGAAGGAGAAAAAACACTCTTATCCTTGATCTCTTTGAATATAAATGGTATAAACTTTCTGATAAAGAGGAGCAGACTGGCAGAATGGATCCACAAACAAAAAGTTGCCATCTGTTGTCTTCAAGAGACCCATCTTACAGCAAGGGATAAAAATAGGCTCCGAATGAAAGGATGGAGCAAGATCTTCCAAGCAAACGCACCTACCAAAATGGCAGGAGTAGCCATCCTGATCTCAGACAAGCTGGACTTCTCATTAAAATCAACTCAAAAAGACAAAGAGGGTCACTACATTTTAATACAAGGAAAAATCCAGAATCATGGTGATAAACGTATACGCACCAAACAAAAGAGGCCCTACATATGTCAAGCAAATTCTCACAGAACTACAGAACAAGATAGACCCAAACACAATCATAGTGGGTGACTTTAATATCCCACTCTCTCCAAGAGAGAGATTCAACACCCAAAGGATTAGCAAGGGAGCTGAGGACCTAAGTAACACCATATCCCAAATGAATCTCACAGATCTATACAGAATCTTCCACCCTACAGAGACTCAATATACTTTCTTCTCAGCAGCCCATGGATCATACTCCAAAATAGACCATGTCATAGCACACACAAAGAACCTCAGCAAATACAAAAGTATTGACATCATCCCATGTATTATATCTGACCACAGTGGAATAAAGGTAACTCTCAATAACAATGGCTACCACAGAGGCTATACACATTCTTAGAGGCTAAACCCCACACTGTTGTCCAACACTTGGGCCACAGCCCAAATTAAAGATGAAATTAATGGGGCTGGGAATATGGCCTAGTGGCAAGAGTGCTTGCCTCCTACACATGAAGCTCTCGGTTCGATTCCCCAGCACCACATATATGGAAAACGGCCAGAAGGTGCTAGCCTTGAACAGGAAGAAGCCAGGGATAGTGCTCAGGCCCTGAGTCCAAGGCCCAGGACTTGTCAAAAAAAAAAAGATGAAATTAATGAATTCATAAGCCACAATGACAGTGAAAATACATCACAAAGGAACCTATGGGACACAGCTAAGGCAGTACTGATGGGCAAGATCACCGCCCTCAGCACTCACATTAAAAGAATGGAAGCAGAGCAGGTGAATAACCTCACAATGAAACTAAAACAATTGGAGAAACAAGAAATGATTGAATCTAAAATGACTAGGAGGAGAGATATCACAAAGATTAAAGAAGAGATAAATCTGATTGAAAATAGAAAGACCATTCAACAAATAAATAAGACTAAAAACTGGTTCTTTGAGAAAATAAATAAAATCGACAGACTCCTCACAAGACTTACAAAAAAAAGAAGAGAAGAGACTCATATATGTAAAATCAGGGTCTCCACCAGAAAAATCACAACAAATACACACGACATTCAAACAATCATAAGGAACTATTTTCAGAACCTCTACTCACTAAAAGAACAATAATTTTACAGAAATGGATCAATTTTTAGAGAAGTACAAACTGCCCAAACTGAACCAAGAAGAAATAAATCAACTAAATAAACCAATAACGTACAGCGAGATACAGGGGGTAATGGAGAACCTCCCAACAAAGAAAAGCCCCGGCCCAGATGGATTCACCAATGAATTCTACAAAACCTTTAGTGAGGAGCTAATACCAATACTCCTCAAACTACTCCGCGAAATAGAAACAGAGGGAGAAATCCCAAACTCATTCTATGAAGCTAATATTATACTCATCCCCAAACCCGGAAAGACCCAACAAAAAAAGAGAACTACAGACCAATATTGCCAATGAACACAGACACAAAGCTCCTCAATAAAATATTAGCTAACAGGATCCAGAAACTGATCAAGAATATTATACATCATGACCAAGTAGGCTTTATCACAGTCACAAGGATGGTTCAACATCTGTAAATCAATCAGTGTAATCCACCACATCAACAGAACTAAAATCAAGAATCACATTGTTATCTCAGTCGATGCCAAAAAAGCCTTTGACAAAATATAACATCCATACTTATTAAAAATTCTGGAGAAAACAGGAATAGATGGAACATTCCTCAAAACAATAAAAACCATATACAACAGACCAACTGCTAATATCGTATTAAATGGGGAGAAACTAAAATCATTCCCCCTAAACTCAGGAACAAGACAAGGATGCCCACTCTCCCCACTTCTTTTCAATATAGTGCTAGAATCCCTAGCCATAGCAATAAGGCAAGAGGAGGACATCAAAGGGATCCACATCAGCAAGGAAGAAATCAAGCTATCCCTATTCGCAGATGACATGATCTTATATCTGAAGGACCCAAAAAACTGAGTCCCCAAACTGCTACACCTAATAAACCATTTTGACAAAGTAGCAGGATACAAAATCAATCCACAAAAGTCAGCAGCTTTTCTGTACTCCAGCAATATACAAACAGAAAAGGAAATTATGGTAATAATTCCTTTTACAGTAGCCAAAAAAAAGAATAAAGTACCTAGGGATCAACCTAACCAAAGACGTGATGGACCTATTTAATGAGAACTACAAAAATCTAATAAGGGAAATCAAAGAAGAAACAAGGAGATGGAAAGACCTCTCATGCTTATGGGTAGGCAGAATTAATATAGTGAAAATGGCCATATTGCCCAAATTGTTATACAAATTCAATGCAATCCCCAACAAAATCCCAGCTACATTCTTCACTGAAATAGAGAAAGCAACCCATGAATTCATATGGAACAGCAAAAGACCTAGAATAGCCAAAGCAATTCTAGGCAAAAAAAAAAGCAGTGCAGGAGGTATCACAATACCAGACTTCAAGCTCTACTATAGAGCCATCATAACAAAAACAGCCTGGAATTGGTATAAAAACAGACCTGAAGACCAATGGATTAGAATTGAAGACCCAGAAATAAAACCGCACTCTTACAGTCAGCTGATATTCGACAAAGGAGCTAAGGACATACAATGGAATAACCAGAGCCTCTTCAACTACTGGTGCTGGGAAAACTGGGCAACCATATGTAGAAAACTCAAGGTGGACCCTAGCCTATCACCAGGCACCAAGATCAACTCAAAATGGATCAAGGACCTCAACATCAGACCTGAATCCTTGAAACTATGGAAGGACAGAGTAGGAAAGATGCTAGAACTTTTAGGCAAAGGAAGGAACTTCCTGAATAGAGTCCCAGGGGCATAACAGATAGGGGAGAGACTCAACAAATGGGACTACTACAAAATAAAAAGTTTCTACACAGCTAAGGACATAGCCTCCAAAATAGAAAGACAGCCAACCATATAGGAACGGATCTTTACCAGCACAGCAACAGACAAAGGCCTAATATCTGTCATCTACAGAGAATTCAAAAAACTAAGCCCCTCCAAGCCCAGTAAACCAATTAGGAAATGGGCAAAGGAGCTTACGAGAGACTTCACAAGAGAAGAGATAAAAATGGCAAAGAAACATGAGGAAATGTTCAACATCCCTGGCAGTAAAGGAAATGCAAATAAAAATAACCCTGAGATACCACCTCACTCCAGTTGGAATGGGCTGTACTCTGAACTCAGGCAACAACAAATGCTGGAGGGGGTGCTGGGAAAGAGGAACCCTTCTCCATTGTTAGTGGGAGTGCAAATTAGTACAACCACTTTGGAGAACAGTATGGAGGTTCCTCAAAAAGCTCAACATAGACCTACCCTATGACCCAGCCATACCACTCCTAGGCATCTATCCTGAACAACAGGTCCCAAGATATCAAAAAGACATCTGTACTTCCATTTTTATCACTCCACAATTCACAATAGCCAAAATATGGAAACAACCCAGATGCCCCTCCACAGATGAATGGATCCAGAAAATATGGTGCCTCTACACAATGGAATACTACATAACGATTAGAAATGGTGAAATATTGGTATTCGCAGGGAAATGGTCAGAACTTGAACAAATAATGTTGAGTGAGACAAGCCTAGAACACAGAAAACAAAGGGGCATGATCTCTTTGATATATGACTGTTAAGGAGGGGGGAGGGGAGACAGTAGAGACCAGGTCTGTGAAACCAAAAACTTCTTGTCAAATGGTATATCCCACAGGTGTAGGTCAGTGACCCTACATTATGTATCCAAAACCAAACAACTACTCAACATATAAAGGTCAAAAATAGACCTCTCAGTGGATCACAATAGCTCAAAAGCTACGTATGTACGTTCATATAAGACTATTGTTGACATATTGTCTACTGTCAACATTACATTTAAAGCTCTAGGTGAATTTGTTTTGGAGTAGGCCACGTGGCTACTGTATATGTTCTTGGTACACTGTATATTATATATATGTCTACCTGACCTAGGAAAGGGAAAGAAAAACAGTGTGTAAGATATCACAAGAAATGTACACACTGCCGTACTATGTAACTGTACCCCTTGTGCACAACACCTTGTCAAAAATTTTTGTTTAATTAATAAATAAATTATTAAAAAAAAACAAAAACAAGAGAAACGTATATAAAGAGTTTGTAGTAACCTACCAGTGGACTTGTTATATGCAGGCATACAGAAGGGCCAGCAAGAATATGTTTGAGATACTGCTTCCACAATTACAGGAAGAGGCAAAGAAGCATTCAGAGAGAGTTATCAAGGAAAACGGGGTGACTTTACAGCGACTTAAAGCAAGAAAAAAGCATATGTTTAATATGAAGACAGATTTCAGAAAAAAATGTATCAGGAGCTTATGAAAAAATAGCAACGTCCAGATGTGAAACTCCTCATGGACTGGAAATACACACGAGCCAGATGTGATTCATTGTTGGTATATATGCCCCAGCAAATGAATCCAAAGCTCTGTGCACTTCACATTTCTGGACTGATGGATGAACTCAACCAGCACAGACTGGAGATTTCCTTCAGTCAGGGGACACAGAATCCTGGTATGATGCTGTTTGAGAATGTGAGAACTGTGATAGATGACAATGTTGATGCATTTTTGAATTCCAGTAGATCCAACTTCACTGCATGGGGCTTCCAGGAGTTCAGTTCCGGGAAACATTACTTGGAGCTGACTGTGGATGACTGTTTGGACTGGGCACTGGGCGTCTACAGGAGTTCTAGGAAATGGAAGAAGCCCATGGAAATTCACTCTGAGGATATATTCCTCCTTTTATGTGTGAAGGGGAATAAGGACACCTGTCTGTTTACCATCTGCCCATTTTTGCCTCACTATATAGAGAGGCCTGTGAGCACGGTTGGTGTGTTTCTTGACTTTGAAGATGGAAGCTTGAGTTTTGTGAATGTTGCTAAGGGTTCCATTATCTGGAAGTATGACAATGAGTCCTTCCACATTCCTGTCAGGCCTTTTTTTTGCACTAAGCGTTCAACATAATTCAGTATTTAAGGACCTGTCTAAGCCCTTCATAGAGCACACCACGAATACTGCCCCTTATTTAGTTTTGTTTGAACGTGAATGTATACTCATTTGTATTAAATATGAAAATGGAATAAAATGGAAAAAAACCAAAAATATTACTGATGGTAAGATACCACAATGTTTCTTTTTGTTCATCTCATTTGTAAATGTACTTTCTTGGAATAATTTTGGCCATGTCATGTTGTTACTCTCTACGCCTCAATTATATTTCACCTAAATCTATCAGTCTAAAGATAAAATGCAACTTGCCAAATAAATTAATATTTTATGCTCCTTCTTGAAAAATAATTTATATATTTAGAATATTATTTTAAACAATGATTATTGCTAAGTTGTGGAGACCACAATTAAAACCCACTTTTACATGTGGTAGGAAGATAATATCTTGATGATGTAAAAGAGCATTCAATAGGTGAGTTCAAAAGATCCTTTCACTTAGCTGTAAAAGAATACCAGGGTGAAGCCTCTTGGAGCTGTTAGCATAGACTGAAAACAAAGTGAAGGACAAGAGTTTAAAACAGATCCTGGCTTGGGCCCGGGTGCTATTAGGAGTAAGGAACATGAACTAAAGTGTGAAGGAGGGTATACATGTCCAAAGTATTTTTGTACATGTGTGAAAATGGAAAAATTTCTTGTTGACATCAGTTTGGTAAAAGGGAAGCAGGAAGAAGGAGAGAAATAGAAGATTTAGTTCTAATCAAGGCATGTCAAAATGAGCCCCCCTTGCAACTAATTAATGCTACTAAAATACATGCAAAAATTTAAATTAATGATGGAAATAAAATTCAATTTCATTAAAAACTAAGAAATAAATAACAATAACCATTTTCTATATCTTAATGACAAGTTCTTCCTAACTAAATGTGAAAATTAGGTAAGAGTTTTAGTATATTTTATCTTGACACTTGTGTTAATTAATTAATTAATTTATTTATTTAGTTACTTATTGTAAATAATGATTTTGACCTCTCTACAAGTAGTGGTTAGCTCTCCTTTAAGATGGTTGTCCAATGTGTTCATTGCTTCCCAAGTATAGTTATGTAATATGATTAAGGCCCTATGAAAGTGTTTGCTCCTGGGTGCTGTGGATAATAGGTCAAAATCTTTGCAAAGCGAAGCAAGTATTGTTTATAAAAGCATAGAGTCTAGGATGTGGAGTCTATCAGAAGGTAACTCCTGATCCTCTTGATTATTAATTAAGGCAGTAGGAGAGATAATGTAAGAAATCATTGGAAGCTACATTCATCCCATTCACACGGAATTTGTCAACAGAAAGAAATGAAACTTCCTGAGTGTCAACACATCTGAGTTTAGGGTGTAGGGACCTAAGGCTTTCAGTATCACAGGCTCTGGACTTCCAGTGCCCATGTCCAGTATGTAGCAGCTAATGGGACAGATGTAAGATTGTGGTGTCAGGACCCTTAGCTATTGATTTACAACTCCTCCCAGGTGGGTTTAGTATCTTGATGCCTTTCTGGAATATCCAGTCACTGGGTTTATACCCCATCCACTTTGAGAAGTATCCTTTTGCCTACCTTAGCCTGGCTTTCTTCTATCACTGGCTATTTTACTACCTGTATTACAGGTATAGCTAATACATGGCATGAAAGGTATAAAATAAATGTTTTGTACTGAAGAATACAATGGAGTTTTTGATGATTCAGAATAAAGTACATGAGCCAGTTTGGAACAGTCATTTTGACAATGGCCACCATTAAGAAGTGATGGCATTCAGCTATTTATTTTATCCCACCTAGGTAATTTAATACTAGATTTTCATCTCACTAAGTCTACCACACTGGATATATTTTGAGTTCATTGAAATTGAATTAGAGCCATATGGAAAAATAAAAACTATGATAAAAATACTATTGGAAGTAGGAAAATCATTTTATATTTAACTTCCTAAGAAATAATAATAATATGAAGATTATGGTGATGCGATGTCCAACGAGAAGCCATATATTGCGTTCTATTCAGAGAAAACAAAATAATCTTAGAATATAGGAAAACAAAGTTTCCCTTCATGTATTCAATATGTGAAACAGCAACAACAGCTATTAACTAGATGTGCAGACATAAGAAATTTGGTATTTGTATTTTACATGATTATTGTTATTATTATTATTATTGTTATTATTTGCAGGTCCTGGGGCTTGAACTCAGGGACTGGACACTGAACTGCAGTTTGGGTTGTTTGTTTGTTCTTTTCCTCTCAAGCCTAGCTATTTACCACTTGGTCATGGCTCCACTTCTGGTTTTCCGTGATTAATTGGAGGTAAGATTCTCATGGACTTTTCTGTCTGGACTGGTTTTGAATTTCAGTATTCAGATCTCAGCTCTTGAATAGATAGGATTACAGATATAAGCCACTGGTACCCAGCTGGTCTTCTAATTTTTTAACCATGTAATAGAGAATGAAAATACTTGAAATCAAATATTGAAATACTCAGATTTACAGGTATTCAATGGGGGGCTCAGAAAGAAGAAAAATATCACTCTCACATCAATTCATAATATTATTACTCTGAATGCCTCAGATTCTAGGTTGCTTCTCACAGCTTCTACCAAGATCAGTCACTTTCTAGGCTAAATGCAGCAACATTTACATTCGTTTGGAATGAAAAGATAGTCCCTAATGAGTCTTTAAAGAGTACAAAACAGCATTAATTACAACCATGATAGTTGACAGAAAACTTGGATTCAATCCTATTTCTGCCATTTACTATCTGTGTGCAAGTCTCTAAGACTTGTTAAATCAGAGAGCTGAAGAATAATTTGCCTGTATCTCATTACTTTCATTCTGAGAAGAGCATATAATGAAATGCATTTTTGTACATATTGACAATGTGTCCCATAGAGAATTTTAGGATATAGTCTTAAAACTGACTGGATATTCAATAATCTTTGTTGATCATTTAAGCTGATTGATTATTCCCTTTTGCCAAATATAAAGAATTGCTTGACATTCTGGCCCAAATACTATGTTAACAAATAAATATGTCAACACTTTGAATGGAATGCTTTTAGAGGAGAAACAGTGACACATGGAGGAAAGGAGAATCAATGGTATTTTACCTTGTCACCAGCACTTCAGGTTTTGAAGTTCAAGTCAGGTACACAGAACATAGTTTCATTAAAATTCTCAGCTCACGTGTTTTCAAATATATTACTATATTGTTACTTTATAAATGAGGCTTAAAGGTTAAGATATTCTGAGTTAATACATATATTTTTACAAAATTAAAATTTGGCAGTAGTATCTAAGCTTTTCAACTGTCTTTGTTGAAAAATGAATGCTTGCCAAATACTTCCTTGTCATTTTTGTTAACATATAAAAGTTGGACATGAATTCTTTCCTCAGAATTCATACTTCAGTAAATTAATTGTTAATCTCCCATTTATAAATGAGATTTAAATGTATTTTAAAATATATTTTTAAAAAGCTACCCATGACCATTATGTACTTGTTTTTATATATTATCTTGAATATTACTGCATGGGAAATCAGGCAGAGAACAAAAGTTGACTTTTAGCTATATATCCTTAGTAACAATTGTATAATAAATATAAGTAAAAAACAATGAAAATTTCAGACTTAGTATAGAAAGAAAATCCGATTAAGCATCTATAAAGTAATTTCATTTTATTTTTGTCCCCCCAAAGAACTTGCATTCCCAACCTATATTTGGTAAGAAAGACTCATTAATCATTATTATGGTTAATTACTAATATTAACATCAATATTAGTTAATTTTACTAATCATTGTTATTGATTAACTTATTTAAAGAGAAGTCCTAATTTTTACACAGTTGAAAAAAATTGAGGGACCTTCCTTCCCCACTCCCAGGTAAAATGAATAGAAATTTTAAACATTGAGTTTAGTTCATTCTAACAGTTAATAATGAGTATTTGTGAATCTGAAGTAGTCTATCAGTTACTATGTAGACTTAACAAGAGATTTCTGTTTAGTAGTACTTTTGTTTATTTTTGATAAAGGAAATATACTTTTGACATATTGTATAGAAATATGACTACTTCCAAACTAGTCTACCATTGAAAATTACATTGTCACCTACTCCCAAACTAAGAAAAGCTTTTATGCAGAAGTGTCTCAGAGTACTTAGAAGAGGCTGGAGTCTGTCAAGTTCTAGAGGAAGGGCTAGGAGTTCAGTGGGTGAAGCCACCTAGAGGAGAATGTGATTGGCAGGAAGATGGAGTCATAATGTGCTTCAACAGGTGGCAACAAACCATTAGAAGATTGTTTCTTTCAAAAATAGAATCACAGATCTTCCTCAAGATTGAAAGAGTTTTTGACCTTTAAACCTCAAGTTGCCCAGTCATCAATTTTCCTAGTAAGTTATTGAACTTCAAGACAGACCCACTTCCTGAACTTGCCATTATACTTTCTTTGGAAAAATTTCCATATGCTTTGCATCATTAGGCCTTTGTCACAGACCCTGGCACAAATGAATCATTTTTCCATCTTTAAGTGGTCATAAGAAGAAAAATGGATTGACAGAGTGTGCTATGACCCGGAACACCACCAGCCAGAGTTGGAAAGCAAGGCACTGTACATTATTTAAAAAAAAATCAAATTCATTAAGAAAAAATAATATGAGAAAAGTATATACTCATAAGTAATATATTCATATGCAAACATTATGCAAATGATTTACCAGTAAACAATGTATAGTGCTATCAGTAGTCATTTTGTATTTCTTTCCTGTGATTGTTGTTTGGTAAGTGAATTTCAAGACATTAGTCTTTTTGAATGTATTCCACCCTGTAGTCATCTTCAATGAAGAAGAGAGAATTTGCCCTTTTGTCATTTTTTTCGTCTTGACCATGTGACATTTTTTTTTTTTTTTTTATGAGGAGGCTTTGCTGGAAAAGCACTGGGTAGTCTCCCATAATCAGAATCCTTTAGTATAGGTCTAAAGCTAAGCAAAACTGAGGCATTTCTAGTGAACAATACAGATGCATCAACTTGTTTGCAAATATATCCTGATGGATTTATGGCCAAACCCATTTGGAGAAACAGCACTGACCTTTATTTTCTAGATCTACAAAACCAGTCTAATGGCTTTCAACACTTATTCATAGCCTGCATTGAGAAATTTCCTGAACCTTTGTCTTGTTTTATGTCATGTGTTAGTCATTTCCTACCACATTTTAAACTCTTAAAACTTCGAAGTAATCATTTTTCTTCTTGAACAGGCACAGCATTTTCTCTAGAAAGTGTAAGGTGCACCCCAGGAAGGCTCCATGCAGATGTGAACGCCAGGCGGTATTCAGGCAGGAAAGTTTATTATGGAACTGCTGGCCTGTGTCCTTGAGGATGCATGGCCAGAGAGAAGGGGCAACCCCTGCCCGGCCCTGCCTTATCTAGGGCAGGGGCAGTGGGGTGTGGCCAGATGGATTAGGATGTGACCTCAGGGAAGCAGGAAGTAACTGCCTCCAGGTATGCCGGTTACCCAGGTAACTGGGTGGAGACTTAAATCAGGTAGGGGGCATCTTCATGGACCTCTCCTGGGCAGACCTTACAAAAAGACTATGCATCTTTGAGACAAAGAAGCATGCTCATATACTTCCACGTGGTTTTTTTTTTTTTAAAACATTGCAGTCACATTTTATGGCAGAGTATATGTAGCTAAACTAGATATTTATTTGATTTCTAACTGACAAAATTGTCTATATTTATCAAATACAAAATGTATACTTGTAGAATGGCTAAATGCTGATGATATATTCATTAAATTTTAGATGTGAAAATACTTAAAATCTATTCTCAGTAGTTTTGCATTCACACACATATAACAGTATTAACTGTTACCAATTTGTAGAAGGCTTATCAATTTGAAATTTCATACCATTTGACTCTCTAGTTAATTAAATTTTATATTTTTATTTGACAATGGGTTTTACCATTGTCTAAAGTAATGTAAAATTATTTATTTTAATATTTTACCCTCCCCAATGTTCTTATGATAAAACATTTACCTCATGCAAATGGTTTATTTCCTCAAATCTTTGAATAAAATGTGCCCAGGTACTTAATAAATAACAACCACCATGAGAATAACACACATACTTGTGATTTTTCTCTGCATTTTTCTATGTTCCCAACACTGGACTAGGCTTTATTAAATTCTACTATTTACTTCAGTTCAACCATGGCTGCGTGAATTAGGCCCTATTCTTTACCGATGTTCCCTGAAGGGAAAATGGTTTACAGTTGTTAAATAATTTCCTCAAATCCACCTGGGTTACAATGACAGTTCTGATTATAGATTATTCAAAAAATGTTTTCAACAAAACTTTCACTCAAACTTTCAATATTTTGTGAAACAAAATTAACCACAGAGAGCGCAAACGAGAGAGAGCAAATGAGAGAGAGAGAGAGAGAGAGAGAGAGAGAGAGAGAGAGAGAGAGAGAGAGAGAGCTAAACGTGAAAATATGGGAAGCGTTGAGTCAGGATACAAACACTGTAGAACAATGTAGTAAACTTTCACCCACACTGATTCACCAAACATAGACAAACATAAACATAGAAAATGTTTAATTCATATACAGTTAAGATCTATATAAGATGTTCAAGTCAGTACTGATGGAAAAAACAAACCATGTTTATTTTCATTTGCATAATGAAATGTCTTACAATATAGAAACAAAACTCTATTCACAATAGCCAAACTGTGTAATCTGCCAAGGTGTCCAATGAATGAAGAATAAAGAAAATGTGCTTATATAGCCAGGTACCTGTGGCTCAAGTCAGTAATCCTCACTAATCAGGAAGCTGAGATCTGAGGACGGTTGGTTCCAAGCCACCTTGGGCAGGAAAGTCCATGAGACTTATCTCCAATAAACTACTCGGAAAAAGCCAAAAGTGGTACTGTGGCTCAAGTGGTAGAGTGCTAACCTTGAGCACTAGGGACAGCATCTAGACCTTTAATTCAAGCTCCAGAATGGGCAAAAAAAAATTTTAAAAAGTGATGGATGATAATTTATGAGGCTTTTTTCAGGAAAATTGGTGAAACAGGAAATCATCATCTTAGGTTGAATAAAATAAGCCATACTGAGAAAGACAAATAACACATTCTCTGCTCTACGTGGAATCCAAAGCTCCCTCCAAAAGAATGACATGAGTAAAAAAATAGGAAGTTTGAAGATAGAATGTATAAAAATAGAACGATGAAATCTGCTTAAAGTGAAGGAAAGCAGAAAGAAAGAGCAGTAGAGAGGATAAATTCAGTCCAAGTATACAATATACATACATAAATAGTACAATGAAACTACTTTGTAAATTGGCACAAAAGAGCTAACAAAATATAAATGAAACTAAAATAATATAATGATAAAAGAAAGGATAGAGATACAGTGAAGACAAGTACCAGAAAATATTTTTACTTAAAAAAAATTTAAGGGCTGGGGATATGGCCTAGTGGCAAGAGTGCTTGCCTCATATACATGAGGCCCTGGGTTCAATTCCCCAGCACCACATATACAGAAAACGGCCAGAAGTGGGGCTGTGGCTCAAGTGGTAGAGTGCTAGCCTTGAGCACAAAGAAGCCAGGGACAGTGCTCAGGCCCTGAGTCCAAGGCCTAGGACTGGCAAAAAAAAAAAAAAAATTTAAACATGGGTTGGGAATGTGGTTTAGTGGTAGAGTGTTTGTGTAGCATGCATGAAGACCTGGGTTGGATTCCTCAGCACCACATAATCAGAAAAAGCCAGAAGTGGCATTGTGGCTCAAGAGCTAGAGTGCTAGCCTTGAGCAAAAATGAAGCCTCAGTGCTCAGGCCCTGAGTCCCAAGCCACAGGACTGACAATTAAAAAAAAAATTAAACACATGGTAGAAATTAGCAGCTCTCTAATCCTTATTTGTATTAATACCTATATATGCATACTGATCTCTTTGTTTAAAGGAATTTGAGACCATAATTTGGCATTTTTAGGATGTTAGAGGGAATTAAATTTTTGATCATGATAATTTGTGCTTTCTCTTGATTATATCATAGCTGAGGTTTCACAGATCTATTTAAGTGAGCTCATAGAATAGTTTCAATGAGTGCATCATCTACTACCTACCAAAATTAGATTTCAACTGGCTTTCTTAAATGAACTAGTATCATACAGGTAGACATGCCCTAAAGAATAGGTCAGTCATACAACAGGCCAGGCTCTAGAAAATATTAACTTGCAGTGCAGAGCCAAAGTATAGGAAATGGAGCAGACTCTGTAATCAGAATCAGATATTTTAAAAATCCATGAAGAATTGCTCCTTAATTTGGGGGAAGAGGTAGAGTGTGAGAGAGAGGGTAACACAAAACACCATAGCATAGACCATGACACCATCAGTTCAAGCTGTGCTTTTAGAAGGAATACCCAAATTCTTAACACCTTCTTTTTCACATGTCAGCTGTTTTAAGAATTAGTATCGAAATCTTTTACTTACCATGAATTTGCAGCTGTAAATTAATGATCAAAGTGATTTATTATTCAGTTGTTCAACCACTGCTTTATTTCTGTTGATCTTTGTTTTTTCTGCTTAATTTCTATAAATTACTGTACAGTTTCCCATAAGGTATAATTAAGCTGAATTGCTTAAGTTTTAATTATTGTGTATTATAGATGTTGAAAGAAACATTAGCACTTGGCTTTTAAAAATGTGATCGTATATTTATAAGAGAGCATTTATAAACACATTTACATATAGTTAAGATGAAAAAGGTATTTGAATTGTAGTCATTAGCATTTCTTCAAACATATGGCAGAGCTGCGGAGGCCATGGGCCATGCCTTCATTAGCTGAACACTGTTTCATCAGTGTTTCAGCTTCCTGCTGTGCCACCCTGTGGCGTCCCCTTCTGTCCCTGAGGTTTCAGTGACAGGGGACAATATGTCCCCAAGGTGAAAATCTGGAAAATATAGCAGATTAGCCCTAAGAGAAATTCTTATGATTATTTAATCATACTTACAGAAAGAACACATAGCACCATTAAATCGGTTTCCATGTTTCTCTGACAGTCCCTGTTTCTCAGTTTAAGGGCCTGGGATGTCTGCAATGCACAGTGAGACAGGACATGGCTGTGCTGCCATTTGAAGGCTGGCCTGTTCTACATTTGAAGACATAATGGTCAAAGCCAACCCAGGTTCAGAGCAAAAGTATCAGGTGAGACTTGTAATCTGCTGCTTATAGTTTACTCATGACCAATGTGAAACTTTCCTGAATGATGGCATATATGCAATCTTATTTTACTCTCTATCAAACATTAGAGAAATGAAAAGAAATATTTTCTTAGAAGTGATAACCATGTTTTATTGGTATATTTTTCTGGTATGTAAAGAGCACTGAATCTCAGAGACAAAGGCCTCTCTGTGGCATGATAAGAGGCACCATTATGTTATAACTGCTAAATACCTTCTGCAGGTATAGAATTAGTACCTACAGATCTCTATCATGGGATACATATGTATATAATAGATTTTAATCTGAAATTATTATTTTAACAGTCCCTGTGATATCTGATGAAGATATATTTGGGCATGAAAACATATGATTAAGTAATTGTCATTAATATTCAGTAGTTGGGGATATTTAATCTTAGAAAATGATGATCAAGGTAAACAAATTGTTGAAGACATTGTATCTACTTTCTCCTTAATAAGTGACTAAGGATATTACACATGGGAAATTCCTGGGGAAATTAAAATATTAGCTATACATAGAATTATTCAGAGATGTTCAAATGGTTTGTGCTATTAAAAAAAGAAGAAAAGAGAAATAATGTTGATTCTCTGTTCTGACTTCATAAATCTTTAGAGAAAGAATTACTCCCAGCAATCTAATTTTAAAATCTGCAATGCTATGTGCGAATTTCTACTATTCTGAAAATACTTGTATTTCTTTCTTTCTTTTTTTTTTTTTGGCCAGTCCTGGGCCTTGGACTCAGGGCCTGAGCACTGTCCCTGGCTTCTTCCCGCTCAAGGCTAGCACTCTGCCACTTGAGCCACAGCGCCGCTTCTGGCCGTTTTCTGTATATGTGTTGCTGGGGAATCAAACCTAGGGCCTCGTGTATCCGAGGCAGGCACTTTTGCCACTAGGCTATATCCCCAGCCCTGTATTTATTTCTTAAAGGGGCAAATTTTTCTATGACATAACAAAAGAAATGGAAGAAAAATAATGCCCTTCTTTAAAAAGTGATGCACTTCTCTAGGACTGTCAAAATATATAAGCATTAGTTTATAGATATCAGCATTACTATTCTACCCTTTCTTTCAGGGTTGCATTCTTTCTGTTCTTATTCCTAGGATGGTAATTACACTATTGACATTGGAGTTAACTGCCTCCAGCATAAATCAACTGTGAGATCTAGAGAAAACACCTGAAAATGTTTTATGCCTCAGTTTCTTCAAAAATAATTTTAGCTCCAACATCATGGTTTGTCCGGAGAATTGCATAAATATGCTAATTAGTATACCTTATGTGTTCGTAAGTGTCTAGCAATATCAAACACTTTTTTTATTCAAAGTAACTTTTCCCACTAAATCTTTAATTCCACCTCCTTCCACCTCTCTGTACCCTACTTTTGTCCCTGTTTCAACACTATATTCTCCCTCCTTTTCAAAACCAAACATTTT
Source organism: Perognathus longimembris pacificus (assembly GCF_023159225.1). Taxonomy (NCBI): domain Eukaryota; kingdom Metazoa; phylum Chordata; class Mammalia; order Rodentia; family Heteromyidae; genus Perognathus; species Perognathus longimembris. The sequence continues at coordinate 96,414,943 of NC_063162.1, read as the reverse complement.
GACAGATGCCATTTAGTTCCCATAGACAGCCTGTGGGAGATAGAATAAAAAAATGTAATAATAACAAAAGGTGAACTAATGCATCAGTGATAATCACTAGACATTATGTTGAAAATGACCCATAAAATTTGTAGGGGAGGTGGGTTGGGAGAAAACAAGGGAAGAGGTAACACTGTTCAAAAAGAAATGTATTCATTACCTGACTTAGAGAACTGTAACCCCTCTATATACCACCTTTCCAATAGCAATAAAACATTTTAAAGTGTAATAATAGAAACTTGGTCAGCAAAAACTAATTCCAGAACATAGCTGCAAGTACGAGGGCTCATTTTGGACCGATTGGCTAATAGCATTAAAAAAAAAATCAACTTTAGATCTAACATGAATTCTCATTCACTGCAGTAGTGCACTAACTTCTGGCATAATTGAGGACATTACATCCATTGCAAGCATTGAAATTGTTCTATCTCCATGTAATGTTACACAAATGGGAGGATGAAGAAAATAGAAACAATGAATGGATTTTTTGTATATCATAAGCTGCTAGAGTTGGCTGAAAAAATTAAATGGTATCCATAATATTCCTCAGAACGTTTAAATAAAATAGTAATTAAATGGGATATTTGTTTCTTTATCATGGATCAGTAGGATATGGAATGGAGTCATACAAATATATTTGCTTTGGGGAATACCCTTTTGGACCTTTTTATTTTTCATCATCTCATAACATATCACAAGTCCCCAGAAATATGCCATGCTAATATTGCCAACTGAGTTCTTCCAAGCAGAGATGACATCAGCCATCTGTCACACAGCACTAATGCTGGGAATCAAAGCCAACTATAGAGAAAATAAATACCTTTCATATCGATTAGCCAAATATTTATGTTGAGAATGAAATGATTAAAATCTCACTACTCAAGCTAATTACCCTAAGTGAATATTTGCCTCCAAGTGAACTACATAGCAGCAGTATGCTTGCCTTATTACTTTCCTAAAACTGAATTTTGTTATGAATATGTGTACTGCATGAGGGGCTGGTATGTGGGTTTGCAAAGTGTTGCAATACACCATTGAAGCTATCTTTCTGCCTGAAGGTGTATCTCCTGCTGTCTTGGTAGATCCGATCTGTATGCTGTGCCACAGTGCACTGGATTCCAGAAGGTTGCTCTTTTGTTCTATTTTTAATCGTGTCTGTCTATTGAAAACAGATCCTCTGGAATGGTCACTGTTCAGGGCAAACAATCGAACCACACTGAAGCATCTATTTTTTTCAAGAGATGTTTAAAGGTAGAGCTAATACATGTCTGGCTTCATCTAAATAGATGATTGCATTATTTTCTAAATTGGTAGTTCTATTCAAAGGCATGAGAAGCCCTTCCAAATTCAATCACTGCTATTACAGTACACTGAGTCATTCAGTGTCCATGGGAAAGGTGGTGAGCTGAACTTGTTGAGTCAGCTTTAATAGAACATTTACATGAATATCAGGAGGTGGGGGCAGAACTTACTCTATGTTATAACTAAGCCTATGGGGAAATGAGTTATTTCATAAGAATATGTATATTTTTCATTGGGGGGAAGGAGCAGAATCCAGTGGTTTATGATTTGATTAAGCCATAAAAGGTGCTTTGAGCTCCTGTCCAGGTGATATAAAGGTCACCATAGAGAATGCTTCTGTCAACGCAAGCATTTCCATTTAGCTTGGCTGGAAAAAGCATCCCCTTCTAAAATAAATGAAACATGAAGATACAAAAATATTTTGGGTAAGTCTGCATCTTTATATAGTATCCAAAGTCAAAGGGTTAAGTGACCTGTCTGGAGCTGAATTACACTGAAGTCACTCTGAATTGCTATTTCACACAGTTTCCATGGGAGTCCAAAATGCAATTGAAATGAATAAACACTAATTTCATCTACCACTTCTTTCTAAATATTGAATTCTTCATGTGTATAAAAATGTGAGTAATGGATCACTTTCTTGAATATTTGTCTTGGCCATTTAAAATTTCAGAAAAAAATTGATCAGGATCTAGCCATATATATACATATTTGTATATATAATATTATATGTATTATATATTTGAAAAGTAAATTAAAAATGACATTTCCTCAAAAGCCACCAATTTTAACGATAAAGGCATTAATCTGTCCTGGAATATTTTGGCAATCTATACAATTTGTTCTTTGTTTCATTGTTCTACAATTTTATATTATAACACAAAATACATACTTCTCTCTGATCAAGAGTCACTGGACACTTACATGGAGATATCTTGTTATGGTGTGTGTGTGTGTGTGCTGATACTGGGCTTGGACTCAGGGGTAGGGCACTGTCCCTTGACTTTATTTTGCTCAGGACTGATGGTCCACCTTGAGCTACATCTCCATCTTTGGCTTTTTGGTGTTTGTTTGAGATAAAAGTGTTATGGATTTTCCTGCTTAGGATGGCTTTGAACTGGGATCCCCATATTTCAGCCTTCTACATAGATAGGATTACAGGCTTGAGCCACCAGCACCCCGTGTAAATGTCAAATTGCAATCCTCTTACACAACTTTTCAAGTTTAGAAAATTTATAAATACACATTCTTGAACCAACTGAGAAACAAAACATTATTACAATGAGGATCAAATAATTGTCACTATTATTCACAAATGTAGCTTTTTCTTGCAATGAGTCAAACAGTAGGCAACCCCATCTTCAGGATAAAGGGACGAGGACCCTTTTGTGGCAGGCCATCCCACTCCCTGTTCCATTATTAGGGGCTGAATCTCGGAGGAAAGAGAGTCAGCCTCTAGAATACAAATCTGCACAGTGATGTTTGTAAATCAGCTGATTTCAAAGATTGAAAATGCAAATAATCTGTTGATCAGATCCATTTATTCACCAAAAAAACTTGTTCTTAACCTCTTTTAGGATGGAATTAGTAAAGTTGTTTAATGTGAATCCCACGGTTTGAACAAAAGTAGCCACACTATATTTCCTGCCATATTGTTTTTTGTTTTTTTTTAAAGAAATACTAGTGTTCTCCTCTCTCCCATGGAGATAGATTAATATTCTCTTCTTAATTTGCCAGTATAAACCTTGAAGTATGTACTTCCTTTGCTTTCTCTTGGAAAGGAGAAATATATACTGTTAATCTTATGTTTTTCTGCATAATGGACTACACCAAAAATCAGTGGCTTACATAAACAATCATTTATATATTTGTAAGTCTGTGGATGAGCAACTTGGATGAGACTTCTCTGGAGTGGTTCCTCTGTGTGTCACAGGAGGTTACAAGGCCTTAGTTACTCATTTTTGTGAATTATTATGTTATCTTGGAGTGGATTGTTCTGAATAGCTTCCCAAATGTACATGGTAGAACTCTGTGGCTGTTGAACTATTCTGGCTCTCCTTTATGTGATTTCTCATCTCTCAATAGTTATAGCTGATATTTTTCCATCATTCCTTCTTTCCTTCCTTAGGGAAACACCTTAAGAATATGTAAACTTCTGCAAGATCTCTTTAGGCCCAATCTCAGAAGTCACATTATTTTTTTAATGAATTTTATTTGTCATAATAATATACCACAATAAATACAGTAAATCAATACAGTAAAAATCAATGGGTATTTATGAAGATTCACTTTTATGACAATAAATAATATAAATTTGTTTGTATAACATAAATTTCTGTATACATGGAGAGGGAAAAAGTAAGAGACAGAGAGAGACAGATAAGAGAGAGAAAGAGATGAAGTGGTAGAATGTTTGCCATTTGATACTGAGAAGCAGTTTTTAAATATAGAACTGTAGTGTCCATATAATTTTAAAAGGCAATAACAATACAGTAACCTTGCAGTTATAATCATATTATGAAGTAAGAAAAATATCAAAAACATTCCAGTGACATTTAAGTAAACTAATAAGTGCATGAAATACAAAGATTAAGTAAAAATATTAATTAAAAGAAAGAATAGATATTAATTAAAAGAAAGAGTAGGACAACTAATCAGAATGAAAGCCAAAAATAATAACCTAATGCTGGAAAGAAAATGAAGAATAAATAATAAATTATAGAATACATGATTCTATCAGCAAAACTAAAATAAGTTGTAGAAAAATACAGAGGATCAGAATGAAAAGAGCTAAGAATGTTAAAACAAAATAAAGAGAAACAAAAGAAGCAAAGATAAAAGGACTCAGCAAATATAAATTTTATTTTTTTCCTGTTATATAACAAAGTATATATTTCTGAATAAAAAATCTAAAACAGTAAAAGAGAATAATTAATACTAAAAACAAAAGTAAATAAATATTGCTGTCCTGACCTATCAAGTCCAATTACGAATGTAATAAAACTATAATTTATACTTCAGAATAACTGACCTGGTCAACTTGAGAAACACATGAAAAAAATTAGACTTCAAAGACAGGAAAAGAAAAACATCCTCAGTGCCTCTAGATACAAAGAACTGAATTAGTTATAAAGAAGGAAAATTAATTGCACATCAAGAATATATGTAATAACATTTTACTAAAGAAAAGAGTAGAACAATCTCTTAAAGATATTTAAGAAAAAAATGTAATCCTTTTACACACAACTGACCTATTACTCAATGATCAATTATACATGTACACATATCATTACTGAACATACACATATCAGGGAAAATTGTATGTATGAATGATCTTTAGAAATCTACCAAAGGGAAAGTTTCCCAATAACGGATCAATAATTAGGAAATATTAGCAAGAAACTGATGGTGATTTTTGAATAAATTTAGGGGATGTATTAATTGAACAAAGGCAAGAATGGGAAGCTAGTATATCTATGCTGTTGATACCCTAAAGTTAAATGATTTAACCAAATATTTAAAAGTGTCTGTATGAGCATATATATTTCACATACATGAAAATTAAGAGAGTTTATGATTTATATGAATAACTGTGGCAAATACACAGAGATTAGGCTCTCTGTTAAGTATTATTTGTTTTGGGGTAAAATATTTTATACTTATCTATAAATGCTTCAAGGATTTCATAAAATCTGTGCTGATAGAAATATTACACTGTAATGTTTAGTGTAAAATAGACTAATAGGCTATTATATTTCCAAGAGTCTACATGAAAATGGAGAGAGGAATGGTGTGTAAATACAGTCACAAAACTTAGTGTACATGTGAAAATGGAGCCAGGCAACCAGCAAGCAGGTGTAGGTGGGGTTGTAGAGATGGGGATAATGATTCATGGTGACACTGATCAGAATGCAGTGTACTCATAAACTGATGGAAATCTTGAATTGAAACTCCTTTGTACAACTACATAAAGATAAAAATAACTAAATAAAATGATAAGGTAAAAAGCCAACACCAGAAGAGGTCTATAGCAAGTATATTTTAAAAGTCTAATGTAGTACATTCTTCCTCATGTGATTTCAAAGGAACAAATTGTGAAGACGAAGGGATGCAGAAGTGCCATGTGACCATGACATGGAGCAGACTAGTAATAGTGGTTCCTATTTATTTCACCTAAAAAAATAAAATTTTGTTTATTTGATTTAGACCTAAGTTGCATTTTCAAAATAATTTAGTTGAATTCAGCCAATTCACTCAAGATACTGTTGTGATATATTTTTAACTTTTCAGTAAGCAAATATGATTTCTGAATATTTGTATACACTTTTACACCTAACATTTTTAGGCAAAATTTGTGCAATACTTTATTGAAGAAAACATTTAGTATTTTCACCTTTGCCTTTTCTTTATCGATGTTCTTTGTTGAGACTGGTGCTATTGGCTCATACCTGTGATTGTAGCAAATCAGGAGGCCGAGGCTTGCAGGATCTAAGCCGGCCTACAGAGAGAAATCCTTAGGATTCCATTTCCAGAAAAAGCAGCAAAAAGTTGAGTTGGGGACACTGATCAAGTGGTAGAATGCTAGTCATGAGCAGATGCTGTGCAAGATGTGCTTGAGTTCAAGCCCTAGTAAAAAAAAGTATATGTTTCTGCTAGTAGATTACAGTAAATGGATGCTGAGTTTAATATAAAATATAGTGTGACATTTTTATCAACATATACCTATTACAAATACATAATGTGTATTCAACCTAAAAACTGTTAGAACATCTAATATATACAAGGCAATAGTTGATCATTGAGGTCTATTTTAAATTTATAAGTGATTATTACTTTTCCACCTTAAAATTTCCAGTCATTGCCTACTGATACGCAAGAGGAAAAGTGAAACATATTGTTAAGTGCATACAATTTTCAATAAAATTGGAAAAAGTTTTCAATAACTTCTGATATATAAAAATACTTTGGAATGGTACGAATAAAATGTAATGTGTAACATACCAAAATATATATTTGGGTTATACCAGAAATTTGATTATTCTTTTCTCTCTTTTTATTTGTATATTTAGAATGTATATGGCCTAATTTTTAAAGAAAGGAAAAAATTCCAATGACTAATAATACTTTCAAGAAGTGACCTCAAATTGAGAGCACAGTATATATCTATTACCCTAGCCTCTGTGTGTGTGTGTGTGTGTGTGTGTGTTTGCTTGCTGAAACAGACTTGAAGAATGAAAAGTCAAAGTAGTGAGATATACTCTCTCTAACTTTTATTTTCCCCTATATAAAGCAAATATTTTTATTTGTAAGTAGAACCATTTTTAGCAATTAAGCTAAAAATAATAGCTAGCTACTTATATGATGAGTGATTGTGTACAGTGTGCATCACAATCAAGAGGAAGAAATGAGTGGAAGAAACATAGAAACATTGTCTTAGGAGTCTTGCATTGACATGTAAAGACAGGACAATTAACTATCAACCTACCTTGATCCTGATAGCAGAGTCTCACTCATTAGCTTTTGAAGGACTTGGGATATGGGGAAAAACCCTTGGAAAAATCAGATTCTTTAAGAAAAAAAATAACAAGTCTTTTTTTTAACATTATTTTTAGTCAGTTACTGGATTATGATCTGTTTATGATGGATTTATATTATACATAACTGTAAAATAAACTGTTTATCTCACTTGGTTAAAAATGATTGCTGCATATTTCCAATCTTATATGTAATCTGGCTTTGATTCCAAGTTTTGCTCAGCAGTCCTAAGATAATTGCATACTTTTGTTGTAACTCTGCTTCCCCATCCGTAAAATATGGATCATGTATTCATTCGTTTAACACATAGTTGTTGATTATTACACCTGTCAAGATAGGTTGGGTTATGCTGTGGTAACATAAACTCCCTAACCCTCCATGGCTGCATGCCACACGCTTACTTTCCTGTGGTGCAGATCCACTCTAGTTCTGGGCAGCTCTCCAGAACAGCTGTTCTCAAGTGTACATTCAGCATTCCAGGCTGCTTCAGCCTTTGGTACTTGCATGTGAACCTGAGCTCCCAACATCTCCACAAAAAGAAAAAAAAAAAAAGGAAAGAAAGAAACAAAACAACAACAACAAAATGATCTGCTAAAAACTTGAGAGCCAACATTTAAATGCAACATTTAGAATTAATCTGCCATGTTTTTACTCATTTCTTTGAAGAAATGGTCCATATGTCCTCTTCTTATTGAAAAGTTAGCAAACATCAGTTATTCCATGTGATCAATGAATAAACTGGCTGTCATTAACCAATGAAAGTGCTCATCTCAATCACCTTCCAGGTGTCCAGTGCTATTTTTAATTCAGTAGAGCAGTAAGCAGAAGATACCAAATTTCTAAATGTACACTTGCAGCTATGGTCATAAAGGCTGGAATTTCTCATTCTGACATCACAATGATGTCATTCATTTTGATGCTTGATAGAAGAGCTGAATCTTTATTTGTTTCTTGATCTTTGCAGTTGATTTCTTCTTCCAAGTATCTTCAGTTCTCTGCTTTACATTCTGTAGTTTTCTATGGCTTCCAAATATATATTTAAAAAAATAACAGAAGCAACTATAGTCAATTCTTATCCTTTTATTGGTTATTCCAAATTAGCCTCCCTTTCCACTGGAATGGTTAGGACTAGATGACACATATTTTCTGGTTGTATATTGTTTCTTTATGCCTTCTTTTGTCAATATGAGTTTCATAAAAAGCAGACATACAAATCAATTGAAAAGACTGATGTTCCCAGAATGAAAACCACTTATAGTCAACAGATTCTTAACCTGGTTGCTAACAATGCAGAATGGAGGCACAAAAGTCCTTTAAAATCAATGATGTTGAAGAACTGGAAATGCTTATGCAAAAGAAAATGAAATTCAAAACATTACCTTATACTCTATATAAATATCAATTCAAATAAATAGAATATTTAAATACAAGACTCAAAACTTTGACACTCTAGGAAAAAAAAAACATAGATGTGAAAAAAAGCTTCATGCCATTGGCCTTGAAAATAGTTTCTTGGATATGTTATCTAAAGCACATGGAACAAAAGCAAAAATAAATAAGTGAGACTATACCAATGTTAAGAATTTCTGTGCTACAAAGGCAGTAATCCAGTGAAAATTCATCTACAGAATATGCAGAAATATTTGTAATTGTCTGCTTTTTACTCTCTAAGAAACTTCTATGTATCAATAGGAAACACGAATAACCTGATTTTTAGAAATGAAAAGTGTGAATAAATAAACAATTTACTAAAAAGACATGCAAATGATCAGTGGATATATGAAAAGTTGTTAAACAAACTAATCAAGAAAATGCAAATCAGGATTCATAATGAGATGTTACTTTACACTTGTCAGAGAAACTATCCTTAAAAATATGGAAGATAGTGTTAAAAGACAGAGAAACTGTATCTGGACATTTAGTGAAAAATAATTATTTTAAGAAGGATGTTGTAACCAGTTAGGTCATTAAAATTTAGACAAAACCAGGTTATCTTTGACTAATTTATGAATATTCTTTTTAGGATAAATGACATGATGTACACAAAGTACTAAGTCATCATGCTAGTAAGAATTTTGTAAAGGCTTACAAACATTATTTTGATGAGACAATTACTCTGTTCACTCATACATTGTGAAAGACTTTAATGATATCCAATTGAATACTATTGAGTTGGAACTTAGCCACTTGTGGAAAAGACTGAAACAAATACAGAGGTACCTGAATGAAACTATCATCTCCAAATGTTATGGGTAAGAGGAGTTATCTTTTAGGGTAGGAGAAATTATCTGGGTGAGTTTTTATGAGGGAAAATATTAAGTAAAAGCATCAATAGTTGAACATTTTAATCATCAAAAGATGTTCAAGTGAATGATACTAACAGAAGATTGCTTCACGTGGAAAAAAAAGAAGAAATGAATAACTATACTGGAATTTGAGTCTTATTTTAACAAGTATGGCAAAATGATGCTAAGCAAAATGAATCACAAGATATGGAAACAAATGTTTTTTCATTGTTATTTTTAATGTACTATGTGAAATTATTTTTCTCTTTTATTTTTCTTCTCTATGGTTTAGACCCTATTGTCACTGTATTTGATTTAGTGCCCTGGGTATTGTATATAAGTTTATCTGAATTAGAGAAGGAAAGGGAAACATTAAAATGGTGAGACAAAGATTAACAGGTGAACCAATGCAACAGTGATACTCAAAGACAAAATGTTGGAAATTGACTGTACAACTTGGGGTTATGGGATTGGGGAGGGGGGAAGGTCAGAGAAAAATAAAGGAAGGGTAACAAGGTTGACAAGAAATGTACTCACTACCTATGTATGTAACTGTTACCCCTCTGTATATCACCTGGATAATAAAATTAAATTAAAAATAAAGAAAATAAATTAAAAAATTGAAAATGTCTTTAACTTAGTATAATTCATTTTACACACCATTAATAGTGATTTCCTTTTTTCAATGTGGAAGTGCAGTAATATATTTTCAGGATTTCTCTTTGGTATTCACAGGCTTATTCCATGTGTCAAAACTAGACACAAATTTTTCTTGTAGGAAAAGGTATATCCAGTTGCATGCACAATGGTACTAGATATATCACAAGTATTCACCTCTTTAGGATGGCCTATGGACTTGGAGGATAGTGTAGCAAGAGGTGACCCAAATGTGTTCTTAGCTGTTATCCTGGTTTTTAAATATTACATTGAGAGTAGAACAGATTTGTAAATGCAAACAGTAGATAGGGATTTATAAGTTTATTAGGCAAAGAAGTAGAATGTATTGGATAACTCTGTTTAACTGATTCCAAAGCATTAATTTACCCACAGGGATAAGACTTTCCATAAGTGGACACAACAGGGCATTTCTCCAAGTCAAGACAATGAGAAAAATAGTGCCTCCTAGGTGTGACAGTGATATAACATGCAAGATTCTCAACCATTTGTTCCATATTCGCTCTGGTGGTTCACCCTGATAACTAAACTTCTAGTTAGATGTCACTTGTGTGTGAGCATTTCTTAGCTTGTGGTTCAATTGTTTTGTCATTAACTGACATCCTACTGATAATGATTTGTTTGTGTAGCTGGGTGCTGATGGTTTATGATTCCAAGGGTAGTATTCAGAAGGCTGAGATCCTGGAGAATTGCAGTTCAGGACTAGAAGTTTGCCAGACTCCATCTCCAAAAGAGCTATCAAAAAACCAAGCTGGTGATATGGCTTAATTATAGAATGCCAGCTAGCAAACACAAGACCCTGAGCTTAAACCACATTATCACCCCATATACAAAAAATGACTCCTTTACTTAAGTTAGTACTACTTTCTCTCCCTTAGCTTGTGACACAATAACTGTAATAATACAATACTATATACTTAGATCAGTTTATGCTTTATTGCAAATTCCAAAGATGCATAATTTAGTATTGGCAATTAATTTGGAAACTAGACAGCTTTTTTTGTAAAAGTCACATTCTTTAGTATTTTTTTTTCTGCTGTTTATTTCACTATGGAAAAGGAAAGGAAGACTTTTTTTTTTCAATTTCCATATTGAATGTTTGCTTGGTTTTTGCCATCTCATTACACAGATTGGTAATAAAATAAGTGGCCACCTTTTACAATTCAATTGTGAGGAAAATATGTTTTCAAAACATGTGTCCTGAGATTAGTTGCTAATTTACTGTTCTCTTTAAAGTTCTGCAGGATCGTTTGCATAGCTGAGGTTGTGATCACTTGGAGCATCAGAGATTCCTTGGCTATTTACAAAAGTCTCCAAATGTTTACCTTAGAGAATGAGGCAGATTTGGTAAGAATGTATCCAAAGGCAAATGATTTTCTAAACTTTCTCTCTGTGTAGGAATTTTTATTTCTCCCACTTTTTTTTTTTGTAAATCAAAATCACTAAGGAATTAAATGTTATGTCATTAACTGACATTCAGAGTAATTGTTTTTAAATACTGAATATTTTTTATAAGTTATCTGATTTCCTAAGAGGTCTCAGGTTTAAGACCTCCAAAAATTAACCACGTATTACTATTGTATTTTGGAGCCAAAAGATGTGTCTAGACATTTAAAAGTTAATATTACCTTAGGCAATTGGAAACAAAATACATTTTGGGTAACAGCACTTTGGAGGTTTAAAAATTCACATATATTATAAAAATTACATATATTAAAATGTCTTAATTTCTGGGGCTAATTATACTCTGAGAATTTTGTTTTCCATTTAGAAAAGAGATTCTGAACTATATCGTTAATTATGTAATTATTTAATTTAAAAAATCTTATGAAGTTGTTCAACGAGTCTTTAACAACAATGGAACAAACCACACAAGATATATGAAGAAACAAAATATAGAAACAAATAATAAAATTCATTGTTATTTATCTAAAGTGTTGTTTAAGGCTTAAGGCTCCTAAGTCTTTAGTCTTGATAAATTGATTTTTATAGACCAATTACTAAATCAAAATATTCAGCTTCATTTGCCTTGTAAAAACTAACCCAAGCCTAGGTTTTAGGAAAACATCCACATTGAACATAGACTTGTCTGCTGACAGCCACAGTATGAAATAACTGCCAATTTCAGTTCAAAAATCACATGTCGGATTTTTTTCTCCAGTAATGCAGGACATTCTTATTTAATTTACTAATATTTTCTTGAAGTAATCATCACATGTCTTTCAATAAATGTTAACATTAACTGTTGCTATTATCCTACTTTTGTGTTAAAAGAATTATATTTACTATACCTACAAATAGTTCACACTAAGCAAGAATCCTAATATTTATATTTTACAATAAATATTATAATTTTCTCTCTCAGGAAAAGAAATTGTTTAGTTAATCTTTGCACATAGATAATCTTGCTTTTAATTCCAAAAATGTCTAGATTTTTTTGTTTAAACTTTCTTTTCATATTAGAGACATTTTTCCTCTAAAATATTGCCTTTTAGCTATAGTTAAGAAAACTTTTATTATTTTTTCAAAGAGAAAAAATTATGCAAGCTGTAAATAAGTAATGATTGCCAAAGATCAGAGGAATTTTGCATAAGACCAAAGCAATTTAATCTGATGCTTTGATACAACTTAGTAAATAATTCAGCTTCATGATAATAATGGCATCTTGAGATTTCCCAACAACTGATTTGCCCTCCAAGGTATTAGAAGATGATTTAGAGATGAACTAGTTTTAGGTCATGAATTAATTGTTGAAAGCTCTCTAGATGTGGGGTGAAGTGTATTCTTTTAAATAGTTGCTACCCGATCTCGTTAGTGTTAATAACTCGGTCCTCTGTGTAATAAATGCCACTTTGCTGGAGGAGAAAGCTTAATTATTTTCCTAAAAGTCAAGAATTCAAAATTAAATATCTTATTTTTTTGTTTTGTGCTCTCATCTTTATTATTTCTTCTGCTCCTGTCCTTTCCCATTTTATCCCCTTTATCTCCTTATTTGCACTCCTGTAGTTATGAAAGGAACGGTCTGATTCTTAGACTTGTGGGTCTTCTTTCTCTCTGCTGAGAGGGTCAATTTAGCCTTTCTTCTAACTTCTTTCATCCAAGACAGGTTAATTTTTATTCTGAGAAACTTAGATTTCTTCATGGGCAAGGTTAAAAACAATGATAATAAAGTTGAACCATTCAGTGTCATTGATCTGTAGCTTTGAAATAGCCTGAGTATGTTGTTACTCTTCACTCATTCCTAAGGAAAGAAGGCCTTTCATTACTCAACCCTTCCTTTTTGTCCACCTTTCCACACAGCATTGTTCTGTGCACCTCACAAGCATAACACTTGATTCTTATGTGAATGAAAAATCCCTTCTGCTTACTTCACAAGGCAGACATGCCCATTCATTCTTGTTTAATCATTTTCCCTCACAAAAAGAAAATACCAGTATCATTCCAGCCTTATGGAACCCATGACTTCCCACTTCAGATGATAGCTGTTACTGGCAAATTTATTTGCGTCATCAATCACTTATTCTTTTGAAAATCCATGTACTGGAATACAATATTATATCTTTAAAGATGAGAGTCATATCTTTTCTTGGTATGCCCAAATACAGCAAGTTTTACACTGTGAGTACTTAAATGTCTGGCAAGCAAGTAGTTAGTAAAGTAGGTTATGTTAAAGTAAGGAAGACTGGGGAAATCAGGTTGAGCAACAGTAGCAACTCTATGAAGAATTTAATTTGGATTCTTGTAAAAGTCACTTCAACTTCCTGAGATTCTTCAGTCATATATCAGTAATGATGGTCATTATTTAACACACTGAATTGGTTTTATATCCTGTGATATAATCACTCAAATTAACTCAAACAAGTATAGTATAGAAGTTAATAATTAAATTTGTATACAACAACATCATGCTGATTGTCATAATATTTGTAATTAATGTCAATTAAAAATAAATATTAAAAATTACATGTAACTTTTAAAACTGAAAAGAGAAAATATTATGACAAGAATGACTTCAGTCTAACAGAATAGCAAAACTTCCTTACTCTTGATTTATCCATTTAAATTTTTCTTTAATCAAAAATACCTTCTGAAAATTTATTTGGGAAAATCAGACTCAAAGCGCTTGCTAAGAGGTATCAAAAGTAATGGGAAAGTTTTAGAAGTTTCCCATATATCAAAATATACTTTACAATGTCCTTTCCAGCTGAGTTAGTTAACATTGTTTTTCTTCTTTATTAAGAAAACATCTATATGGCATAAAATTGATCTTTTGAAACATCTGAGAGTTTAATTTATTAATGAACCATATACCACTGACTTGTGAATTTTCTCTGATTTTTCAACTTTATTTTACTTTAAAAGTATCCTTTATAACCAAGTGGTATTTTTTCTCTTGGATTTTTGCAAATATAGAATGCAAATGAAATATGGTTTGTCCAATTGTCTCACACTGGGTGGCAGGGACACATAACTCCATGATAGACCTTCTTGTTCACAGCAAGAAGTATAAATGGTCAGAATGCCAACTGCCCAGGAGGTGCAGCCAGAAGACATCTGTGCCTTTGGGGTCTGTGCTGACTAATCATGCAATGTGTTTGCAATTAAAATAGCACTGCCTAAACTCCGCTAGTGTAAGCTTTGCAATACGTCCTATGTGGCATGAGGCTTCTAAGCTCCACAGCAATGGTCCTTTAGATGAAGATTTTCAGCGAAATTGAACTTTGGACCAATATTTAAACTGTAGATATAGATTCAATGAAACAAAGCAGGTGATTTTAGCAGTCTTTAAATTTAGGAATCTTGAAATGCTATCATCAAAAGCCTAAACTGAAGGAGTAGCAACAAGATTACATAAGTTCACATTTTCTGATTCAAGCAAAAAGGGAATGGGGCTGGAAATATGGCTTAGTGGCAAGAGTGCTTGCCTCCTATACATGAAGCCCTAGGTTCGATTCCTCAATACCACATACACAGAAAAAGCCAGAAGTGGGTGCTGTGGCTCAAGTTGGCAGAGTGCTAGCCTTGAGCAAAAGGAAGCTAGGGGCAGTGCTCAGGCCCTGAGTTCAAGGCCCAGGGCTGGGGGGGGAAAAAAAAGGAATACTTGTTATGTGGAGGCAATGTTTATTTTTTCCTTCTCAGATATAGAATATTAGGGAAATCTTAGAAATCCTTTATGGTCGCTTTCTTCGTGCTGGGTAAAATCATTCTCATAAAAATACATGTAAGTAACTGTAGATACAAAACTAAATATGTACATTATTCAGAATCTAGGTATCCACTACTAAATCAATATGTAATTTAAGATATTGAATGTTTACTTACATAAAAAACAGTTTTATAATCTTTAAGAAGTTGTACAAAGCGGTTCCAAGTCAACATCAATTTGTGAACACAATGCAACTCTTTCAATGCTACCATTTCCAATTTGTGCTCCCCCATCTATCTCAACCAAATGTCTTCTAGCACTCTGATGACTGCTCTTGGCTCTGTTGGAAAGCCCATTCAACCTTTACTTCTTTCTCCAAAACTTTCTTAAATGGTATAAAATTTCGGAATGTCCAGGCTTACTGCCTAGCAATTACTATTTGACTATCATACTATAGCAGAAATATACCTGAGAGAAAATTACCTTCCATTTTTATATCACTGAAAGCGTTACAAGATCTAGATTTTACACATAAAATGGTTCAGATTTTTTTCATTGTGTCCTAGTATTTCTGCTGGTTGTCTGAGAAAACTCCAGCTTATTTTTTATTTACATGAAGAAAACATGTCCATACATATTCTTATCCAGTAATTTTTTTTTTTTGCCAGTCCTGGGCTTGAAGTCAGGACTTGATACTGTCCTTGAGCTCTTTTTGCTCAAGGCTAGCACTCTACCACTTGAGCCACAGTACCACTTCCAGCTTTTCCTGTGTATGTGGTACCCAGGAATAGAGCAGGGCTTCATGCATGCTAGGCAAGCACTCTACCACTAGGCCAATCTCCAGGCCCTCAGTGATTTTTTGAACACTATCATTGCTCACCTTAAATGACTAAAACAGGAAAAAGATCAAGGTACAAAAGAACAAATTATAAAGAAGGAAGTAAACCTTCGTTCAGTGCATCATTGAAGTAGGATTTTTTTTTTTTTTTTGAAGTGCTTAGGTTAAAATTAAGGCAAACTTGGTGCTGGGATCTGAGGATCATGATAAAAAGCCAGCCTAGGAAGAATAGTTCAGGAGTCCAATTAAGCACCCAAAACTTCAAAGGAAGTGGAGCTGTGGCTCAAGTAGTAGAACACTAACTCAAGGACTATTCCCAAGCCCTGAGTTCTGAAGCCCTACAACCAGAGCAAAATAAAATTATTCTTACTACAAATTCAAAATTTTAATTAAATAAAAATTAGAAATTAAAACCCTAAAACCAGACTTTATCATTCTCTCTCTACTTCTTCTCTTCTCTCATAAAACTACACGGTAAGGGGTAAAACTGTAATTTATAAATCTGAATTATATCCTTGTTTCAAACCAAGAGATGTTCGAACTTTTGAGTCTCACTATATGCTGCATTAGAGTAAACTGAAAAGGCAAATTATAAGTTTTTCTCAGAGTGCCTCAATGTCTTCCTTGAAAGCTTTCAAACAACATTTGTTAATATGATCTGTTAATCAAGACAGTATATTATCATTATAGTTTTTAATAATAAGTCAGTTTACACTCTAGGGTAAAAACAATTTGTTGAAAGAAGTTTAATCCCACCTATATCTTTTTGTGAATGTAAGTAAGAATTCTAGAATATTATATTTAACTCTTTTTTTGCTGAAATTACAGCTGCAATCAAAACATGTTAAGCAGAAATGAAAATGATTAAGTAGAGATCTCCACAAACTGAAACCTTGTTACTTAAATTATTCAGAATTCTACAGATTTCCCTTTAAAATTCACAGCCTTATTTTTCAATCAGGATGACTGGAAGTGATAAATATTTGCAAATTATTTGATTAGAAATAATTCTCTTTTCAGAAAAGCTTATAACATAATCATTATCCAATTTACAAAAGACTGGTGAAGTCAAGTTATGAACAATAATTATATTACTGACATGCAGGAGATATGTTTGCTCTATTTTCAAATATTTTATTTTCATTTTGTATTAAGATCTATTTTCAAACTGAAACTTTTCATATTAAACCTTATTAAGTGGTATGTCTATTTTCCTTGAAAATTTACCAAGAGCATATGGTTATGTAAATATTTTCTTCTGAAAGGCATTTCAACATAATCCAACATTAGTTATAAGAGATTTAGATTTTCAGTAAACCAGTGATGCAACCACAGATTCCAGAGATAAACATAGTTTCTAAGGTGGTTACTTTTACTGTGACATATTTTATATACATAAGTGGATAAATTCCAGGAATGTATAAAGAATAGTCTGTGATACATTTTGAAGTTTTAAACTAAGTTCATGATGTGTTTAATATTTGGAATGAAAAATAGAGAAGATTAATTATAATGCAAATTCCAAATTTCTGAATGGATATCGTTGAGAATTCAGTACTAATACTTGTAATTATTTGTTAATACTTTAATAAAGTTTGTTCTTAATTTTCAATATAAGCCAATCAGCTTCCAATTAAGGGAACTATATATCTTATCTACATTATGAGTTGTCAAGAAAGCTTGATTTTGTCTTTTCACTGCTATCTAGTACTTTGTCTAGAGAAAATGAAAAGAGGGAACACTACATGCCAATCAGATCTGAGATGAATACTATGCTTGAGATGTATTTGTTGCCCAGGTGATAGCCTCATTGTTTCCTTTGAACAGGCTTCCTTCTTTATATTTCATGTGAAATCCTACAAAAGACACCTGTTCATCAAAGGATATAGCATTAAAAATAAAAAAAAACAAAAACTTAGGTCTAGGGAAAAAAAGATTGATTTGAATATAGACCAGGTGTCTTTTAATAATTTCACCACTTTCCAGTGCCACCAATTTTGTGGTCATAAAAGCTTTCCATAGGGGGCAAACTGAAAGGAAGCTCCAGATCCAAGACCAAGACCAGCCTCGCCCCCCCCCTTTTTTTTTGCCAGTTCAACCTTGCAAGAAATCTTTCTACCAGTTATAACATCAGTTCCATTGGACTCCTAAACACAAATATTTGCTACAAATCCCAAAATGAAGTGAGAATAAAAGAAATCCCATCATTTTTAGGGGAGTAAAGAACAAATTGATAAGAAATAAGCATTGTCACTTACAAAACCAGTTGGTGTAAACCAACTGAACAACTCATGGGGGGGGGGGACTAGAAAAGGAGGAAGGGGGGAAAAGAGGGAGGAGGTAACAAATTGAATAAGATATGTCCCCACTGCCTTACATATGAAACTGTAACCCCTCTGTACATCACTTTGACAATAAATAAATAATTATTCAGAAAAAAATAAACAAAGCGCTATGGAGTCTACTACAACAAAAAAAGAAATAAGCATTGTCAAGGATAAAGGCAAATGCCTAGGACTGTTTTTTTTTTTTTTTTTAGGTTTGGTAATCAAACCTTCCCTGTGCAACTCCCCGCCCCCCACCCCGAGCTTTTACCTCTACTTCTCCTCTTGATGAGTCTAAAATCATCTACTTATAGCAAAAACATATTTGACAGGTTATCCTGACCATCATTAGCCTGATGTTTTGCTTTTATGACAACACTTTACAGGTGGCATGGGTGGCAAAGGAGACTTGTTTTGTAGTGTTACTGAATCAACCTTTGTTGGCTGATAGTTTCTAGCCAGAGAGGGTTGCCCCACAATGTCACACAGGAAACTGGCACAATATCCTACATGCTCAGTCAGCTTCCCTGCTCACAAATGGTGCTCTATCACTTGTCCATGCTTCCAGGCCTACTGATCCCCCTGAATAATTGGAAATGGAATATCTTCCACTTCTCTACTTGGGCAGGCTTTGAACTTCAACCCTGTGATTTCAGCCTCCTGAGTATCTAGGATTACAAGTGTGAGCCACCAGTACTTGGCCTTCAAATATGAACAGAATGTTTTAAATCATATTTAATCCTTTGCATGAAAAAGAAAGTAACTATTACCTGTATCATTGGAATGAAAAACTATTTTCACAAGTTATAGCTCTTAAAATTGAACAGAAAATAGAACATACACACATATCACTGAACCTTCTGTATTTCATCTCTTCAATGTCTTCTTCCTTAGTTTTTATATAATGACCATCTAAATAACAGCATTGAAATTGATGACAAAACTACAGATAAAAACATTTATCTAAAGGTGTATGAGTTCCAAAGCCATAGCACATTGCCTCTCCCACTTTTGCTATTACCATAATGGTTTCATTGGTAAAGTGGTTACGT
Organism: Perognathus longimembris pacificus; assembly: GCF_023159225.1. Taxonomy (NCBI): domain Eukaryota; kingdom Metazoa; phylum Chordata; class Mammalia; order Rodentia; family Heteromyidae; genus Perognathus; species Perognathus longimembris. Next base: position 96,395,747 of record NC_063162.1, on the reverse strand, counting down.
TTTTAGGTTAAGAATTTCAGAGATTGTTGTCAGTGTTGATATAAGATATTAATATGAAGTAAAAATGGAAACTTCTGTATAAAAATTAGGAAGACTTTTACTTCAGTATGTACTCTTCAAAAGAAGAGTACATATTATTGTTAGTGTTATTCATTATTATTCTATCATTCATTTTCTTAATATTTATGATTTATATGTCACTTAAAAGCATTTCTGAGCTTGTTATACTCATCCCATAGATTGAAATATTGGGTCATCAGAGAAAGTTAATAGCGATTCCAAATTTGAAAATATAAAGTTAAAACAGTAGCTGTTCTCATGTTGTTTCTTCTATTTTTATACAAACATGTAGTAAACTTAAATGTGAATGAGAATTAGTGCTAGTGGCTAAGCCTGTAATTCTAGCTACTCAATAGGTTGAGGTATGAGGATTATGGTTCTAAGCCAGCCAGAGCAGGAAAGTCCCTGAGATGTTTATCTCCAATTAATTACAAATAAAGTCAGAAATGGAGCTGTGGCTCAACTTGTAGAGCACTAGCCTTGAGCACAAAAGATCAGGGACAGAACCAAGCCCTGTTCAAGCTCCAGTACCGGTATGCATGTAACCCCCAACCCCTCACCCACCCACCCCCTTCCCTCAACAAAGTGGATGAGATTTAATTAGAGATAAAATACATATGAAGAAGACCTTTACATTTGCCAAAATATGTGTTTCCTCCTCTCTGCTTTTCCCAGTTCTCAGAATAGATTATCTCTATACTACTGGCCATTAGCTCAGTGAGGAGTGCTCAGGCTGCCACCAACATCAGCTGGTTTTAATATCACTTACTATTTTGGTCTGGCTGTGGTGAAGTCTTACTTCAGTCATCATAGAAATAACTGAATAGCTCCAGTGAAGGCTCAGTTTAACTGAGAGTTTCCTCTACCACTCTGTACTAAGATTGAATCACAGCTCTATGGAGATGTGCGATCTGGTTTGCTCAGCAGCTGCTCTGTGTGTGTGTGTGGGGGGGGGACAGCAGAGCAGCTAAATATACAAGTATAGGCGATTTAATGTCCTTGTGGAACACCTTTTTATTAGTGAGAAACAGGAAACAATATATCATGCCAAAACACGCCTCTTTTGCTGATGCACTGCTCCAAGATGTAGAGGTCCTGTCAAGACTACACTGACATCCAGTATGGCTAGAAGTCAGCTGTGTTAAATGAACCAGTGATTAGTTTAATAAAACACCGTGGTTTTCCTCCACTCACTGACTCATTTAATTTCTTTTTATTTCTTGCTTTTTCCATAATTATACCTAGCATTACTCAGGATAAAAATTTTTTCCAGAGTCTGTGATTAGGAAAATGGGGAAAAGCTAACATCAACAGTCATGGACCATAAGTCAAAAAGAATTGGAAGAGGAGGTACAGAATATATGCTTTTATATCAGGAATGGTTCAAGTATCAGATGGACATAGGGATAAATGACCAAGCCATTCAGTACTTTTACCAGGAGTTCTTTATGATGTTTGAGAGTACAATTTTACTGAACTAAATAGGAATGGAAGATGTAATTCAATTTAAATAGTTCAATAGTGTGTAATTAAAATACATTGAGTTACCCTGTGATCCATTCTAGGCATTACACTTTTGGGTATTTACCTAAAAGTTTACAAACCAGGATACAGTAAAGCCACTAGCACAACCATGTTTATTGCAGCACTATTCACTATAAGCAAGGTATGTAGTCAGTACAGATGTGCTCTTCCATGGACAAATGGAATATATATACATACATACATATATGTATATATATACATATATATATGTATATATATACTGTGAAATTTTACTAATCCATTAGAAAGAATGATGTAAAGGAAAGACCTGAAACAAAGTTATGTCAAGGGAAGTTAGTCAGGCTCAAAGATACAAAATATGTATTATTATTGCTTATATGTGGCGCTAGATTTAGCTTATAAACTTATAAGTAAATACGTTGTGTGATATGCAAGTGTATATAAATGTTAACTGAAACGTGGTATAGTCACAATCTCAAATAGTATAATTCCTTAGAAAGATACAGTCAAATTTCTGACAAATAAAACACTAGGAACCAGGTACTCCAAAGAGGTTGGGTGGATGAAGGAGAAAGGGGTGTACAAATGAAGATAAGAAGGAGAGAATGCAGTAAAAACAACCTAACGTATATCTTACAATTAAGATATCTTACAATTATGAAATTAAGAAGATGGGTGAAAATGTTGAAAAGCGTGACTGATCAATATATTGTATTCATAAACTGATTTGTTAAATGGCAGCTACTTAAAGATAATAAAAATACATAAATAAATCACTGCCATATATCATTTAAGGATTTCATCTTTATTCTGCAACTTTAGTAGAAAATTTTATATAGAGATTCATGCAAACAAGACCTACCAAGATGTTGTTGTCTTTGTATGTATAGCTTTCACATAAGGATAACTCTGATTTTGTTTAAATAAAATTTCATAAAAAGAGATTTGTTCATTGATGCAGTGAGCATAAGCATTGTATACTTTAATGTACATACATGAATAATTAACTCTTACAAACTAATGTTCATGCACTCATCAAACAAAAAGCTTTAAGAATGCATATCTTGAAGGAAATAAGGAGTAGAATGAATAGTTATGTAGGAGCAGAGTCTGTTGTATCATTAATTATCCTATCTGGATGGTAGGCTGGGAAGAAAGTAGCTCCTGGGGACCCTTACTTAGACACTCAGTGACTGTGGAAGCATGCATAACCTCTTCACTGAACTTCCTTATAAAAAATGCTCAAGAAATGTTCCTCACATTGACATATACTTAGAACCTGCTAATGCCTGGGTTAGCCCATCTGTCTTCTGCTTTGAATGAATTGGTTAAAAATTCAACCCTAATTGACTCATGTAGCATCTTTTCTATCCCATACCCTATGTCAGAGTTGGGAGGAAATATATGGGAGGCACAAAAGAACATTGAATAGGTAACCAATTCCTCCTACTTCTTCACCCACTGGAGAAAATAAAAATTAAATCCTATCAAAAAAAAAAAAAAAAAAAAAGCTTTAAGAGGGCAGGAGCCAGTGGCTCATGTCCATAATCCTAGCTACTCAGGAGGTTAAGGTCTGAGGATTGTGATTCAAAGCCAGCCCAGGCAGGAGAGGCCATGAGACCATTGTCTCCAATTAACCATGAGAAAACTGGAAGTGGCCCCCGTGGTAGAGGGAAAGCCTTGATCTGAAGAGCTCAGGGACAGGGCCCAGGCCCAGAGACCACGCCCTTCAAACAACAACCCCAAACAAACAAACAAAAAACCATGTCAGGATTGTGAATAGGTGTCACATCATAAAAGATATTTTCATGACATAAAAGTCTTTTGTACATTTTTCTCAGCACAAAGTTGCTTAAAATATATGAAAGACAAATATGAATTTAGCATATCATTATTTTGACAAGAAAAAAATTTCCAGACTCCCAAAGCACAGTAGTGAACATTTAATCATTATTCACTTTTAACCACAGATTCTCAATATTAATTAAATCACTAGGCATGCTTGAATTTAAAAGGTATTATTTAAATTCACTCCAAAATATTCCATATTAATTAAATCATTTAAACCATACAATCAGTACATAATATAAAGTATGCATGTGTCCCGTTGAAACACCTTAGGACTAGACCTAGAGATGGTTAGCAGGCAAGCACGTGTTTTGGAGAGATTGACGTGTGACGTACAGTCTTTCTACACAGTGCACATGGGGTTACAGCTGCAGCTGTTATTTGCAGATCCTGGCACTATTTATGCCTCTTCCTCGTGCTCTTTTCAGAGCCCTTGTTCTCAAACAGTCACCAGTCACTGATTGCCAAATACCAGGTTGAGCAGTCTGCTCGGGCTGCAGATCTCTTGGGCCCCTCCCTCTCTGCCATCTCTAAAACAGACAAAATGCACTCCCTAACTTCTGAGTGAAGATACTCCAACTTTCAATGCCTTGTGGCATTTACCCGGTTCCTTTGCTTCCCTCTGTTCCATGATTGTCCTGTCCACCCCATAAGTATACCTGCATTTTACTTAATATTAAATTCTAAACTCCATAATGCATCTTTCAAATGTAAGATTACCATCATGTTTAGTTCAATTTCTGCAAATTTGTGTTTTAAAGGGGTATTGTAAGATTTTTTTTTTTTTTTTTTGGCCAGTCCTGGGCCTTGGACTCAGGGCCTGAGCACTGTCCCTGGCTTCTTCCCGCTCAAGGCTAGCACTCTGCCACTTGAGCCACAGCGCTGCTTCTGGCCGTTTTCTGTATATGTGGTGCTGGGGAACCGAACCTAGGGCCTCATGTATCCGAGGCAGGCACTCTTGCCACTAGGCTATATCCCCAGCCCTATTGTAAGATTTTTTAAAAATATATTTATTAAATACATAGCCAGATACTGTGGCCAGTAATTTCAGTTTGATATGATACGGATACTACACTTGGTTTTTCTCAATATACTATCAGTGCCAGGAAAAAAACAATGCTTATGTAAATTTACACAATAAGGGGCTGGGATCCATACACTCCACCACCAACCTCAGGTTTTCTCCTAGATTCAATTTTGTTCTTATGTCCAGAGCACTGTATGTTCAGCATGCCTTTATTTACAGCAAACTATACAACTAGTATCACCAAAATGCATAGTAATTTGAATACTACCTAATTGTGATTTGTAGATAAATCGGTGACCTGTTTTAGATTAAAGAATAACTCAGTTACTTTTTATTTGTGATGCTTATATTGTGCACAATATTTAATCAGACATGAAAAGAAGAATATGACAATTAAAAAATGTAATAGCAATATACATACTTACTTACAAAGAACATTTAAAGCCAGATTGATACCCCAATTGTTTCAAAATAAGATGTAGGCCTCTCCATTAAAATGAGTTGAAACAGGATGGAGAGATCATGTAGGAATTTCAGCAGGAAAGTTTGTTATAAGGAAACAGTGACTACAAATGAGATTAGAATAATAAGAGACTGATTAGTAAGAAGCAGAACTTAGAAAACACAAAATGAAATACCTACACAGAGACCAGCCTTAGAAGAGGAACTCTGGCCTGCCCAAGGGCAATGATGGAGACTTACCAATGGAGGCATAGCTTTGTCTCATGTTGTTTACAGGGAAGCCACTGTGGAGTTTTGCACACATATATTCTGGATATAAAAGAATATTCACAAGGACTTGTCTCATCAAAAGTAGTGGGAAACAAAGCCCTCTGGAAATGACTAGAGACTTCTGGATGCTGTTACTGGGTGCTAAGTACTGCAGGGGCTGTGGGTACTGAGGAAGCTGCAAGCCCCTGACAGTGGAGAATTCCAGAGCCTGGTATTGGAGAAGCCACACAAGGCCAGACTTGTCTAGTGAACCAGAAAGAAAAGCCTCCCTTTCAAAATCTCCTTACAGCCCTCCAGGGACAAAGATGAACATTATGCCAGCTGATGTATTTAAAAGTTCCCATTCTGTTTTTACAGAGTGAACAAAAAGGATGAAATTGAAGCCAAGATATCATTAGTAAAATAGCCAAGTATCACTTTAAATGGTCAACGAATGCTTTCTTTTTTTTTCTTTTGTCTTAATGATAGAAAGGAATTTTTGTATTCTGGTCTTAAAATCAACAACAACAAAGCCAAAGGCAGGGTGAGGAAATTTCTACTTGATTCTGAAACAGCTTACTCTATAAGGTGGTAAAAAAGAAACTGTAAGTGATTTGCAGTCAGGAAAACTTAGATTCCTCTTAACTATTATCTTTGACTTTGAATCATTTTATCCCACTGACCCTTAAGTTGTTTATGTAATAGATAATTGTTTCATCATAGCTAAGATGTAAATTAAATACTTTTGATAAAACCCAGAGATACATTTGGTATATTATATTGAATTATAAAGTGGCTCATAGTTATATTTACATAACATCATAATGTCAGATAAGAAATCTAGTCCTCTGATTAGTTGTTCAAGGGCTTTTTGTATGCACGTGTATGATTTACTATTCAGAAAATTCAAAATATGTTTATTACCAACTTGATATCTTCTTGCCAAAAATAAATCTAGACTGGATTAACTAGTAAATCCTCCATTGCCTTGTTGATAAAAGGATCATTGTCTACATAGAGAGATGTGCTGGGTAACTGGAAGGGCTCAGCATTTTAATAGGCCTAGGTGTAACACTTGTGATTAGGCCCCTGAGATTGATAGGCTGTTCCTTGCACCTTTGTTACAATTGACAAAAGAATATGTCAGCGATATCACTATGTTCCCCAAAGTCATATAACCACATCAACATTTGATGATTTACTTACATTGCTTGGGAAGGCTTCCAGAAAAAGAAAATTGAAATATTTTACAGCTAGCAAACAGAAATCGACTATCATTTGTATATGGGTCAGGTCAACTAATTCAATTAGAAAAAAAATAAATGTGGAATTAAACATGAGACTTCAAAACTTTTCTATCACTGTATTCACTTTTTTCATATGGAAATCAGGATAATAGTACTCTGTCATGGGGTCAGTGTCACATAAACCTGGAATAACTTGGGCAAGGAAATGGTAGATTAGCTTTTGGGATGAAGACAATCAATAAAATAAATAGAATAAATATAGCCTTTTCCTCATTCTAGTTGCTAAAATGCTTAAACTTATCTTTCCTTCCACATATAGGCATATGTAACCCACCTACTATATATAAAACTATTAAATATTTTATTTTAATCCCACATAAACTAGTTCTATCTACTTTATTTTATGTCACCTAATACTGTTTTTCTCCTCCAGGGTTTAAAATTTTTCTTTTACTTGCTTTTGTTTCTGTGTTTATGTTTGAAATACTGAGGTATTTAGGGCCATGTACTTGCTGGGAAAATGCTCTACAAGTAAACTACATTTGCAGCCCCTGCTTTCTTTAATTTGTTTGTCATATCACGTCTTATACTATTCCCAGGCCATCATCAGAAAACAGTGTTCTTTCTCCTGAGCAGCTAGGAGTTCAAACATGTGTACCATGCTAGCTTCTGAGAGAAGGTCTTGCTAAGTTTTGCCCAAGCCATTCTCAAACTATAATTCTTCTCTCTTTGCCTGCCAAGGAGTTGGAATTTCAGCCATGTACCACCAAACTCAGCCCCTTTTTTGTTTCTTAATGAAATAATCACCTACCAGATGATCCCATGGCTAGCTCCTTTTATCATCATATTTTGATCTAAATTCAAATGTACCATCTCTTCTGATCTCTACCTTATCTAGCTCTGGTTTCATTCCCAGCCATTTCTTACCTAGTCACTTTTTTTTTTCATCCTAAGTAAGTTATCTATTTCTCTATTGTGTGTTGCTGGCCCACAAGTTTCCCCAAAACTTAGTTATTTAAAATAGAAAGAAAAAAAAAAAAGAACTAGCTTTCAAAGTTTCATGTGCTGTCTAAGGTAGATCTAAGGCCCTCCCTGGAGATGGTCATTACATGTGTGTATTGATCAGTCTTTAATCATCCTGCCACTCTTCATAAGGCAGTATTTCCATGGGGCATGGAACCCTCTGTGCACATCCCATTTGTGGTCCCCTCATTGTCAAACACTTCCCATGAGTGGCCAAGCACAGTGTCTGTAAGGACTTGGATATCAGGAAACATGAGGATATGTAGCTCTCCTCCCTACCCCTGGCCCAAATGGAAACTTACTGAGTCTTATTGAGTTCTCTTTACCTCTGATCTAACCTCAAGTAAAGCTGATATTATAATATCTTGTTTCACTGCCTATAGTAACCTAAATTTTTGCTAAGGGCTTTATTTATTTTCAAGGTTATGTCACAATTTCAGATATTAAAAAAAACCTATGCTATATCATTATCTTGTGATTCAAATTAAGGAAATAGCTTTAAAAAAAACCTAGCTGTCTTAATTCATGAGTGAATGACAACATTAGTAAAATTCTATTCTTAGGGATCGAACTGCTTCCTTAGGGAGTTAGGGAGCAAGCAACGAGCAGAAACAAGAGCAAACTCAATGGTCTGATGTCCTTCCATGGGCAGGAACTCTGCCTTTACTTTTCCAACATCTGTAAAACGTATCACTAACATTCACTTCCTTTATAATTACAGTAATTCTGTGGACTACACATTAAAAATAAAATTCGGATTGTTGTAGTTTGGCAGGTTTCCTACCATCAAGGTGAACAGTTATCTTCATAATGATAAATGGTATAGGGGAGATCATGAATGTAGTTTTTCTTTGCATGGTAAAATTTCCTCTAGGTTGATTCATTAATCAGAAGGAATGTCTAGGACATGCACCAGGTGTAATGAATAAACATAGCCTCTGGTCTCAGGAACTTACAGGCTAGCTTCTTTGCCAAAATGGGACAGTGAATTAAGAGATTGGGATAGAATAGGAAAGGAGGAAACTCATTTCTTGCTGTGAATTGTATCAGGAAAAAGGAATTATCAAACAGGATACACCTCAAAGACTGTCACAAATCATTATTAGTTACTTTTTGTTGGAAATTCCATGGCTTCCTGTTTAGAGAAACTACACTGTAAATCTAACATTTTCTTCCATCACTTCCATATGAATTGATCTTTCAGTTTCTGCCTCTCTTTTTTATGTTGCATTTTATTTTAATCATTCATCCTGTCATCACATAAGGTTTTATTCGTTTGCTTGTATGAGAGTGTATACTCCATCTGACCCATCTTCCTTGTATCTCTCAGCTCAGTGCACTCACAATTTCATCCCTAATCTTCATTCCTTTACTTCTTACTTCCATCATGTCTTATGGCCTGAATGGACTCAGTCATCAAAATGATCACTGTTAGTGATTATCACCTTCCAATGACAGAAGCACAGTTCCTCTCATCTCACTTGTAACAAGCCTCACCATAAGCACAATTTCTGGCTACCTAAGAACAACTTTGTGGCTATCTGGATATTTAAAAGTAACACACTTAAAAGATCCTTAAAGGGTTTAAGATGATAATGATATATTCTCACTCAGCCAATTGTTTCTAATACTTTCAAAGATTCTCATTTTCCTACTGGCCTAAGTAGCATCCTTTGATCTCTAAACATTTAATGCATAGGGAGCTCTGAATACATGTTTTATGAATAAATGAGTGAATGAATGAACTTTTATTTCTCTGTAGGATGCTGTATGGTGCCCTTTTCTGGTGTTTATGGGTCATATTTTAATTATAGACTAATATTTCCACACATGTAGTTTGTGCTTCTTGAGTTAGCCTCTTCCTGTTAATCTTTATGAGGATAACAATAATCACCTACCATTATGGAATGTTTAATCACCTGCATGCATGTACAAAGAGCTCTAGTACCTCAGCACTTTTAAAATTTGAGAAATGATTTTATTTTTTCTTCATTATTAATTGAGACAAAAGAGATTTTATAAGTGGTTCAAGGTTACCAAGCAGATATGTAGCAGGACTAGTGTGAGGTTAGGCAAAATATATCTCAAAGCCTTTTATTGGTCACTCTGTTACCAACTTTCAAAGATCACCTGAAGCCCACCTTCCCTTTGGGCTTTCATCTACACTAGCAGGAATTCTTATTTTCATCTTTTCCAGTGAAAAAGTTCTGTATTTGATATAGCCTAAAAATAATCACCTACTTCCTGAGATGTTAATACAATTTTACCAGTAGTGAGTCTTGATTTCCACTGTACTCATTAGGAGCAAAAGTACAAGTCATGAAGAATCACCTTAACTTTATACAAAGGCGAGTAAGCAAAATGACAAATCTATTCAATCTATCATCTATCTACTTTGTAGTCTTTGAACATAAGGTACCTATTGATTTTCCATCCTACCAGTCAACATTAATAATGCCAAGAAGGTAAAGTAGGGTCGGAAGAGGTTTCTTATCATTTGATCCTAACTTTGATGATTTTCTCATAGACTCTCCATTGTTACTCTGACATTCCACTGGAACATTCAGTATTATGCTCTCTGTCAATGCTTTCCAGTGAACTATAACATTAAAATGTTGTGTAAATTTTATCTTTCCATTTCCTCCCTCATTCTATCACTTGGTTGACTGACCTTGAGATTTATGAAATCTGCTTTCATGTGCTTTTCCCGTACAGTTCTCCTTGGGCTTGTCCTTTATGTGCTTTTCAATGCTTTTCTGGGACTGGTCCCCAGAGTGCACCTCTTGGTATGTGTCCTTGATTGCCAGACATGCTCACTTTGAACTCTGCACTTATGATCCCTCAAGCAGTGGTCAGGACCTTTGCTAAAGCACCAAGACTAGCTCATGTGAGAATCAGGTGCTCCACAGATTCTCAAAGGAGCTTAGGCAGGAAGTATTTATTGGTGTGCTATTGTTATCATGTCAGGCTCTGTCTGCTCAATTATACTGGAAGCCCTTCCATGGGGGGAAGAAGAAAATAACTGCTTTCTTTTCTTTTACTCTCTGTACATACTACCTAATAGGTTTATAAATGTATAGTAGTGTGATTAAGTAAAAATTAGTACACTTTGACAATGTAAGTATAATTATTCTATTAAATCCACAGATGATTGTGTTAAATGAAAAGAATAAAAACAAAGGAAATAAACTCATGAGTTTAGTACCATGATCAGACCATCTTCACCCATCCTTGTTTTGGAAAGTTCGGAGCATGAGAAAACCATTTCTTACTCAAAGAATAAATATTGACTAATAAAGGATTAGCTAAGAAGTATTGCAAAAATATGTTTAATGGTTATAATACACATTCATAAAATAATTTCTAAGTGTTATTTAGGCCAGTATAAAATGACACAAAAATAATAACAATAATATAATGATGAAGAGTGTGCATGCTTGATTGATGTAAAAAACAGGTATATATATATATATACTCTCCTTCCTTTACTAGTTTTATAAATCTGGCTTAGTTAAAGAACCTTTCTGTCTCCCTTTTCCTGGAACTTCCACATAGCAGGCTTTGTAAAGATTCAACAATAAGACATAAAGACTTATCACCTCCCTAGCAAATGATAAGGACCTATTAATTGTTGGTTTTTATTAGAATTAATATTTTATTTCCAGAGAAGAATTTGAGATGCACTAGTCTTTCACAATTTCAGGCACCAGAGATTGGCTTCTGACCCTGACAATCTTCTTTATCTTTCCTGTTCTGAGGACAGGAAATCTAGGTCTACCAGGTCACAGTTGCTTAGCTTACTTTCCCTGGAAGAAAATCATCCTCAGTTTTTATTTGTCTTCTCAAGATAATACGGTATATTTAACATTTCTTTCAAACTAAAGTGAGTTTTTTATTTTTGAGTGTGAGCATATATATGTTTCATTTGTTTACTTTACTGGGTAGATGGTTCTATAAAATATTATACAACAAATATTATACTTCTGATAAGTCAAACACCCAGTTCATCTACATAAAATCTACACATGCCTCTTCAGCAAATAATTATTAACTCTTTCTAAGGCTGCCCAAAGGACCTTCCTGTCACATCACATGATACCTGATTAGCATGAATAACAGTGAAGCCTTCTATAAGAGCTCTTTCTCTCTCAAGGTTTGGGTGTTCTTCTGTAAGTTCCCCTGGCCCTCCATGATTAATGCTGCATCTGTGTCTTTCTCCTTCAACAGATTTTAACTTCCTGATGTCTGTTTCTGTGTTTATTATCTCTGTAGTCCCAGGATTTATTTAGCCCAGCATCGAGAAAGTACTACTCCCCAATTGGTGCTTGCTTAATGGTAGTTGATGATGTCTTTGTCTTTCTGGAAGTAGATTCTGGGCCAGGTACCACCCTTACCCTTCAATTGAAGTATATTACAAATAGAGCCAGTTTTCATCTCAACTGCATTGAAACAAACTCCCCCAAAGTTCAAAATAATGGAATCTGACTGTATACACCACATTGCCATCTTTGACTTCTAAGTTTGATTTACCATTGAAGTTCATTCCTTGATTTTAGGTTGCACTTTATTTTTCTACTCTAAACTGCTGAGTATGTGTGTCCTTGTCTTTGATGATTCAAAGTGAGAGTGACCGCAAAATCCTTGGCTCCCTGTGATTGAAAGAAATGATATTTTTTGTCTCCTTTCTAAGTCACAGTTGAGCTTTTTCAAGCTCATCTCTCTTTTTGCTTATTTCTTTTTGGTCTTGTCAGTGATCTAAAATAAAAATAACATCTATTTTTTTTTCTACATGTAGTTATATCTGACAAACCCCATGGAAGCCTCATGTCTACAAATGAATCATTTTTAAACTCACCTTTAAATTCATCTCCATGATGTATTTAATGAAAGTCTTCATACTCAGGCATTCTTGGAAAATTTTTTAATAATCACTGTCTTCGTTAAAGTGTGCAAATGCTAATATCTTTGAAGCTACTAGAAAAGCTACAAACTTTTTGTCACTGTTATGAACTCCAGCTCTCTTCTTTTTAATTGCAGGAATATTAAAGAGACATGCTCTTTAGAAAAAAAAAAAGAAGAAGAAAACCTAATTTGTTTCCTCTGGGTTTTTGGCTGTGACTTTAGCCAGTTGCTTTGTTTTATTGTAATCAGATACATTGGCATGAAAGTTGAAGTAGAATCCAAGAAGTATATGCTGGGCCTTTTTATTGGCCTATCAAACAGAGAACCACTCAGGCCATACATTTGAAAGCAGCCAAATAATTAATAATAACACACGTGGAAGAAAATGAATGTTTTGGTTGAGAAGAAGAATGAGAAGTCAGACAAAGGCCTGAGATCTGTGTCCTTGCCCTCAACAGCAGCAAAAAAATAATGTTATGAATAGCATTTAACTTGAATTTGTAGCAAACTGCTGCTTTTATCATAAACAATTGCCAGATGGTATACATTATCTTTCTTTTTTCTCCTTTCACAAAAGCGGCATTAATTGCAGAGCAGCCCAGGGCTCCACTCAGCTCATCAGTGTGATACCACTTCATGACCCTGATTAGCCGTCAGTCTACTCAATTAAAAAGATCATTTAGACATTCACCCAATCATTTGCCTATCGAGCCACCTGGGCCTCAACCAGGGGCTCCATTTTTAACATTCTCCTGCCCTCTCTCATCTTGCCTAGCTTTTTTACATATCTCCAAAAGACGTAATTGAATTAAATAAAGCGTCTCAGGGGCAGCTGCAACATCTGCTGTTTGTGGTATGTCAAGCCTTCAGCATTAAAAACAGTTACATATGCTCCAAATTAGCAGGTCGCAGAGATGAAACAGTCGATGATAGTGTTTTTGTGCCAGCGTGAGAAGCAGCTCACAGCTGTGTGCAATTTACAATTAAAGGCTTTATCAGAGCTCAATTGTACTAGTGAATCAAGTGGTGAGAGGTCAGTTAGTGAATTAGACCAATTAGAGCCTGTACAGTTAAATTATCTGTCTTATTACCTACTGATAAACAGCCTTGTCATATCTTTATTGGAACGATGGAGCTGAATGAGTTTTATGAAGTGATCCTACAAGTTTGTGGTAGTGGAACTTAGTGATTGATCAGTTAAAAAAAAACCTATAACAAGAGAATGTCTTCTTACAACCCTTTGAAGTAACTGGACACAGGGAATGTACAATTGGTTCAAACACTTGAGATTAAGTTAGCTACATATTCTCATAAATGCATTTAAAAGTATACTGCTGAAGTATGGGGTATGAAGAATGAAGAATGGGGTTCTCTGGTTCTCCAAGCTTCATTCTTGTTTAAAATTAAGCATTTAAGAATTCAAAGAGAACAAAGCCCCCAAAGGAAGAAAATAAATCATGTCTAGAAAATTTAGGTGTCAAGCATTTCAAAACAATCCATATATATCGTGTGTGTATGTATATCTATAGGGTGTGTATGTATATATATATATTATTTATATACAGGAATTGATGCAGCTTCAAAATCATCAGCTATTCTCATAATCCCAAACAGTATGCTAGTTTTCCAGATACATCCTTTGCATACAACAAGCCACACCCATTTTAATGCATGTGTACCCACACGTGCGCACACACACACACACACATACACGACTAGAACCATGTAATAAAAGTCTACTGAAATAGTCATGATAAAAACCATTTGGGAATTATTGCTTTAACTTGCTTTTACTTTCATTCTTTCTCTGAAAGAATTCTTATTTTTGGAGAGTCTTATGTTTAGCAAATGACAGGAGGTTTTTCCTTACTATGGGTACTATTGACTAAGGAGATCATTAAACCAAAAGAGCTACACCAAAATCATTATAGACTGATTCTTGAATCAATGGTCAGAAATTAGTCAGAAGAATGCATCTTAAGCAGTTAAAACTTGTCACTTTTTATAAGGAGGACTTCAAATTTTTAATATTGGAAAACTCAAGGGAGAGATTACAAACAAATACTGATGAATTGATTCACTCAACATAAAATTTAAGCTTTGGATACATTTAATTAATTTAACTTTAGTTTTACTAAATATATGGGGACACTTACATTCGACCAAAAATATTACAATATATGCCATGTAACAAGTTTTTGCTTTAGACAGTAACTTTACTGAATGCAATTTTAAGGATCACAGGGAACCTGATCAATAATGTAAACAAATATTTATTTAATAAATAAACAAATAAATAGTATAGAAATAAATTAAGAAATAAATAACATGAATATAAAATATGTACTATATAAATAAATAAATAAATAGGTATTAGGACATCATCTACAAAAATACACATTCTGTGCTTTCCAGGGTAAGGTCAAAGTAGAGTTGAACCATGCAGCAAGCACAGAAATGGTTTTGTCTGGGCCCCAGAGGTTGAACAGCAACGGAGGGATGGAGTTTGTGGTGTAGCCAAGATCCAGAACAGAAAGTTTGGAGATGAAGAAGTGCCTGGGAGTGTGGAGGTGGGAGTCCAGGTAGGTCAGGATGAGGATGAACAGGTCAGTGTCGGCAAGTAGAAGACCAAGATAATTCCAGAGAACGATTTCAAGGTAAGGCCAGTTAAGAAAAAAACAGGAAATAAAGGAGCTTTGAGAAGTAGTATTGATATTCTCTATCTTAATTTGTTTTCTGTTATCTGAGGAAAAAAGAATATCATAAACTCATAAAAAGGAAGGAAATGCTGTAAAAGTCACAGAGATGAATGAAATTATACAATGCCAAATTTAAGGGCCTATACAATTCTAGAGCAATTTGGACATTAAGAAAATTAATTTCTTATATCACACAGAATCTTCAAGCTTATGCTAAAATAAAAAAATAAAAGGCAAATAAAGGAATGATGAATACAAAAGCCATCCCATACATTAGTATCTCAATTAATAAATGTAAAAGTAATAGTGGTGCTGGCAGCAGTGGCTCACCACCTATAATCCTAATTCATCAGCAGCTGAGATCTGAGGATCATGGTTTGAAGCCAGCCCAGGCAGTAAAGCTCACCGCCAAATATCTGAAAGTGGAACTATGACTCAAAAGTTAGATTAAGTGAAGTGAGCCAGACCCAAAGAATCCTAGATTACATGGTTTCCTTCATTAGCAATAATTAGTATATGTTTAGAATAGTCCTAGCAGAGGATCATAATAGTTCAATAACTATTACATGAGATTATATAAGATGATCCTTAGTGAAATGAACTAAAAGATATGAAAATGAGGTTTTTCATTGTTGTTGTTATTATTAATGTACTATGTGAAGTTATTTCCTTTTTTCTCTCATTTTTCTTTCCTATAATTCAGCCCCTGTTGTCACTGAATTTGATTGTGGTAGCCTGGATATTGTATATACATTTACCTGAATTAGGGAAGGGAATGGGAACATCAAAATGGTGAGACAAAGGTTAAAGGGCAAACCAAAGCAACAACAATACTCACAAGATAATATGTTGGAAATTAACTGTACTACTTGGGGTGGGGACCTGGGGGAGAGGGAAGGTAGGAGAAAAATGAGGGAGGGGGTAAAAAGTTTGACAAGAAATGTACTCACTAACTTACATATGTAACTGTAACCCCTCTACATATCACCTTGACAAAAAACCTAACATTTAAAAAAGGTGAAAAATAAATGAATACAAGTAAATATACAAATAAATAAATATTTATTTAAAGAAATCTATTCCAAAGTTTTCTAAGAGTTAAGTATCAGATCTGTCTTATGAAATGATATCTCCCTTTACAAGACCTTAGTAATGCCAACAAAATTACTTTTTAAAGATTCATATATTTTTATGTTTATGAAAAATATGATCACTCCTCTTCTGTGAAAAAATACATTATACAAATATCAATTTGTTACAAATAAATGTATTAATCTTACGTTGCTAGTTTAGAAGATCTTCACAGTGATTTACTGAAATTTATCATAAAAACTCTCAAATGCACAAGAAAATATGGACATTGTCTCTGAGCTTCTTTTGCTCAGGGAGAGCTCTATACCATTTGAGATCCACAGTGTCACTTCTGTCTTTTTTTTTTTTTTTTTTTCAATAGTTTAAGAGTTTCATGGACTTTCCTGCCTGGGCTGGCTTCAAACCTTGACCCTCGCATTTCAGGCTTCTGAGTATATAGGATTATGAAACACTTCCTTTTTTTTTTTTTTTTTTCCCAGAGCTGAGGACCACTGGGGCCTTGCGTTCGCCAGGCAGGCGCTCTTCGGATGAGCCAAATCCCCAGCCCCTTATTCTTTTTTTTTTTTTGGCCAGTCCTGGGCCTTGGACTCAGGGCCTGAGCACTGTCCCTGGCTTCTTCCCGCTCAAGGCACAGCGCCACTTCTGGCCGTTTTCTGTATATGTGGTGCTGGGGAATCGAACCCAGGGCCTCGTGTATCTGAGGCAGGCACTCTTGCCACTAGGCCATATCCCCAGCCCCCCCCTTATTCTTTTTAATTAGATTATTTTCAAGAAACCACAAGCTAACAAGTGCAAGTGATGACTGGGGAAAACGAAACTCTTACATTGTTGATAACAAGCAATATTGGCAATATTTCAAAAAACTAAATCAGAACTACTATACCATTTAGCATTTAATTTCTGAGTATACATAACTAAAGAAAATTGAAACAGTATGGTGAAGGGATATCTGCATCCCCAAAGTTCATGTAGGTGAACATTCTTTTTTCACAATATCTAAGATACAGAATCAATACAAGCTTCCATCAGTGGATGAATGAATAAAGAAAATGTGGTATCTGTGAAAAATAGAATATAATTGTGCTATGAGAAAAGAGATGTTTCCACTTAAGACAATGTCAATGAACCTGGAGGTCATTATGCTAAATGAAAAAAGCCAAACCCAGAAATAGAAACCCTGCAATCTTACTCATGAAATCTAAAACAGTTGGACTTACAGAAGCAGACAATACAACAGTTGATTCTAGGGGTTGTGGGGAGCAGGAAATGGGGAGATGTTGGTAAAAGGATGTGACATTTCAGTTATAACTTGCAACTGGCTCATACCTGTAATCCTAGCTATTCAAGAGGCTGAGATCTGAGTATTGCAGTTTGAAGCCAGCCTGGGCAGAAAAGTAGTAGTGACTCTTACCTCCAATTAATCACCCCAAAACCAGAAGTAGCACTGTGGCTCAAGTGGTAGAGCACTGGCCTTGCATACACAGAAGCTTAGGGACAGAGCCTAGGCCCTGAGTTCAAACCCTAAACCCCATCAAAAAAAAAAAAAGACAATCTGGAACATGAGGAAAATATTAATTAATTTGATTTGGATGATCTTTATACAGTGTGTATATGTACCAGATCATCCCATTATATACCTGAAATAATTAAAATGAATTTGATATTAAAATACTGTACTTGTACACAAATCATCCTTAAACTATACATACTTTGTGAGATTTGGTGGGAGCATGGTGAATTGAATACAAATTAAACTTCTTACTATTTTTAACTAGATAGAACTGTGTTCCACTTTAGCTTTTACCCATTATATTGCAAATATCTTGAATTGTATCCTATTGCAAATACATGGCTAAAATAAGTTGCAAGTTGGTTCTGCACATAAAAGGTATGCTTAAAATAATGATTTATAATTTCTTTTTGCCAGTCCTGGGGCTTGGACTCAGGACCTGGGCATTGTCCTTGGCTTCTTTTTCCTCAAGGCTAACACTCTATCTCTTGAGCCACAGCACTACTTCCAGCTTTTTCTGTTTTATGTGGTACTGAAGAAGTGAACCCAGGGCTTCATGCATGCTAGTCAAGCACTCTATTACTAAGCCATATTCCCAGCCCTGATTTATAATTGTTAAAAGTGAAAATCCCCACAGGGAGCTCCAACATCAAAAGTACATCAATTGTACTAATTTTATCCTTGTTTATCATGCCCTTACTTTCCCTCCCCCCGCCCCCATACTGGCATTTTATCTAAGAGACTCATGCATGTTAAGAAGATATTCTACCAATTGAACCATACCCCTAACTCCAAGTTCTCAGGTTTAATATGCACTTGTTTCTAAAGAGATAGTCTTTAATTTAAATTTAATTTTCAAGATGATGTAATTCTAATTTTTGTAATCTATACATATGCATGTATATATGTGTGCATACATTTATATCCTGCCTGCTACTAACTTAGCTGAATTCATGTTTTTCTGTGAAAGCCATTACCTCTCATTTCTTATGCCCTGTAATGAAAATAAAAGTAGAGCTAATTGTTTATAACATTATATCAATATCTTCTATTAACTGATGAGAATAGATCATGTGAACCATGATTTCAATATTTTTCATAATTTTCCTTAGCAATTTATGGAAATCTGGTAGGATCTTTAGGGTTTCTGTCACATAATCTCTTGCCAATAACATTAAGAATCCACCAGTACCTCTTTAATTATACAGTGTCTTGTTGAAAATGCCTTTTACCAATGAATTTCAATAGAAACTAGTTAAGGAGGAGCAACCTAATGGTTAGAACTCAGACGCTACCTTTTGAATAGTCTAAATTTGTACCTGTCTTTATGGTATGATTTTGCCTGTTCTGATACTCTTCTATTCTGATCATTTAGTTCTGATAGTCAGATTCCCACCTGCACAGTGACCAGCCTCACTGTTCAAATGAACAGCACCCATGGATGCTCTCTCTTTTTCTTTCTGCATACACAAATGCACACAAACTAATGTCTGCACACAGAACACTTGTAAACTATCAAAACAGAAGCCAAATGAAAGACCCACAAGTCCCACAGCTGACTATAAGCTGTATATATATAAGACACACACACATATACACACACAGTCACACAGTGGAATTTTCCTCATCCAGCAGAAGGAATAATATTGTACCATTTGAAAGGAAATGGAAAGACTTGGGGGAAAGTATATTAAATGAATTAAGCCAGAGCAGGAGAAACACAAGCTGCATGGTTTCCCTTATTTGTATAGCTAGGATGTGCCTATAAATTTCTCAGTAAACACACTGGGTATTAAGTAGACAAGTTTTCACAAATGAATTAACTGAAGTAGTAGTTCTCCATATTCTATGGAGAACTCAATTAGTATAATTCTTTAGAAATAAGTACCAGGAAATGGGTAATTGCAAGGGCATAGGAACCGGGGGAGGAGGGAAAATGTACATACTACAAAACTGAGAAGAATAAGCGAATGTATGGGTTAAAGGGGGATGAAAATGTTGGAGAGGGTAACACATATCAAGATGCAATGTATCCATAAATTGCTTTGTTAAATGGCAGAAAATTCAACATATATCCTAAAAATTAAGAAAATTAAGGGAACAGGTAGGTTGGGAGTGGTGGGTAAGAATGTTGGAAAGGGTGAGGTTGACCAAGACTCACTGTATTCATAAACTGCATTGTTTAATGGCAACTCCTTCATACAATTACTTAAAGGATAATAAAAATAATCATTAAAAAATTCAATTATTTTCATGACTACATGTTTTGAAATCATAGAACTTTCCCATTTTTACATCAGTACCACTCAGTCTTCCTAACTATATTTCTGATTCTACTCTCTCTCCAGTAATTAACTATTATCCAAGCATGGGGCATTAGCCACCAGAAAAGTGTCAATTGTGGCCAGCAAAGTTCTCTACCTACTCATCTCTTGTTTTCTCCTTCTGGAAAAGAAGGCAGGGAGTAACATTTGCATTCTAGAAAATGGAGCCTATAACACAGGGTAAAAAAAGACAAACAACTTCAAAGCAATACTTGCAAAACTGTTTTGCGTAAATGAACTGAACAACTCATGGGGGGGAAGGGAATTGGGGAGGGGAGAGGGGGGAATGAGGGACAAGGTAACAAACAGTACAAGAAATGTATCCAATGCCTAATGTATGAAACTGTAACCTCTCTGTAATTCAGTTTGATAATAAAAAATATATATTTAAAAAAAGAGAAAGAAAGCTCAATAAAAGCATTGTACATCACAAGAAAGGCGGGGTGCATATGAGGATAGAAAAAAAGGTGGAAGTTAAAACTTTAAATTCCAAAGAGGAAAATAAAGTCTAGAGTACTGCGTTAGTGAAAGAGTAGATAGAAACCAGGAGCAGCAGAATGTGGGTTCATCCAAAGCAATTACAGGTGCAGTTTATGTTGCCAGCTGTGAGGTGGTCAATAATAAGGGAGACAAAGCCAACACACTTCTTGTTTTTAATAGTTCAAGGGAGGAGTCAGAGTTCAGAGCACATCTGTGACCTGATAATTGTAATTTTCATGTTTGGAGGCTCTCACAAGGTCAGGCGTGTTTTTGTCTTCTCAATCCTTATTTTGCTGAAGAGGAAATAAATAAATTTGTGCATTAGCTCTAGAATAGAAAAACCTGAAAATGTAGAGTTCTATGACCATACATAAAGGAGGAAAAAAATGAAGACTAGCACTTACTATACTGGCAAAAATAATATGCAAGTACGTTTGGGATGATCAAACTTGTTTAAATAGATGGCATACAGTACAACGTTCCAATGTATTGGAGCAATTTTGACATGCTACTTATTGTGTGGTTTTATGATAATCTGAGTACTGAATTGTCAGATTAAAACCTAATATGGCAGATGGAAAACATGACAGAAGTGAGTCGAAGTCGCACTGTGGCGCAAGTGGCACTGTGGCGCAGCCTTGAGCTGAAGAGATCAGGGACAGTGCCCGGGCCCATAGTTCAAGCCCCACAACTGTCATAAACAAATAAAAAATGATGCAATGTATGACCTATCCTCACACCACTCATATAACCAGATACTAATAATAAGATATTAATAATTAGTATCTGCATTCTGATAATAAGGAGACAGGGGCTCTAAAATATGAAACAACAGCTGATCTCAAAGATAAAAAGGCTGGACACTAGTTATATTATTAAAGACAGCAATAATTATTGTGATAGGTGAAAGAGTTGAATATTAACTGAACTGAGCTTCACTTTGTAAAAATGAGTGAGTTGCTTTAAAGGGAGCGTTTGAGTAGAGGCTCGCTAGATCCAGGGAAGGGAAATGTTACCAAGAATTAGTCAACAAAAATGGAATTAGGCCAGCTGTGTCTGCTAGCTGGCAATTATTGAAGTGAGACTCAGTGACAGAGGCCCTATTTTGAGGTGTTAACTGGAATCAGCAGTTAACTTGTTGGCAGCCTTGACTTTTCTCAGACAGACACATTAGGGAGGGATTGGGTCAATTTAAGGATGTGGTCTTGAACTGTTGGACATGATGTCCATGTAGCAAAGCATGGTGGTAGAGGATTGTAATCCCCACTAACTGAGAAACATAGATAGAATGATTATGTTCACATACCAGCTTGGGAAAAATGCAAGATTATCTAAAAAATGTAAACAAAAATTGGCTCAAGAATAGTACCAAAATCAATAACAATTCTGTTAATGATTTTACAAGTATTTGTGCACTAAAGTTGAGGCCTTGTCAAGAAAAGACTAGAGTTGAGTCAAGGTGAGCATCATTGCCACTTGCCTAAGATTACAGAGCAAGTGACAGAGATATTTTCAAAGAAACTCTCAATTAAAAATGCACCCAAATAGCAGATAGTACTCATAATTGATTTCTATACTTATAATCTGTCAGAAATCTTTGTCCCTACTAGGATTTGAATTCAGAGCTAAGCAAACACTACCAATTTAAAACATAACCACCAGCAATTTTTGTTGTTTAGTTTTCAGTTAGGGTATTTATTTTTATCTGGACCAACCTAGTCCACGATCTTGCTCCTTTGCCTGGTATGACAAGCACAGGCTACAACCTTTACCTTTTCCTGTTAAGATGGAATACCATAAACGATATTTTGCCCCACTAGTAGTGTTGAGATGGAGCATATTATGACCATGCTTCCCCTGCCCCCAGGCTGGGAATCTCCCCTAATCTCAGCCAACTGCAAACCTACGATGACAAGTATGAGATTCTAGCGCCTGTCAGAATTCTCTTTCTTGTAATATCATTGTATGCAATTTATGACCAATAGAATTCATCAAAAACAGCAGTAGGGTTATATAAAGTAGGTTAAGCAAAAATGAAGAAATATAATGCACTTCTTTGGTATGAAGCAACAAGGATCTCTGAATCAATATGATGGGCATGTACTGTTCCACTCAGCTCCGCAGGGAATACTAGGAACACCCACAGCCTATGACATTTGGGGCACACAGATTTGCCTTTCCATAGACTTTAAAGTCTGCTGCCAGGAAACAGCTGTGCTCTACCTAGTAATATTTTTATGAAGATTTTTTTCATTGTTTGTACAGGTGTGTGTGTTTTCTTGTTTGAAAAATGGAAATGACTCTCAGTTCAATAAACAAAATGACAATCATATTTGAAGACCCTTCCCATTACGGTGGTCTTGGGACATTATACATATTCCTATGCTTCCACAGAACTAAAAAACAAAGATCTGCCAAACACTAACCATTAGTTTTGCCAAAATAAGGTTTAATATATCAAATGAATATCTAGTTAATGACATTTCAGCTTCTTTCCAACATCTTTATGGACTCCTGTAAGAGTATTAGTCAGTGGACACTCTGAGAAAGATGTGACTGAAAGCACTTTTATTGTTACCAATGAACTGCTGGAAATTAACAATACATTTTTTAAAATGTATTATTTGTCTTCAAACAGAGTTAGCTTAGAAAAATTCATTTGCTTCTTGGGAGGTATAAGATTGAGAATTCATATTGCACATAAAAAATTAATTCTTGGTCCATTATTTTTCTCAACCTGTGTTAATAATGTATTAGATGGGTTTATTGCATAGATATGGATGTATAGATGGGCATCCTTTGGGTTGTGCTGGTTAGATGTGATTCTGAGATCACTCTTACTCCAAACCAAATCTAATGCTTATTGGATTAATACTTTAAGAAATATGAGTCAGTTCACAAACGGGGATTATTCAAAGCATACTTAACAAAACATCTCTCAGTCAAGATTATTTTTCTGATATTGATCAAGCCATCTTTCTCTAGTGTACAAATGATTAACTCCCTATTAAATTTTATGATATGAGTAAACCACATGACAACTTTTTAAACTACCAGTGTAAAAGTACAACAATGTAATATAGATATTAACGTCTCACATCCATCTTTCCTAATATTATGTCTATTTTTCCAATATATAAAGTATTTTTAAAGATTGAAACGTACACTTTCATACTTATATCCAAGGAGACATTTATTTCTGTATGTACCATATTCAATAGAACTCCAATTTTCCCTCAAGAGAATATAAATCCTTAGTTTCAAGGAATAAAGCCATATGTTATAACTAAATAAAAGCATGAGGGAATTCTTAAGTGATTTAATAATAATCTTCTCACCCATAACATTTTATTTGGATTAAGTTGGGTATGAAGTACTTTTATTTTCAGACTGAATTATTTTAGAATTTTGACAGTCCTTTACTTTCAAATTTAAATAATGCTCATAAATACTCTTCATAATTTTTAAATACAGTATTATTTTATATCTTTGAAAAGAATTTGCTTCTCCATATTTTTTCTGTTGGATGTTTTGGGGGACTGTCACCTATCTGTGAAGATGAATAAAACTTTGTATAGATTACCTCTATAAGAACCTATACTTTCTGGACCGCACCACCACACTGTTGTTTCCTGCTAAAGTCTCTCTTCCTTTTATAATTTTTTTTCTTATTTATTGTAAAAGTGATGTACAGAGAGGTTACAGTTTCATTCTTTAGACATTGGATACATTTCTTGTACTGTTTGTTACCTCTTCCTTTTCTGTTGATTGCAAACACATTTTCCTTTTCTAAAATGCCTGGGTCCACTGCAACTCTTCGGATCTCATAATCCTTTCTGTTAGTCATTGCTCACTATTTTCCCCCAAATATTCATTATTCAGTTCTTACCACAGAGCATGCTATCACTTATTTACCTATCAATTCCAAACAAATTTTATTTATAAAATCTTTGTTTGTTTGTTTTGTTTTGTTTTTTGTTTGTTTGTTTTTTTGGCCAGTCCTGGGCCTTGGACTCAGGGCCTGAGCACTGTCCCTGGCTTCTTCCCGCTCAAGGCTAACTCTGCCACTTGAGCCACAGCGCCGCTTCTGGCCGTTTTCTGTATATGTGGTGCTGGGGAATCGAACCTAGGGCCTCGTGTATCCGAGGCAGGCATTCTTGCCACTAGGCTATATCCCCAGCCCATTTATAAAATCTTTGATCCATTTGTTCATTCATTCAAAGACTGTACTGTATTGGGTACTGTGTTTTATGTTCTGATTATCAAGTTGTTATGGAAGAATACACAGGTGCTGCCTCAAGTGCATTTTATCATTAGGTAAGGGATGTTCTAGAATCTCTATTTTCCGGTCCAGGAATCTTTTGGAAATATTATTTCATTGGTTGTCTGTGGGCTTTGTTAGGAGGGATTCAATATGCTGGTAACTAGCAGGAAGATGATAGATCGGCACACCCTTGAATCCTGCTCCTTCCTGTCCAGCTATGTCCTGTTCTACCACTTATGATTGGGTACGCTTGCAATTCCCTTGGTCCTGAAATTAAAATAAAGTTTAATTTAAAGATAAAGACTAAGGACCTTACTGGGAGCTGGTGGTTCATGCCTGTAATCCCAGCTACTCAGGAAGCTGAGATCTGAGAGGATCAGGGTTTGAAGCCAGCCCAGGAAGGAAAGTACCCATAAGACTCTCATCTCCAATAAACTTCTCAAAAAGGCCAGAAGTGGCACTGTGGCTCAAGTGGTAAAGTGGCAAAGCCTTGAGCCACAAAGAGGCTCAGGGGCAGTGGTCAGGCTCTGAGATCAAGCCCCAGAATTGGCAAAAATGAAATAAATAAATAAATAAATAATAAGGACCTCTCTTTCTATGCAACAACATCCATAACAACAATTGTGAAGATACAGTGTTTTAGGTATTGAGCATCAGATTTCTAAGTTGGAAGCTTTTCAGTACCACATCTTATTAATTCTAAGTAATGTGTTTATTTGTTTACCTTTTTTAACTTGATCCAAAATTACCAATTGATCCTCATCCTCTAATAACCTTTGCTTAGTAATTTATCTGCAAGCACCATGGAGGATTTTAATTTCCCAACAACACATGAGAAAAAGCATTAGAGCATCTAGTTATACTATTCTCACTTCCCAGAGTTGTCTTCCTGTACCTTGTTAGTATATGCCTCCAGTGACTTCTGAGAAATGTTGAGTTGAACTCAAACCTTGGACATTTTTTGTTGTGTTCATTCTTCCAGTGTCTGATATTCATGAGTGGCTCTTTAAGATAGTCAAAAGGTTTGTGTTGATATTTACGATGTTGCTTTTCTGTGTCTTCTACTGAAAGAGCACCCCACCAGTAATACATGGCATTATTCATATCAGCATCATTGAAAACCAAACAGTAGATGCTCATCCTGGACATGTACATGGTGAACAAAAGTTATAATAAACAACTGAGGCTGGCCAACTTGTTATGGTAAGGTTTCTAATGGATACATTGCACATTTCCAGGGTCATAACATGAAAGTTTGTAACCATGCTTGGCATACTAGAATTTGGAAATATTATCATGATCTATTAATGTGTTTACTTCCTATAATTAAAAAAAAACACAGAGGGGGGCTGGGGATATGGCCTAGTGGCAAGAGAGCTTGCCTCGTATACATGAGGCCCTGGATTCGATTTCCCAGCACCACATATACAGAAAACGGTGAAGTGAGCCAGACCCAAAGAAACATGGACTCTATGGTCTCCCTTATTGGGAATAATTAGTACAGGTTTAGGCAAGTCATAGCAGAGCATCACAAGGCCCAATAGCTATACCCTTATGAACACATAAGATGATGCTAAGTGAAATGAACTCCATGTTTTGGAAACAATTGTTATATCACAGTTGTAACTACTTTCAACATCCTATGTGTATCTGTAGCTTCTATTATTGATGATGTTCTTGTATCACATTCCTGTGGTTGTACCTACACTATCTTTGTAATCTTATCTGAGTATATTGGAAACCAAACCGTGTTTACTGGTATTGGAAGTAGGAAATTCAAAGGGAATACCAAATTTGAGAGACACAGGGTAAGAAAAGAGAAACAACTACAAAAGCAATACTTGCAAAACTGTTTGGTGTAAGTGAACTAAACACCTGGGGGGGGGGAAGGGAAAGGGGGGAAGGGGAAAGGTGGGGAGGGATGGGGGTATGAGGGACAAGGTAACAAACAGTACAAGAAATGTATCCAATGCCTAATGTATGAAACTGTAACCTCTCTGTACATCAGTTTGATAATAAAAATTTGAAAAAAAACAACAACACAGAAATCCACTCCCAAGAATGACTACAGGATTTTCAAATGTAGAGAAAACATACTTTGTGTAGACTATTTAATTTCCTTCCATCTATCTACTCTGAGCCAATAGAGGGTAGAGCCATCCCACAGAAAGTGTATCTTCCACAGCAAAGTTAATGCTTCTAACTTTGATCACAACTGCTTTTTGCGGGAGAAGAGTGAGATCTTGCCTCATCACCGCCCCTGTGGACCTTGGTTTGAGACTTCTTTTCAAGGTACTTCAGGCCAACTTTACTACCTTTCTGATTTTCAAGCACATGCATTCAAAGGAAACAATGGGCCCCTGTCTCAAAATCACTTCTTTGAAAGTGGATAAAACTCTTTAATTTCAGAAACTTGGCAATCTAAATGACATTTTAGATCAGGAGAATAATGACTAATAATTCTCTCACTTGCCCACAGAAGACAAAACATATCAAAAACTTCATGACATTTTATAACCAAGTGGAAGGCTAAATATCTTTATGGTGCCATTGACAAAAGCACTATTTTTCATAGAAAATGAAATATAAACTGTATGAAAATAGTTCATGCTATTTTGTATATCTTTAGTACAATAAAATATAAAGATTTCTGAGAATTTCTTAAAGTTTCAAATAAGGACTCCTTAATCTTTATTCATTCATTAAAATAAACAAGCAAAACAATCATAAACCACACACTTATTTTCTATTTATTCTAAGGTAGGAATTTCAATCATTACTTCAGTTTCCATCTTAATAGAAGTTGTTTTCTAGTCCAAAGGACAGATTTACAGGCAAGTTAATAATTAAAACCAAATGCTTGAAAAAGTGACAAGTGTTATGAAAAGAGCACTCTTAATGTACCTATAGGATAACTAGAATAGAGAGTGGTTAAGAAAAAGTCAACTGAATTTACATGACATTTGACTAGAGACACAGATGAGAAAAAAATTAATCATCAGTTGAATAGCTGGACAAAAAGCAAATTAGGAAGAGGAAAAGTAGCAAGTGGAAGAGCCTTGAAAAAGAGGGGAGTTCAGTCAATGATGGATCAGGTAGGGCAGACATATTACTAGGTTTCTGAGAAGGAGAATTGCATAGAGAGACATACAGGCAGACAGAGACAGAGAGACAAAGACAGTGAGAGACAGAGGCAGAGAACATGGAGAAAGTTATCAGCTGTTCAATGAAGTTTGCAATAATTTAAGATAAAACACAGTTGGAGAATTCTAAGTCACAGTGTTGTGATACATGATGTTGTGAAAGTTACTTTGGCTGGTTTGGAGAAAAGAGCTTCTAACACCATAAAGCACCATAAAGGAGCCCAGTGAGAAGCCCATTGCAATAGACAAGCGTTCCAGCATAAGGAGAGGACAGCATACATTATAAGAAGTAATGATTCCAGTTACAGATGTTGAAGATAGCAGCAACATGAGTTCCTGATGGATTTGTTGTAGGGAGAGATGAAAAAGAAGTAGAGGAGTGTACTGAAATGTTGACCTGAGCTGTGAGATCACTCTGTAGTTCCATGAAGAAAACTGGAAAAGGCTGTGGATATAAGTTTTGGATATGGAGGAAGGACTTTTAGATATAACTGCTTTGGACATGCTATGTCCTCATAAGCATTGCATGGAACAAAAGGCTTACAGCATATCATTAGAAATACTTAGTTTCCCATTATCATCTCCAATAAGCTGAGCTCATCTGAGTAAAAGCTAATGGATATTTGCTAATATAAAAACTAAATTCTGAGCTCTTCATCTGCATATATGCCCATTCTCAGGATAACAACAAAAATGATAAACTTAAATTTTCTTAATCAGCATGGGAGAATTAATGATGTTTGCCCTCTCTCCATCATTCACTCCACTTGCACATTACAGTAGATTGAGGAGATGTTTTACCAACTTTTTGGTGCCACCGAACTTTCCGGTCCCTGAACTTCACCTCTTTTAAATATTCTGAGAAGTAAAAGGGAATATAAAACTTGTCCTTGAAACCCACTTTATGATTATTTAACCCCTATTAACAGAAAGGCATTAGTGCTATTAATTTTCATTAGCATCCAACAAAGCATAACCAAAAAAGACATAACAGCCATTTACAAACTTTGATGTATGAATGGACAGAGAAGGAAGATAGAATGAGCTTGCTCTCCTCTTGGTATTTTATATTTAGCCCTGATGGCAATCTGTTCTCAAAACTCATTTGTCTCACTTTATCAAATCTTATAACTAAGCAGCTGAAAAATTACAGATTTATTATCATGAGTTATGACTGTATTCTGCACTTACAACTTCTTCATATTGTGATGGTGGGTAAATGGTTAGGCATTTCTGATATGGTATCATTGCTGGAAGTATGGCACAATAAACTCTGCCATTCTCAAAACATTGTTTGAATGGAACAAGCTTAACTGTGTGATAACGTTTTGTAACCCACAGTGCCTGCCAATCGAGTAGAAGCATACTCGATTCTTTGATTCACTTCACCTGGAGAAAGTAGCTATTCTTATCTATTTACCAATAAGTAAGATTGCATTTCACTATTTTTGTGCCTAAAAACACTATTTGTTCATATTAACCTCCAAAATGTCTGAATTTATTGATCAAAAGTTGTTTACCTTTTTTTGTTAATTCTGATTTCCCATTATTTGCACTTTAGGAATATTCTATTTTTACTTATAAAAGATATTTCCAAACATGTCGGTTAATAGACATACAAAAATTGTCCCTAAGTAGTCATTAAATGCATGCAAATTGTTTTTTCTTGTTGTTTGGATAAGACAAATACCAATAAATACATTGTCACACTGAAGATATAAAGAATGAAAATATAAAGTGAAATAAGCCAGACCCAAGAAAACATAGGTTGCATTGTTTTCCTCATTCTCTCATAGAATGTGCTATAAATGTATAAGTAAACATACCAGATGGTTAAAAAAATATCCTGGGACATGATAAATTAATTATACAGGTCTGTAGACAGTCACACAGTGAGACCAAAGGAGGATAGTCATAGGAGCAGACCACAAGGGCCCAATGGCTGGGTGCATATGATCATATAAAAAACACTTTAGGAAATGAACTCCAAGAAATGAAAACAAGAGATTTTTGTTGTTGTAGTTGCTGTATTAGTTGTCTTTTACATTTGTCTTGTCTATTAATTTTTTTGTCTTTGGAAGGAAAGGGAGCATAGAAAAAGTGGGACAAAGGTGAACTTATACAGCAGTGGTACCTACTAAGACACTATATGGAAAATGAACTATAGAACTTGTGGATGAGGACAGTAAGGGGAGAGTGGGAGCCTGAGAGGGAAGGGGTGACAGGTACTTGACTATATAACTGTAACATCTCTGTTCGTCATCTCTATAATGACAATAATACACACACACGGCTGCAGATATACAAAACTTCAAATAACCTATGCTTAACCCTTTGTAATATATTGTTCTAGTCACCTTTTGATAAGCATAGAGGCTGAGGTGCTTTTGGTTGTAGAATGAAAAAGAAATGTCTATCTCACTTGGTTTTATAGATTGCTTCTAAAATATTTTAAGGACTTTTATTATTATTTTTAAAATATCTAGAACATAGAAAAGGATTTTTTTCTGTTTAATACTCAGCATAATTCTCATTTAAAAATATTACATATACATAGATTTCTATCTAAGCTTATATCTAACTACTAAAGCAAATTTGAAATAAATTGTGAGTAGTTGAAAACTGATGGTATGCAAAATTAATAGTAAGACTTGATGCTAACTTAGCCATATGTATATGTACTACTCATACATGCTGTGTTATAAGTTACACAAGGTTCCTGTTCATTACATTTCTTTTCCTTCAAAAGTTCAAAGGCCAGACATGGCCTGCTACATCTTAGGTCCAGTCACAAGTGAGAATACATCTAGGTCTAAAGTTCCCCCAAATTTCCAATTTATCAACTCAAATTTTCCATTTTGTTCTTTGCAATTGTCCTCAGTCCTTTATTCTAGTGATTTCTTACTCAAATATTGTATGATATTTCCTTATAATCTTAAATAAGAATGGGAGCATTGTTCATATGAGTTAATTCAATCTGCAAAGTTGCCCAAACTTTAGGGTTTGTTTTTCAAATAGAGCATTCAGAAAACTACCAGATGTATAGAGTAATAAATAAGGATGATTTTTTAAACAGTCCTGTTTAATTTAAAGATTCCTAGCTATTAAATCAAATCATGAGAGTTACTATTGTTTGTTTTATGTTTTAATTATCTGAAATTTGCATCATTGTGTGTAAAATAAGAAGTGACATAGAAAAATCACTGTAGACTCTTTCCATTTAATTTGGAGAACATGGAGGTATACGATTTCTCTTTGGCTCTGATTTATTCTATTATCAGATTATATTTTTAAAGTAAAGGATCAATATAGATGTGACAATTGGAAAACAAGTTTTTATTTATTGTTATGGAATAGGTAGCATATAGAAGGCAGATGAAGCCTAAGAGTCAGCTATAGTTTTATTATTTAGAAAAAATTAGCAACATCTTATTTTTCAGGATTTGGAAACTTCTGAGCCTTTCTTATAGCTGGGGAATACATAATACTTACCTTTCCTAGTTATGAAACACATTTGAGGATATATCTCTGGCTATTGCATCTTATCATTAGCTATGTCTAAGAAAAAATACTAGATTGTAAGTAAGAGAAACTACTCCCCTTCTTGAGATTTAAATAGGTAAAGCATCTACTTTGATGAGAATGATTATTGGGTGAAGCTGAGAACATTTAGATGCTGTTTAAGGAGCAAAATAAGCACATTTAATTTAAAATCTCAGTTGCAATTACTAGGAAATCCCAGATTATGTTTCACCATTTTCCATGTCTTTATGTAAAACTGAAAGTGGGCTTTGAAAAGATGGTACCCCAAATTTTATCAGAAATCATGTACTTTATAACCACATTGTGTTTCTGCATATAAAATTATTTTTCTCCTCTTTCAGTCACTGAGTAATTTTTTTATGGTCCTGTTAATGCATATCCAATACATTTATGTATATTTTCCTTCTTTATACTAAACTTGACTGACTAAACTTGGCTCAATTTTTCCTCTTTGACAGTACTTTCTTACAGTAGGAATTCAGTGGCAGCCTCCAATTCAAATGCCATCTAACATAGTTGCATACTGTAATTGCTGTTTACAGGCTTCTTTTATTTGTATAATTTTAGTATATGGCCATATATTAAATAAAATTAGAGAAGACTACAATAATTTTATCGTTAATTATAATATAAGCATTGTAAATATGGCTAATATACTGAATTGCTACAATTCCGGGAATAAATCTATTAGTGATATCCTTGGCATCTAGATGAACATATTATAAATATGAACTTAAATTCAATTGTTATGCTGAACTTGTAGTAACTCAGTGAAAGCTACTGTAAATTAGATTAAAGGGTTAAGTCAAATGCAGAATATTTAGAAAATCATAATAGATTGCAAAGAATTCTGTGCCTTTTGTTCATGAGATTCATCTAATTCAGAATTTTAATTATCCTCTTTTAAGGTGATCTTTTATTTTCCTCTCATCTACACATATATTTCAAAATTTTTATATACTATGTTCTATTATTTTAGAAACTGGCTGATCTGGAATCTTACCCATTAACTCCAATGTCTAAAGTTATTAACATCATTCCACAGAAAGTTTTGGAAAGTTATAATGGCATTTCAATGAATCTCAACCTACAGGCTATCATAGTTGATCTGATATTTTATTTACATGGTTTCTGCTGTTGTAAAGCCCTGGAGTTTGGGAACAATTATGATTTTATGCAATGATTTATACTGTATTTAGAGGCTTATATTTATTCACTCATCATTTTATCTTCAACTCATATGCTATTCTGACAATCATTTTATTTTTGCCCCAGTAACTTCCTTAATTTTTTTAAGGTTGTTGTTTTTAGTAAAGTCTTAGCTCTATGCTTTTCAGAAATTTTCTTTTTGATCCTACTTTTGGAAACATTTTGTTAGATATACATTTCTATGGTAAAAATGATTTCCTTATAACAAAACCATTATTCCAAGAGATTATAGCTGCTCTTGACAAATCTGTTATTTTTTCCTGATCCTTTTTTTTTTTTTTTTTTTTCTTCTTTTTGGCCAGTCCTGGGACTTGAACTCAGGGCCTAGGTACTGTCCCTGGCTTCTTCTTTTTTTTTTTTTCTCAAGTCTAGCACTCTGCCACTTGAGCAACAGCGCCACCTCTTGCCTTTCCTATATATGTGGTGCTGAGGAATCGAACCCAGGGCTTCATGTGTATGAGGCAAGCACTCTTGCCACTAGGCCATATTCCCAGCCTTTATAATCCTTTCTTTGAAATTCGGTGTCTTTTGCTGTTGCACTGCTACAGTCTTCTCTGCATTGGTTTCTTTTTTTCTAGAGTTTTACTCTAGTAGCTGAATGTAGATTTTATTTTATTTTACTTTTTTTTTTAACATCAATGATATAGCTTATATATGTATGTGTGTATGTATGTAATCTTTTTGTCCATCTATCTACTTATCTATCTGTCTATATCTGTATATATTTGTGTTGCCTTTGATTTAATACAGTGACTTATGCCTACTAGGTGATCAAAAATTAGGCCTAGACACTAAGACATGTTATCTATGGATTTGTATCTTTCCCAAATTCCCAATAATTGATATTTCCTCTGCAAATTAGCTTCTTTATCTATCTTCAGCTTTTGCTGCCTTGTTTAGATATATGTTAGACTTCAAGGCCTCCTAGAGCCCTCTTCTTCCATCTGGTATTCTCTGTGCTGCTTTCTGGTGACCTGTGCTGCACTCTGTATAACACAAGCTCTCTTTGGCTGTGCCTGGTTTGTTACTCAGGTTCATTTATTACCATTACTGCCCTTCCTCAATGGCATGCATTTCATTGTCAGGGTTTCCCTTTGGGTATTCACTACTACTTGTCATACCTTTATTTTTTTTAAAGTACTTCATATGTGACTTTGTATTCTATATATGAGCATTTCAGATATTCATCTGAAGAAAGTAAGGGTTTAGCAGGATTTGGTTTTTTTGCTTAGTCTTAAGTAATAATGTTTGCTTACTTTGCCCCAAGATTCTTGGTAGTTGTTTCATCAGATGAAGACTGTGAGTTTACCTGATACATACATTTTCACAGAAATTTATATTTTCTTATGCCAGGGAGCAAAAAGTGTCATTAAAGTTGGCTTTCCTTGGATTCATTCAGGAATCACAGCCTAGTCATGGCATTTCTTGTTAGCCTTGTTCCTTGTCCTCTACAGGTGCAGACTGCAGACTGGTTTACACAGACTTCAGGAGAAACTCGATTTTTGCATAAACCATGACTCTCCCTTCTGTTTCAGATGATGCCTCTCATTTGCTTTATGTCTGGCCATAGAGTGGAAGACATGTTTGTATTACTCTTACCATTTATAACCAGACAAGCAAGACTATATCAACTAAAATGTATATTTCATAGGTGCTAGTTA
Organism: Perognathus longimembris pacificus; assembly: GCF_023159225.1. Lineage (NCBI taxonomy): Eukaryota > Metazoa > Chordata > Mammalia > Rodentia > Heteromyidae > Perognathus > Perognathus longimembris. The sequence continues at coordinate 96,361,498 of NC_063162.1, read as the reverse complement.
TGTTGGTACGAAATAATTTGTTAAAATATTCAAAACCAAATGAACAGTTTTGATAATTCATTTGAACATCAAAATGATCATGTTTCCTGGGATTTTATTTGTTTGTTTTTGTGAAGATCTTAGAGCTAAAATTTGAGGGCCTCTCATCCTAGCTTGGTTTTTTTCAAGGCCGGGGCTCTACCACTTGAGTCACTTCTCCCCTTCTGTAGGTTTTCTGGCTAATTGGAGAAAAATGTCTCACAGATATTTCAGCCCAGGCTGGCCTTGAACTGAGATTCTCAGAGCACACCCTCCTGAGTAGCTAGGATTCGAGATGTGAGACATCCATGCCTGACTAGCTCTTTAACATGCCCTCTTTCCCTATGAAATTATAGGTAAGAGAGTTATTCTTAGACCTTCTACTGGTCTAAAAAAACTGCATAATAAAGCAAATGTTCTTTTAAATTTTAAGTGATCATTGAAGTCTGCATTAGTACCACAAAATTTTACTTAGTAACTTCTTCTCTAGGGACTCTAAGTTATTTAGAGCATGCAGGAAAACAAACAAAAACAAAAGCAAAAACAGAAAACCAGGAAAACAAAGCACTGTGGATTGTGGAAACAAATTTAATGGATGATTACTATGCAGACTAAGAACATAAATCATTCTCTCTCATTACTTCACCCTTGAAACTGATAGTCAGGATTTCATTGTCATGAAAGCAGTTGAGATTTTTTTAGATCATTAGTTAGTTTTCAGTTCTGTGGGTGAATAAAAACCTTGAGCTATGAAAGAATTAGAGGGTAGTGGAAGCAGAGAACTTGTCTACATTATGCCTGGAATTAACTGCAAAGAATAAAAAAGGGAAGTAGTGTCAGAGCTTGGCCCTGTCATGTTAATAGTCTTGAAATAAATGTTAAGCAACCCTGATTTCCTCTTAGTTAATTTTTTCACAATGAATTTTTTAAGGCCAAAATTTACTGACTTCCACATTTATTTCATTGGACCTTGACTGAAGTAGCGGAAATCTTACATGTGTTCATTATCCAAGGGAATCTTAAGTCATGCACATTTGTGGAGATTTATTTAAAGAATGGTATTTTCCCCCTTGGCTAAAGCAATAGCCATTCCCCTCTCAGTACCTGATGTCTAATGGATGACTAATGAAGGTCTCACTGTAGAAATTAGCCTCTCCACTGCCGCCAGGATCCAGTTGCCCTACTGAGACTCTCAATCTGCCCTCTACCTTGCTTGGGCTCCCTGGAGAAAGCTGCAAACAGGTGCTGGGGAACCAAACCATTAATTCAGATCAGCAGTGTCAGTTAATTAAATGGAACTTCTTTAACCCAGCCTTGAAAGGTGAATTTGGATAGGAGTTCGAAATGATTAGAAGAACAGGTTTATTCTCATCCCTCAAGTCAGAGTTTTCTTTCTAATTAGATTCCTTACATTTTTGTAGTTTTTTTTTTAATAAATGAATTGAGAAACTGGGGCCAATGTAATGTGAATATAAGATACTCTTTAATTTACTTGTACTTGTAGATCAGGAAATCAGCATTTCCCAGCCCATTCCCATATATATTCCACACGTTTTCACAGCTAGATGGAGACTAAAAGGAAAAAGACTTATAAAGCAAACTAAGACAAAAAACAGTGGGTTTATTCAAGATGTGTGCTGTAGAACTTAACAAAATTGGAATTATTCAATACAATAATTATTTTTGTAAATAAATAAGAGATAAGTACAGGATGTGGTACCTAACATACATGCATAGATGCATAAAGCACAAAAATATTTATTTAAATATAAACTCTGTTTTCAATATTATTCAGTAATAGAATATTATGAGACCTGAGAAACCTTTAGGTTCATACCTGTAATTGTAGCTCTTTGGGAGGTCAAGATCAGTAGGATTGTAGTTTGAGGCTAGTTTAGACAAAAATTTTGGAGACCCCATCCCACAATTTCAACTCATAATAGCTTGGTGGGAGTACCTGTCATTATTGTTATGCTAGATGGGTAAATAGGAAGAAGATAACTAGGTAAATATGAGACTCTATTCAGAAAAAAAAAAGCAAAAACAAAATGAAACAAAACAAACAATCTGGGATGTGTTAAAGTGCCTTCTTAGCTATTATGAGGCCCTAAGTTCACACCTTAGTATAACACCTAAATAAAACAAAATTTTGAATTTTCTTTTATCAGAAGTTTGATGCACCATTATTGTTCAATACATGAATTTTAATTCTTTATTTATTCGCTTGGTTATTTTGTGGTGAATGACACATTGAAAGTTGTAGATATTTCATTGTCCACTTCTTTTTGGTGCTAAGAAAAACTCTTTTCTGATGTGTGTCCTTGTCAACGATGAATGCTCTGTCTACTTCATTTTGCATTCTCCTTGTCAAGTTTTTATCTACTTGGCATCAAAGCAAGAATAATAAAAGAAAAATTTACTCTTCCACTTAATTAAATACTGAGATTTTTTTTTGGAGAGTAATCCAGGGACCTATGTACAAGAGAAACATAAGCAGTACTTCCTCAAGACTCAACCTCTGTTGAGATACAGCAATGATCTGGAACATGACAGCTGCTATGTTGTAGGAATGAGTCCATGAAGAGAGATACAATGTGATCAGTGCCCTTAGGGTTATGCTGTGCACACACCCATACATTGCCTCTGAACAATATGAAAGGCAGTTTAGAAGAACACAGTATTCTCCTGAAGGCCATGCTTAAGATCCTAGTTGCCTCTGATACAATAACCTAAAACACAAAGTAAAAAGAAACTAATTTTTCAAGTGTGTAATTTTTAGATTCTATAATATGTATCCTTTGAGAGAGGATTCTTTCTTGATCTTCAACTTACTATACCATAAGTTACAGATTCTTTTACTAGTTTTGGGTACCATCTAATTTATTTATTTATTTATTTAGCAAAGATAACCATTCCTGGAGCCTAGTACCAGGAGGTAGTTGATTTCCTCCATGGCTTCTTTTGGTATTGGGCTGGAAGCTTGTACTAAACTCATATACTCCAATGGCCAATTTAGCTATCCACAATTATACTTTATATGCTTTTTTTTTACAAAAAGAAGATACAGTTTGATTTTTTAGGAGGTTTTTTATTATCTCATATTATTTTTTAAAAAAGAATTCTTTGACAGGACCCTCCTTGAAGTCCACCTAAGTGCTCAGTATGGTCAACTGGGATCACATGATCAGAATAACAGAGATTTAGAAAATTTTAGCTACCACTTCTGTTTCACTGTCACCTCTCTGTCCTTTAAGTTTGTTTTAAATGTATTAAATTATTACCTGTCAAATATTTACATGTTACCTTCATGAGGCCTATGAAGCATTATTCCTTAGAAAAGCAAAATTAAAGTTCAAGAAAAAAAACAACAGAAGAGAGATGCTTGAAAAGGATAGGGTGGGATCAAAGGGGTAGATGAATGAAGGAAAGATGTGGGGGATGCAATAAAAAAACTTAATGTAAATCCTACAAATTATTAAAAGTGAGGGAGAGAATGGGTTGGGAGGGATTGGTGAGAATGGTGAAAAAGGTGGCATTGATAAAGTCACGTATTCATAAGCTACTTTGTACAGCTACTTAAAGATAATAAAAAACATTCAAAGTAGAAAAATATTATCTAATAAAAATAGAATGTTTGAGAAGTAGTGACATTATAAAGTAGCATATTTTGTTTCCTGATATTTTTTTCAGAAGATCCACTAATGGAATTCTTTGAGAAAGTCATGCTTTCTGACTGTTGAGTATCTAGAAATAAATGTGGGAAAGTGTTTGTAAAGAGGATTGGGTTAAGATGGAAGGTTCTTTTTCGATTTCAGAATTATTCAGCATTTGGAAAATCAATAGTATTTCTCTTGAAATCATACTGTCACCTGATGCCTTCTGCAAGTATTGAAAATCATGTTTTCATGTGATAACGCAAATCACTTAAAACAGCCTTGATTAAAAATAAGAAAGTCCTTCACCTTCTCCTTTGTTATTATCAGCATGGAATGCCTTTGATGATTTATACTTAAGACAGATATTGATTTCTGTCCTCCCCCTTTGCCTATAAGTGCTCGTCTATTTTCAGTCCAGTGTGGTGAGTATTAGGTCAGCACAAGGTTAGGATATGCAGACCAAAATGACTTATTTTTTCAGAAAACAAGGCAAGGCTGTCTTCACCATAATTCTAGGTAACCTCTCTTTTGACAGTCAAATAAGGAAACTACAAAATGTAGACTCTGGTGCAGGTTACTTGTTTTATATTTCTTAGGAATTTCATATTTCATATATTACATTCCTTTGGGCCAATGCATATTTTGTGTGTCACTTTATGAAGGTGCATTTTTGTGACCAATTAAAATAATCACAATTATTAACATTTCAGAGAAACAATAATACAGAAGATGAGGTCTTGCTGTTTCTAATTTGTTAAAACCGGTTATATTTTACCCTGCACTAGCTGCACATGCTTATAATCCTACAGACTCAGGAGGGTGAGATCTGAAGCTTCTAGTTCAAGTCAGGTCCAGCAGACATGTTTTCCAGACTCATAGGTCTACCTTATAAATGCAAACCATGATTAACACGCAAAATTAGTGGAAGATGCAATGGCCATGTTGAGGTGATGAGGAAGATAGAAGTTCTGGGGTCATAAATAGGATCAAAGTACATTTTTATGTACCTGCGTTGTTGCAATCAGTTTCTCTCATTTGTGTTTGCTATAATTTGCCTGTAAGCCTACAAGTAAACACACTGGGTAGTAAGCAAAGGGTTACATATGAATTAACTGAAGTGTAATAGACTCTATGCAGAGCATAAATAGTACAATTCTTTATAAAGACTAAATCAAAGCCCAGCAAAATAAGTCCCAGGAAAGATGTACTTGAGAGAGTTGGAGGTAGGGTCCAAAGGGAGAGAGGAAGAGAATGAAAGGGCAAGAGAGAGGATTCAGAAAGTAAGAATTCATTAGATATACCACAGAATTAAGAACCATAGGGGGAGGGGTGGGCCAAAGGGAAGGAGGTGAAGATGTTGAAGTAATGACACAATTCAGGATGCATTGTGCACATAAACTGCCTTGTTAAATTGAAAAAAAAAAGAGATACATACCTAAAATTAAGGTAAGTACGGAAAAGGATGCATTGGGAGGAGTGGGTAAGAACATTAAAAGGGATGGCAGTGACCAAGATTCACTGCATAAACTACGTTGATGAATGGCAACTCTTTTGAACAACTATTTAAAGCTAATAAAGCTATTTAAAAAGGAATATATATTCATTTGTGAATGGGGTTTTTTGAAAAACAGTATTTTATATGACAAAAATAAATGGTTTGATAACTCTGTAGGGAAAAATTACTTAACTACCTTTAACAGAAAGATGGTAGAATAAGACCTGGGCTTCAAAAAGTATGGCTTCAATAACATAGATGTGGAGGGATATAAGGAAAAACAAGTTTAGACCTCAGCATTAGAGCCCAAGGAAACGTGAGGTACAATCCTCATTAATGTATAGAAAAGGCAAAAAGAAGAAGGAGAAGGAAGATGAAAAGGAGGAGGAAGAAGAAAGGAGGTGGAAGAGGAGGAGGAGGAGGAGCAGGAGGAGGAGGAAAAGAAGGGGTAGGGGAGAGGAGGGAGGAAGAGGAGGAAGAAAGAAGAAGGAAGAAGCTTTGATAGAATTGTAGAATTGCTAGATTTGTAGAATTGCAGAGCTGGTCTCTCTCTCTCTCTCTCTCTCTCTCTCTCTCTCTCTCTTCTCTCTCTCCTTCCCTCCCTCCCTCCTTCCCTTTCTCTTTCTCTCTCTCGTTCTCTCTTTCTCTCTCTCCCTCTCTCTCTCCCTTCCTCTTTCTCTTTAATTGTCCTTCAACATACATACTTCTGACAAGAAGATCAGTATTTTGTGACACTTTATGGGAGATTTCTGCCTGGTCACCAAGAATTGATTTTGGCATCATTTTAAAATTTTCTCCTGTTGATTTCCTATGCTCTGTAAGTGCATATTCACAAAGTCCTTCCTAGTTTCAGTCCTTTCATGAATCGGAATTATCTATTCCTTTTCCTTTCTCCAAGTTGGCTGGCTCTTCAGTCAGATGCCTCTATAACTCTAAATGTCCCTAATCTTGTCCATGACTGGATTTCTCAGCTTCCAGTTCCTTACTGTATACACTTCTAGCAAGGTCCATACATGGTGTCCATTCTGGTACTTCTTGTGCATACAGTACTGGCTCATTTAATTTGCTACAGTGGATGGCAAAGACACAGATGTTAGCTACTCCCTCTTTCCTGGCACAGTGTCAGCATTTTTGAGTCATAGGACAGACAGGTTTGCAGTTCTATGGAAAAGACTACTTCCTCCTCTGTAGATGTTCAGATTTGAAGATATCAAAGAGATAAATTCATAATCTAACATGTTCTTGTATTTTAGTATGTCCCTGTTCATCCTGGCTCTCCCCAAGTATTCTTCCCAACTGCTACTACCAAATACCAACACAACTTTCCATCTTGTTACCAGTAAATGGGAAGCTTGGGGAGATTTCTATCAGCTTCTACAATTGTATCAAGTCAATTTTTTTTTGTGTGAAGTTTCTGTGATGAGTCCATTATTTGATATCATTCACAGGGATTTTTACCTTCCTACTTGAATCGTAACAGATGTATACAGATAGATCTCCAACTCCCTGAAAGTATTAGAACTTCTTGGTTGAGAAATGCTTATTTATTTTCTTACTACCTCTGTAAGAAAGTAAGCTGTACATGAAAAGTACCTGGCCTGCTTAACTCATGGTCATATCTATATATCTGACCCACAGTAACTCATGTATTTTGCAAAGAACAGTTTTTGTTGCATCACAATACAGAAATATGAAGAGGAATAATGATGAGGATCAAGTAAAATATTCTTGAAATACGAATTAGAAATATTAGCCTCAGAGGAAAGAGCCAAGTCAATTAGTTGAGACCCAGAGAAAAGGATCCTCCTTTTTTTCTCCTCTACCAACAGGTTGAGTTACAAAGATTCTATGGACTAGTAGATGTTTGTCACGACAACTGGCAACATTATTTTCTGAATGTGCAACTTGCCTAGTTTTGTCAACTGCTAAAGAATAATCAACACTGGCTCACAGTCAGGGACTAAAATTGCTAGAAAGGAAGAGAGCTTGTCAATTATGCAGTTATGTTCCACTTCAACATTGCTGTAGAGTTGCAAACAGACTTTTGGCAAAAGTATTGAATGAAGTAAGTCACATCATTGCAGGCATACAGTGTTTTCTCTTCTGTAACACTGTAGGTTCTGCCTAAAATTTGTTTGTTTTGTGAGATAAATTCTACTTTCAAAAAGGCAATGGTGTTATTAATTAAACAAAGGAAGAAGCAACTGAGGTGGGATTGTGCTAAGCCAAAGTTGTTAAATGGATATAAGAGTTCTTGTACTGAAAACTTCCCCAGTGGTTCGCTAAGCTGTCACCATTTTAGTGAATCTGAGGAAATGTGCTTCAAGATTTGTGTTAGTGTTGGCAAAGAAATGAACTAATTTTAATTCACAACTCCTCAATCTGACACCAGTCCAAGAACTTTGCAGCTAAACTTATCTGCCTTTCTCCATAGCCAACAATTACATTAAGGTGATTACATGGGAAGATAACTGTCAACCTAATATAAATGGCAAATTGAAATTTAGGAAAATTTTTAGTTTTTTAAATATTAAAAAGGTTTCATTAAACAGAAGGGTTACATAAGTCTGGCGAAGAGTACATATTCTTTTGGACAAAAATTTGTACTTTCAACCTTTCAAAATTTTTGAGCTTAGGAAAAATTCTTATTCCTAAAAGAGCACAAAAGATTCATGGAAAACTTTTTGCCCTTGTTACCATCTGGCTATAAAATTAGATTACTTCCGGCCATGTCTGCCAAAATAAATATTATTAAAATACTATGTTCTCCAGCTGCCAGTCAATATGCAAGGTCCATGAAAGATGGTGTTTTACCATAAATGTTCCTCTTTCCCATCATAAAAATTCTCATAGAATGTCTCAAAGTTCAAGACTGTTTCAGCTGTTTTCTACAGCTTGTAAGCTCATGTCCTCCTTACTATGTATAATATACAAAATAACTTTTACTGTCCCAAAAGGAAAATATTTTCCCTTAGCAATATATTTGACACAGATTTTCTTTTTCATGTAACTATATCTTCAAGGTTTCTAATCATTGCGATACTAAAGATAGGATTAATGGCTTATTCAGGTAAGAGATTTTAAAATCTTAATTGTCTTGCAGACAATTGCTTCAAAGAGGGAGATGCATGCTGAATATAAGGAGAAGATCCAAATGAGTTATTACTGAAAAGGTAAGGATGATTCAAGTAGATTTTGAGAGAAGGAGAAGATATTAGAACTATGCAGTTTGCTGCTGGGGAAAAAAGTCCCTATTCATATTATATTAACTTAAATGACTTCTTTTAATAGCCCTGTTTTGGAGATGTGTTTTCAAAATCTCATTATTAAAGTTATTAAAACTTGTGACTCAAAAATGTTACCATTGCTCAAAACCCAAACCTGAAATAAAACACACACACACACACACACACACACACACACACACACACACACACACTATCTACCTCTGGTCCTATTGTTGCTTTCTTTCGGATTGTGCCAGAACTTGCATTTGCCAACAGAGGGCAATAGTCAAACTGGGATAGACTGTATCTATCATTTTTGCAACTTCTAATGAGGTAAAAGGACACATAGAATCTCATCTGCTTTTATGGATATTGCTGTGTAATTGCAGTGTAATTATGGCACACAACAGCTTCAGAAAATTATCTCTCAAGAAAACAGCTGGTTCTTTTTAACAAACTGAGATGTAATCTCGTCATTTTTTTAAAAGAAGTCCAAAGAAAATATTCCAAAAATATATCCCCATAACAAACAAGCAACAAAGATTGAAATGGCATAAAAAATTTTAAATGGATAAATCAGAGGTTCTCATAAGAAAAAGGAGACAAATGTGTAAGTATAAAAATTTTATGAAGGTGAGAGGTGCTTCAGATACACTAGTTTATATTACAGTGTAAACAGACTTAATGGAAAGATTTTTTCCATATTTTTCTTTTAATTTATTTGTGTAATTATGTAAATGCAAGAGCATATATGTTCCATACACGAGATACACTTACATGTATGCAAATACATATAACAAGATGAAAGAAAAGGAATAAAATATTTTTATAACTAGTGACTTTGAAATAATTTAAGTTGAAATAATTAAGATTGATTATCTAGAATGCTATACTTGTAACTTTATTATGCTTTTAGATTTAGTAATGATTTAACACATTATCATCTCATTCTACAAAAGTTCTACATACAAAAATGAAGGCACAATACACAGTAAGGAAATTTATAGAAAACATTTTAATCAATGGCTTATTTCAGTATAATTCTAAAAGTTAAGTCCTTTAGAGTAGTTTCAAGAGGCTTGAACTTATTAAAATAATAAAATTTACAATGTCAGAAATATAGTTATTTACTTCTTCCATCTTCTTCTCAGAAATTCGGTTGCAAGAGATATTTAGGCACTAAGTATAAAAAATGAGAATTAGTGTTTCTTTATTCAGCAGGCCTCCCAGATCAGTATCCTGATATTGAATGAAAGTATCTCCTATGAACTTTATATTTTAAAACTATTTCAACTAACAACAAATATGAACCAAGGCCATATTATCTACCAAATTGGACTCTCATTGCCTCAAGTTAATATAATAGTAAGAAATATATGAAATTTTAAAAAGTACATATCTGTAGATAACACACATAAATCAACTGTGTTAAATAAATATGTAGAAACTCAAATGACTGCTATATTTTTGTTTTGCTTTGAATTGCGCAAGATAACTGTGAGCAACATTTTCAGTTTTTCTCTAAATGTGGTTCCTGGAACATGAGCATCAGCATCCTGGGAACATGTTAATTCCCAGCCTATCTTCATTCTTGACTTAGTAGTGCAGGATTTTTAGGGATGGGCTCGAGAAATCAGTGTTTAAACAAACCCATGATGATTTTGATGTACACGAACACTTCAGAACTTCTTCTCTTAGTGGATATGTTATTTCCATAATTGTTGTAATTCCAATTGTTTGAATAATCTTGTTTCTAGACTTGTTTCCAAACAAGTTTCTCTTATTAGACAGATTGGTTCTTTTTCCCTATTGAAGGAAACTTTTAAAAACTGGGTTTCTCAACAGATGCTGGCACAGATGTGGGGGTAAAGAGCTTTAATACACTGTGGAAAGATAATCTTGTTCAACCATTCTAGAGAGTAGTATGGAGGTGCCTCAAAAACCAACATAGAACTACCCTATTATCCAGCAATTTTACCACTGGGCATTTATTTAAATGTTACATATTACAATACAATAAAACTACTTGCACAACCATGTTCATTGCTGTACTATTCACTAAACAAAATTATGTATATTCCTCAGATGTTTATCAATGAATGGATTCAGACATATGGTATAGATACATAATGTAATTTTATTTATTCATTAGGAAGAATGATGTTGTTACATAATTTTCAAAGAAATGGAAAGACTCAGAAAAAATAATTATGTGTGAAGTAAGTCAGGCTAGAGAGATGAAGGATGCATGATATTTCTCATATGTAGAAGCCAGAACTAATTTATAAGTATACAAGTAAACACATAGGAGGTGGCATACATGTGCACATAAATATATTAATTGAAGTATGGTGTTTTCAGGGAAAATTTGAAATTATAATTTCTTAGAATAATAAACTCACAGTCCAATAATTGAATACCAGGAAACTGGCACTTGGAAGTGTGATGGGGAGGTGAAGGCAAAGTGGTAGAGGAATGAAGAGCTGTAATATTCAATGTATATCCTATGAAAAGTAGGAAAATTGAGGGGATGGGAAGGGTTAGAAGAGAAGAACGACATCTCTCAAGATAGTTTCATCATTTTTGCTTCAACTCAGGCCTCGTGTTCTTGTTTGGCTTTCTTGCTCACTGGCACTCTACCACTTAAACCACTCTTGTAGTCAGTTTGACTTTACTGCTGATTATTTTGGAGCTAGAGTCTCAAGAACTTTTCAGCTGGTCTGGCTTCAAATTTGATTTTCTAGGTCTCCATATCTGGCTGAAAATAACGACCTTAACAAATATATTTGTTGGTCAGAATATCTGTTTGTTTATTATTGTCACTGTGGGTGTTCTTTCCCTCAACATTAATGATTCGCTTATTTTACATTTGAGGCACCATCATTTTAAAAATATTTTGTGAATTAAAAAAATTATCCTTGGCTGTGAATATGGCCTAGTGGTAGAGTGCTTGCCTTATATACATGAAGCTCTGGGTTCAATTCCTCAGCACTATATATATGCCAGAAGTGGCATTGTGGATCAAGTGGTAGAGCACTAGCCATTATCCAAAATAAAAGCCTGGCACTGTGCTTAGGCCCTGAGTTCAAGCCCCAAGACTGGCAAAAAGAAAAAAATTATCCTTACATGGTTTATAAAGGAATGGCCATATAACAAAGCAGTTTCTGAATACAACACATCTTGATCAGTATCACCCCTTCAACATTCTCACCTCCCTTCTATTCACCCCTTTCCTTATTTTCTTAAGTTTGTGGTACATTTTATGAATTATTTACTGCATTCTCCACCTCTTCCCCCCTTTCCTTCATCTATTGCTCTCCTTTTCACGCCCTCTCTCTTTTAGGATGACTAGATCAAAGCCCAACAGAATCAACATTTTTAGCATGTGCTCATGAGTATTTCCCAACACTGGGAAATAAAGTATTTTGGATCAGCAACTATCCATCTTCTTTCTTATGTGTGTAATTGGTTATTTCTTCATAGAGTCATTGTTGGTCCCTTCTTTTTTCCAAAAAAAGTATCAGCATAAATTAATTGTACAAAGAGATTTCATTGTGATACGTACAATGTGCATTTAATGGACTTAGATGAAATTCACCTGTAAGAGATACTGTTTTCAGGAGCTAGCTAGTAGAATATGAAATTCAAGTCCTCCTGCTATTTTCAGTGTGATGTGGTTCATAGGTGACTTTATATGTTGGAGACTTACTTTTCACTGGAAGTGTGCTCAGGCGGTAGAGCCCAATAAGGGGTGGTTAGGTTATGAATAGCTTAATATGGTTATCACTGGATGGTTCAAATTACTGTGAGAATAATTCAGCGTTATTCAGCCTTCCGGTGCTATGCTTCTTCTTAGGATGATACAGCACAAAGGTCCCCTTCAAATGCCAACACCTTGCTTTTGGACTCTCAGTTTTCATAATCCCAAAAAATCCCAAAGGATCCTTTCTTCTTTATGAACCACCCAATCTCAGGTTTTCTGTGGTAGTGTCAGAAAATTAGTGAAAACATTTATTAAATAAAAGGCAAATTCTCTTGGGAGAATCTTTCAAACTGGCTGTGCCACAGACTCTCACTGCTACTCATTATTTATTTGAGTTTTAAAGTTAATCACACTTAGATTTTTTTTTTTTTTTTTTTTTTTTTGGCCAGTCCTGGGCCTTGGACTCAGGGCCTGAGCAATGTCTCTGGCTTCTTCCCGCTCAAGGCTAGCACCCTGCCACTTGAGCCACAGCGCCGCTTCTGGCCGTTTTCTGTATATGTGGTGCTGGGGAATCGAACCTAGGGCCTCGTGTATCCGAGGCAGGCACTCTTGCCACTAGGCTATATTCCCCAGCCCCACACTTAATTTTTTTTAAACACAATTCTACTAACCTCTGTCCAACCAAACATGCAAGTAGACTTTGAGTCTGAATGTAATACTCTATGCATTTTTGTCACTAAAATTAATCTTAGAGACCACATACATATTGAGCTTAACTTTGCTATTTTGTTTTAATATGGTAACCACATCAACAATCTTGTTTGTTTAGTCTTAAATTTTTAATAAGAGACAAAATAGATACTGTTCCTATAGAGCTGCAAAAATGTCATTTCAATGCATTACAGCCTATTTCTTTTTAAAAGTTAATTCTACATTTAATTACATAAAAAATCTGTTCATACCTGAGTATTTTAATAGCAAAAACTAGAAGATATTCAAAGGAATGAATTGCAATAAAGTTTAATAAAATGCACAGCAAAATAACATTATCAAATTATAACAAGATGTAATATCTTCACTTGGAAGTGTAGAACTGACATGTCTTTATCAACACAACGCAGCAAAGGCCACGGGTCTGTTTATGACTTATTGAATGATACTGGGAAGAATGTGTGAGAGATTTCTGAGAAACAGGTAGGCATTGCTATCACCTTACATATCCTTTCTGAGAATGCAAGTTAAGTGGAATACTAAGTGAATAAATATTTAATTCTTGTCTAGAGGACAAGATAAATTAACTAGAACAATAGCTGCATGAAAATGCACTTGGAATGATGTTCTGTAGTTCTTAATACCACATGTGGGAATATAAGCAAATGCTTTCATTGCACCAAAAAAAAATGCATCAAAGTTCACAGTTCTAGAATGTCTAAACCAAAGTCAACTTTTATTGATAGTTAAAGCAGTGAAACCACTTTCATCGATCAGTTTTGTGTGGTGGATGATGTACTATGAGAGACACATCTATAATATGCTATAAGCAGCATTATAAGTAGTTAGGGCAATATATTAAAAATAATGTTGATGCTCAAAACAAGTTTTGACTGATAATTAAATGCTGAAACAAGACTTCTACTATATTTATTTCACCATGGCTTTACCATCAAGAATAAAATTTACCAATTCTGATTTCCTGAATGAGAGTAAGAAAGATTTTTTTTTCCTCTTTTCCTTTTTCTCCTACTTTAACCCTGTTATATATTAAAAGAATCATTGCTAAAACTTTTTTTTTTCTGAAGCAGTAGAATTTACTCTTAAAATGAACTCAGAACTGACTCAATTACTAGATTAAAACTACACTTTTGGATGGGAGAGGTTGGTGCTATGGTTTAAACTCAGAGTATAATACTATTTCCTGCTTATGTCTGGCTCTCTACTTCTTGAACTATGCTTCCAATCCAGCTTTTTATTGGTTAATTGGAGATTAAATCTTTTAGACTTATATGATAGGCTGGCTTCAAACCACCATCCTTTAGATTTTAGCCTCATGAGTAACAAAGATAAGATTGAGTCAATGGCACCAGACTAAAAAGTTCCTTTTGATGTATTGAAATGAAGATATATCTATTTATACTATGGGATAATATTTTAGTACTCTCTATGTACAGAAGACTGAGTAGTTAAGAATTCATATTCAGCATAACATTATTGGATTATATTTCAGAAGGATATGGCATAATTAAATATATGCATAGTCCATCATATATGTGCATAAACATACTTAAATTTATCCCCATTGTGTCTAAACAAATACATGTGAATAAACAGTGAAAATTAGTACTAATAGTACTAAGCTATAAAACTAGTGTTTTCAGTGGGGAAATACCTGTCATATTTACATTATTTTTGTTTTGTCTCATTCAAATTTTGTATATTTTAGTAAAGTAATTTTCATACACTAGAGGATCATAAAATAAGTTTTCATTATTACTTCCAATAAATCATGGCTTGAAAAGTCTTCCTCAACTGATATTACTTCAGTTGTTCTGTTATCAGGCTCCTTTGCCTCTCTGTTTTTGTCTCTGATGTCTTCCCTTTCTTTAACTTGGTTTCTGCTCACACTACATATGTAAGCAAAGTTACCATTGCCATTTGGGAATGACTATTCCAGCAGAAAGGAAGTGTAGCTGAGAGAAAGCAAGCACTTATACACAGACACACTAGAGCACTGAGGCATGCTCTCAACCCTTTTGGCTTATGTTATCTTTAGTTATCGTTCAAATAGTCTTAGAAAATTATGACCAGTCCTCATGCTAGCCTAGATCAGGATACTCTTATTTATGTTCCTCACATAACTGGGACACCTGGCACTTCTTTTACCCCATTGGTTGAATTGGAGTCTTGCGGACTTTTTCCCTAGGGTGGCCTAAAATTGCAATCTTTCTGATGTCTGCTTCAAAAGTAGGGGCAGCTAGACTTTTGCCAGTACTTAAAAACAGATCTTTTATGTGATTACTTCTAGTTATAATCACAAATCTTCATATTTACTGTGTTGTGCCTACTATGTGCCCTTAGAAGAAGGGCAGATGTTACTGCTGATCTCATTCTGTCATTGGGAAGGCTCTTTCAGATCGTCCTCACCCAGATTATAACCACCACCCATTCCTATTTACACTTGCCTTCCTCATTTTCCCCCCTACAAGTACTTCAGGTTTGATCAGTGCTTTACAAAGTCAGCCATTTGTCTTCTCATTCAAATGACATAGTCATGTGATCTACTAAAAGCTCTTTTGTGGTAATTGATTTATCACTCTTATCATTTAATTCAATGCACAGAGCTGAAATTTTGGTTTAATAGCTAAGTGCACTCAAGAGGATCTTCCACATTAATGTAGGTCTGTGGCAATTTCTTAGAGCCCTGAACTTACAAAATTGACAAAATGTAAGTGTAGTCATTACATGGTATGAGTCTTCTGATGGAAATGTTCTAAGGAAGGGTAATATATTAGGTCAGCTTTATTATACTTTATAAATATCTACCAGTGAAAATAAAAACATAAAATGAGACAAGAAGTTACCTAGTATTTAGGCAGTGTAAAAAACTTTGGCCTTAGGAATATTTGAGGAAGATCAAATGTCAAATAATGCCATGAGGAGCCAACTGAAGAGTACATAAAATGCAACATATCAACTACATATTTCGGAAAACAGAATATCCCTTCTATCTCCTCATTCCTTGAGTAATAAATCTTAGTATTTGGAAATGGAATTCATCTTATTCAGCCTTTAACACATCTTGTTTCATGATTTTAGCCAAGAAGAAATTTAGTGGTGGTGGATGGCAAACACTATAGTTATCGAAGTAGCTTTACAATAGCTCAAAAGGCAAGATAAATATACTGAAATTTAAATTCTTTTATTCTCCTGATTCTGTTTTAGTACATGCCATT
Organism: Perognathus longimembris pacificus; assembly: GCF_023159225.1. NCBI lineage: Eukaryota > Metazoa > Chordata > Mammalia > Rodentia > Heteromyidae > Perognathus > Perognathus longimembris. The sequence continues at coordinate 96,345,449 of NC_063162.1, read as the reverse complement.
TATATGACCATTATCCTCATAATAAATATTAACATCACAGAAATACAAGCACTTAGTGATATTGTAATAATAAAGACAGAAAAAACACCATGTTGAAGATGTACTCATAATGTTTCACACAGGATGGTTAAAGGCTGGACTAGTTTATTTTTCATTATAGTTATGGAAATTATTCTTTAAGAGGTAATGCTCATCATGAACATGTACATCATAAACCAAACTGTGATTTTTTTCATGAAGAATAACTTAACAATTTAAATGTTTGCCTAGTTTTAGGATTGGAGATTTTCCATTTTATGAACTATATGAAGTCTGCTGGGTTGCTTTGTACATGACAGGGCACAGAGACATGGAAAAGTACCTGAGCAAATAGAATTGCCAGGTTCTTTCCTATTTACGACCATTAGATCATATTACTTCTCCTTTGATCATACCTCTGTGTAAAATTCCATAAAATATCACTTATTCTGTGTATTCAGTGTCTTCCTTTCTGAAAACTGTCATGCAAATCACATATATGTTTATTCGTTTCTCTTTTTCTTCTTTTATGTTTTTGAAATATTTGTGCCTGCATATTATAAACAAAAATTACCTTCAAAATGTTTCTTCAAACTAAAATTAGAAGACATAAAGAAGTCTGCTATTAATAAAAGGAACAGTCAATAAAGACAAAAATAATTGTGAATGCATATGTACCAAATGTTGTTGTGCTCAGCTACATGAAAGCAACAGTACTGGACTTAAAAGCATTGCTAGACCCTAATACAATGACATTGGGAGACTTCAATATCCCACTCTACCTAAGAGATGTGTACTCTGGGACCAGGGAGGGGTAGGCTGAGGGTGGAGGAGATCAGCCAAGAAATCTCAGAATTAAATGACACAATAGACCAACTGGTCTTAAAAGACCATTTACAAGCAAGGCAACAGGGCTTACTTCTCTAATCCTAGCTATTCAGGAGGCTGAGATCTGAGGATTGCAGTTTAAAGCCAGGTGGTGCAGTGAAATGAGACTCTTATCTCCAATAAATCATCAAAAAAGGCAAAAGTGGAGCTTCAGCTTAGATGGTAGAATGCTATCATTGAATAAAAAGCTCATGGACACTCCTCAGGCTCTGAGTTCAAGCATACACACACACACACACTCCAACTAGAGAGGATTTCATCAAGCAGTTCCACACTACACATTTTTAGCAACCAATGGAACTTTCTGAACTATAGGTCATACTTAGGACCTGAAATAACTTGTAGCATATAAAAGAAAATTGGAAGAACCTCTGAATTCTATCAGACTATAATTGAATAAAGCTTGAACTCAAAAAAAAGAAGGAAAAAGGAAAGAAACTACAGAAAATAGTCAAGCTAAACTTATAGAATTTGTAAAATACATTGGTGGTAGGCCATTGATGAATTGAGTGAAATCAAGAACTCCCTAGAATTGAATAAAAATAATAGAAATATGGAGGAAAAAGACAAAAATTAACAAAAGCAGAGATGGAAAGAGGCTATTACAAAAATAACAATAAAATATAAATATAGAGGATCACAAGAGAATAACTTGGAAATTTACTTCAAGTAAACTGGAGAATTTAGAGAAAAAATTATAGATACCGTTATACAGTTGACCTGCTAAACCAATCATATGTAATTCACATAAACACACACACACACACACACACACAGAAACACACACACACACTTACTTCACCTAAACACATCTTTAAGAATGCATGACCTTGAGGGGCTGGGGATATAGCCTAGTGGCAAGAGTGCCTGCCTCGGATACACGAGGCCCTAGGTTCGATTCCCCAGCACCACATATACAGAAAACGGCCAGAAGCGGTGCTGTGGCTCAAGTGGCAGAGTGCTAGCCTTGAGCGGGAAGAAGCCAGGGACAGTGCTCAGGCCCTGAGTCCAAGGCCCAGGACTGGCCAAAAAAAAAAAGAATGCATGACCTTGAAATAGTAATAGAGTTTCCTCTACAAGAAATCAGGACACAACAGATTCACTGCTGGATTCTATCAGACCTTTAAAAAATGAATTAAAACAATTTTTCCCATGAATATAAAGGGAAGTGGCACTACCAAATTCATTCTTTGGAGCCACTATTTACCTTGAACTATATCTTCAAAATTTTAAATCACTTTTAAAATCACTCCAAGAGGCAATTTTCAAATTTACTTAAATTAAAATATTCCTCCATATATGCTAGCCAAGCCAGGAAAACATTTTTTAAATTATATTTTTATTATCTTTAGTTATACAGAGGGATTGCCATACAACCGAACAGTTTATAAGTATAATGCATGTTGATCAATGTCACTCCTTCTGTCATTTGCTCCCTTCTCTCCCAAGCCCTCCCTTCAGTTTTCCTGGCTTCAGAAGACAAGTATTGAATGTGATGACTGCCTCCTTAACCTCCCTCCAGGGGAAAGAAGGTAGACAAATGAAACATAAAAACATGCTTAAATACTTGCTGATGTTACAGCATTATAAAAGAACTGTCATAGGCTTTACAGAAAATGAAATTAAAATTGTATTACCATGTCACTAAATTAAGAGGTGAGTGGCTAAGACATGAATTTAAAATATTTAATACATTCTTCAATTTTGAACATACATAACATGTATGTTTCCTGCCAGGTTCTACACACATTCCCTATGGGTATTCCTCACAGAGTAGTCACAACTGTCCAAAAATTCAACTTCACATCTCATCTTTCCTTTCTTTATATCTCTGAATTTGCCTTATTTGTATAGGTTGAATGTTGAATATCCTCCCAATATCCCCATGTTAAGTGTTTGGTTCAAAGAGTAACTGTTGTTATTGGCAGGTGTCGAAATCTTTACAAGATGTTGCCTAAATTCAGTTCTAGGTTTTATGCCTTGTGACTCATGTCTGTAATCCTAGCTATACAGGAGGCAAAGATATAAGAGGCTAGCCCAGGAAAAAATGTCAATGAGATGCTACATCCAAATTCACTGTCAAAATATGAGACAATGATTTTATATATAAATGAGCTCACTTGTCAGTGAGTAGAGACATGAAAGAATAAACCAAAGAACAGAACAGCAAGCCAAATTAGTAGGAACCCAAATTAGTAGGAAGACTTAGCTAAGATGTCAAAGCCAGTGAGTCAGCAGCAGAACCGAGAGTACAATTTTCTTTAAAGTTCAAGCACAAACACAAACAGCAGAACCAAAAACATGTCAAGAAGGTGTGGAAAGAAAAGCTGCATTTGTTATGTGGTATAAAAGAAGGAACATGATTGATTTTTTTAAAATAATGCCATTAGAAAAATAGAAAACCTAATTGAAATGAAGAGAAAGTGAAGAAAGTCAATGGATAGATGCAATGTGTTAAAACTTCTTTAAGGAGCAGACAAGTGAACTGGAGCTGGAAAAAACTGGACAAATGGGCTTGAGAACAGATTTTGGTTTTAGCTATGTAGCAACAGGATACATTAAAACATATTTGTGCATTGGAGGAAAAGAAAAAAAATGCAGAAAAATCATCCTTGGTGTAGAAAGAGGACCTTTTATGTAGCACCCAAATGATAACAATGGGAAGCTGAACTAGACATGAACAGATAGGTTATCTTTGCTACTACTTTATCATCAGAATAAGTAAACATATCAGCTGACAATTGTCAAGCATGAAAAACTGGCTTAGAAAGATGTATAAAACAGTCAACTTCAATGTTTAAAAGTAAAACTGGACAAATTGCTAAGGATACTTAGCCATGTATTGCCATAAATGAAAAGGAGGCCACAGTGTATGATGTGTATAGTTATATGCCTCTGTGTGTGTGGGAGGGTATGTGTGTATTAGACATTAAGTGCTCAGATAGAGAATATTTTCAATTTAAGTATTTTGACTACTACGCCTGAATATAGACCAACTATAGGTAAAGAGCTTTTGACTTGGCTTTGGATTTAGAAGATAAGTGTGATGAGATATGAAAACAGATATTTTTGGCATAAATTATGACATATGAATGTAATAATGAAGTAATGGTGTACATAATCTAGGCTACGGAGACAAAGGAGTAGGTGAAGAAATAATAGTTTTAAAATGTGGGTAAGCAGGTGTAGGTTGATTCTTAATATGGAATTGTAGTAGCTTACTTGTAACTAGTTCCACAAAAATTGTTTTCATAAAAACATGTATGGATATCCATTTGCAATATGACTCTTGAAGAATGGAATCCATTTCCTTATCTTTTGAATCACCATTGTCCTGTGGCTGGCATCAGCCAGCTTCTCATCAAAATCCACCAGTAGTGCTGGTTTGCTTAACATGGCAGATTACAACCTCATGCCATTTACCCTGCCTACCTTCAAGCCCAACCAGACCACACTTAGATTTCCAAGAAGATGAACATCTGTGTTAGGACCACTCCTGACATCAATTTCTGTAATTAGGCAGTTCCACTCAGCATCCAGAAACAATACCAGGTTTGTTTGTTGATTGGTTTGTTTTTGAGAGCATATATTCAGTATGACTGCTAAGCAGTTAAGTAAAAGGGCAAAAAGATCTGTTCAGTATCAAAGCTGAGCCCTGCTTCCTCCAGGAATCACACACCAGGAAGCTGAAAAAAATCTGCAAACTAGATTCAGCTGCTGGTATAGGAAGAAACTGTTTCTACCAGGGTGAAAGAAACGGTTAGAGTGAGTCAGGAATCATACATAGTTGAGAAACACGCAGTGAAAAATTAAAAAATATTGAGATAGAGTGAGAAATGTTTTATAGTTATCTAGTATGGCTCTGGCTCTGGCTTTAGTGCGATCTCTCTCTCTCTCTCTCTCTCTCTCTCTCTCTCTCTCTCTCTCTCACACACACACACACACACACAGTTTCCTTCTGAGTAGCTAAGAATCTAACCTAACAAAATCTTTTGTTGACAATGAGGTAGTACTTTTTGCGTTGTCTATGTGCATGCCTGGGAAGAGACAGTGAGTGTTATTCTCTCTACAAAAAGAAAAAAAAATGGTCTTTGCTTTTAGTGACAATTGGTTTTCATTTAAAATAATTTATGGGATCCTTTTTCAATTACCTATCTTTATCCTGGTGTGGCCATAGGCAAATATTCTCTCCTGCTATTCTGGTTTAATCAGAACTAGAGCTGCATCAACTCCATTTCCTGTGGTAGTGACAAACTGGCTGTGCTCTGTTCCCCAGATGTGCTGGTTTTCCATGGCCGTGTCTGCCCCCCGAAGGTGAAGGCCTGTCCTTCTGTCACTCCCCTCCCAGGTAGTAGTTGCACATGCAATTTCAGAATCTAAGAAGTTTGCCCATTTGTCCATCCTCAGCTCTCATCCAAACCAAGCATAATTGAGAGCTAACTAACATAGTTTCTTTTAGAAATATAAATACAATTATTTATAACTTTTCTTTGGTTACTTTCACAAGTGATTGCCCTTTAGAATCCAGGAGCTTTTGAGGCCTTATCTTAAACTTTGTATTTTCCACCACACTAGAGCACTTTGTACTTCACACAAACTGTCTAAAGTTCTTTGGCTTAAGTTGGTTGAATTTATAGTTTCAAACATCTGGATAGTTTGAATACTCAAAAATGTCTACGAGCCTTATATCTACATTTACTACTAAGTATCTCTATTCGATTTTATCTATTTCTTCACTTGACAATGTCTACAATTGGCTAGGAGCCCGAGTACTGAGAGATCTTCCTTATCAACATACGGCTGAATCTGAATGATGGTGCTGGACATGAGTGTGCTCATTTAAGTCTAATGAGGTCCACAGAGGTGACTGTATGACTCATAACATGAAGTCATTTTTCCAATTAGCATTCTGACAAATGCATTAGAAGGAGAGCCCTTTCAATAGCTTTCCACAGCTGCTGAAGGGATCAGGTGTCAGAAGATTTTCAGCTTTGTTCTGCTGTTCTGGTCAAACAACTTATTTTTAACTAGACTGCCTCTTCATGCAGCTGGTGGTGATCATATGTCATTTAAGTCTGAGCCCAGTATTAAAAAATGATCCTTGGTACAGTATTGCAACTGAAAACATTTAAAGAGCAATCAGTGGTAACTTTTTGATAAGATCATTAGTTATATTTTTAAAAGTGGGATAAGTTCCATAGTGTGTATTTTTTAAAGTATGGTATTTTAGGAGCTCCCTACTTATGAGGTTTTACACTTGGTACAAAATGCATATTTGCAAGCATGAGAGAAACAACTGGAGACACATTATTCTAAAATAGCATGTAATTCCACTTGGCTTTTCATTCCCTTCATATCCCAAATCAGAACATGGATTCTCTTTTGGATGGAAAGTGGAAAGGATTTTAGAATAAATTGCTCTCCAAGCCAGTCAAATAGCACTGATTTACACAGGTACTCAGCAGCAGGTACTCGGAGGTGTGAGAAGCGGTACCTCTGGAAATAGCTTCCATGTCAGTAACTTGAAGAAACCAGAATGCAGGTGATGCGGAAAGAAACCATCTTTCTTTAAACAGACAGTATCTTACATATAAATTTTTTAAACAAGTAAACAAGTTCTGGCATCATCTTTCAAAATTTCAAAAGTTTCTCCATTTGTTAAGGAACAATTAAAATATACTTATTTTATTTTGGATGATAAGTATAGTGACTTCTTGCCTAGGGTTGATTAGTTTTCCTTAAATTTTAGAGATTGAAAATTAAACTTCATTAGGTAACAGAGATAATTTGCAAAGCATTTATTTTGTATCTGGCAATGTACCATATTAAGACCAAACTACTTTTATTCTGCCCTTTTTTACTATTAAGAAAACTATAAATTCTAAGTAAATTAAAAAGAACAACAACCTAGAAAACCACAAGTCTTTATTCTCTCTTTCCTTTTGGCTCTTCAAAACCAAACACATATATTTTTATGGAATACCTTCTTATATTTTTAAATATTTTCTGTTTAATTTTCACTGATTTCATGCTAATGTTACTTTGAGGTGTTTTAATTTTTCAGTTGCATTTTTTTTCCTTTGCTCAATTGGAAATAAAATTAAATGTACTTTCACTGGTCAACAAAACATATTAATGTGTGAATATATACACATGTATATATATTTACATATAATACATATATTTACATATAGTACACATACATATTGGAATGGCCTAATTGAGCTGGTCAAAATATGCATTATGTTTATTGTCTTTTTCAGTAGCAGTGCAATATGTTTTTAATAACTACAGCTAGCCAGCTACACAACACAATTCTGAATTTCACTCCTTCTATCCTATTGAAATTCTGCATCTTTGACCAACATCTTCTTAACCTATTTGCAATTCCCTGATTTAGCCCCTGGTAGCCATAACCTAGTTTTGCTTTCAAATGCTATATCCTGTAGTATTTGGCTTTCTGTGATTAGCTTATTTTATTTAATGTAAGATCAATGTTTCTGCAAATTACAAGATTTCCTTTTTAAGGTTAAAGGGGATTCTATTATGTATATCTCATTTTTTTCTATTTGTCTCCCACATCAAAGTATATTTTTGGCAATTTCATGTTTGAACTACTGTGAGAAATAGTTCCATGAACATGATGTATAGAGAACTCTTCAACATATGGGTTTAAAAATTCTCTTGCCTATACACCAAGTAATGTAATTAGAGAGAGAGGGAGAGGAGAAAGAGAGAGAGAGAGAGAGAGAGAGAGAGAAAGAGAGAAAGAAAGAGAGAAAGAATCTGTACAATAAAGCAGCACATTGTCTTATCCATCTGGGGTCCAATGTAGACATACAGGAGTTCTCCTTTGCCTAGCTTTGTTTTTTTGTGTGTGTGTTTTTGCTTTTGTTTCCTTTTTCAAAATTATATTTTATTATCTCTAAGTAGTTTCAAAGAGGTTTCAATCCAACATCACAGTTTATGAGTGCAATGCATTTGATCAGTGGCATCCACTTTATCATATTCCCCCAACCCTTCCCCTTTGCCTAGTTCTTAAAAAATAATTTTGCACAGCTGGTTTTTAACTAAAGATGTGGAGCACAAAGTATAACTTCAAGATCCCCAGAATCAATCATTCTAAACATTCCATAGATGTTGTTTGAAACAAGTAAAGAAGGTTTCTGAGGAATAATTGAACTGAAAATGTTTATCTTTCCAAGAAAGGCAAAAATGATGAATTGAGCTGGGAATATAGCCTAGTGGCAAGAGTGCTTGCCTTGTATACGTGAGGCCCTAGGTTCAATTCCCCAGCACCACATATATAGAAAACGGGCTGAAGTGGTGCTGTGGCTCCAGTGGCAGAGTGCTAGCCTTGAGAAAAAAAAAAAAAAGAATGTCTTTTCTTTTCCCTGAAGGCAACAATTGTAGAGAAGGTAAGAGCATCTAACTAACTTTGCTAGCTATACCACATTATCTCTTAAAACATTTTTATTATGATCTTTAAGTAGTTGTACAGGAAGTTCCCATTTAACAAATCATTTTATATGAATCAAATGTATCCTGATCAATTTCACATTTTTCAACATAAATGGATTGATATGTCCTGCTTTGTACAAATATAATTCCACAAAGAAACTGGATTATAGTTATTTTACCCATAACAAAAGAGAATAACAAGCTAAGGAATGTTATATAGTATTCAAACTCAATTGACACTTTCAGAAATTGAAGAGTTTCAAGTGGTGTATCACTGTTACAGTTACTTTCAATGTGCCATGTGAAACCGTGAAACCGTGCTCCCTTCACTTGGTTTTACCCCTGATAGCACTGTAACTGATTTTAATACCCTGGATATTGAATATACGTGCATTGGAATTAGGAAAGGGAAAGGGAACACTAAAATTGAGAGACAAAGGATAAAAGAAAAACCAGTGCAACAGCAATATTTACAAAACTTTATGGTTTAAACCAACTGTACAACTTATGGTGGAGAGAGGGAAATGGGGAAGGGGATGTGGGGGAAAATGAGGGAGGAGGTAACAAGTTGGACAAGAAATGAACTCACTGTATTATGGATAAAACTGCAATCCTTTGTATTTCACTTTGATACTAAAATTAAAAAAATTAAAAAAGAAGGTATGTCCCCACAAAAACTTGTACACAAGTGTTGGTAGTAGCTTTATTTGTAGCATTCACAAACTGGAAGCAACCCTAAGGCTATCAATAGAGAAGTTAATAAACCAATTGTAGTTTGTCCACACAATAAAATATTACTTAAAAAAAAAGAAATGAAGAGTTTCACAAATCTGTCCTGATACACTCTTGTCTTTGTTTGTCCAGTTATTAGCTATAACTTTGGAGAATTTTAAGTCAATGTTGGTTCTGCCTATCATGATAACATTTTATAGGATTACAAGTAGTATTTAATCCATTCTCAGTGAATCATAACTATCCCCTGAAATACTATCCTATTGCTTTTTTTTTTAAGCACAAATTACTTAAAAGTACAAATTAAGCTAAAATGTTCAAGATGATAAAAATAAGGCTATTTTGGTAATACCAAGTCTATGGCATTTTCAAAGTTCCATCCCTAGTTCTACAGGGGAAAAATGTTTTAAATGCCTAAAGCTATGCTATTTGAAAAAGAAATTAACTATGTTCCTTAGAATTCCAAGTGAAAGAAAAAAAGCCATTGCATAAAAGTTTGGAGCAGACTGATTATTGTTTAGTACAGGAAAATGTGTTAGCTGCATGCTAGTGTCTGTGCCTATAATTCAGCTCCTCTGGAAACTGAGATCTGAGGATGTAGGATCTGAGATCAGATCCCAGGTAGATAAACTTGCAAGATTCTTAGCTCAAATGAACTAGCAGAAAGTAAAAAGTGCAAGCCTGGAATAACAGTAGAGTGCTAAACACCAGGAAAAAGCTAGGGGGGAGTGTGATGCTCTAAGTTCAAGCCCCAATATCAATTTAAAAATTTTTGTAATCAGGGATCTTCAAAGTAGGGTCCACCTTCTTCAACACCTAGAAGAATGGATTTGCTCCCCGCTCACCATGTGGTCCCATCAGAGCGAACTAGTGATCCTTACAAGGTTAGTTTCCTGGATACTAAAACCTGAGCTGGGTAACTGTACTGATGTTCAGATAAAGCAGAGTTGCCAGAAAAGTTTTACAAATTACTGTCCACTAAGGCAGAAAATGCATGTTTGAAATAATCTATGTAAAAGCATTTAAAATTTAAAGGCTCACAACTGTGAATAGCATCTACATCAAACAAACCAAAAGGAGAGTAAATTTGTTTACATGAACCAGGTCATCTCAGAATTGTAAACTGAACTTTGCAAAGTTGTAAATTTAACTAGATAACAACATTTAATTTATTTTTCCTAACAGAATATATGTGCAGGAAGAATAAATATTTTCCCTCAGAACAGCGTAATAATTTATCTATCTGTATGTTTTAATGTCTCTTTTATGTAAGTCTGAGGCCTAAAACAATAAATGAGTTTTAGTTGGCTACATTTAATTCCTTTAACATTTCATAAAGGAAAAAATAACTCTATTGGAGATAATGACCAAAATTTTTTTTAAAAAGTAATATGATAGTTGATCAGGGAAGCTCAGGAAGGTACTAAGTGAGTGCAAAGAAAGGTTAGGTGCTCTGCTATTGTTCTGTGTGTGGTATAGACATTTCCTTGCTATCACCTCAATCCTGTCCACAGCAGTACATTAAAGCAGGCAATACGACTAGAATTATTGAGTGGTTTTGTGTTTGGGATCTGGTTGTTTACTAAATGCTTTTTAATGAGCACCATAATGCACTTTTAAATCTATAATTGCTCTATTTCTCCTTTTGGCCCCATACAGAATAATATTTAGGTTTAAAAAATATGACTCTTTTAACAACCAGATTTCATTCTTTAATGCTTATTTAGTTTTTGATCTTTTAAAATAATCACCTTTGAATTACTGTTAGAGCAAGATTTCTTATAGTCAACATTCTTATAAAATGAAGACTTACCAGAGGAAGCAATAATATACGAATATACTAGTCCATTAATGCAGGTACAAATCTTGAAATGAGTTTTACTTATGTCAGGAATACAATGCAAATCCAAATATTCCCCTGTGTAAAATAATAGCAAATGAAAGGAAATGAACATAAACTACTGATTCAACTGATTGCAATCAATGCTAGTAAGGATGTAGAAATGGAAGGTTTAGAAATTTTCAGGAAGGTTCTACAATACTAATCCACCGTCTCGAGTTATTTAACCTGTCGTCTATAGATGTTTGTGCTGATGGATCCTTATTTATATCCAGTAATTAATCTGCCTTACATATTTTATTATTTGTTGAATAGGGAAAAACGTTAACAGTTATAAAGCAACTTTCCAAGATCCTCATTTCCATTTAATTTTCTCTTCTTTCTTCTTGCATTTCTCTCATGTATTAGAAATAATAAGAGCTGGCTTCTGAAAATAAAATACCATGCTTTTGGCAAAATACAGTTCATAGACTATATATTTTTAAATTCTCTCACCTATACTACATTTCTTGCAATTACAGCTTTAATAAGAAAGATCATATATTTTGGTTTGTATAATTACTATTGATTTGCTTTCACTTCTTAAATATATTTTCAAAGTCACACAGTGACCTGGTGCTAATACTTCATCAAACTTATGGTCATTTTTGCAAAGTGATTTTGATCTTAGTCAGGACTGTTCATGCAAAGTGGATTAATAATCAATAAATGAAAATCCTACATCAATTGTTTTGATCTCTCTACAAGTTTAAATATTTTTCATAATAGCATATTCTCAGAAAGAATATTCTGAAGCCTGTGTTTAATTTTCTAAAACTAAATATTAGGAAAGTAAGGGAGTCTTGTGATTAAATTACGAGGTGCACGATTTTATATGGAATTGTGAATATTGCTTGTATCTGGCTTTAGAATCCCTTACTTATCAAATTAAATGCATTTGTTTTTGGCAGTACTTGAGTTTGTATGCAGGGGACTTGTGCTTGCTTAGGCAGATGCTTTACTATTTGAATCATGCCTCCATCCTTTTTTAACTTTAGTTTTCAAATAGTGTCTTGCTTTTGTCATGGCCAGCCTAGACCTCAGTCCTTCTATTTATACTTTCCACATAGCTTAAGTGACTATCAAGCACTGCTGTGCCCAGCTTTTTATTGGCTGAGATGGAGTCTTGCATATTTACTGTGTCTGGATAAGTTGTGATTCCCCTATCTTAGCCTCCTGAGTAGCTAGATTTATAGTTGTGCGCTCCCATATAAAGTTGTAGAGAGACATATTTAGATACACATTCACACACACACACACACACACACGAGGTCATCAACACATAGTACCTTACATATATAGTTCTATACATACTTATGTTTATATACTAATAGATATGTAAGTACTAAATATATTTTCCAAGGTCATGCATTTTTATTAAGATAACAGTTGTTGAAGGCTATTTATGATTTGAAAAAAACAAATGAGTCTTATCTTCAGTATCACAGCCAAGACCCAGATAGACCCAATGCTGTCCCAGCAGTGTCGCAGAATACAAAGTGAAACATAGCCTTAGGAATCATCACTGAATATTTTAGAAAATTTAATCTTTTCTTTTTCCTTGAATGTATTTGTGCAGTAAAATCATTAAATTAGAATGTGCGAATGTGTATATAAAGACTTCAGCGAGAGCACAAAATCTCTCAGAAATTTCACCTAGAGTGAGACTGTAGATAAAATACTAGGCATTTTTATGCAACGTGTGAAAGAGCTGAGTAAAATATTTACGTATTAATATACCATTGCAAAGATCACTGTTAACTCATTGGCCTTAAATTATTCACTAGGTTCAATGGTTATTATTTTTGGCTTCTGCCATCAGATCTTATAAATACATTTCTAAGATCACACACCCTATTTTTCTTTTAATCCTTTCTACCTCTTTTAAACCATTCCACCCTTTTCTCTTTTAAAAGTGAAGATTAAATGGAATTACCTGACATTCAACCATAGTGAGTTAAACACTTTTTGGAGCCACACATAGGACTACAAGTATATTACTTTTAGGAAACAGAAGGTTTTAGTTTCAACTTTAATAAATATTGTTTTTAAATGGCAATCACCACAGTACTTCTCTTGTTTAAGAACAAAAATTATCATATCAAAATACAGTTTTCAAGTGGACTTCATGATGATTCAGGATTCACAATCTTCAGTAGATCAATTATCTGTCCTATTAACATGTTGTATAAGAACTATTTAATATTAAGATAGCTAAATATTTAACTATTTTTATATGCTGACTGTGGGTTCCAAGAGCAGGAATCAGGTCGCTGTGGATTTGAAGGACTTTTGCTCAAATTTCATTTTGCTTTGAATTTAAGCACTATGAAGAATCTGCTTCCTCATTGAAGGGATAGAGCGACCTGATGAGAATAAGCAATGTAGAACATAGAAACAAGGGTCTCTTTCACCAAATACAAGTTGGGCAACTCAAAAGACAAAACTGAACTCTTGTGCTTGATGTAGGGAAGTCATTTTCCATTTCTGCTTCATTTAGGTCACCTGTGATGTCAACTAACTCCATGTTACAACCCAGGTGCTAGAAAATTGCTCTTCACCCTACATAACAGGCAGGCTGTTTCCGTTCTTGGGATAGCAGGCATTCTGAGTCTTAATGCTATCTTTCATGCTCCTAAATGTATCTGTCTAATCCTGACGTTCTTCCTCCAAATCGAATCTGCCAGCTCATATCTGATTATTAGTTTACTGGCTAACTATTTGCGAGTGTTAACTAGGTTAGTTAGCATTGCATGAACAGTTCCTCTAACCTCTCCTAGCCTACAGCCAGTACCTCCAGCCTCTAGAAATATATGCTCTTCTGGTTCAACCTCATTTCTCTTTGAGTGCAAGACTACAGACAGCCATCAAATTTCTTCTTCCTTGTTCCCTCAACTCCCACAGCCATACTCTTAAAACTTCTTTCTTGGCCCACGAATCTCCGAAATTTCCATTTCCTTCTTGTTTCTCTCAGGAGACCTAGATTCTGGTTGCCAAATGAACAGGCTGTTTTAAGGAATCTTTTCTTTTTCTTTTAACTTTTGGTGAGTGAGAAACATTAATGCTTAAGAAAATTCATTAACACATGCCTTAGGAAGCTTGAGAGGGAACACCTACAAGTAAGTATTCAAGGTAATAGTGGAAAAGCATCAAGAGGGAAAAGTAGTTGTTAAAATATTATATTAGCTTTATCATAAACCTGTAATACTAGCTTGCCTTCAGGAGGCTGAGGCAGCAGGGCTGTAAGTTCAAAGCCAGCCTAGGGTACATAATGTAACCCTGTCTAAAAAATAAAACCTAGGGCTTGGAATATGGCCTAGTGGCAAGAGTGCTTGTCTCATATGCATGAAGCCCTGGGTTCAATTCCCTAGCATCACATATATAGAAAACGGCCAGAAGTGGCACTGTGGCTCAAGTGGCAGAGTGCTAGCCTTGAGCAAAAAGAAGCCAGGGGCAGTGCTCAGGCCCTGAGTTGAAGGCCCAGGACTGGCCAAAAATAAATAAATAAATAAAATAAAACCTAAAAGTTTAGACATATGCATATATGTTTTATATGTTGTAACCATTATATTATAATTATACACTATATATTATTATATATGCCCTATATATTATACATTTCAATAAAAATATATTTCTTATATCTCAAGCTGTATTTTTGAGAGAAAGAATACTAGAGGGAGGAATAAGACTATATCTGGTGGGCTGGGGATATGGCCTAGTGGCAAGAGTTCTTGCCTTGTATACATGAGGTCCTGGGTTCAATTCCCCAGCACCACATATACAGAAAATGGCCAGAAGTGGCGCTGTGGCTCAAGTGGTAGAGTGCTAGCCTTGAGCAAAAAGAAGCCAGGGACAGTGCTCAGGCCCTGAGTCCAAGCCCCAGGACTGGCAAAAAAAAAAAAAAAAAAAAAGACTATATCTGTAACTCTAATGCATATCACAAAAACTGGGTATGGATTCCAACAACAGTTACAGTACACTTAAATATTCATACTTTCCTACATCTTGAGACATGGAATGTGACTACCAAAAATCATGACCTTAACAGGTATTAGAACATGACCTTTAGGCTATAATGCTGTCAGAAAACATTGACTTTGGAAAGGATTACTATAAATGGATTGCTCTGTCTCTAAATTTTCATATATTCATCTATAGTTCAAATGAAATATTTCTCAATAGTATTCAGCTTCATTCATTCAGATGTTATGATCACTAAACCACCACATAATTAATAATTATACTCCAAGTTCTAGGTAGTTAAGTCTACATATGCAAAAAAAACCTCCTTATTTGAATTATATGTATAATTTTATTTATGGCCATATGTAGACATATACATATAGTCAGCTTAGATACTAATATGCAGTCTTCTATATCAGAGCTTTTCTCATACTGGCTGACAATGACAAAGCTGTCATGTAGAAACCAGCCTGAGCTGAAATTTCAGGCAGTCAGTGTGAAGCACCCTCATTCTCTGCACTCCCCAATTTAACTTCAGAGAGCTCAAACCTATTGAGGACTAAGCTCTCCCCATAGAGGTAGCTTAGCATGAGAGTCAAAAGAGGGCATTCTGCTCCCAAGGTTACCACAGTGTACATTCTGGTTTTACTGCCTGTTTAGATTAAGGCAAAATATTTCAACTTGTTTCTTCTCCATCTGCAAGGTCAGATAAACTGTAAGCTACTTCATCATAATATTGAGAGGATTGAATGATGTGCTAGTTGAGCTATTTAAAAAACAGTTGTATTCATAATCAATATTTCTAATTTTTTCTCTTTACTGTAAACATATGTCTGTCTACAACTTTTATATGACTAATTCTTACTCATTTTTAGATGTTTAGATCATGTGAGCTATGGCATACATAACAATAAGTAATGTAGATAGGTTAATAAACAGTTGTAGCACTCTCATATTGGCAATATTGAATATATTATTTTTACAAAGAAGTAGTACAATTATATTAGTAGTGTATAGAAGTCTTATTTATTCACATCATTTGTCAACAGTTAAGGATGTTCAAACTTGTGGGAAGCAGAGGCGTGACTCAGGTGGAAGAACACCTTGAGATTAAAAAAAATTAGACAAAAACACAAAGCCATGATTTCAAACCAGAGTCACTTCACCTTCCACCTCCCCTCTCAAAAAACAAACAAACAAAAACAGAGACAAAGTTTGTCCAACTTTCATTTTTTAAAATGAGGTGTGTAAAACAAACGGAGTACTTTTTCCCCAGTACTAGAGTTTAAATTCAGAGTTTCATGTTTACTAGCAAAGTACTTTACAACTTGATTCACATCTCAGCCCATTTGGTTTTAGCTATTTTTCAGATAGGTACTTGCATATTTTGCTCAGATCAGCTTTGTATCACAGTCTTCCTATCTCTCCCTGGTACCTTTTGTAATATAGATGTGTACCATCCTAAGTTCAAACCTCATTATTGCAGAATACTACCATTCTGAGTCTTTCACTGCCTTCCTCCAGTCTTAACCTCCATTAGTCATTGACCTTATCATCTGTTTGCAGATATTTCAAAGGTAGCATTGTTTGTTGGTCTGTTTGTCTAAAGCCTTGTTAATTCTCAAGACCTATTGGGAATACATCCCTAAGAGGAGACTGACATTTCCTTCTGTCAGAAATCAAAGAAGTATACAGACTTGAAAGTTCTCTGGCTTCCTTCATGGGCACTGGCTTGCTATAGATGACTTGATTTGGGGTATGTTTCAGCTGACCAAAGGTGACTCCCCATATTATTGCAATTCTATGGCTTTGCTATTCAACAATCCCTCATTACTTCTTACATCTGATCAAAGTTCTACCCATGTTCCAGTTTCAGCTAAAGATTTTGTTGAATTAAAATATGCTGTAATTTTTAACAAAGTACATCCCAGAAAACTGGAATATGTGGTATGTAGGAGGAGGTGAGGCCAAAAGGAGAGAGTAGATGATCGAAGAGAGGAACGGTGAGCAAATACAGTCACAACATTCAATGTGAAATGGAATATAAATTGAGTAGATAGGTGGAGAAGAGAGAGATGGTGAGAATGATGAATGATGAAGGTGTAACATGCATTGTACTCATAAACTGACATGTTGCATAGAAACCCCTTTGCACAGCTACTTAAAGGTAATAAAACAAATAAAAATAATAAAAAATAAAATTTCTTGTGAGATTTCCTTTATATCTTCTGGGTTCAGAAATTATTCAGGTGTATTTTATCAATACCATAGTGTATATTGGTGTAGGCTTCTATTCAGAATCTTTGTTCAATGATATATAGTCAGCTTTTTAACTCATCTACAATGTCTTTAATTTCAACTACAATATTTCTACTTGGAGGTGTTATAAATAGAGCTCTCAAAAATCTTGTTTATGTCGAATGATCACTTGCCTTTCACAGTACTTTCTTTGCCTTCTTTTACTGATTTACACATACAAAATATATTTGCATCCCTTATTTGATTAGGCAACATTCTGCAAATGTGGATGTGCAGCTGAAGGGTTTGCTAGCTCACTTACAGTGTCTTGAAGTCTTTACTTTATAACTTTCAAAAACGGTTAGGTTTTACTTGTGTCTTTATTTGTAGGTGCCCTTTGTGGCCTGAGTTTGGAGTGATTTTCGCTACAGGGGATTTGTGTTGACTTCTTTTCAAAGGCAGAATCACTTTCAACCCAGGATTACTTTAAGCTGAAGTTTCCACTTGGTATTTATTGAAGTACACAGGTAGGGAGAATTCTAGTTCTGAGCACTTTGAGTGGAACCCTTAGGGTTAGAATTTTCTGAGGGGGTATTTTGACTTTGTTTTGTTTACCAATTGTATTCTATCATCAACTAAAGCCACTGTTCCCCCTATCTCTGTCTGCAGAAAAGGCTCTCTCAGCTACTTACTAAAGACAGGGGCTACTTGCTTTGCTATAATTACATGTTCTTGTATCTGGCTTCAAAAGTTATACTTAACTACTTTACCAGTCAGATACATATGAAAATACTTACCCTGAGTACTATGCCCATGGTTTTTATTTTCTCAAAATAAAAATTTCACTGTGATTTTTTTTTTGTAAAGAAAAGATTTCCCTGTGAGCAAGTCTAGAGTAGGTTTCCCTATAACTCTGCACGCGCACATAATTCTAGGCTAAACAATTGCACAATTGTGTTCATATAGATATTCTGAGCTAAGGTGAGTATAAAGACTGTTTTTCAGTGTGGTTAACAGGGTGAGTTGTGGGATTTTATTCACTCTCCATTACTTAGCTTCACAAGTCACCATCTCTGTGAATTTGCTATGGAATCTCTCCAACCTTCCTGGATCCTTCATGTCTTAAAGACAATTATCCATAGCTAGACCCAGTTCTTAGTGATCCTGTTTCACCAGAAACCTCAAAGAGATAACCCAAGAGCTCCCATGGCATATTCATTTATTCTATGTAACAAAACTGAACAAAATAAAAGCTATGTGTTTGGTTCTAATTGAGCCTACCTGAGCAAGTATATTTTTTTCTAATTGGAATGAAGTTTGCTGCAATTATGTTGTACTATAGCTCATATATAAGGCAATTATATAGATTTACATAACAAGGAGTCAAAAGATCATAATTTAGGGAAAATACAAAACATAGAAACTTCCAGCTGCCCCTCCCTCAACACACTGGTCTCATATATTTTATATAATACAGATTTTCAATGTGTAACAAGTTCATATTTTGTGACACCTGATAATTAGGATAGCATTTCATTGTGTGAAACACTTTTAAATTGCAACAGATAGAAGGAAACCAGGCGAGTATTGTATGTTCTGTTAAGGAGCATGCTGATCCATGCTGTCTACTAACTACCTATGGGGTTTTGCTGCCATTCTCTCCATTAATCATGTTAGACCTGGGTTCTAAGAAAGTTGACAACTTCTTGGTGACAGTCATAGAAAGTAAAAAATTATAACTACAAATAAAACATGATACAAAATTACTCAGCCCCCTAACATGTTTTAGCTCTTCATTATGTTATGCCCATGTCGCGAGGAGACCACCAAGAAGACCACCGAGAGCCAGACGTTCTGAAATGCAAAAGCAAGGCTTTATTCAGGAGAGCTGCAACTTGGGCCTTGTCCTAGCCCCCGACACAGTGGAGGTTAGGAGGAAGGCCACTAGCAGAGTTTCACATGGGTATTTAAAGGAAAAAAATCACAAAGTTACATAAACCAGGTGCAGGCAGGATTGGGGTGTGAGGACAAATCTGATTGACATGAGCCAGGTGCAGGGTTGGGGTGTGAGGACAAATCTGATTGACTCAGGGCTAGAGGTTCTTTAAAATTGGTCTGATGACATTCCAGGGTGGTCAAAGTATCTGGGACATTCCCGAACTGGTTGGGCCATCCAGGAAATGGGTTTTTATGGCCAGTTGGTTTATTCTTAGCATAACACAAACAATAAGATGGTTGCAGTTTCAAGATGGAGTTGTCCTAGTCTTTCATTTATACAACAAATCAAAAGGGGAATAAAAACAGATTTTTCTGCCAGGTGTTGGTGGCTCTCACCTAATCTCAGGAGGCTGAGATCTGAGGAAAGCAGTTTGAAGCTTGCCTAGGGCAAGAAAGAGATGAATATCTCCAATTGATTACATAATTTTTTTTTTAAATTAAAAACCCATACTAAAAAACAACTGGGATTTGAGCTGTGGTTCAAGTCTGCTGGGGTCCTTCGCCCCCAGTGCTCTCCTGGCCAGCAGGAGAGGCCTGGAAGTGCACCCCGGCCAAGGTGAGCCAAGAAAAGGTGAAGAGTCAGCAAACGGCCAGCACCCAGCCCCCCTTTGCCGGAGGACAATCAGACAGCCCGGGAGAAAGTTCTTGCAGTCTCAACTTTATTCAGGGAGGAGTCACACTCTTAAGGGTCAGAGAGTGGCAAGAAGAGAAGGGGTGTATCACACCTAGCTAGGGGCTATGAGAGGTGGCCCGAGCTGTCTATCAAGGGTGGAGGGCCGAGGGACCACCCTAAGGGGTGGCCTAATTCACTGCCCACAGGACTGCCTCCAGGTTCACCACCAGCCGCCATCTTGCTACACGTGGTCCCAAGGCTGGGAGGCAGGGCCAGATAGAACCCGGAACCCTGAAGGCAGGCGGGGCTAACCACCCCTTCCAGGTTGTAGCGTTTAACAGCCAGCAGCCCCAGGGCTGGGAAAACAGGCGGGGCCAGCTAATTGCCTCTTAATGATGCAAGGCGTGCCCCACACAAGTGGTACACCATTAGCCTCTAACAAAAGAAGTTCAGGAACAGTGCCAAGGCCCTGAATTCAAGATGTAAGCATAGCACAAAACAAATGAAACAAAGAAAAACAAAAAGAGAATTTCTGAGAATTTAAAAACAAGAACACCCCACCTATGGTAAACTTTTATAGTAAAATTTGGTATGTCTTTACTCTTTGGTAAAAAGAAGACAAAAATCCTTTGAGTCTACTTTTCCTCTAAATTGTCAGTTGATAGAAGGAACTAGAAAACAGAAATGAAAGCCACATTTATATTGTTCAGGCAATTTAAGGAAGATATTTTTTCCCTAGAATATAGCCAATATTTCTACTAAACAATCTCATCTACTTAAATTGAGAGGGACGTTTTTAGAATATGACTGAAATACACACACACACACACACACACACACACACACACACACACACTCTCTGTTGGAGAACCCCATGACTCAGTTCTAAGACACTGGTGGCAAAGGAGCCATGCAGTGTCATTTAAATGTGTAAGTGGCATGATAAACTTCCCACTCGCCTAAGAATAGTTATCCCAGGACCCTGTTATCTCACAACCCCAAGGTAATATATGATAATGATACCACTTAACACTAGTGCTGAAATAAGAAAAAAAAATGTAAGGAAAAGCTTCAAGCATTTTAACTAGAAAGAAAATCAAATTAAAATATTAATTTACTGATTAATATAACATTAGCTGACCTATTTTCTCCAGCTTGTTAAACAACAAAGACTTGTGAAGCTAAATAACTCTCTAAAAGATAAATGTTTAAAGAATTCCCAGGGAGATGTTTAGCTCCTTTATAAACACCATTGAAGATATGCTTTGCATATTTCAGACAATTTCATGCTTTCTGTGTTGCAACATCCTATTTGCATTTGTTAATGTACTCCTTAACAATTGGGATTTTCAACACATTTTTACCAGTATACATTAATTACACAAAGGGATTTCATTGTTATATTTTCATAGATGAATACAATAAGCAAATGAATTGGCTCATTAGGATTTGATTAGGAATTCCCCCTACTTCTTCCCAAATGAAGACAAATAGATGTCAGTTTTGTTATCCTTAGTAATTTACTATAGAATTATGAGACTTCAACGTCTTTTAAGAAAATAAATCAAGCTATATTTGGACATTTATTTTCTTAAAGGACTCATAAATAGAGATAATATTGATTCAGAAACAGAAAACAGAAGGCTACTGTGTATCTGTTCACAACCCAGGGTCTCAACAATTTAAGTTGGTTTCAAAGATGTGTGTCAGAAGAAATGATAGTTGACTGGGCTTTGGGGCTGAGAGTTAAGTTCCTAAGATAATTCTGTAACTAGTTCTATTAGTTGCTACACCATATTTTTCTTTATGTAGCAAAAACAGTAGAACAAAATTGCTAAATCTTCCTTGGTTTCCAACATGTAAGCAATTTGATCAACTAAGACAGATGAAAACTCATTCTGATTTGCTACATTCTGATGACTATCTAAAGAAAATACCATCATATTCTTGGAATAATCCTGTGAGGATACATTGAAAGAATGTGTTTGTATGGTGTTTAGTGAGTAAGGCTGAGATCCTAAAGGTTAACATAGGAGCTGGCACAAGTTTCTGGAAGTAATAAAAAGAACGTCTAAGTGATTTATTAGGTGAATTAGTTAATAATTATTTTGGTAACTGATTAATTCATTAAAAATGAAGCTACAAGTAACTTTTTTTATCAGTATTGTGGTCTGAACTCAGGGTCTGCCTTTTTCTACATAAATGTTCTGCCATTTTTTATGGTTCTATTAAAATATTATTTTAAAAATTTACTTCGGCTTCTTGTTTAGATAGGGTGTTTCAGTTTCCGTGTGAGACTGTCCTCTGGCTATGATCCTGGTACCTGCAAAGAAGCTGAGAGGCCTTGCTAAATTTTTGCCTAGGCTGGCTTGTGGTTAAAAGCATCAGTAACATAAAGTTGTAGTCGTTTTCTGACAAGATTATAATAGCAAATTTTATGGAAATCAGGCAAAGACCCTAATATTTAATGTTATTAGGTTCCCTGGTTTCAGGCTGCTGAGGTAACTTCACACATGGTCAATGTGTGACAAGATGTGCACAATTGGTTCTTGGGAATTCACAGAGTTGAATGGTGTCCTTTTACCAGGTTCTCTTCTGAAGTCGGTACAGGTAACTAAGAAAGGTTTTCGGCATCTTGCACTGTAAAGGAGATGCATGTCCCAAACTCAGTGCCACTCAGCCATGCCAAAAATCCAGGATATATAAAGAATTCACCTGGACACATGGCACATTTGCACAATTGAGGAACAAATGCTGATGTTCACATTGACTTTAGTGACATAAATAAGGAATTCTTTTGTCTCTTATCTAGAATTCTGACAGCATTGATGGAATAAATACAGGCTAAATTACAACTTAAAGAATGGTAAACATCCATTTCTATATCCAATTGATACCTCTATGAAATTATGATACTAATTAGTCCATTGGGTAATTTTTACTTGGTATTTTTCACTTGTGTGATGTGTTTTTATGAAATTTAACTTCTACAAGCAATAATGCACAGAATATGAGAACATTCAACTCTACAAGTGTTCAGGAAAATTTGGATACTCTGACCTTCAAAATTTTAGGAGCCCCCTCCATTAATACATATGGATATATTCTTACCAAGTTGAAGATCACCTTTTATTTTATTTTTTATTTTTTATTTTTGGCCAGTCCCGGGGCTTGGACTCAGGGCCTGAGCACTGTCCTTGGCTTCCTTTTTTTTTTTTTGCTTAAGGCCAGCACTCTGCCACTTGAGCCACAGTGCCACTTCTGGCCGTTTTCTAGATATGTGGTGCTGGAGAATCGAACCCAGGGCTTCATGTATACGAGTCAAGCACTCTTGCCACTAGGCCATATTCCCAGCCCATATTTTTTAATTTTTAGTTTACCATTTCTTTTTCACTTCAACTTTAGTCTCCGAGTGCTGGTAATTCAGGCATTTACTACCGTGGTTGGTTGAAGGCTCCTAATTTCCAGAACTACATATTTGTCATGATAATTGTTTTAGCTGATAGGGTTCACTGTAGAGAATTTTTGCTTAAACTTCCTAGAATCAAAAACATACTCATATAAAGGAGAGCACAATTAGATGACTCAAATTTCTGATTGCCAGAAATTTGAGTTTACCTGTAACACCTCTGTTGGGTTTACAAAGGATTGGGAACAGATATTTCCCTCAATTTTTTTTTTTAAAACAACAACAACAAATCCCAAATTATTGTTTTATGTATATCAACACATACAGAGTTCCAACAGAGTTCCATACAGAGTCCCAACAGATCTTATATATACAATCTTTTGATTGAAAAGTTAAAATAAAGTATGAATGATTAACAAAAATAAAACAGTTTTGACATAGATTTAAGGTGCTCTAAGAGGGCTATGCCCTTGGTTATTATTCTTTATCACTTCATACTCTGTAGTAAATGAACAAATACAGTTACATTTTCAATGAATATTATAATTCTCATGGATGTTCCTAAAGACATTAACATAATATACTGTTTCTCTAATAGACTATAAAACATCAAGGTCTTGGTAACACACTATAAGACACAACTTTAATAAAAATTGTGCAGGCATTAATTTCTAAAACCACTCAATTCAGACCAAGAGGAATTATTGCTAATCAAGTAATGTTAGTTAATGGTACTGTGAAAATTCTTCATTTGTCTCATATTACCAGAAGTAAATACACTATACCTAATTATATGAGGATAATACAATTTGAAACATATTAGCTATAACATATTAGAATTTTATCCATTTTTCCTTAGTATTATATATTATCCTGAGCAAGAATCATAGTAATTTTAAAGAACATAATAGCAAATAAAAACATGGAACAAAAAAGTCAAGTGTGATAAATATTGATCTATTTTATTATTTATTTTTCAAATTTTTATTTTCAAACTGATGTACAGAGAGGTTACAGTTTCATACGTTAGGCATTGGATACATTTCTTGTATATTGATCTATTTTAAACTCCATGATAAGTTTGCAGAAAGTTGTTTTTCCATTTTGTCTCTTGGCTGACATCATCCTTCACACTCACACTCAAAACCTACTTGAGTTACAAGAACATCTTTTGGTGTTACAATATAATCATGCCCTTATTCCTATTAGAGATCGTGTCATGGAAAATGATGCCCAAAATGTGTCAAATAAAACTTTAATATTTATCTCAGTTGCTTATGATATACATAAGAAATGCTAGTTTGGGGTTTCTTCTCTATCAGAGTCTCTCTCTCTCTCTCTTATCCTCCTGAAGCTCTACTATAATTGGATTCCTCTGTGTTAATGGCAGTTGGCTTTATGATATCAAGTCCTAACAGAATCTACTATCAATCTAAGATCTATCATAAGGGGAAAATTTTGAACCAGGATTTGAGAAACTCACAAATGATATATTCCAGAAACCAATTAAAATAATTTCCAGAGGAAACATAATTCAGAAATTGGTCTATTTATTATTTAGACACCTATTTGAACATTTTGATAATAGTTCTTTTACTCTACAGAACCAATCCTAAAGATTTGACATTGTCAATCCATTTTCCATATGAGAACTCTAAATCCCATGTGGGGATGGGAAAGCCTAGGCTCGAATTCACACTGTTCAAAATAATATCAAGTAAGATTTTAGGTTTTATGATTTCTCCATCTTTTTATTGTGCTTCAATATGGCTAAAAAGAGGGTTAATTAAATTCTTGATCAAGTCTTTTGAGGCATACAGACAGGACTTAAAAGAAACGATTTACTTTGAAAAACTACTTATTTGATGTGGAAAACAATACACTTTTGTAGAATAACAATATTTTATTATCAGAATCCTTACTTTCCAAAGAGTTTATTACAAATTTCCAAGGAGTCCAAAACATCAGTATTACTGGTGTGTACAAATGTACCATTAGCTGCCCCAGCTTTTTAATAGTTGAAATTCATTTCCCAAACTTCCTCCTCCCAGCCTGGCCTCAAGTCACAATTCTCCCAATCTTCATCTTATGAGCAATTAAAAATAGAGGAATGATGGGGCTGGGGATATGGCCTAGTGGCAAGAGTGCTTGCCTCATATACATGTGGCCCTTGGTTCGATTCCCCTGCACCGCATATACAGAAAATGGCCAGAAGGGGCGCTGTGGCTCAAGTGGCAGAGTGCTAGCCTTGAGCAAAAAGAAGCCAGGGACAGTGCTCAGGCTCTGAGTCCAAGCCCAGGACTGGCCAAAAAAAAAAAAAAAAAAGAATAGAGGAATGAGCCATGAAATGCAGCTAATATGTCAATTTTTAAAAATTCTTCTCAGACCTGGTGAAATTATGAAACATAGGCAGACTACATTTAAGATGGAATACAACCTTAGAGAATTTCATCCCTTCATGAAATTGTCTATAATGTGTTTTGAGAGTTGCCTTTTATCTGTTAGAGAATAATATATATCCATTTTTTTTCTTCAACAACTTGTTATTTTATTGAGATATTTTTGGTGAAAATTTATAATATTTTTATTTAATGTGTCTTATGTAATAGAAGCAATCCTATTTATAAGGTGGATTTATATTGGCTTTGTGAAAGAAGATTTGAAAGATGTATTCAAGACAATTTTAGGTGCTAAGGAGTTCTGTTCCCTTTTTTGTTCTTTTTAAAAAATTCGGGTTTGAAAGTAGAAAGACTTGCAATACTTAGCTTTAGTAAACAGCATTCTAACGAGTACCATTCATATTCTTATGCGACTATATACTTTTAAATCAAAATTACCTTATCTTACATAAACCAATTCTGTAAAGTAAAACAATAGGGAGTGTGCAATTGAGTCTATTTTGTGAGTGGAGTTTATAGGTTTTCACTAAACTTTTAAATTAAAAATAAGGTAGATTCCATAAATCTCAGAGGATTTGTTTACATTTTTGATAAACATTGGAGTGAGAAAGGTAATAATAGGTATGATGAGTTTTCATTAGGAAACCACAGTGAGACAAAGCTCAGAGACATCAAGATAGAAGAAGTAATGCTTCAGATGAAAAGTCTGAGAAGATCCAGTGTATATTCAGACAAATCTTCCTGGCAGGTGAGTAAACTTAGTTTTACTCAAACAATCAATGGAACTCGAACAATCAATACACTTAGCTTATCAACAGACAGATGGTTTTAAATGTATAACAACTATCAGGGTACTCAAATTCCCTTTTTGTTATGTGAATTTCGGTGCTCCTTTAGACCACATTGCTCCTCCCTCTCCCTTTCCTATTTTCCTTTCTTTTTCTCTTCTTCTTTGTCCTTCTCCTTCCTATTCTTCCTCCTAGTCTTCCTCGTCTTTGTCATCTCTTCATTCTTGTTTCCTCCCCTTTCCCTTCCCCATCCCTTTCCTTCCCCTTTTCCCTTCTCTTCCTCCTCATTTTTCTTGATTACTTTTTTCTTCTTTGTCTTTAGCACCTGTAGCTATTTGCCCAAAATACATTAGTTTTAAAATTATGATTTTATTATCATATTATGTTCAACTGAGCAGGGACCCATTTTGCCTCTACTGAAGTAAAATTTTATAATGTCATTTTACTGTGACTTATGTTAAAGATAACCTATGATTCTAAATATATTTTAAGGAACATTTTTACATTATTCTAGGAACTAATTTTATGACTTGTGACAAGAAACAGTTGTATGTCTATTTTAAACTTGGTGCCCTGGATATTTAAACAGGGTAGTTAACTCAAAGAAATCCTTCTTCATAACCAGTCTGAAAAGACAGGCTTAAACTCCTAAAATTATTTTATTCTGGTATTATTCTCATACCTTTTCTCCTTTTTTCTTTCTCTCTTCTATAACTCCCCCCACTTTCAGAATTTCTGATCACTTCTACCAGAACTTCTTGTTTTCTTTTAGATTTTTAAATTTTTATTGTAAAGGTGATGGACTGAGGGCTTAGAGTTACAATGAGTACATTTCCTATTGAACAGTGTCACCCCCTTCCTCATTCTTTACCAGTTTTCCCCTCCTGACTTTCCTCACTGCTCCCCCTGCCCACCCAAAGTTGTATAGATCATTGTCAACACAGTGCCTAGAGGGTTTCACTGCTGAATTGGTTCATCTTGTGTCCTATCATTTCTGTGCTTCTCTTTCTCCTACCCAAATCAAATAAAATTATACACAAGACAAAGGGTGTAAAATAATAATAATAAAAAAAAACTGCAACAAAAAGGAATAAACCAAAGGAAAAAAGCAAGAAGAAGGAATGAAAAAGGAACCACAACAATACAGTAAGAAACTCTTTTTTTTTTTTTTTGCCAATCCTGGGCCTTGGACTCAGGGCCTGAGCACTTGGCTTCTCTTTGCTCAATGCTAACACTCTGCCACTTGAGCCACAGCACCAATTCTGGCCATTTTCTGTATATGTGGTCCTGGGGAATCGAACCCAGGGCTTCATGTGTACAAGTCAAGCACTCTTGCCACTAGGCCATATTCTCGGCCCCAATAAGAAACTCTTGTTTCCATTTCTTTGAATTCATTTTGATAAGCATCATTTATGTGATCACATACACATATCTATTAAACCCCGTGATACTCTCCTAAGAATATCCTTCTTTGTTTTCACTGTGTGAATGTTTAGACTGCTATTTAATTAATCATGTCCACGTGTAATTATTTGTCTTTTACTATCCATTGGTTTTACTTGTCGATTTATAGGTACATTGTAATTATTACAAATGAGGAAAGCTATACAGTCTATGTTTCTTTGGGTATGGCTTATTTGCTTACTATATGAATACACAATTGTTACTGCACACCCATTGGTCAACGTTTACCCCTGCCTGACCTACTCTGTTCTCCCCAGATTCTGAAACCACCATTCTACCACTGACATTTCCGAGGTCACTTATTTTCAGATTTGACTAACCCCATGCAACATTTGTTCTCTTTCTCTCTCTCTCTTTCTCTCCCTCTCTCTCTCTCTGTGTCTTATCTAATGATAATCTAGTTCTATCTATGCACCTGTAAATGATAGGATCTTCATCCTTGAGTATGTATATCCATTATTTGACTGGCATTTTCTCCATTTCTTGGATAATATAATAAAGAAATGTAGACATTTCTTTGACATACTGATTTTATTTGTATTGGATTATATATATATATTATATATATATAATATATATATAATATATATTATATATATATTATATATATTATATATATATATATCCAGTAGTAGGAGTGCTAGATTATGTAGTGTTCTATTTTTTTTAATTTATAGGGAATTTCTATACTGCTTTCCACAATGGCTGTACTAGCTTACATTCCCACCAAAAATATGTTAGCAATAGATCTCTCTTCTCTTTATCCTCACAGTGCTTATTATATTGTCATTTCAATAATCAAAATTTTTACTGAAATGAGATCATATCTCCATATGGATTTGATTTGCATTTTTCTCATGATTAGTGATAAAGACTTCAGTTTGAGGAAATGTTGGGCTCACTTGATTTGTATCCTTCATTTCAGGGATCACTTTCCTTAACTGCCTGATAGCCAATGTCTGGAAGATCTTTGTAAAATACTTCCTTTCCTCTTTTACATTTGTTTTGGTTGAGAAGGCAAATGCAGTGCAGGCTATCTTGATCATAAGCACGCATCCTCCCATCATTATATTGTAAATATTCCATGAGTGGATTGCTGGGATTGCAACACTAAGATGGAATTGGTTTGTCCTTGGACCTGGAAAATTCATATAGGTAATTCAAGGAACATGCATTTTAATGTGATTAACAAAATATATCCAAGATTCCTAATGCATGTGCAAAACTCAGAACCATATATCTTTCATCTTGTTTAGGGTGTATGTGAGTTAGAAAAGACAATTTACTTATAGAGCTGTAAGTAAGAGTTAAAATTCTGGACTTGATTTGGGACCTGCTAGTACTGGTAAATTGTTTACAGTTCCTGAAGTCCTGTTCATGTAATCAATTCAATGATGACAGAAACCTCTTATATATCTTCTGAAACCACTGGCAAATTTGAGATATTAAACATGAAGATCCTTTTGTAAACTGGAAAAACAATATCTTAGACATATGTTATGCTATTGTAAACCTTTGCTTGGTAGCTTTTTCTAAATTGTTACTTTGGGGCTGGGAATATGGCCTAGTGGCAAGAGTGCTTGCTTCATATACAAGAAGCCCTGGGTTCAATTCTTCAGCACCACATATATAGAAAATGGCCAGAAGTGGCACTGTGGCTCAAGTGGCAGAGTGCTAGCCTTGAGCAAAAGAAGCCAGGGACCAGTGCTCAGGCCCTGAGTTCAAACCCCAGCACTGGCCAAAAAAAAAAAAAAAAAATCTCTAAATTGTTACTTTGCTATTTTTTTTTCTAACCCAAATGAGTCATTTGTGCATAATAGGCTTTTGAGGCAAGGCTCTTAAAGATAAATATTTGGGTGGATATTCAAAACTTTACCTAGCAGAAAATATTTTCCAGGTTTTTTTTTTCAAGTTTACAGAAAAGTTTTTTAAAACAATAATTTGGCACAAGATATAAATGCAGAGACATTTTGTTGCATTGCCCTTTTGCTAATTTTTAAAAATGAAGATGTTGGAGGTGTAACTACTCAGGAGACTTAAATCCAGAGGATCACAATTTGAAACTAGCCCAGACAGAAACATCTGTGAGACTATCCCCAAAGTAACCAGCAAAAAGCCAGCCTGGTAACATTATTCAAGTAGTAGATCACCAACCAAGCAAATGAGATACCCTGAGTAAAACAAAACTAAAAAAATAATACATGGCTAGACGACGATGATGATGATGGGTAGATGGATGGATAGATAGATAGATGATAGAATCATATGATTACCTTCAAAATTACTAAGTGTGCCTCCATCTTTTGTGTATAAATTCTATGTATGTTGGGACATTTAGATATGCTTGGCCATGAGACCCAATAGTATTTTTGTATGGTGGAAGTACATCTGATGACTAAGACAGTTATATTTCAAAAGATTTATATCTGGTTCTAGAAGTATAATCACATGAGTACAGAGCAAGTTCTTATTTGTGGTAAAGACCACTTGTATCAGGACTACTTCACAGTCAACTACTTACTGTCAGACTAACTTGATGCATAAATACCAGAAGAAAGCTGCAGATACTACACTCCTTAAGCTTGTCTATCAGAAATGTTAAATGTCATAGTGCATAATTTATTAAGCCTTTAGCTCCTCAGCACAGATCTGAAGGGATTAACCTATACAGCCAAATGTTTTATCACATCACAATACATAAAATGTATTTTTAATTAATAAATGGTCAGTCTATTGCCTTCATGAATGTAGCTAGAGAGTTCTTTAGTTTGGATCTTTTTAATGAGTTTTAAAGGCATTTTCTTTTCCTGTGCACTTTCACAACAGAGTTGATGCACTTAATTCCTGGAATAGTTTCTTATTTTGTGGCATAATCTCACAGTCTCTTTGGTATTTTTCCACAGCACTATCAGTATGAAAATAACCATGTTTCTTCATCTTTTAAGATGGCATTCATTACTCTTGAGCTGACCTCACTGACACTAACCTATCTGAAAGTCGTAAAATTAGTGTAATGCAGTTCCCTTTAATACACTGAGTTTATAAAGGTCTGAGTTAACAATTTACATTAACAAAGACTTTTTTTTAAAACAGAAAAGTATTGTAGCTCTCTATAGTCCTGAAAAGTGAGGTAAGCACATGCAACAGGAAAACAGCTTTATATAGATGTTTGCAAAGGATCTAAGTTATTACTTACCCTATTAAGGCAACTACTGAATTTGATTGTCTATTTACAATTGGAATCAAATCAAATTTAGTAAATTTAATGATACTGACTGATTACCTTTTCCAGATTTAAAATTAGGATATTTATTTTATGAGTTTGATGTTAAAAATGTTACATTACAACATAAACTATTTTAAAGTTATTTTTTGTTTTTTCCCTTTATAATCATGAAAACTCCTGCCTCAAATTCAAAACTGAGTTAAATGAAAAGGGAGCAATTATTATGCCTGAGTTTTCTGTATCATGCATTATATTCCTTTTTTTTCTGAATTGTGTTGTTTTTAACTGGAGATTTAATATGTTTTGGGAAAACTTATTTTAAACATTCCTTTTATATCATCTACAAGTTTCAGTCACAGACTGAATAGTTAAAAATCAAGTATTTTTCTTTCATAAATAACCGTATTTTCATAATCACTTTGTTTCATAAGGAGATTATTCCTTCTCATGGTGCCCTATCATGTCCTGATTCTTAACATTCCAATTTTTAAATCCAAATACCAAAGAAGACAGAATGTCTTACAATGAGCTCCATTTTCCAGATTGATGCACCTGAGAAGCATTTTTCCTTATTTAATATCCCTTACTCATTTCCTCTCCTGTTATAAGGATAGCACAGCTGTTTATCTGGCAATTATCATTGAATCTATTAGTGAAAATGTCTAAATTAATCATAAAAAGACAAGTACATCACATAGTAACTGTGCTGCAAATACAGGACTTTGTGTATTTCTGTCCTTTTCCTGAGCTCTGCATGGGACTATTGGTTTTGGGATCCTGTAAACTTTTTTCAGTTAGAGAAAACTATATGCATTTATTAGTATCTACTGTTCAATTCTCATAAGCAGATGATTGGCTTTATCAATACAACTGTTCTTACTTTCATCTATAGGATGCTTCTGAACAGTTAAAAAGACGTGGTGTAACTGGGAATTATGGTCGATGGTCATAATCAATTTAAGTAACTCACTCAGAACTTTGACAGACTCAGTATAATGCTCACTAATAAGAAAGTAGATTATATTCAACATCATGAGAATTTTTTTTGCCTCTGTAATATTTGGGCTGTGGGCTCTCTATAAACAGGGTTGGAGTGCCAGTAAATATGTCAATTTGACAATTAAAGAAATGAAAAAAAAAATAGAATTAGGAGTCTCCTAGAACACCAGGTTGTATCCTTAATCCATTAATTCAATTATATAACACTAGAATTTAGATTATCCAATTTAGACAAATGAGGATAAGACATGCTTATCCCATCTCTCTCTCTCTTTCTTTTTTTTTCTCTTCCTAGACTTGAGGATTGAATTTAGGTCTGGACACTGTTCCTGAGTTTGTTTTTGCTCAAGGCTAGCACTTTACCACTTGAGCCACAGTACCACTTCGGCTTTTTTCTGTTTATGTGGTACTGAGGAGTCGAATCCAGGGTGTTGTGCATACTAGGAGAACACTGTACCACTAAGCCACATTCCCAGCCACAGACATGCTTCTTGAAAGAAAAAAGGTTTTATTCATTAGTTCCCAATGTAGCAGAGGCAACAGAGACATAAAGGTGTGAATTACAATAGAGGTATAAATGGTATCACTTTGATGGGTTCTAGTGCTGTGAGATCACAGAGTACTTAAGGATCCATATTGGAACAAAAAGACAGGAGTGAATATTCTACCACAATGGGTAAGGCCATACATGGACTAAAAAAATCCATTAAATTAAAATTGAGAATTAATATCTATTTACATCTGATATCCTCTGTAGCAATCAAAAATGGAAAAATAGGTTGTTTAGACATAAAGATAATCTTTTGTCACATATCTCTAACAAAGCTTGTTAACATAGAACCACCTCCAACGTGGAGAATTCTCTAGATTCAGCCTTCAATTGTGTGTGTTGTTGAGAGTGGACATCATCTATCCTGTTTATTTAGCATCTTTGATGGTAACTGAGAAAGTAGAAGAACCAAATTTTTGCACATTAGCTTTAGTAACTTTTTTTCCCATATACATTCCATAGTTATTTTGTTTCTATGCTTCAGGTCCAAGTTGACAAATGAAATTGAGTCTATAAGACTTGTGATAGAGTTTAATAGAGAATAACATGGGTGGCAAAACCATTTTAGTCATTCTTCAAAGGACAGTGCCTCATTGGAACTACATTGAAAAGGACTAAGGACACATGGCTTATCCATTTAGCAATGAGTAGAAGAGGAGTACAAGAACCTTGCATTTACTGTAGAGGAGAAGCTAAGTGTGGCAAAGAATCGGGCCAGTTTGAATTCCAGTATGAACTCTGTCACTTACTATTTACTATTTAAAACAAAACCACATTATTCTTTCTGTAAAATGAAAGTGATATATTGCTACTTTAAATGTGCTTGTGGTGTCATTTAATGGAGATCCATAGACAGTGTTTATCAGTGCCTAGCACATCTAGTCACAGTCAACCTCAACTTGATATGAGATTAAAAGCAATATTATTTCTAAATGCTAGAATGCTGTGTAGCAAAATTATTAATAAACTTTTAGGAAGTGCTAAAATGAAAAATCTAGCAAGCATACTTTCCCAAAGAAAGATAAAAGAGATAGGAGACCCTTCACATCATAGTAGTTTACTCATTCATTTATGCTATAAATACTCATTGAGTGCCTACCATATTTGAGTGCCTACCTAAACACTTTGAATAAGATAGTGTGGTCAAGTTTTGTCCTTGTAGTATTCTTCTCAAAGCCATGTACAGTCACATAATTTAAACCAATTTACAATCAATGTCATGCTAATACTGAAAAATAAATAGACGTTCTATACCTTAGAGTATTTTGTTTGATGTTATAAGATTATCAAATCTATCAAACTGAAGATACATTCAAAACAGCAATAAATGGTTTCAAATTTATTGAAATTTATGTCAAAAATAATTAACTAGTTACTTCTCTGATAGAATCATGAGATGTGGGGTTTGTAGAGAGTAAAATTGTAATTTCTCTAATCCTCAAGGAGGAGCTGAGAAAACACACTAAATTGTTTTTACAACTTAAATGGCAATGACATATGTTTGTTGAATGAGTTTGGGGGAAAATTCTAGATTCCAAATTATTGCCTCTGCATGCTCATTGATCCTCTTTGATATATTTTTCTAGAGGTTACTAGGATTAAAGGTTTCTAATGGCTTCACTGCTTATTATTCCATCTGAAGAGCAGATTGGGTTTACTGTTACTCACTTCTAAATTTAGATGAACATTGAATGTACTGTTTTCTAAGAAATAAGCTAATGGTATAGAAGTTTATTGCCAATTTAACTCAACATAAATACCTTAAAAAATCCAAAATCACATTTTTTAATGTAACAGAGGGCCAGAGGATTTTAAACCTTTACTGTAAATAAGCATTTATAAAAATTATGTTCACTTAGGGGCAACAGCATACTTAAATATTACAGTTTGGCTCCTATTAAATAGGTGTTTTAAAAGGAATATCCAGGAATAATTTCTAAACATGCTCTTTCATTTCAGCTGATGATACACAGATATTGATACTGACTTTGTAAATTCCATTTATTAAGAGGTACTATTCGAATCCTAACAAGAGAAAAATAGAGACTTCAATGTTTGTTACACACACTGCAAATAATAAATTCAATTATTACTCAAGAAGATCAGGTACAGAGCCCAAAAGAGTCATCTGAGTATGAATCTAATAAAATTACAAATGATTATATTATTAACATTGAAGTGTGGTTAAGACAACTAGATGAACCCTACTTGTAAATCAATATCAGTTACAAACCATCCTGATAAGACAACTAAACTAAAGTCTGTATTGCTGAAAAAGGAGTTTGCCCTAGTGACAGATCACTGCTACAACATCTCTTGCTATTGGGTGATGTTTACCATATGTCCCATGATTGATCATCGGACTTAATGAGTTCTTACAAGCAATTAAATAATCAAGAGTTCCTGCTGTTACATGGCATAGCTTGATAGAACAGTGACAAATGAGAGAATATCTACAACCTAATCAAAAGGACATATTTCCTTGGGAACAAAATAATATTATCCACCAGTGCAATCAAAGGACAAAAGAACATAGAAAGGACACCAACAGACTGAGATAAATTATATCCTCTTTTCATTATTCTGACTGCACAGTTTCCAATTATTGGGCCCTGTTAAGAAAGAAAACTAGGCTTGTTACATGTGTTTTATTTTCAATATGATGTTGGATGGTACACACACGGGCATACGTGCTCGCACTCACACACACTCACACACACACACTTTCAATTTTTTTTCAAGGGTCTATTGTTAAAATTACTGGAAATGTAATGTATTCTTCTATCTTTCTGAGAAAAATGCATCAAAGGACTAATAAGCATGCCAATAAAGTTTCTTAGGTGGAACTTTGTGAGGTGATTTTCCTTAGAAGGTCAATGTAAAATGTGATTCTACTGAACCCCTTGGTACTCAACCCATGTAAATGAAATACAAGTTTGTTTTTGTCAGTTAATCTGTAGATGTAGTCACAATAAAAACTATCCATTGCCTTTGAGGAGTCTGTGAATTAGTATTATTTCTCCTCAGTCTTT
Source organism: Perognathus longimembris pacificus (assembly GCF_023159225.1). NCBI lineage: Eukaryota > Metazoa > Chordata > Mammalia > Rodentia > Heteromyidae > Perognathus > Perognathus longimembris. The sequence continues at coordinate 96,309,789 of NC_063162.1, read as the reverse complement.
GTTTATAAATTACAGATAAACATATCTAACATATGCAGTATTTTATGGTATAATTTTACTTATTTCTCATATTGTAAGGGAACTAGGTAAGTCTTATTTTCTTAAATTCTGATGAACTAGGAATTTTTAGTTTCACTCACTACAGCCCTTATGGTCCGGATTTTACTTTTCCCATGTATGCTCTCCTAACACTTAAGTAAATAAGAAAAATAATAAGAAGTATTTATTATGAACTATGCAGACATAACATATTTGCTTATTTTACTAAAAAGCTCTGATCACATATATTACTCTCCCTCTTTTGCTCTACTGAGTCACAGATTTAAAGAGAGATCAGGAGAAGATTCTAATTTGGCAGGAGGCAGATTTGGAACTTGAATACTTGTATGAGAGTTTCAGTTAGCCTTGGGGTAAATAAGTATTATTAAATTGCATATGTCTCTTGTTTAATTTGACTCTCACCTATCTGCTTAGCAGTGGGAAATTTATACTCTAAAAATCTTGATTTCTTCTGTTAACAAAAATGGAACTCATAGATAATTTATGTATGTAATATGTGTAGAAAATGACTTTGGCCAGTAAATATTATTGTCATTTATTAATTTATTTGAATGCATATTGGGTGCTTATTATGGGCGAGGATATATGTGCAAGGCACTTCCAGCCCTCAAGTATTTCATATTCAGAATGAAGGTCATCTACAAATAAACACTGCCCTGAAAGGAAAGAATAAAGCTTAACCCTTTGCTTCCCGTGAAAAAGAGGCTAAGACAAAGATATAATACAGAATAACAAAAAAAAAAATCTAGAAATTCATTTGATTTGAAATTACAAGGTAACAAGAAGTTCTTTCTTCTAAGCCTAGCATCTAGGTGCCTAGAGTTCAAAACAGAAATCGGTTAATGTGTAATGTAATTAGAAGCAATAATAATAACACAAGAGAAAATGGAAAAAGACAATCAAAACTTTTAACCAAAAGAGAACTATTTAAGAAAATTCATAAGAAAAATTTATTTGTTGGAAAATGAAAAAAAAGATGGAAATTAATTAAGAAAATATTTGGAATAGTAAAATTAAATTTTCCACAGGAATCAAAAGTAGATAGCTTAATCAAGCTGGCTCAATTTTCTCATTTTCTGAAAATGGTCCTCAACATGGAAAACTGATAAAAATTTAGTTCTCAATTTTCTACTGCAAGCATACTAAGCATACTAGGGGTATGTCCCAGTACTCACTATTTGTGCAAGCTCTCTAGGGACTCTGATAAATGCTACCGACTGAGAACCATTGCTTTTTATGTTACAATCCATTTTTGTCTAAAGGAAGAGTAACTAATAATAATTAGTATACCCCTTACATAAAGCATGTCTTAAATTCCAAAGCTCAACATACATGTTTTTAACACATTAACACCAAGACAACTTTTGGAAGCAATTTGCTGCAATAGTCATGATATATTTCAGTAGTCTTTTTTTTTTTTTTTTTTGGCCAGTCCTGGGGCTTGGACTCAGGGCCTGAGCACTGTCCCTGGCTTCCTTTTTGCTCAAGGCTAGCACTCTGCCACTTGAGCCACAGCGCCACTTCTGGCCGTTTTCTATATATGTGGTGCTGGGGAATCGAACCCAGGGCTTCATGTATACGAGACGAGCTCTCTTGCCACTAGGCTATATTCCCAGCCCCTATTTCAGTAGTCTTTGTGAATTCTAACCTACCAATTTCCTTCTTAATGCTTACCTGGCAAAGTAGACAACAAGTAAGTTCATTGAATGTTTCTTAAGAAAAAGGCAGTTCAATATCTCTAAGGAAAATTATATCAAATTAGTGTTAAAAAGTGTACCATTGGATGGATTGGATGGATAAATGAAGAGTAAATGCAGTTTCCTCTCCAACATTTAAAATGTCTCAGACAAGGTTCCACACTAAAGGTTATTGATTTGTACAGCTTCAATATGGAGGAGAAGGCAATATTTCACCATAGATAGGAAACAAATGTTAACGCTACCAGCTCTTGATTAAGCACATGTGGGTTTTTATTGTTCTGCTTCTCTGTATCAGAGTATTCAATCCGGGCTACTCGTTCTAGTTACAATTGATGGCTGCCTTCGGAATTAAAATAGATATGAATGAACATTTGTTAAACCTATCAGTATTGCTAGGTAGCCTCTTTGCCTTTAGCTTCTAGTAAGGACTCTTGTTACAGGGATTTCCATTAGCTTGATGGAAGGAAGAAGACTGTGCAGCCTCTCAGATTAAGGCTGGCAACCTCTAGAATAGAACTTGAGCAAACTTCAATTGAGTAATCTTAAAGAATACATTAAAACAACGTTTATCAATATATAAATATAATAGTCTTATCATCATGTGATCCAAATATTATAAAATAAGTGTATTATAAAATAAGTTTCCTTGTTCACAGATGACATTCTACCACTTGAGCCATATCTTCAGGCAAACTTCTTGCTTATAATTTTGCTATCCTCTGGATCTCAGCCTCATGAGTAGCTAGGATTATAGGCAAGAGCCACTGGAGCCAAGATATTTTAGAAATAGTACAGAGAATAACAGTTCATTCCACTGCATACGGTGTTGTTTATGTTCAAATGATTCATATATTGTCTTAGCTTTCTTTTATTTTAAATTTTTATCATAAAGGTGAGGTACATAGGGGTTGTATTTACTTGTCAGGTATTGAGTACATTTCTTTTTTAACAGTGTCACCTCCTCCCTCGTTTTTTCCCCAGTTTGTCTTAGCTATCTAATACATAAAATTATAATCAAGAGATGAGATGTGGACTTTACGAAGCTATGTAAAAGTTTAAAGAAGGAAGTTATCCAGATAAAATATTAGGGAGTTTTCAATGACTCATCTCCAAAGAAGGAAAAAATATAACTGTAAGACACCTGAAGATAGAAATATAGAGGAGTTTTAATAGAAAGAATATTCTATTACATAATCTCCTAAAACACTTTACATGTGTGTTTAAAGAAAAGTAGTTCATATATAATAAAAGCAGTGCAGAGATCAACAGCTGGCACTAAATAATATTGTCTTTATACAATATAAATGAAAGGTAAACTAATAAACTTCAGTAGCATTAAAATCTTGGAATCTCTCAATAAGTTCACAAAAATTACACACCTCATTAAATTCTACATAGATTGCAAAGTTAGCTGTAATGCAAAAACAGGCAGACAGTCTGTCTCAATATTATTACAGGAAGGGTTGGTTAAATTAATAGCTTTGCATTGATTAAAAAATCTTGCATTTTACATGTTCTTAAGTTGGTTCCCACCATTACCTTTCAATAACAGAATGAGCCTTTAGAGAAATGTGGTTATATTGAGCTACTAAAATACAAAGGTAGGCAAAGGAAAATGTTTACTAGGTCCTATTATTGTTTCCTGTCATAAAATTCTATCTATATGAAAAGAAAAGATGTTTACATCCATATAGCCCTAGTGACATTTTAATGCTTAGAATTGCCTACTGCTAAAAATGTCATTAGTGTGTAGTGATAAGTAAGCATAAGGTATTATTACTCTATCATATTTTCCCTAAGGTAATGTGACATCTGAGAGAGAGCACATGATGAAGCCACTTCCATCTTGTCCACTTGGAATCACTGTCTACTTGGAAATGTTCCCTTACAAGAAGACCTCTCAACTGCCTTTGCATGTATTTACTTAGCTCTTTTCCACATTTGCTCATTTTTAAAAACATGAAGATTATGTAATTTGTCTGGAAAGATTTTTATTATGAATTGAGATTCACATTTATCTTGTTGCTTGCTATTTTTTTAAAATATTAGTATCAGTGGGACACCAGGATTTTTTTTTTTTTTGCGGGGGTGGGAGGGCTGGGCCTGGGCCTTGAACTCAGGGTCTGAGCACTGCCCTGGCTTCTTTTTGCTCAAAGCGAACACTCTTCCACTTGAGCCACAGTGTCACTTCTGGCTGTTTTCTATATATGTGGTGCTGAGGAATCGAACTCAGGGCTTCATGTATACGAGGCAAGCACTCTTGCCACTAGGCCATATTCCCAGCCCATCCTTGATTTTTTTGACACACAGAATCCTTTATTAATTCACTCTTCTTTCTTTGAAGTTTATCAGTAAATAACTTGCCTTGATAGTGTCATCTATCCTAAAGTATATATTTGCCACATATAGCTAAAATCATTTTAATCTCAAGAGGTTTCTTCAATCAGCATTGATGTAGAAATAACATTATTGACGATAGTCTTATATGTAGCATTGGTGTCACTAATGAGTCCCAGTCACTAATTCCTTTAGTTAAACATGATATCATGTCAATAATCTATCTGTGGGCTCTTCAAAAACATTAAAACTAATTTTTGTTTTAGTCATTCTGCAGTCTTAAAAATATTCTCTCTGTATAAACGTTTACAATTTATTTCTTCTTAATATTATCTCTAATGTATAATTTCATATAGTTAAACATGTATAATTTCATATAGTTAAAGAAATTTTTCAACCTCATCTATTTTTTTTTTTTTTTGCCAGTCCTGGGGCTTGGACTCTGGGCCTGAGCACTGTCCCTGGCTTGTTTTTGCTCAAGGCTAGCACTCTGCCACTTGAGCCACAGTGCCATTTCTGGCCATTTTCTGTATATGTGGTGCTGGGGAATCGAACCCAGGGCCTCATGTATATGAGGCAGGCACTCTTGCCACTAGGCCATATCCCCAGCCACAACCTCATCTCTTAATACAGCTGGAAAACACAACTTCTGAAATCAAAAAATAGTTCAACAGGGCTGGGGATATAGCCTAGTGGCAGGAGTGCCTGCCTCAGATACACGAGGCCCTAGGTTCGATTCCCCAGCACCACATATACAGAAAACGGCCAGAAGCAGCGCTGTGGCTCAAGTGGCAGAGTGCTAGCCTTGAGTGGGAAGAAGCCAGGGACAGTGCTCAGGCCCTGAGTCCAAGGCCCAGGACTGGCCAAAAAAAAAAAAAAAATAGTTCAACAAATATACAATCTATTCCTTATTCAATAAAAACATTCATTTATAAATATATGTATATTCATGATACTAAGAAAAGATAAAGTATATTATGTTTCACTACAAAAACAGTTAAAGGCAGCAAAATCAGCAAACAGAAAATATTGACATGTTTTGATGTTAGCTTGCTTATTTTTACATAATTATACTGTATAATTACAAACATATTTTAGAAGGTATAATTTGATTTTTGAGAAAAATCAACATGTCATTTCCTTTTTTTCAACCATATGCTTTGTGTAAGAGGATGAACTATAACCTGTGACACTATTGCTCTATTGAGGATGTTTCTCTTCCAATGTGGTGTTCTTAAATTTCATGTATTGGGTTGAATAGCATTCACTCAAATTTATATGATATTTAAGGATTACATAAGAATACTCATTATTACAACCCGGTAACATTTGAGTTTAATGACAAATATCACTGCTAGCTGGAGGTTAGAGCATATGTCAAATCCTTAACAACTTACGGTCACAGAGTTTATGATGACCTTGTCTTTTAAATTGTAAGTAATCCTATGCATAATTGATATAGCCCATGAGGCAAAAATAATAAATAAAAGCCTGACAAGTCCACAAAGAGGTGAACATGACCTTCATAAAACTGAAGCCTGTTCTTTAAAAAAAAAATATCCAAACCTTTATTTTGTTATCCTATTTGTAAAAGTTATTTCATGATGACATTTGGTACATCCTGTTAGAAATTCAAACTCTGAAAACTTGACATTCTGTAAACTTTGCATTTATAGACTTTCTTCACTTAATAAAAATTCTGATTAGTTGGCAGGTTTTGTTTATTTTTATTTGCCTAAGCAGTGACAACGTAGACCTGAGGTGCAAAGGCACAACTTGAGAATTATTAAGTTATTTGTTTCTCCTTAGATCATCACTGTGAACTTTAAAAATATCTATAAAATATTCTAGTTTAGTAAAGAGAGAGAGAGGAAAAAAAGCTAATGTGAAGTACCTATATTCACAATACTTCATTTCTGCTCATAACACTGAGTACAGTTACTGTAGAAAGATTTTCATTATAGTTAGCAAATTAATCATTAGAAAGTATAAGATAGAGCTTCTTGCCAGTGTCTCATGCTTGTTATCCTAGGTATTCAGAAGGCCCATCCAAGAGGTAGTCCAGTGATGGTCAATTAGCCTAAAACCCCAGCTACTTAGATCAGAGATAACACTGACCTGGAGTGGTATTTGTACTCTAGTCACAAATCTGATATTGGTTTGTTCTATCATTAAACCAAGTCCTTTTTTTCTGTCAGGGTTTACATTCCTGAAGAAGGTTTTGAAACATTTTAACACACTGAAACCCTTACATATCTACTCATGTGATCTTTACAAACATCTAGTTTTCTGGTTTGGAGAAAATAATTTTGCATGCAATTTTGAAAAATACTTTGCATTATTTCCTAACACCCTTGAAATTGCAACATTATTATAACTAGTTGATTTTCTGATGATTCTGAATCCAAAATTAGACATTTTAAATAAACAACAAAGTATCATGGTGGGAAAAAAAACCAAGAAATATAGTGACACAAATTTATGTCTGTAATAGGAAGTGATCAAAGTCTACCTATATTAACTAAATACCTTGAGTTTGTTTTGCAAAAGAAAATAACTTCTCATCAATATACTAATTAAGGGAGAATAGCAATAGTCACTATAAAATTATCAAACATTTACTGTAAAGTCTATGCTAAGCAACATGGATGAGTTATCTCATTTAATCCTCAGAGAAGCCCCTGAAGTATCTCTACATTTGTTCATTTTTGGATGAGGAAACTTTGGCTTAGGTAAATTAAACAGCTTGCCAATAAATATGTATCTAATAAAGAGTTCAGTCATAACTGACATAGATGCAGGTCAACTGATTTCAGGATCAGTACTGTGAATAGCTGGTTATTTCTTTCCAAAGTGTTCTAATTGGAAAAATTTGAGATTTTCGCAGTGAATAGAAAGATCTGGAATCAAAAGGAAATACCATCGTAGACTACCAAGGCAGATAGATCACCAAACTACTGAAATAAAAACAAAAAGCGCCTAAGAAATAATGTATATATTAGCACCAGCAGCCCTAACCTCAGCCAACCTTTCCTAGATTGAGTCCTCTAATATCACAATTCCTATGACATATAGGAAAATCATTCATTGCACTACTACAAACAGTGCTTTAAATTCAAGAGCCCTTAATACATATAACCCATTGAATTAAATACATCTCTTAATGAATGGTAGGTGAACTAGATTTTAGAAAAGAGATTATGATGGGTACTATGAGCAAAGAATGAATAGAGAGATCACATTGGCAAAAATGGAATGAAAAAAAGAGGAGGCCAGGTGTGCCTATGATGAATGAAATCCGCTTTGCAATTGAGCACTGGGCTAATCCAGAAAAGAACAAGTCCATTATGAAAATCAAATACAAAGGCAAAGCCAGTATGAACATACATACATTTTTTTAGAACTGTAATATAAAGACCTTGGGAATAGAGGTCTGTTCCCTAGATGGTTATTCAGATATGACTAACAAAAGAACACCATGGAAGCTTTAGCTGTGCAGCCACTTGTGATTTACTTCAAAAAGCTTGCCATTCTGTATTGTGATGTTCTCTGTCTGGCTTTGCAGTTCTACTAGCCAGAGGGTCAAAGATAAAGACCACTTAAGAATTATTTAGAAATGAAATGGCTACTAAAAGGGATATAGTTGTATGTTAAAGAGACACCAAGTTATTTTGAATCAACTAAGTTAGTTAAAGGAACAAGAATAAATGAATACAAATATGAGACAATATTCTGGTAGATGCAGTAATTTCAGAATCTTATGAAAGGCCAATGAGAAAGTAGCTTGCTGTCAAATCCCTGTCATATGTGTACAGCCAAATAGTATTTAATTTGCTTTTTATTTGAATACATCAAGTGAAAGATAGTGTCTTAGGGCCAAAGAAAAGCACATTAACTCTAATGGTTCAACACAAAGGAAAATGAAAAGAAAAACCAAGGTGGCAAAGCAGCCATCATAATCAAAACAGACATTTCAAACATGCAGTGATAAAGACCGAGAAATCAGAAATATAAATGTGTCCATGGAAGTTAGAAAAACAATTTCAATGAAGAGAAATAAATGAAAGAAGAAGGAAAAAAAGTAGAAATAAAAAGAAAAACATGATCTTTCTGTATACATAAAGAAGTAACAACATTTTAAGAAAGTTGCAGTAAATGCATGAAGATATTAATTTCCATTTCTTAAAGTCATATGATTGAAATTTGAGAAACTCTTGTAATTAGTTAAGATGATCCAGAGAGAACAAACCAAAAAAAAAAAAAAGAATGGATAAACAGATACACATACAGATAGAGGGGATTTACTGAGTAAATTGAAATGTTTATAGATACTGAGAAGTCCCACAATAAGAATCTCTAAGATAGAGTATCAGAAGAGTCAATAACAGAGCTCAGTTTAAGTACAAGTTTCAAGGTTCCAGAACCATAAAGACACTTAACCCCATGCTAAGTCAGTTGATGATTATATTATTTTTACTAATATAGGTTTCAATCATTCCTAAAAAGCTGGGAGGCTGCCAGTGTAAGCCTTAGAGATCAGAGCTGAGCAACTTGAGATTCTTTTTTCTAAGGGTAGGAAAAAGGGTTTGAGAGGGAGAGAAAAAGAACAAGAGGGAGGAAGAGAGATCAGGAGGGAGAAAAAGGTAGGGGAAAGAACAGGAAGATAGGAAGGAAGAGAATTCCTTTCTCTTCTGCCATTTTGTTTTGTCTTGACCCTCAGATCATTAGATGATACATGCCCAATAAAGTAAAACAGATTATCCTCCCTCAGTCCATTAACTTAAATGACTATCTCTTCCAAAAACATTCTCACAGACATACATAGAAACTGTTTTATTATCCCTTAATTTAGTGTGGTTGACACTTAACCATCACATGCTCTGTGCACCATTGCCCATTTTCTTAAGCCATATTTACTGTCTAAGCAGATATTAACAAGGTGACAGTTATGCTTAACATGAGAAAACTCACCTGTGTATAATCTAAAATGAAACTAACCCCTTCCCTCAAAGTGGGGCGGGATTCATGGATAATGTTTAGACTTACCTTGATATACTGTAATGTAAGAACGTAAAGTAAAATTAGCAATTAACATATATAAATTAACATATATACACACACACATATATATGTATATATATATATACATATATATACACACACACACACACACATATATATATATATATATATATATATATATATATATATATAGCCAAATAGCTGGTTGATTAGTTCAGAAAATTATGTCCTATCAGGGCTCAGAATTGTTGTCTACTTGACACACAAAGTTAGCAGTAGGCAGGTCAGTCTTGGTAAATCTTCTATTACTGTCACCATAGCTATTTTGTCCATGACTGCATTTGGTAATAATAACAGGATTGTATGGGAAAGAAGGATGATTATTATTCACTGAACTGATCAGTCCATTCACTTGATTATTAAAGTCTTTCTCTGATGATGTCATAACTGTTGGTGTGAGCATGCACTAACAACAAAAGTATTTCCACACCTTTCATTTATTGAGAGGTCTATAAACATTTCTATTCCTTCAGCTTATTTCTCAATATATTAGAAGCTAAGATACCTAAGATCAGGGAAATGAGAAGTTCCATGCCTGTTGAAGATTTGTTGCATCTGCACACTGGAGGGAAGTAGCTTGTTCCTTCCAGATATTTTATAGAATCCCTAATCCCATTCTTTTTTCCAATTTTTATTACTATTTTATTTATTTTCTTTATTGTCAAAGTGAAGTACAGAGGGGTTATAGTTTCATATGTTGGGCAGTGAGTACATTTCTTATCCCATTCTTGAAGGCAGTAGTTTCATATGTTGGGCAGTGAGTACATTTCTTATCCCATTCTTGAGGGCAGACTTTCATGATTAGCTCTTGACGTAATGAATCTCCCAATAATCTTATTGAGATTAAAATTTCAACTGAATATTGGAGGACACAATATTTTCTCGGTGCTCTGCGTTTATTTATGTCTTTCTTTATTTTAGGAGCTAGAACACACAATTTTGTCTTGGCTCTGGTTTGTTCCATGGCAGCTTCATCAGATTGTTCACTAGATACTATTTTCCCATGCTTTATTTATCTACAGAGATGTCAAAATTGATCCTTTCTCACAATATTTGTTAACCACCCCCTCTTCCCTGCATTCATGGTAGTCAAGGTAGAAAACTCCAGGATGAAAAAGATTATATATAGTCTTTTACTCACGAAGTTTATATGTTGTGCTTAACAGCGTTACATGTTCAAATAATAAGTACAACAGAAAACAGAAACGAGTTTTATAGAACTTAAAATACTCATCTATTCTGAGGATATTATAAATCCAAAAGATACAGTTGATGTAGGCTAGCCAAAGATAATAAAAGATTTGGATGTAAAAATATAAAAAGAAAAGAAAAACTGAAAACTGAAAGACAAACTGAAGGACAAACATGAAAACATGTAAGAATAAAGTACATTTTAAGAAAACATTGATAAGAAATACAATTTGTAAGGTAAAACTTTACTAGAGATATCTTTGTACTTCTTTAGAGTTAATAATTTCTTCAGATTATGTATATGTTTAAATATGTATAATTATATCTCTTAGTGAAACAAATATATAAAGTACATTGTACATATAATTTTCAAAGAGGTTAGATGAATACTAAATTTAACATATCTGAATTGTCTGGAGAAAGGATCTTTGAGAAATTAATGCAACGTACTCACTTTCAGGGATAATTCAGAACCATATGGAAAATAAACATTGTAACTATGACAAAGTCCTTCCTGTGTTTGCTACATGTAAGAGGGCAAGGCCATAAGTGTTCATGTACATTACCCCAGGAGGGCAGTACCATATGTTCACACGTATGTCACCTTTCTTGGCCTTCTATATGGAATAAGGTCCCAAGGGGTATGGTGAATGGGAAAAGAAAAAGCAACCACAGTATGAATATGAGAATGTCGGCATTTTCCCTGTTGACAGATTTTGTTATGCCATCACTTCAGTTGGCAAGCACCCAGAACAGCTGCTTCCCCCAGGAAAGGTCTTTGTAATACCACAAAATCTCCCCAGTGAATGTAGATGGAGAGAAGGTGATCTGCTCTCTGGAAGTGGACTATGTCTTTTTGATATCTCATGAGAGAAAGATAATAATTATTATTTAAGACAATACATTTTGTACTATTTTGTCATTGCATTCTGATAGAAATAGATGTCTATTATCACATAGCTGAAAAACCATTTATATTAAAAAGGGAAACAAAAATAAATAAATAATTAAAAGAACTCTATTAAGTTTGCCTCATTCTGATTTGAAAAACATGTCAGTGTTGGTTTTTTTTTTTTTTGGAGGTTTAAACAAAATGTTTTATTTCAATACTGAACAAATTGTCAGGATACTTGAGTGTTCTGAGAATGGAATGTTTTTGGATAACACCGGTAGCAAATCGAATAAAATTTCTAATATAAGCCTGAGACAAATAAGTTACACTTAAGGAATTCCCTTATCTGACATGTTATAGTTTAGTTGCAACTTACTTTAGACATAAGTATTTGGAATAGTTCAAAAATAAATAACACATATATAAAAATAGATGCAGCAAATAAAAGTACATTACTGTTAAACACATTTAATGGAAACAGTGACGGATAAGTTCAAAGGTTTTGCTTTAAAATAAAAAAAAAACTAGTGTTTATATTAGAGATGACAGTGTTCCTTTTATTTCTAACATAATATAAGACACTCGACACATTTGTCTTTTTTGTGTGCGTGTGTGCCAGTCTTGGGGCTTGAACTCAAGGCCTGGGCTCTGTCCTTGAGCTTCCCTGCCAAGGCTAGCACTCTACAACTTGAGCCATAGCTCCACTTCCGGTTCCTGCCTGGGCCGGCTTCGAACTGTGATCCTCCGACCTCGGCCTCCTGAGTACCGGGATTACAGGCGTGCCCCACCAGCGCCCGGTACACGCATGCATCTTTGAAGAATATGCTCTGCCCACTGTGGGAGGTTGACAGGGACACGGTCCTCAGCCCTCGGGCGGGTCACAACAGCAGTAGGACAAGTCTCAGGATCATCAAGAAGCTTAAACCTGCAATCAGTCCAGCTGGCTTTACCTTCTTGGACCTCTTGAATCTCGTACCCATCAAAGTGGCCAGGAAAAAAGCTGCATACCGTGACGGCGTCTCGCTGGTCATTGGAGAGGCGGTAAACGTCGTAGGCAGACAAAAGTCCAAAAAAAAAAGACCCGCAAGCAGAAACACAATCACGCCTTTCCGCCTGTAACTCCAAATGCTTTCCAAGATCACCACGGCTGCATAACCAAACCCAACCAGGTCCACATTGCATTGGTGAGGGTGCAGTTCTCGAGCACTCACTGCAGAGGAAAGGAGGAGGGAGAGGCCTGGAGAATTGCAGAAAGGCGGAAGCGAGGACCCGGTCCCGGAAGTGGACTCCGGGCAGGTGCACTGGGTTCTACCGGGCCTTGCTCCTAGGGCCTGGCCGGGCTGCCAGTATGTACGCATGCGCGGCTCCTCCTGGCCCCCATGTCAGTGTTTTTTAAAGCTCAAAGTTGATGGCTGGAAAGTTAGCTTAGTGGTAGAGTGCTACCTAGCATGCATGAAGCCCTGGGTTCCATTCCTCAGTACCACATGAACAGAAAAAGCTGGAAGTGGTGCTGTGGCTCAAGTAGTATAGTGCTAGCCTTGAGAAAAAGCAGCTCAGGTACAGTGCCCAGGCCCTAAGTTCAAGCACCAGGACTGGCCAAAAAAAAAAATCTAAGCTGATTTTTGTCCTGACTTGTGTATGTATCAAGGCAGTACTCATATGATTGTTTGCACCACCATTATGTTCTGTCACCCCAGAAGTAGTAGAAATAAGGAACAATGTTTCACAAACTCAGCTGACAAACACATGCACAAAGTAAATCAGCATGTTTCACAGGCTGTGTAAAGATTCTAGATTTGCAGCCTGGTTTATTCATGAAGAAAGGAGGCATCAGGAACAGCTGAGAACACACTGCAGTGCCCACGGGAAAAGATATTTTACTTCTAACTGTGGATTCTCTGTAGAGTCTACAAAGATAGGAATTTATTATATAGTAAGTAGTTGGTGCTTTCTAAAGTTATTTTTCAAATATATTTTTATTTAAAATAAAAAATATTATCTGTGCTTAGATTTACTAATTCATGAGCACGAAGAGAATGTCAAAAGGTTCTTAAGTCCAATTTCTACTATTTCAAGTAATTTTGATATAAATATTAGTGTCATTTTCTTCTCTGATTTCCTTCTTATTTCTACTTTCATGAGGAAGATTAACCAGGATGAATAGCTATATTTAATAATAAGAATTATTATTACTTCACAAAAGATGAGTTTGAGTTTCAAAGTAAAATATTTTTCTTTGCTGTTTTAAGACATATAATTTGTGATTTATCTATGGGAAGTCTTCCATTGTTAGAAAGCTTTGAATTAGTAGAAAAGCAAATTGGAACAATTATTCAGGGAAAGTTTTAATCCTTTATTTAAATTAAAGTCAGTCCAAAAGTATATACGATTCTGAAATTTAATGCATGTGTTTAACTCTATAAAAATGTATGGTTGTTGCAACAATTGAACTTCTTGATCTCTACAATATCTACATCCATCTTCTTTTTACCTCACTTTCTAAACATTTGGATCATACATTCTGCCATATATCCTATAAAAGTTTTATAGTTTTGCTTAGTAATGTCATAACCGTTTTAGTTTATATGAGTACTCTATGAAAACAATACCTAACAATGTACTTCTCAGAGTATGTCCCCACCTGTGAGGCAGCAATAAAATTTTGAAAAGATAACACAATTCACATAATGAAACTCAGATAGCCAATGGGATTCTCATGTGTATTTGCTGGCTGTATGATACTGAGCTACCATGTGACATGTGGCACCAGCTGCACTGTGGACAAGAGGACAGGAGCATGCAAGACACTGTTACATCACACAACCTTTTGCAGTTCTGCCACTGAAGTCGGACTGGCTGGCATATTTGTGTGCCAGAGTAAACAGAAAACTACTTTATTGATGTCATCAGAACCTCCAGATCACAAACAAGTGACAAATAACAAAATTATTCTTCGATACTTTCCACTTACTGAAAGTAAAAAGGTTTTAACAAATCCTTATTAATCTGTATTTTTTTCTTTTCATAGATGAAATGAAAACTAGTTTTTGAAGTTAAAAGGTGTTCTTAGGCCTTAAGATGTATAACATAAATGTTTAGAAAGTAAGGCGTAAAGAGGGAAAGGGGATTTATATATTGTAGATATCAAGAAGTTCATTTATGAACTTAATGAGCTTTATGAAGTTAAACATATACAATGTTTCAGAACACCTTACATACTCTTGGTCTGACTTTAATAAAGAAAAAGACTAAAAAGCATTTGCTGAATGTTTTTTTCCAGTTTTCTTCCCTTTTTCCCCATTTTCCTCCCTCCTGCCTTCTTTCTTTCTCTTCCTCCTTTCCTCCTTCTTTCCTTCCTTCCTAACTTCCATAATTTCTATCCATTTTGAAATTAATAATTATTTTCTTTTAATTTAAATGAATCGATTAAAAACTATATAAAGCTAAATGAAGTTATACATCACTTAGCATATCTTACCCTGCTTATTGTTTAAAAAATTATTGTTATAAAGATGATTTATAGAGGGGTCACAGATACAAAAGTCAGGTAGAGTCCATTTCTTTTTGGACAATTTCATCCTTTCCCTTGCTCTCATTCTAATCCCCCTATACAACTTGTATAGTTCTTTTTTTAACATTGTGTCTAGCGAATACCACTGCTGCATTTGTTTACCATTTGTCCTTCCACTTCTGTGCTCCCTTACTCTCCCAAAGACAGATAAATGAACAAACAAGAATAAAATAAAGAAATAAAAGAATAAAATAAAAGATATAGAAAACAAAAAGAAAAAACCTTTTGGTCCCACCCTCCTTATTAATCTAATATATGCAAATGAATCTCCTAGAACACTTCGTGTAAGTGTAGATCCAAATAAATCCATATATAATTTTAAATAACTTCCTTAATTTCTATAGCCTCTTATAATAGTATAAACTTTAGTGCTATTTTAGTTGAATTTATTTGTACTTTTCACTTCCATACTGTTTAATTTAGATTTATGCATTTTAATATTCTCTAACAGGAAATTTCCAGTTATTTACTCCCGATTTGAACAGTTTTACAAGCATTAACTTTCTGGACATAATGGAAAACAGTGTAATCACTAGCCTAAAATAATTATTTAAATGCCGAATACCATTGCATCTGCAGTTTATAAATCTGCATACAAGTGCTTTCTACAAAGAAACACCTTTTGCTAAGAGAAGATGAAGTCAAATTATTCCTGCTTGCAGATGACAGACAGTATTCCATTTATAGAAAAATCATAAGACTTCACAAGAAGACTATTAGAACTAATAGATTAAAGTTTCAGGATACAAAATTCACATATCAAAATCAGTAACCTATTTATATACCAAAACAAATCGCTGACAAAGAAATAACAACAGTAATCTCATTCATAATTGCTACAAAACTAATGAAAATACATAGGAATAAATTAAGCCAAAGAAGTGATGAAACTTCCACAATTAAATGGTTTCACATGTGTACACACACACACACACACACACACACACACATACACACACACGGAAAACATGAAAGAAAGGAAAGTCCTCCCATATTCATGAACTGAAAGAATCAATATTGTTAAGATTTCCAGGTTGCCTAAAGCAATTTACAGATTCAAGGAGTTCTCTCATCAAAATACCAATGACACTCTTTACAGAACTAGCAAAACCCCTAAGATTATGTAGAAGAGTAGCTACAACAAAACCACAAAAGTGGAGACATCATAATTCCTGCTTTCTGCACACACAATGAGCTATAGTACCCAAAGCAGCATTAATACTGGGCTCAGCAGAGAGACACAAAATTAAAGGAACAGAATAGAGACTCCAGGAATAAAGTCCATGTATCTACAGTCATCTGAATATTGATACATGTACCATCAAAATGCATTGGAAAAACAGCATCTTTAATAAATGGTGCTGGGAAAAGTGGATATCCATATGCATAAGATTGAAATTTGACCTCTGTTCCTTGTAAAAGTAAATTCAAATCTGACTGACCACCTAAGTACAAGATGGAAATACAAAATTACTATAAGAAAACAGTGGGGATTAGTGTAATCAAAATCATGAAACATCCTCTTACTAGTTACAAAAGATACCATCACTGATTAGAATATAGGAAAAAGGGAACTTTTATACATATCTGGTAGGAATGTCAATAAGTTGAGCCACTGCAGAGAACTGTTGGGAAATTCTGCAGAAACTAAAAGTAGAGCTATCATATTATCCACCCATTCCATTTCTGGGTATATATCCAAGGGAAATTAAATCATTGTGTCAAGGAGTGTTTTCATTCCTGTGTTTGTATTATGGTTCAAGCCTCAACATTCACAGTATTGCAAATTTAAAGATAAATGGACAAAGAAAATGTGTCATATATTCACAATACAATATTATTCAGCCATAAAGAAGAATAAAATCCTACACTTTTCAGGAAAGCAGAACCTAGCACATTGTGTTAATGAATCAAAACACAGCAGTATGTAGGTACCTCAAAAAAACAACAACTAAACATAGAACTGCTCTATGGTTCAGCAATTCCACTCTTGGGCATTTATAAAAAGGATCTCAAACTAGAATACATAAAGCTACCAACATAACCATGTTCATTGCAGCACTATTCACCATAACCAAAGTATAGGATTATCCCAGATCCCTCAGTGGATGACTGGATGAAGAAATATATACACACATACATACAGTGTGTGGTTGTGCATGTATGTGCAATGGAATTTTATTCACCAATTAGAAAAAAATGATATTGCATCATTTGCAAAGTGTTAAAAGAGCCTGAAAACATTAAGTGACGTTAGTCAAGCCCAGAGAAACAAAGGTTGCACATTTTCTCCCATTTGTGTAAGTCAGAATTTATATATATATATACATATATATGTATATATATATATGTAAATATCCAGGATGGTGTGCAAGTGTATATTAAAGTATTAATTGAAGCATAGTAGACTCAGGGAAGAATTCAAACAGTGCAACTCCTAGAAGGGAAAAATCATCTTCCAGCAAAATAAACACCAAGAAATGGTGGGGTGGGGACAAGGGGGAGAGGTAGACAATAAATGAATGAAGAGAAGTGGGGGAGAATGAAGTCAAAATTTAAGGTGTATCTTATAAACTAACAAAAGTGTCAAAAAGGGTGAGTTGGGAGGTGTGAGTGAGAATGTTGAAAGGGTAAAATTGATCAAGGCGAATTATCCTCCTAAACTACTATGCTGAATGGTAACTCCTTTGTATAACTACTTAGTGATAATAAAAATATTAAAAATAAAGATAATTGCCATATATTTTCTCTTATAAATGGCTAAAAGAACATCAATCTGTGCAACTCAATATGGTCAGTGGAGGTAGAAAGGAGGAAGGAATAGGAGTAGAAAGGAAGGTGGATAACAGGCATTGAAACACAAATAGAAGTAATAAATTATATGTATCCCTAACACAGTGGTTAACAATAATTTTGTATGTGTCTTATGAAGAACTAGAAGAAAGGAGCTCAAATTAAAACAATGATAAGAAAACAAAAACTCCAATTATGCTGTTAATCAACAACACAATACTCATGTGCTGAAATGCCATGCTATATGCTATAAACTATATACTATCATTATATCTTACTCAAAATTAAAAAAAATAACAAATACACAGGAATAGGATACTCAAAATTATATAACTGATAATTTCATTCAATTATTTATATTACCAAAGTAAACAGATTTTAAATAAGCCATTAATAAGCACTTCCTTAGATATAAATAAAAGTTTTTAGCTCACAATTCTTGTCACTAATTCAATTCTATAATATGTATTGTGTTGTCTTTCTCCAAATTTTTCCCCAGAAGGTAGCACCTTGGGAACTGATCAACAATGCAAATCTATACTTCTTATAACTACATTTGAATGTAAAATCACATGAAGTCATCTCTATAAAAGCTGTGTGGTGCTGGTGCAAATCATCTCATCTACTGGGAAGTAGAATTGTGTAAATAATAATTACAAAATTCTAAATGAAGGAGATCACATTTGTGTATTTTATAAGTTTCTCAATAAATCACTGAACATAGAATTTTAAAATTACTATTATTCACATATACGAAAATGAGAGATGAAATCTATTCAGCCATCAGGAATCAGTTCCAATGCTGATGACCTAGTTTATTCAACCTAAGAGACAATATCGGGCAAAATCTTTCTGAGTAAAATTAACAAACAAGTAGAACAACATTTAGAATTGAGAGATAACAAATGGAAAATAATTTTATTGTCTCTCTAAAGTAATCCTTTTCAGAAAAGTAACTCTACTGAGTATCAGTGGCTTATGCCTGTAATCCTAGTTACTTATGACACTGAAATCATGGATCAAAGCCAAAATGGGGAGAAGAGTCTGAAAACCTCTAATTCCTACTAAGCTCACTTAAAAGATTATGCTGACACTCTCTTGAAGGATCAAGGAATCAGCTACTTTTTTGAATTGTAGAAATATTTCATAGCAATCATTTAATATTGTTGGAGTTGAGACAATAAGAAAATTCATTTAGAAGGTTATAACCTTCTGGCCATATCCTCTTACTGATCTAACAAGGTTTAGTAGTAAAGAGTGTTAATGATGCGTGTGTACTTTTCATGTGCAATTCTTTGGGACAACATGAAAAGAAGGAACCAGTCCTCTCTTGTAACTTTATGTTGTGAAGTCCTCTTTGTTCCCCCTTTGTAACACCAAAACAAACTTTCTCTAAAATGTTTCATTCGTATTCTCTTCCAGACCATGAGAGTGTTTTATTTTAAATATGTAAGTAGGCCATAGCAGAGTGTATCTTTGCTGTCAACCTGTCAAAACAATTTTCAGTGCCATTGTCAAAAATTACAAACAATGTATGGTAAGACCACATGTCACATTAGATACTCTCCTTCCTTAAGACCAAGTTCACATCCATGTGATGTTGACAAATCAGCTGATACCACCTGACCTCGTTTCTATCTTGAGTGCTGTGACCCTGGTATTACTGATGGTCAACCTACTGGCCCAAGGCTTAGACACAGAATTTGTTTTAGGATTTGTGGCTGGGAATCAATGCTTCTGTAACCTAGAAAATCTAAGAACAATAGTTAACTTCTCTTTTCTCAACTTCTTCAGAAAAAGTACTTTATATACTTTAATTAGATTTCATAAGGTTTTTGTCTTCTTTTTTTCTGTTTTGCCGGTCCTGGGGCTTGAACTCAGGGCCTGAGCACTGTCCCTGTCTTCTTTTTGCTCAAGGCTAGCACTTTACCTCTTGACCCACAGTGCCACTTTCGGCCTTTTCTATATCAGTGGTGTTGAGAAATCAAGCCCAGGGCTTCATGCACGTGAGGCAAGCACTCAACCACTAGACCACATTCCCAGCCCTAGATTCATAAGGTAACCCATACCAACCATTTAGAACTGTGGAAGTGGTATAACAAGTATTACACAATTGAATGTTCAATAAAACAATTAAAATATTTTCCCCTAAACTATTAATATTCTACCTACTGTAATTTCTACAAAATAGTTGTAAAATTCCTTGGTTTTATGAACATGTAACAAACCTCTCTCTAGTCTTTGAATATGGAGTTGACACAATCGGTATTTAACATGTCCTTAGACTCTGATCTTTGACAAATTATAGATAAATTAACCATAATGATTCAAAACTATATTCTAAAGCCAGATGCAGCTCATACATGTAAACCTAGCTACTCAGGACGCTGAGATCTGAGGATTGCAGTTCAAAGCCAGCCCTGTCAGGAAAGTCCATGAATCTCTTCAATAAATCACCAGAAATCCGAAGTGGGGCTCAAGTGATAAAGCAGTGACCTTGAGTTGAAGAGCTCAGGGCATCACCCAGACCCACAGTTCCAGCCCCATGACAAACAAAAAAACCCAAATAAAACAAAACAAACGAAAGCAAACTATAGTCTCTTGTACTTCTTTATAAATCAAGTTATCACCTGAATTTAACATCAGTGTTTTTTTCTCAATTTATTTGCTTAAGTCTTTCTTTTTCTAGTTACTTATTGCTAAGTAATAAACCTCAAACGTTAGTAGCCCAATGTAGTGGAAGAAGAGTCTCTGATGCCAATTTTCCTGGGTGTGTCCTTCAGCCATTGCTGCCCTTCCATTCATTTGTACTGGGAGTTTCTGAGATGGCCTTGCTTTGTGGCATGTGCAAGTGAGATTTCTGACACTCTTAGAACCTAGCAAGTATTATCTTTCCTCTTTCTCTTCTCTTCCTTCTTCTAGGCCTCTTATCTTGTTCTTGAAGTTTCCACCATGGTGAATTATTGTTTCCAATGAAGCAAGCCACAAGGCCAGCCAGAATTCCAGAGTTGGGAAACTACGTTGGAGCTCTTAATGAGAATAATAAAGCCACTGCAAATAAACATGGTCATATTTTAAACAATTTGACTTTTGGAAAGAGCAATTTGTATTCTCCATCTTGTGAAATACACTCTCTTCCTTACTTCACTGTCCCTATTTTTTCCCCCAATCATTAGATTCACTCAACATATAGTCTTATTTCTGAATCAGGTCTGAATGTGGATGAGAATTCTGGGGTGTCATTTCTCATTATGGCTCCTCTTAACATAGAGACTTTTGAAGTTAAAAAATAAAAAAGATAGGGGCTGGGGATATGGCCTAGTGGCAAGAGTGCCTGTCTCATATACATGAGGCCCTGGGTTCGATTCCCCAGCACCACATATACAGAAAATGACCAGAAGGGGCGCTGTGGCTCAAGTGGCAGAGTGCTAGCCTTGAGCAAGAAGAAGCCAGGGACAGTGCTCAGGCCCTGAGTCCAGTCCCCAGGACTGGCCAAAAAAAAAATAAATAAAAATAAATAAA
The DNA here is from genome assembly GCF_023159225.1 of Perognathus longimembris pacificus. Classification (NCBI taxonomy): domain Eukaryota; kingdom Metazoa; phylum Chordata; class Mammalia; order Rodentia; family Heteromyidae; genus Perognathus; species Perognathus longimembris. The sequence goes on along the minus strand of NC_063162.1, from coordinate 96,288,641 downwards.
TAAATAAATAGATAATCTGGCTGTCACACAACCAAAATGCAAGGAGTAACACAATAAATATTAGTTCAATAATACCACATCCACAAGCGGGAGGAAGACAAGTTGCATTTTAATCATGTTACATATTAATTTTGTGATCTAGACAAGCATGTTTTCAGAGCTGTTTACTCTAAAGGCTATGTTTTTCTCTCTCCAAGCCAGAAAACCCTTTCCAGTCATAGGGATCAATATAATTCTGTTTGTCTGGAGAAAATTTCCTCCAAATCATGATGAATTATTCCAAACTTTCCCATTTCGGGTCAATTCTTACCTTCTTTTGAAGGCAACAATGAGCCTCATCTAGAGGTTATTTCAGGAACTGAGGACAGAGTATATGACTAGCAAGAACTAGGCCTTAGGAACCATAAGCAAACAAAAATATTTCAGTATTTATAGTTGATCACTCACATTTATATTTTCTTCTTGGATCTTACAATATTCCATATTTATCTTCTATGTAGACTTACTTAAACACTATGTGTTTCTATCCACTATAGTAAAATCTTGCAAAGTCACAAACTGTCTTTATTGACTAAGTTATTCTTTACATTTAACTCAATGACTGCACTTGAACAATGGTAGATAACTGTCTGTTGAATGAAGAAAGAGTTCTCAGAAACACCCAGTAAATGGAAGCTTCCCTGTTCTATACATAAGGAAATGGAGTGGGGCCCAAATATTTAAATAACTCATCAAAGGTCATTCATATTTAGTTAGGAGCAAAAACCAGTCTCACACCACCTCACCATCAAGTTACTCCCACAGTTTCCTCTTCCCTAGGAATAGATAAAGAATGCATGTTCCTGGGGCCCTTGACTCTGATTCTGACCCTGCCCTGCTTGCATCACTCCACCACTTCCTGCAACTTCAGGTCCTGTTATGTCAGAGCATGCAGAACAATGCCAGGAACTTTCACTTTGTCTTCATTTCTGTTTAAACCTTTGGCAGACACTGTATTATTTAATAAGTGAACAAATGGGACCTGGCAGAGGAGCCACACCATACGAAGGGAAATGACAGGAGGTGCATGCTTTCTGCCCAACTTCCAACATATTGTTAACCTTACAACAAATGCTCCAGACAGTTCTCTCACATGCTGTTTTACAAGTGGAGACTGTCACGGGGCTAATGAGCATTACCAATCTGAGTTCAGTTTCATACTTTCCTAATATGAATATGTACAAACAGGGATCAAACCTTTGTTCTTTGCATTTGTTTGGTTTCTTTTTCCTCCTCATCTTCTTCTATTGTTTATCTTCTTCTTCCTCCTTTTCTTCTTCCTCTTCATCTACTTTTTCTTTCCCTCAGCTGGTTTTTATCCTTTGTGGTTTTTCTTCTTGAATGAAATAGTGACAAGGTTCAATCTCCAACATGCATATTCAGTATAATTATTCCTTATAAAATAAAATCATCTAGTTGATACTTGCTATGATATCAATCAATACATAACATCTTTAATAGCAGCAAGACACTAGACATATAATTCACAGAAATGGCCGAACTTTTTCTATTCAACATGAACCTTTGAATCATTTCCATATTCCCAGGTTAAATGCTTTCAAATGTTCACACAATCACAACTCAAATGGCCTGTTTAGAACATCAAGAGAATAGTAGACACCAAAGCAATAGGTATTTTATAAGCAGCTATTCAAGTATGTTATTAAGAAAAATCGAGCCAAATATTTTTTGAGTTAAACTGAATTGAATTGTTACACTGTTAGATGGGCTACTTTTTATTCACTGTGGGCATCATGTCATGATGACATGATCATATACTTAGGAGAGATTTATATTCTTAGCTGTGACTCTTGAGTATGTGTCTGGGAAACTTATATGAATTTTCTCATCATGAATTTCCTCATCTGTATATATGAATAGTGTTTATCTTATAGATTATTATAAGCAAACAATAAAGCAATATTTGAGCAGTGTTTATCACAGTCCCAGAAAAAAAAACAGCCATTAAATAAATGACAACAACTATTACCATTGCCATCATTTCAATTTATAAAACAAGTTATTGCGGTGTATTTTACATACAATAGTCACTCATTGTAAGAGGTATAATGATTAAAAACTTGACTTAGCATCTTCAACAACTACCAGAATCCACATCATACTATATCACTTTTATATCTGAACATTTTGACTGACATTAACAGTATGTAATATGGAAAAGTAGATGGACAATGCTAAATAAAATTGCATATATACATATATATGTATACATATACATACATAGCATACACAAATGTTGCATGCAATATATAAAGAATAGTCTTCATTTGCTGCATCTGAATTGAATATGTGTACAATCACTAGTACTTTTATGAATAGGAACAAATCTTTTCTCAGCCCTTAAAACTAAATATACAGTGTTCACTGGTATACATTCCAAAGTTGTGCTTGTGAGCAGGCCATTGATATTCTTCCAAAAATAAATTAATCTGGTTAACAAAGGACATGTTAGGCTTTGTTCTGCTTTTGCAATGCAAAGGCCTGAAGATGTTTGTCACTTTCCTTTGCCCCTACCTGTGGAGTTATCTATTAAAATCAGAAACATAAAAGATATTGAAGAGAATATAGAGTATGTTATTTAGGCATACAAGTTTACATGACAATATTGCTTTCTCACATATATGCCGATTAACTATTATAAAAATCATACATTTAATGGAAAATGTTAAAGGTTATTTTAAAAATCATACATTAATATCCTCTTACATAAGTGAAGAACATACAACCACTCTTTGGAAAGTCAAAAATATCAAGCTGGAAAAGTTTGCATTTAGGATCTAAAATCTATAAAAATTTCCTTAAAACATAACTTTTCCTTAGTTTTATAAGGTTAGCAATTACTGGTGTTGTATCACATTATTGTGGTTTTATTCTACTGTTGTCATTTTGGTATAAGTACTTTGAAAACAGAATCATCAGTGCTTTGTTTCTAGTTAATATGATTCTCTATCCCTCCTTTACCAGACCCCATTAAAATAAAATCTGCTCACTAGTTTAAAGCTTTCTATGAGTTTTCTTTTGCTTTGATTTAAATTTTCTCTGCTTCTGTGGTCAGAGTCACTAATCATAATTGAGATGATCTAATTCTAGCAAGGATTCTAATTATAATTTCTGGTATGTTAAGTAAATACTAATTATATACTCAGGTCCAAATTCTGCCCTTGAATTTAAACAAAGAATTTACAATTACTTTAATTAAAGCTGAACATCTAACAGACATATCAGAAATCTTTCCTGTTGAGGGTCATACACACAAAAGGATCTAACTGTCCAGGGAATAGAGCATTACATATGATTTAAACAAAGCACTAGGTTTCACCACAAAGCATTCTGTGACTATCTTCCTATTGTAATGAAATTCAAAGACAGATGGGATTTACTTACAGCTGTCAAAATATCCTAATTGTCAACATTTCTGTTTTGGTTGTATTTAACCTTTCTTCATGTTTTCACATTGCTTTAGAATTTATTGAGAGTGAAAGAAGAAACCATTATTCAGAAAAAGACAATGATTTCACCAAGTAGGATTGTATTAATGTGAATAGGATTCAATAAAAATCCTGGCAAAGCATATGTTGGCAGTGATGGTAATAGAAACATCTTTATTCTAACAAATACAGTTTAAATATTTGTCTGTTTAAAACAATAGGACATTGATGTACTAGAACACAATTTGTTTTCATGAACAAAATTTTAACACTGAATGAAAAATTTTCCTTTTTCTCCATAAAAATTATGAATTTAAAAAGACAATGAGATCCAAAAGAAGTGAAACTTGCAGTCTTATAAGACCTTGTAACTGATGTTTATAGAAACCTTATTTATATTAACTGGGAATTTGAATCTAAATATTATCATAATGAACAGGAAAACAAGCATGGCGTATCCATATGATGCAATACCATTTGTACATAAAAGAGAATAAAATGATATTGCATACTACCTTGAAAAAGTTACTATGAAAGGAAAGAATCCAGTTACAAAAGACTGTGGGTATGATTTTCTTAACATGAATATAAGACTGGGAAAGCATATTAGTACTCACTTAGCGCTGGTAGCTAGAGTAGGAGAAAAGTATAAAGACTAAATGGCACAGAGTTTATTTTAAGGTGATAAATAAATAAATATAGGGTTGCACATAATGCCTTTACTAATGGTCAAAAAAGTGTACAATTTAGGTTGATGAATTAAATATTATTTGAAACATATGTCATTAAAGCCCTTAAAAGAGAGAAGAGAATGAAATGAGAATGTTACATGTACAACTAATACATGTCTAATTTATAGAAAATCTCAATATATTGGAAGAACACAGCATTAGAGATTTTATATGCATGTACACACATTTAATTTAACCATAATCATGGCTACTGTTTCTGGAAGTTTAATACTTGGAATTATTATTTTTAACAGAGAATATATATTTTGCTGTGCTCTAGGTTTAGAAAAAAGTCCATTGAAAAATTACTTCAGATGAGAAATCACACAAATTGGCTTCAGTGATTTTCATATATAAAATTATTTGTCAACATGTTCTTCATCCCTTGCAATAAATTATGGGAATTAGGTTCTCTGATCAGTTATACCACACTATGCTATTTAAAGCTTAAAGCCCAGCAGGGATTTTTTTTTAATTTAGTATAATTTTAAACATTACAAAAATAGCTTTCTTACAACTTCCCTGCTGTGTCTTAGATTGTTGCCAAGGCTTTCTGTAATGTTATCACTGGAGTAGCATCCTTCTATAAATATTGCATCCTCATTCCTAATGTCATCCAAAATAGCAAGGTGGTATAAAGGTTATGTAGAGAAGTGACTTGACTTAATAGTTTTCTTCATTTAACTAAACAGTTTTTACTTTATTTTTAAGTTTTATTTAATTTTTATTGTTATCATAAAGGTGATATGCAAAGGGATTACAGTTACATAAGTCATGTAAAGAGTACATTTCTGTTTTGGAAAATGTCACCACTTCTCTTGCTCTTTACCAGTTTTTCCCTTCCATCCCTACCCACAATATGCATAGTTCATCCTCGACAATATGAGTAGTACTCACACATTTGCTCCACCTTGATCCCTTCCTTTTTTTGCCCTCTTACTCTCCCAAAGACAGAGAAATGAACAAACAAGAAAGAAAGAAAACCAAATACTTTTATCTTTATAATAATATTTATAACCTACATGTCATATCTTTTTATTTATCTGCATACTTTCTACATGTAGAAAGTATATCTTTTGGGTCCCAGGATCATTTTTGTCTAAGATCAGACCTTTCTTTAGAAAAAAAGCAAGATTAGTTAATGAACAGATGTGTCATTTGAAAAGAGAAAGTTTGAATTTTGTCAGTCTAACAACACTATTAATTAATTCTCAACTGCTCAACTCATATAAATTTCTTTGTTGTACATGCTTTAAAAACAGAATTTAATAATAGTTTGGGTTTAGTTTGAATCTTAATATAAAATATAAAAAGAATGTTTTGCTTTTGTTTTGCATTTCTTTTGCTCTTCTACTCTGAAATTCTCATCTTATACATCATGAAAAAATTTAATTCATATGTGACAAATTGTGCCTTATATTCTTTTCATCTAACTATGTTTGTAACAAGGTACATAAGGCTCTAATTCAAATAGTTTTAGGAATATCTTTTACAAAAGTATTTTTCAATAAGTTACTAAAATATTAATATTAAAATTAATATATTTTTTTGCCAGTGCTGGGGACTGAACTAGGGCCTGAGCACTGTCCCTGGCTTCTTTTTGCTTAAGGCCAGTACTCTACCACTTGAGCCACAGCGCCACTTCTGGTTTTTTCCATATATGTGGTACTGAGGAATCGAACCCAGGGCTTCGTGTATATGAGGCAAGCACTCTACCACTAGGCCATTTTCCCAGCCCTAAAATTAATCTTAAAATACTAAAGTGAAAGCCAGTATTTTGAAGCAAAATCATAGAGGACCGCAAAGCCTCACGTTTAGTTGAGAATACCAAACCATGTATTCTCAATAATTCTTATATCTAAGAAAATCAATGGACATCTCATTTTAATACTCTGCCTTTTGAAATGACCTTTAGTTCAACTAGCTACATTAGCTGTGAATTTCATATGACAAGATGAAATTATTTCCTAGTGCCTATATGTGAACTTTTAATGTCTGGATAATAATCTATTGATGTCAGCTGATACATAGGTAAAAATATGTTGTTCACAGTCCCATAGAAGTTTTTTTTTTGTCCATCATCTGCAAAATTCATTGCAAATGTAGATGACATCACCATGCATTCATCACATTAGATTGTATCCAAGAAGCTGTTGTGTTTTTATTTGACACCTATGATCTTCCCACGCCTTACAAAGTAAAACTACAGAGGAATAATAACTTAAGTGCAGGAAATGAAGGCACAGTGAGTGGGGAATTAAAAGGTGTGATTGTTGGGAAAAAAGAAAAGAAAAGAAAAAAATCTGTGCTGGGAGACTGTGGCTCATGTCTAGTAACTCCTGAGGCTGAGATCTGAGAATGAAGGTTTGAAGCCAAACTGGGGCAGAAACGTCCAAGGAGCCCATTTCCAAAATAACTAACAAATAGCCAGTCTGGAATCATGGCCTATGTGGGTAGAGGACTAGTAAGAAAATAAGACCCTGAGTTCAAACTCTATTGCTGTCATTATCAAGATCATAACAATCATATTTCAAATGTAATAAAAATTAAACTAGAATGTCAAGTGGTAACCATGTTATGTATGGAAGAAAAGTTTAAAAGTTGGTGATAATTTATTCATACATAATAAGGTAGGACTGTGGACCATGTCCCTATCTCCAAAGGTAAATTGCTCAGGTTAATTGTCCTCATATTTCCTAGGACCTCTTTGATATTTCAATGAGTCTACAATCCAGCATTCTACTCATTGAAGTTACTCTGCTTGTAAGTGTGGAGTAGACTCTTGCTTCTAAAACCACAATGAGTTTTCCAGTTTAGTTTCAATACTACAAAGCATAACCTAATGGCAATAATAATTTTAATTTGCACATCTGGAATGTTGAATAAAAATACAGAGGAAATACTAATGTTACTGAAATTAAATTGAAGTTGTCTTTCAAGCTTTGTAAATTGTCACAGAAAAATACTTTGGAGTTATACATACTATAGTGTCTAAAAGTATTGTTTACAAATATAAAAAGTCTTATAAGTAGCCACGATGTTGGCAAATGCCTATTATCCTAGCAACTCAAGAGGTGGAGACAGGATGATGTTGAGTTCAAGGTCAACCTAGGCGAAATGAACAGGAATCATTCTGAAAACCTACGTACAAACACTATGCCTAGGACCATATTTCAAATGGTAGAGCATAGTATGTTCAAAGCCTGGAGTTTTATCTATGTTAACAAACCCTACCCCCCCCCATCACTGTGCCAACAAAAGCTAAAAATAAAAATATAGATTGTTTTCATTTAAGATACATTTTGTTTGGCCACTGGTGTCCACCAATATTCAGAGTCAACACATAGTTTTTTAAACCTCAATAAAACAAAGATGGAAGAGAAGGCAGTAAACGTAAATAAATACAAAAAAAAAAAAAAAAAGAAAGGACTTTGTAGCCTACCATAAACCTAGAAAAATACTGTTCTTGAAAGAAAAGACATTATTCTGAGCCAAAAGCAACAGAATACCCAAAAGGCTGAAACAATTGAAAATATCAAACTTCAAAAGCTCAATAATTCCTCCATTTAAAATACTGACCAGGGCATCTTCTTCTAACAGTCCATGTTTTAGGTACAGCCCTAAGGGACATGTAACTATGGTAACTTACCAATTTGTTGGCACAGAAAGCCCAAGTAGTTGCTCTATCATACTAATATTTGAGGTAAGGTATGTGGAAATGGTACTTTTCATAATGCTTTACTTGGTTGAAAGATGGAGAACCCGGCGATCGGCAGACAGGTTGCCAGGAGCGCAAAATCCATATAGCGGGAGACCCCACGGACACAAAGCAGGGTGCGGACCAAGACACACCCAGCAGCGACGAGAAGTTCGGGTCCACACCGGATTCGGACAAGGGAACCCAGCGCGGCAGAAAGAGGGAACGGGGGAGCCACCACGACACTTCGCCAACCCCTGAAGGGCCAACGGCGGTGCGGGACACACACACAAAGCAGCAAAAGTGAGTCCCCCATAATCCCTTCCCCCAACGGGAGACCCAAGCCCGACAAAGACGATATATCTCCCTCCCTCCCCCTCCCCACTCCCGTGGGAACAAAGATTCCCCAAATCAGGCGGGAAGCTCCCAGCAGGCACTGGGAAGCCAGTCTAGCAGGGGAAGGGCGGAACAGCCCCAAGCCCCCAAAGGTTCCTGAACTGGCAGAACCGGCCCCGTCCCCTTCCCAACAGGGGCCAGGGACGGCCGGCAGGGCAAGCCCCACCCGAGGCGCCTAGACCTTGCGGACTCTTACAACTAAAATCACAGGCGCTGGTGGGCAATACCAGCCCAGCAGGGTCACCTGAGCCTGATCTCGTTCCCCCTCCTCGCAGCGGAGGCGAGGTCTGAGGGTGCCAAGCCACACCCGGACAGTCGATCCCACTGGGCCCCACACATACTGCTTCCCCCCCCCAACGGACTCGCGGGAGGGCGCAAGCACAACCCAACAACCCAGGGCTCGCTCTGGGAGGCAGACCCCACTTAAGTGCCTGTTGTAGGGGACTCACAGTGCACAGGAGGGCGGGGCCCCGGCGAAAGCGCCCGCTCTGATAGGCGTGCCCTGCACTGGTGGGCGGGGCCACAGCGACAGCACCTGCTGACGCAGACACGCCTACACAGAAGGGAGGGAAGATCTACACAGACTTCCAGATGCGCAAATCACAAAGAAACATAACTCAGTTCATCAAAGGACAAGCCAACTCGCCAGCTCCAAAAAGCAGCACGACTGGAGAGGAGATGGAGAATAAAAAAGCAAATGAGGACATGTTAACAGGAATGATCGAAACCGTCAGAAATGAAATCAGAAAACAATTCCAGGAGTTTAGAGCGGAAATCTGGAAGGACACCCAGGAAGCCAAGAAAGAAATGGAAGCAAAACTGGATACAATGCAAGCCTCGTTTAAAGAAATGGAAGCAAAAATGGATACAATGCAAGCCGCCTTTAAAGAAAATCTCCACACCCTGAGAATTGAAATGCATGAAAAAATAGATTTAAAATACAACTCTTTAAAGGAAGAAATTTCCACGATCAGAGCTGATATGACAACCATGAATAGCTCTCTGACATCCATAAACTCCGCAATTGAAACCATAACACAAAGAGTGGACCATATGGAATCCAGAATCTCTCGCCTGGACGATGAAGCAGCTGACAACAACCAGAAAATGACCACACTCCAAGAAAAGGTGAAGCTTCAGGGAAGATTACTCCAGGAACTAATGGACAAAGACAAGAGATATAATCTGCGTATAATTGGAATAGAAGAAGGAGCCGAATATCAGAGCAGAGGGCTTAATCATGTTCTCAATAAAGTTATTGCAGAAAACTTCCCCAATCTCACAGGGGACCCCATCCAGGTAACCGAAGCCTATAGGACACCTGGCAGGCCAGACCCCAGGAAAACCACCCCAAGGCACATAATATTCAAGACTACAGACCTCAAGATTAAAGAGCAAATTCTGAATTCAGCCAAAGCGAAGAAGGAAACTTTTTTCAATGGGAAGAGGATTCGAATAACATCCGACTTATCCACACAAACTTACCAAGCTCGAAGTGAGTGGAAGAACACCATCCAAGTACTTCAGAATAACAATTTACAACCTCGGATCAAATATCCAGCGAAACTGGAGTTCACATTCGAAGGGAGAACCAGATCTTTCCACACCAAAGAGGAGCTAAAGGAGTATGTGAATAAAAAACCAGCCCTACAGCGAATATTAAGAGGGGAAGCCCACCCAACAGAGATCGTAAAAGACACACAGACAGATTCAGAAAGAAACTTCAATAGCCAAAGTCCAGCAGAAACACAAGCTCACTAAAGACAAGAAGAAAAAAAAAAAACAACAGGAAAAAACAGCCCAACAAGAAAATGGAAGGAGAAAAAACACCCTTATCCTTGATCTCTTTAAATATAAATGGCTTAAACTCCCCGATCAAGAGGAGCAGACTGGCAGAATGGATCCGCAAGCAAAAAGTTGACATCTGTTGTCTACAAGAGACCCACCTTACAGCAAGGGACAAAAACAGGCTTCGAATGAAAGGATGGAGCAAGATCTACCAAGCAAATGCACCCACCAAAACGGCAGGTGTAGCCATCCTGATCTCAGACAAGCTGGATTTCTCTTTAAAGTCCACTCAAAAAGACAAAGAAGGACACTACATATTGATACAAGGAAAAATCCAGAATCAAGACATCACGGTGATAAATGTATACTCACCGAACAAAAGAGGCCCGACATATGTCAAGCAAATTCTCACAGAATTACAGAGCAAGATAGATGCAAACACAATCATAGTGGGTGACTTTAATACTCCTCTCTCTCCAAGAGACAGATCCAACACCCAGAGGATTAGTAAGGGAGCTGAGGACCTAAATAACACCATTGCCCAAATGGATCTAACAGACCTATATAGAACCTTCCACCCTACAGAGACCCAATACACCTTCTTTTCAGCAGCCCATGGATCATATTCCAAAATAGACCACGTCATAGCCCACACAAAGAACCTCAGCAAATACAAAAGAATTGACATCATCCCATGTATTATATCTGATCACAGTGGATTAAAGGTAACCCTCAACAACAAAGGATACCACAGAGCCTATACACACTCTTGGAGGCTAAACCCCACGCTGCTATCCAACACTTGGGCCACAGATCAAATTAAAGATGAAATCAACGAATTCATAAGCCACAATGACAAAGAAAACACATCACAAAGAAACCTATGGGACACAGCTAAGGCAGTACTGAGGGGCAAGATCATTGCACTCAGTACCCACATTAAAAGAATGGAAGCAGAGCAGGTGAATACCCTCACGATGAAACTAAAACAACTGGAGAAACAAGAAATGACAGAATCTAAAACGACTAGGAGGGGAGAGATTACAAAGATTAAAGAAGAGATAAATCTGATTGAAAATAGAAAGACCATTCAACAAATAAATAAGACTAAAAGCTGGTTCTTTGAGAAAATAAACAAAATTGACAGACCCCTTGCAAGACTCACAAAAAAAAGAAGAGAAGAGACTCATATTCGTAAAATCAGGGACTCCACAGGAAAAATTACAACAAATATACACGATATTCAAACAATCATAAGGAGCTATTTCCAAAACCTCTACTCAACAAAAAACAATAATTTTACAGAAATGGATCAATTCTTAGAGAAGTACAAACTGCCCAAACTGAACCAAGAAGAAATAAATCAACTAAATAAACCAATAACTTACGGTGAGATACAGGAGGTAATCAAGAACCTCCCTACTAAGAAAAGCCCAGGCCCAGATGGATTCACCAATGAATTCTACAAAACCTTTAGTGAGGAGCTAATTCCAATACTCCTCAAACTCTTCCGCGAAATAGAAACGGAGGGAAAAATCCCGAACTCATTCTACGAAGCTAATATCATACTCATCCCCAAACCAGGCAAAGATCCAACAAAAAAAGAGAACTACAGACCAATATCACTAATGAACACAGATGCAAAGCTCTTCAATAAAATATTAGCTAACAGGATCCAGAAAGTGATCAAGAATATCATACATCATGACCAAGTAGGCTTCATCCCTCAGTCACAAGGATGGTTCAACATCCGTAAATCAATCAATGTAATTCACCACATAAACAGAACTAAAATCAAGAATCACATTGTTATCTCAGTCGATGCCCAAAAAGCCTTTGACAAAATACAACATCCATACCTATTAAAAGCTTTGGAGAGAACAGGAATAGATGGAACATTCCTCAAAACAATAAAAGCCATATACAACAGACCAACTGCTAATATCATATTAAATGGAGAGAAACTTAAATCATTCCCCCTAAACACAGGAACAAGACAAGGATGCCCACTCTCCCCACTTCTGTTCAACATAGTACTGGAATCCCTAGCCATAGCAATAAGGCAAGAGGAGGACATCAAAGGGATCCACATCGGCAAGGAAGAAATCAAGTTATCCCTATTCGCAGACGACATGATCTTATATCTCAAGAACCCAAAAAACTCAGTACCCAAACTCCTACATCTAATAAACCAATTTGGCAAAGTAGCAGGATACAAAATCAATCCACAAAAGTCAGCAGCTTTTCTGTACACCAGCAATAGACAAACAGAAAAGGAAATTATGGAAACGATTCCATTTACAGTAGCCAAAAAAAGAATAAAGTACCTAGGGATCAACTTAACCAAGGACGTGACGGACCTATTCAATGAAAACTACAAAAATCTAATAAGGGAAATCAAAGAAGACACAAGGAGATGGAAAGACCTCCCATGCTCATGGGTAGGCAGAATCAATATAGTGAAAATGGCCATACTGCCCAAATTGTTATACAAATTCAATGCAATACCTATCAAAATCCCAGCCACATTCTTCACTGAAATAGAGAAAACAATCCATAAATTCATATGGAACAGCAAAAAACCTAGAATAGCCAAAGCAATTCTAGGCAAAAAACATAGTGCAGGAGGTATCACCATACCAGACTTCAAGCTCTACTACAAGGCCATCATAACAAAAACAGCATGGTATTGGTATAAAAACAGATCGGAAGACCAGTGGATTAGAATTGAAGACCCAGAAATAAAACCGCACTCTTACAGCCAACTGATATTCGACAAAGGAGCTAAAGACATACAATGGAATAAACATAGCCTCTTCAACTACTGGTGCTGGGAGAACTGGGCAGCCATATGCAGAAAACTCAAAGTAGACCCAAGCCTATCACCATGCACCAAGATCAACTCAAAATGGATCAAGGACCTCAACATCAGACCTGAATCCTTGAAACTACTGAAGGACAGAGTAGGAAAGACACTAGAACTTATAGGCACAGGAAGGAACTTCCTGAATAGAGTCCCAGGCGCACAACAAATAGGGGAAAGACTCAACGAATGGGACTACTACAAATTAAAAAGTTTCTGCACAGCTAAGGTCATAGCCACCAAAATAGAAAGACAGCCAACGATATGGGAAAGGATATTTACCAGCACAGCAACAGACAAAGGCCTGATATCTGTCATCTACAGAGAACTCAAAAAACTAAGCCCCTCCAAGCCCAATAAACCTATTAGGAAATGGGCAAAAGAGCTAAAGAGAGACTTCACAAGAGAAGATATAAAAATGGCAAAGAAACACATGAGGAAATGCTCAACATCCCTGCTAGTAAAGGAAATGCAAATAAAAACAACCCTGAGATACCACCTCACCCCAGTTAGAATGGCCTATACTCTGAACTCAGGAAACAACAAATGCTGGAGGGGCTGTGGGGAAAGAGGAACCCTTCTCCATTGTTGGTGGGAGTGCAAATTAGTACAGCCACTTTGGAGAACAGTATGGAGGTTTCTCAAAAAGCTCAATATAGACCTACCCTATGACCCAGCCATACCACTCCTAGGCATCTATCCTAAACAGCAAAACCCAAGATATCAAAAGGACATTTGTACTTCCATGTTTATCGCAGCACAATTCACAATAGCCAAAATTTGGAAACAACCCAGATGCCCCTCCACAGATGAATGGATCCAAAAAATATGGTACTTATACACAATGGAATACTACATAGCGATTAGGAATGGTGAAATATTGTTATTTGCAGGGAAATGGTCAGAACTCGAACAAATAATGTTGAGTGAGACAAGCCTAGAACACAGAAAACAAAGGGGCATGATCTCCCTGATATATGACTGTTAACAAAGGGAGATGGAGAGACAGTAGAGACCAAGTCTGTGAACACTGTATATGTGCTTGATACATTGTATACTGCATATGGGTCTACCTGACCTAGACAAGGGATGGGAAAACAGGTTGTAAGATATCACAAGAAATGTACACAATGCCCTACTATGTAACTACACCCTCTTTGCACAGCACCTTGTAAAAAAAAAAAAATTTATGTTCAATTGATAATAAAAAAAAATTAAAAAAAAAAAAAAAAACCGCAAAAAAAAAAAAAAAAAGAAAGATGGAAGCATTTATTTCAGATAGCTTTCATTGATGCACTTTCACTGGCCAAAGTTATCCGGAGAGTTAAGTCTATCACATTTCTCCACAATGTTACCTCCCTTCTTCCTGTAATGAAGACAATGTTCATCACAAACAGCAATGTCATCTTCTTTGAGGCCATTCATACAAGCCTGGTTGTGGCAGACAGTGACCAGGAGCAAAGACCTTAATACTAGGACCATGTAGAGGTTTGTTTTCTTGTGTTTTTGCTTTGTTTTGTTTTTTCAGTACTGGGGCTTGGACTCGGGGCCTGAGCACTGTCCTTGGCTTCCTTTTTGCTCAAGTCTAGCACTCTACCTCTTGAGTCACAGTACCTTCTCTGTCTTTTTCTGTCTATGGGGTGCTAGGGAATAGAACCTAGGGCTTCATGCATGCTAGGCAAGCACTCTAGCGCTAAGCTACATTCCCAGTCCCCTTTGTTTTGGTTTTTAATGTGGCACTTCTATTTGACCTCAGAGCCTTGCTCTTGCCAAGGAGGCAAGTGTTTACTTAACACTGAGATAGACACCTGAAATTTGTAGACATTTTGATTGTAGTATATATATATGTATATATGTGTGTAAAGTATATACATATATATGCTATATGTATATACATATATGTGCATATATACATGGAGAGAGAGAGAGAGAGAGAGGAGAGAGAGAGAGAGAGGAGAGACAGAGAGAACTCAAGAAAAACACCCAGACCTGACTTCAAGCCCCAGGACCTGAAAAAAAAGAATGAACATATTGCCTATAAGTTATATATCAATACACTTCATAATTCAGAGATTGAACAGGAACAAATCTTAAGACAAATATGAAAAATGACCTTAAAGAACTCCAACATAGGGCTGGGAAGGTGGCTTAGTGGTAGAATGCTTGCCTAGCATGCATGAAGCGATGGGTTCAATTCCTCACTATCATACATAGAAAAGGCCAGGGTGCTGTGGCACAAGTGGTAGAGTGCTAGCTTTGAGCAAAAGAAGCTCAAGGACAGTGCCCAGGGCCTAAGTTCAAGCCCCAGGACTGGCAAAAACAAAAACCTCCAACATAGGTTGGCTCTGGTGGTTCATGCCTGACATCCTAGCTACTTAGGAGGCTGAGATATGAAGATCAAGATTCCCAGCCAGCCAGAACAGGAAGGTCTGTGAGATTCTATCTCTGACTAATTACCAAAAAATCCAGAAATGGATCTTTGGATCAAGTGGTAAAGTGCTAGCCTGGAGCACAGAAAGTTCAAAGACAGTGCTCAGGCCCTGTATTTAGGTTCCAAGTTTGGCACAATGAGATAAAATAAAATGAACTCTAACATATGCTAACCTGGAGATCTTTTACTTAATCGATGTTATATCATTTACATGTTTGTGAAAGCATGATCACAATCCAACAACACTGTAGGAAGACATAAGATTATCAAATATGGAGCAAAAAGCAAAGCAACTACATCTACCCATCTCAGAATTCTGCCTGGGCAGAAAAAATTAAGTAAGATGTTAGTTGCATCCCAAACTATACCTTCCCAAATACATTGCTAATATTGATCACTGTCTAGTTCTTATAGATTTGTGATATTCTGCCAACCCCATAGTTGTAAAAGAAAACCCTCCCAATTTGATTTTATTGTATGTGAAATATCTAGTAATATACATGCGTATACACTAAACATAAGTAACCTTCCTTCAATTCATATTTAGTGCAAAATATTCTTCTTTCCTAATTAGTATCTTAAGCAATTATTGGAACAAAATAAAACAAGAACAAATAACATGAATAATACTTAATTTCCTTACAGGAGTCCTCATTCCTTCTAAGGTTTGCCCCTTCTCTATGTTTGTAAGTATGTGTGAACAGTTGGAATTTTACCTTATGGCATTCTATTTTGAGCTATTTAACTAGGAACAGATTGCAGCTAAAAACAGAGGGCAGCTCCATTATATTTTCTTTAGCTTAAGAACTATCAGTCAATTTATTCTTATGAATTGGTTTATTTATCTTTAAGTAATGTCATATGTTAGATAAAGAGTATTTCTTCTAGGTACTTACCACATTATAATAAACTAAATGTAATTAATTATTTTGGCATTATCTCCTACAGAGCAAGCTCTTAAATAGAAGCTTCTGTTAAAACTTAACACTCCAGTTAAAGGTTGGTCCCTGTGTAGCTCAGTCACAGCACATTAACCCTGGAAGGAAACCAGAGATCAGCTAATTGTAAATTGCTCATTTGACAGATAGGAAACTAGGAAACTTGTACTCCCCTTTACATATCTACCACTGGAAGCCAACTGTTATACTCTAAGGCTATTATAATACACTATATCTCCTTCTTTATATGGCATCACTTTATAGATAACCGTAGTACCTATAGACTATACCTATGTCTCTTAAATTTGGTTAGTAGTTTGAAAAGAAAAAAAATTATTTAAATAATATTTAAACCAATGTAACTCAGGGATTTCTAGACAATTCCAAACCATTTCAATGAACACATTTCTCATTATATAGCATTGGACATTGGCTCATCAGCAAAATTTAATAGACCAATTTAAGGTGTCACAGAGAGATTACTGAGTGCCTGCACACTCAGAGGGTGCATATATATATATACATATATATGTATATATATATATATATATATGCACATTGTGCTACACTGCCACTCTCCCCAAATCCATACACAAATATATACTACATACTTCCTCACCTGGCCATAATCCCAGAAAATTTAGAATTTGTACTAAGTTCAACAAATCGAATGTCACTAGCACTTACTCAGAAAGGTCACTCTGGCTCAGCTCAGTAAATTATTACTCTCCAAACCTGGAGTTACTATACTAAATTTCAACACCATTAATTTGTTTCATGATATAAACAGATTTCTTTTTAGTTTGTGATCTAGATTTACAGGCAGTTCTCTCTGACCTATTTTAATGAATGTCATATACATGAAACTCACTTTCTGTATAACATTTCACAATTTAGTCCCTTTGTTCTTTGTGATGATGAATTGTCTTCAGCTTTTGACATGTGCAAATAATACTGTTCGATTGGCTTTACATCCCCAATAGAAGTGGTCATAGAGTTTGTATATGCATGGCTTTAATAACCATTTCCCAAGTGATTGCATCAATTTAGACTTCATTTAGCAATATATGAGAATTTTTAATTAGTGTAAATTAATTGCACAAAGGGGATGCTTTGTGGTACTTCCACATGTGTAAAATTTGCTTCAATCATATTCTTGCTCAGCATGCTCTCCTTACCCCATTCCTCCTTCTGTGGTATCCCTTAACCAAATAGTTTGCCCTCTTCAATTTTGTCATATCATCACCATCATCATCATCACCATCACCATCATCATTAATCACAACAGCAATATTGCACATCTACATTCTATCTATGAGTAAAAATAAGTGATTTTTGTATTTCTGTCTAACTAAATTGTGAAAAGTAGTTTATCTCTAGTTTCATCCACTTTCTAAAATAATGTAATTTATTATTATTATTATCAAATATTCCACTTTGTAGACAAACTATATTTTATTTATTCACTTTACTGATTCATAGCATGTCTACTGTAAATAGTACTCCAATTTGTAGTATTGTATGATGGATAAAATTCCTTCAGGTATATGCTCAAGAACAAGACAGTAGAATTATGTGGTATTATTTTTTATAGTATTTTTTAGGAACCTTTGTGCTGACTTCTACAGTGGATATACTCATTCACATCCCCACAAATAACAGAAGAGTTAATTTTTCTTACAAGTTTGTACTAGTATCTTTTGTTTGTTTTCTTGATGATTACTATTCCTACTGGAATGAGATGGAAGCTCAGTATTTTTTTATTCAGGTAATAGGCTGAGCATTGTTTTGTATATTTACTTCCATTCCAATTGTACCTCTTCTGAGAACTGCCATTCAGTTATTTAGGTTATTTGTGCTTTCAGTGTTTAATTTTGTTAGTATGTATTTTGTATATTTTCTCTTTTTCTGATCAATATATAAGAAAATTCCCGTCTGTGGGCTGTTTCTTCACTCTAGTACTGTGTGCTTTTCTTTTTAACTCGCAGCTCCATTTGTCAATTTTTGCTCTTATTTCTTAAACTACTGGAGTCTTAACCAGAAAGTTACTTCCTATATTTATAGCTTTAAGTGTTTTTCAGTAGTTATTTCAGTGATCATATTTTATTGTCTCATATTCATTTTGAATTACTATTCATACAATGTGAGATATAGGAGTATCAATCTTCTGCATAATCTCCATTTATTGAACAGACTGATCTTCCTCCATCATAGGTTTTTGGCTCCTTTATAAAAAATCAAATTTCTGTAGCACGTAATTTTATATCTGGGTCTTCTATCCCATTGGTCTACATACCTGTTTTATGCCAGTACATTGTTGTTTTTATTACTATGCATCCATAGTATAGTTTGATATCAGTTATATTTTTTGGTGTAATTTATTTTAATTTTGGTTTTGGTGTTGTTATTTTTAATTTAATTTTATTGTCAAGGTGATGTACAGAGTGGTTACATTTACATAGGAAAGGCAGTGAGTACATTTGTTGTCATACTTGTTACCCCCTCCCTCACTTTTTTCCTACCTTCCCTCCCCACAACTCGCTTTCCCCCTAAGTTGCACAGTCAATTTCCAACATATTATCTTGTGAGATAATATGGTTTACGCTTTATCCTTTGTGTCAGCATTTTGATGTTCCCATTCCCTTCCTTAATTCAGATAAATGTATATACAATAACCAGGGTACCGAAATCAAATAGAGTAACAATAGAGGATAAACAAAAGGAAAGAATAAAAGAAAAATATTTCACATAGTACATTAAAGTAACAACAATAAAAAACTTCTTGTTTCCATAACTTGGAATTTATTTCCTTTCAGAGTTTATTTCGGAGTTTATCTTGGAGTTTATTTTCCTTATAGGATCATATGTACATGCGCATTTATATTTTAATTAGCATGAATTAATTGCACAAAAGGGTTTCATTATGGTGTTTCCAAAAATGTGTGTAGTTTATATTGATCATATTCAGTCTAGTACCCTCCTCAAGCATTTATCTTTGCTTAAAAATGCTTGGGCTTTTTAATGTTTTTCATGATTGTTCATTAATTTTAGTATTTAATCTATTTCTGTGAAGAATGACTTTGATATTTTGATGAGGTTTAAGTTCAATCTTTAGATTTCTTTGAAGAATATAGCTATTTCCAATAGTATAGCCATCTTGCCAATCAATGAATGTGAAAGACTTTCCATCTTCTAGTGTCTTCTTTAATTTCTTTCTTCACTGGGGATATAGTTGACTAAGTCTCTTAACTCAAACCAAACTAGAGGATACAAATAAACAGCTTGCTATATTCAAAGAAGATACAAATAAACATCTAAAAAATTAAGGAAGGAAATCAAAAAAGACATAATTATTTAGTGATTAATTAATTAATTAAAAGAAAGAATGATTAAATAAAATTATTTATTTAAAATAATCTAATAATTGTTTAGAAGAAATTAATAATTAATGATTAGTTGGTTTTCTTTTTTTTATCAGAGAAAAGGATCAAATTCATCCACCAAGGGATATCTGTGTTGATTCTATATCTTAGCTAGGGTAAATAATGCTGCAATGTACATGGTTGTTCTGGTGGCTTCAGTGAAAGCTGGTTTGTGGTCATTTGGGTAAATTCCCAGGATTGGGGTGCCTGGGCCCTGGGGAAGCTTTTTGTTGAATTTTTTCAGGAACCTCCTTACTGTTTTCCAGAGTAGTGGAACAAGTTTACACTCCCTCCAACAGTGTAGTAGGTTTCTCTTTTGACCACATCCCCACTACCATCTGTCATTGTTAGTTTTCTTGATAATGGCCATTTTAACTGGGGTGAAGTGGAATCTCAATGTTGTTTTGATTTTCTTTTTTTTATGACCAGAAATTTCAAGCATTTCTTTATGTGGCTATTGTCCATTCTTATTTCTTCTTCAGAGAAGTCTCCCTTTAAGTCTTTTGTCCACTTAATGTGGTTGTTTCTTTTATGATTTTTTTTGGGAGGGGGTTGATTTTTTGAGCTCTAAGTATATTTTAGATATGAGGCTCTTGTCTGATTAATAGCTAGTGAAGATCTTCTCCAATTCTGTGGGCTTTCTATTTGTCTTGTTAGCTATGTCCTTTGCTATGCAGAAACTCTTCAGTTTGGTGCAATCCCATTTATGCAGCTTTTCCTAAGTTTCTGGTGTATATACACAATGGAATTCTGTGGTTCATCAGAAAGAATGGCATTGGACCATTCATAATGAAATGGAAAGACTTGGAAAAAATTATATTAAGCAAAATAAGCCAGACACAAAGAAGTATATGCTGCATGGTTTCCCTCATTTATAATAACTAGAATATAAATCCACAAATTAATCTAATGGATAATAGACAAATAATTACACTCAGGCATGATTAGACAGCACTCATGCATTCTCACATTGAGAACAAAGGAGGATATGCTTAGGAAAGGATCACAATTGGTCAGTAACTACATGCATATGACCCTATAAAATGATGCATTTCAAAATGAACTCTAATAAATGGACACAAGATGTTTAATATTGTACTGTTTGCAGTTAGTTTTTCTTTGGTTTATTCCCTTTGTTACTGTTTTTATTTCTGTACCCTTTCCTTGTATATAAGTTTATCTGGTTTAGGGATGGGAAAGGGATTCACAGAAATGGTGAGACAAAGGTCAAACCAATTTAACAGTGATACTCACTCAACACTGTTAGAAATGAACTTTACAACTTGCAAGGGAAGGGTGATGAGAGGGAAAAAAGTGAGATAAAAATGAGGGAGGGGGGAATACTGTTTAAAAAAGAAATGACTTGTGTAACTGTAACCCCTCCATGCATCAACTTTACAATAGAATTTAAATTAAAAAATGGCTGGAAATGAAAATCTAAGAAGTTCAAATTAAATAGTCAAAAGCTTTGCTAATAGACTGAACCACACTGAGGGTAGATTATCAGGGCTTCAAGCTAAAGTAGAGGTTTTAAAATATTCAGATAAAGGAAAAGTGGTAAGAATGTCTGAATGGCACATACAATTCTTGGGAACCTATGAATCATAGGGATAAAGGAAGAAGAAGGCTAAAGACAAAGAAAATATGTTTTTTTTTTTTTAAGATTCCTCAACGAACTGAAACACAAATGGCATATGATCTTGCTATACAATCCCCAAACATTTTTCCAAAACTTTCAATGGCATTGAATACCTATGTTTATTGTGGTGATATTTATAATAGCTGAGCTATGGAATAAGCATCAATGCCCAAGAATATATCAATGGATAAATAAAATGTTCTATGTAGACATATGGTATATTATTCAGCCATAAAGAAGAATTTTATTATGTTATTTCCTGGAAAGCAGATGCCAACTCACTATCTTGTATTAAGCAAAATAAGTCAGATTCAGAAAGACAAATAAATTATGTTTTCTGTCACATGAAGAATCTAGATTTTATTTAAAAAGTAATGAACTTGGAAGGAGCTACTATTTGAGGGAAGAGGTGAACAGAGGAAGAAAGAGGAGTACCACAGAGGGGGATAGAGGTGGGAGTAATTGAAGTAAGTTATACTGTATACATGTAGGAAATTGTTATAATTAAGCTATATATTTTGTATCGGTCATTAATTTTAAAATAATGTAACAAAGTTTTGCATTATAATTTAAAAAATCTATATGGTCTTATGTTCTTAGGATAAAAAGATATTACCAAAGCCAGTGACTCACACTTATAATACTAGCTTCTTAGGAGACTGAACTCTAAGGATCATGCTTTGAAGCCACACTAGGTAGGACAGTATATCAAATTCCATGTCCAATTAACTCATAAAATGCTTTCATAATTGCTCAAAATCAGTTCTTAAACTTTACATCATACGTATTCTCAATGTTCATTTCTTTATTCTACTGGTTAAACACTGTGAATTATCTAACACATGATTTTCAGTGTGAGTGATTTTATTACTAAACATACATTTCCTACGTTTTTTAACCTTTTGTTTTAATCTTACAGATTCATTTCAACTGTAAATTTTTCTACTCACATGATTTTTTTTACATTAGTTCCATATAAAAAAGCTGGAAGTAAAGTTAACTCAGTGGTAGAATGCTAGTCATGAGCACAAAAGCAGAGTGAGGGTGCAAGGACATGAGTTCAAGCCTAAGTATCTGCACACAATAAGAATAATAATTTTAACAATAATAATACCAGAAATTACATTAAAGGCAAAAGACATTAAATACTTTTAACATATATACTAGAAAAAGGTAAATGCTGTATCTTGAGGAATAATTAGATTTAGAAATAATTTTAATGGAAAAATCAATCACTTCAAGGTGGGAAGCATGGCTCAATAGTAGAACAGTAGAATTTCTGCCTAGTAAATGCAAGGCCCTGAGTTCAAGGCCAAGAACCACTAAATGAAAATTAATCACATGTATTTTGGAAATTTAAACAGAAAACTAAAAACGGTACACGTATACATCTACTCAGTAATTTCACTTACAATAATTAAACTTAAGTGGGATGGGGTGGAGTCCAGCGAGAAGGGGTAAACAAATATAAAGGAGAAGAGGTTCTAGTTTTAGTTTGGTGCAGGTGTTGAACCAGTTTTGCCAGCACCCTTTGTTAAAGAGGCTATCTTTCTTCCATCCTATTTTTTTAGCTACTTTATCAAAGATTAAGTAGGCATAGTTCTGTGGGTTCATTTCTGGGTCATCAATTCTGTTCCATTGGTCTTCAGGCCTGTTCCAGTGCTAATAGCAAACTATTTTTATTACTATAGCTTTATAATACAGCTTGAAGTTTGGTATTGTAATTCCTCCAGCACTGTTCTTTCTGCTTAGGATTGTTTTTGCTATTCTGGGTCTTTTATTGTTTCATATGAATTTCTGGATTGCTTCCTCTATTTCATTAAAAAATTGTGTTGGGATATTAATGGGTATTGCATTGAATTTGTAGATCATCTTTGGCAATATTGCCATTTTGATTATATTAATCCTCCCAATCCAGGAGCATTGGAGGTTTTTCCATTTCCTTAGTTCTGCCTTAATTTCCTTTTTCATGTTTTTAAAGTTCACATCATAGAGGTCTTTCACTTCTTTGGTTAAGGTTATTCCTAGGTATTTTATGTTTTTTGAGGCTATTGCAAAAGGAATTGCTTTTCTGATTTCAGCCTCGGTCTTCGGGTCATTAGCATAGAAAAACGCCGTTGATTTTTTGAGGGTTTATTTTATATCCTGCAACTTTGCCAAAATTATGGATCAGCTCTAGTAGTAGTGAGCCAGACCCAAAGAAACATGGACTCTATGGTCTTCTTCATAGGGAATAATTAGCACAGGTTTAGGCTAGTCACAGCAGAGGATCACAAGAGCCCAATAGCTATACCCTTATGAACACATTAAGTTGATGCTAAGTAAAATGAACTCCATGTTATGGAAACAACTGTTATATCGCTGTTGTAATTACTTTCAACATGCGATGTGAAACCATTGCTTCTATTATTGATGATCCTCTTGTATCCCCTTCCTGTGGTTGTACCTCCATTATCTCTGTATCTTATCTGAGTACATTGGAAACCGTGTATACTGGTATTAGAACTAGGAAACTGAAAGGGAATACCAAAATTGAGAGACACAGGGTAAAAAGACAATCGACTACAAAAGCAATACTTGCAAAACTGTTTAGTGTAAAACAACTGAACAACTCATGTGGGGAAAGGGAGTGGGAGCGGGGAATGAGGGAGGAGGTAACAAACAGTACAAGAAATGTATCCAATGCCTAATGTATGAAACTATAACCTCTCTGTACATCAGTTTGACAATTAAAATTTAAAAAAACTCAAATATCTATTGAAAAAAAAAGGAGAAAAGGGCGAGAATATAGCCAAGTATTTAATGCATATTCAACAAAGTTCAGAAGAATGAATGAAGAAGTGGGTAGAGGATAGTTGGATGAGAATATTGAAAGGGGTGACACTGGTCAAGCTGCATTGCATTCATAAACTATATGGTTGAATGAAAACTCCTTTGTACAACTATTTTAAGATCATTATTATTGACTTAAATGTAAAATAATATTTTTCTATTGCTTTGTAATAAATGTTACAGATTTAGCAGCTGAAACTAACATCCACTCCTAATCTTAAATTTCTGTTGTAGAGAAGCCTGGCAAAATATGAATGAATTCTCTGCACTGGATTATCAAAAACTGACATCAAGGAGTTGATTGTTTCCAAGCTCATCTTTCTTTGCAGCAGAATTGTTTTTCAGGGCTACAGCACCAAGTGGCCCCTCTTCTCTTTATTGTCTGACATCATATAAAGCCCATAGAAAACCCCTCACAATCTTCAAGTCAAATCCTCATGTTTTGAATATCTTATTTTCTCTACCTCTTACCTCTAGATTCAGATTTCAGAAGGTATGAAAGGATAATCTCTTTGTTCTAAGATCAACTGATTTGGAACCTTATGCACATCTGTGATATTTCTTCATAGCAATCACTGAGTATCTGAAGAAGTCAGAGATGTTTCTATCACTAGTAGATGAGGCAATTTTAAAATTGTGTTTAACAGAGATGGCAAACTTGAATTATTATCGCCCCCATTTTTTACAGAGATAAGGAAATATTAACATGATTACACACACACACACACATACACACACACACACACGCTTTCTGTAAAGGTAAATGTAAGACCCATGCATGGTGGCACAAACTGGTAATCAAAGCACTAAACAGGCTGGTGTAAGAGGACTGCGAGTTTCAGGCCAGCCTGGTATAGTAAAGTTTCATCTCAAAAGAAAGGATGGAAAGATGGCACACTATTTTCAGTAAATATAGATACTACTTTATAGATAAATATGGACACGCACAGTGCATGCAAGATTAACATGGATGATCTGAACATTCAAAGTATGAAATTCTCCCAAATCAAAATATTTTTGAGTGTCAATATGAAGCCACAATGGAAAATTCCACATCTGACCTCATATAGGTTAGATTTAAAACACAAACACACTGGAGATGTTAATATAAAATATTTTCACATTTATGTACGTATCTCTCTCTTGTGTTTTCTATGTGTACATATGGTGTACATAAAACATAAATTATTTTTATGTTTGGAGTTAGGTTACTCCTCAAGATACCCTATTACAAAAATGAAAAAAATTCAAAGTGAAAAAAAATCAAAGGAATTATAGTCCCAAACATTCTGCATGTGACAAAGATATTCTGTATATACCCACCTGCATATATGTGATCATTTTGATATGATTTTAATGTTCATCTTCTAATAATTACTTTGGGAATTTTTTTCCGTATGTACGTCATTGTAATAAATATATTTTGTAGCCCATTAAAATATATTTAACTATCAAATGGTATAACAATAATACTTCCATATGAGGGCCAGCAGAGACAGCATTACTGTAAGCTTCTATTGTATTGCATTTGGAATTTTTCAGTTACTTTAAGCAGTTAAAATCCAATTTTAGTGCACGCTCAATTGAAAACTAAAAGTTCAAATATTGATTTGCATAGGAAATTAGCAATTAAGTACCCATAAAATTAACTTGCACCTGCCAATTGATGTACCAATTAAGTGTGCAGATACCTTAAAAGAAACATACCAAAATAAAGTTTCTGGCATTATTTGACAACAATATTTTGTAAATACTTGGAAGTACATAATTCTATTAAAAGGTAAAGGTGGCTCATGAGTAAGTTCTTCGAAGATATGCAACTATCAGTTATGTAACTAACCATGGGATCAGTTGCTGTGCTTTGAAATTCATCACCGGTTAACAAGCAGATTAGATGTAAAATAGCTCATTTTCAGCGATTGAGTGCAGGAAGAATACTAACACAGCTTTGTGCCCAGGAAACTCAAAAGACTTCAACTCCTGGGTTTGGCTCATGGTTACTTGATAAACTAGACAGCTGTATTTTGTTGAATTGTGCCTTACATAAAAATATAATGAAGTGCTATCCTTTGGTACTCATGAGTATGAACTATTTTTGAAAGTTGGTTCTTGGTTGTTGAGATCAGGATCCTCATTAGGGTGATCACTAAACCCACTGAGTCAGCTTTATAGGAGAGAGATGTTTTCAATGTGTACAGATGTGAAAGTTAGATGGAAATTATTGTGCTATAATCAAAGAAGACCCAAATATTCCTTGAAGGAATCTCCTCTACAACATCCAGACACAGCATGGACCAGCTGAAGTCTTTTCTCAGGTTTCCAACTTCAAAAATTGTAAATGCTTTTAAATAATCTAAATGCTTTAAGACACCCATTTATAATAATGTGTAATGTAGCCCTAAAACTAGCATACCACCTAACCTTTCTTTTCTATGTGGTTTACAGTTAAACAATTCTAGAACACCAGAAAGCTGAGACATGTTTGTATAATGGGGTAAGGGTTCAGGGAAGAGGTAGACAAATGGAGACAGGAAGGGTGGGTGGATGTAATATTCATGCTTTATGTAAATGTGTTAAAATGGAGCCAAAATGGATGTGCTTGGGAGAGATGCAGGAGAATGATGGAAAGGGTGACACTGATCAAGATGCATTATACTCATAAATTGAAATGTTGACCTGAACCTCCTTTGTATTAAGAAATAAATTTAACAAAAAAAGAAAACAAAAACAATTCTAGCCTTACTCAGAAGGAGCTCAATTTTTTCTCACATACGCATTCTCTGATAAACTAGATCTGCAGATTTGTGATTTGCATATCAGGGTTTCTAGGAGAATCCAATGAACTATGAGAAGAAGAAGCAAATTCCACAGTGTAGTTTGTTGAATGGCAGGGAATGAAATTGACATGAACACAAAATACCCAGTATTAAACCCATTGACAATTTTCCTGTGGTCTTTAAAATTTTATCAATTTAATTATTTATTTTCAAAGTGATGAACAGAAGGGTTACAGTTTTATACATAAGGCAGTGAGTATATTTCTTGTCCAACTTGTTACCCTTCCCTCATTGTTCTCCCACCTTCCCTGCTCCCAACTCCCCCCTCCCAGTTGTACAGTTGATTTACAGCATATTGTCTTATAAGTATTATTTTTGCATTGGTTTGCCTTTTACCCTTTGTCTCTCCATTTTGGTGTTCTCCACCATTTCCCTAGTTCCAATAAATATATATACAATGCACAGTGTACAAAAATCAGTTACAGTGACATCAGGGGTAAAACCATGGGGAAGAAAGACAAAAGAAAAACACATAATTTCACATGGTACATTGGAAATAACAACAACAGTGATAAACCACTTCTTTCCATAACATATAGTTCATTTCACTTAGTATCATCTTATGTGTTCATATGTATATAGCTATTGAGCTATTGTAATCTTCTGTTAGGACTATCCTAGACATGTACTAATTATTCCCTATGAGGGAAACCACAGAGTCCATGTTTCTTTGGGTCTGGCTCACTTCACTTAGTGTGATTTTTTTCCAAGTCCTTCCATTTCTCTAAGAATGGGACAATGTTATTCTTTTGATAGAAACATAGAATTCCATTGTGTATATGTAACATATTTTCTTTCTTGACCCATTCATCTAGTGAGAGGCATCTGGGTTGATTCCATATTTTAGTGATGAACAGTTGGACTCCTTGGCACAAGATGAAACTTTCTTCTTTATTTCTTTTTTGTTTTGGTACTGGGGATCAAACCCAGGATGTTGCACTTGCTAGGCAAGTGCTTTGCCACTGAGCTACATCCCAGCCCTAGGATGAAACTTGCTTAATAAAGGCCCAGAAAAAAAATCAAAGAAAGATTAGACAAATGGGATTGCATTAAATTGCAGAGTTTCTGCATGGAAAAGGACATAGCTTGCAAAATAAATAGGAAACACACAAATTAGGAGAAGACCTTCACTGACCATACACCTGACAAGGCCCTCTTATCTAAAATATACATAGAACATAAAGTTAAGTACCCCCCAAAAAAAGTCTCAAAAGAACAACTGAACCGTTAATAAATGGGCTAAAGACTTAAAGGGAAACTTCTCTGAAGAAGAAATGAGAATGGCCAAGAGGCACATGAAGAAGTGCTTAACATCCCTGGCCATAAAAGAAATGCAAATCAAAACAACACTGAGATTCTACCTTACCACAGTAAGAATGTCCATTATCAAGAAAACTAATAACCACAGACGCTGGAGGGGATGTGGCCAAAAGGGAACCTGAGTACACTGTTGGTGGGAGTGTAACCTTGTTCAACCACTCTGGAAAGCAGTATGGAGGTTCCTCAAACAGCTAAACATAGGGCTTCCCAATGACACAGCATTCCTGCTTTTGAACATTTACTCGAAGGCTTACAAGCAAGATCACACTAAAGCCACCAGCACAACTATGTTCATCCTTTTGTCTTTTCCCTAATAATTTCATGAAATTTGACCATGTTCTGAAATTTTTGTTGTAAGCTACTGATGTCCTGTGTTGATTATTATCTTTTGTATGAACATTTCTATGATCCATATTCCTACTTCTCACGTAAGGTTTCTAGAGCACACACTTTACTCAATATTATCCTGACACCATAATTAAAACTCCTCAGTCACTGGCTGGACTCAGTTCTGTTATTCCAGCTACAGGGGAAGTAGAGCCATTTGGAGCCATGGTGATGCCTATCATCCCCAGCAACACCAAGAAGTATCATGGCTGAGGCAGAAATGAAACCCTTCCTTGAAAATAACCAACCCCCAAAGTGGGTAGAGGTATAGCTCCAGTGGTACAGCACCTACCTAGCAAGCATGAGACCCTGAATTCAGTTCCCATTACCAAGCCTCCATACACACACATGAAAATAAGTAGCTAGATGCCAGTGACCTGTAATCCTAACTATTCAGGGAGGCTGAAATCTGAGAATTGCAGTTTGAAGCCAGCTCTGGAAAGGAAGTCTGTGACATGCTGATCTCCAATTAGCCACCAAAAAAGCCAGAGATGGGGCTGTGGCTCAAGTGGTACAATGCTACCCTTGAGCAAAAAATCTGAAGAAACTAAAGGTTTGAGTTCAAGTGCAGGACCAGCACACAAAAAAATGAGTATGTTACTTTTCTATTACTTTTGTTAGGTTTTCATCTTGTCTGAATTCTTCTATTGCTGATACAGGCTATGATAGATTGCTTCAGGGTCTCTCTGATATGAGAGTAACTACATCTGGAAATAAATTTTAAATATCAATTGTTTGGGCTGGTTGGAATAAAAGCATATCATAAACATATCATAATATTAGCAAGTTTAGCACTGCAAAGAAATAAATATTCTAATTGACAAGGGCAGTATTGGAAGACCCTAATAGTTCTCCCCAATTTCACAATTTACAAAGATTTAACGTAGCAAATTTCCCACTGGTCAGCTACTACACTTCTATGCTCTTTTTAGATTTTTAAAGATAAACCTGGCATTACCTGCTAATTTAAAACGTCTTCACTTTTCATTGCTCTCAAGACAAATATAATCTTTTTATGATAGTATAAAAGAGCTTTCAATTCCTAATCTCAAATGATATTTACAACCTCATCTTCCATCATAAATTTTCCTTCTATATGCATTGAGGCCCAAGTTCTCAAAAAGAAATATGTATTTTAAAATCTCTGACTTTTTCATTAGCTGCTTTGTAGGCTTAAAATGTCTTTTCATTCCTCATGTCCAAACTTCTGACTATCTCTTAAAATACAAATTTAATGTTATCTCCTCACAACAGCTTTCTGTGCTTCCTCAGTAGGGGGATCTAATTGCATAGCTCTTTGCAAATGTCTATCCATTTTGCCCTGTGTGATCATTCTTTACATATCTGTGTGTTCAAAGATGGTGTGATTTCCTATGGTGAGTCAGTGTGTTTTCACAGCTCATGTTTTCTCACTTAGGCGTGCTCCATGAATGAATGAGAGAATGGTGCTTAATGTTAGAAATTAAACTCTAAAGCACATGAGGGAAGTATGCATTGCCTGGCTTGTCATTTGATTTTGGCATCAGGAAGTGAAAAGAATTTCTGAGGGTATGCCCATTTGCTATCTAGGAGACAACACTAACAAATGACAGCATCCTGACCACAGAAGTAAAAGTCAGGAGAAATAAAGACAACATTCTTAAACACCTGAGAATTCAGTAGTTTTGTAGAATCCCCCCTGAGGAATTTCAGAGGCAGTTATGATTACCAAAACTATTTAAAAAAGAAATGACACAGAAGTAGGTAAATCTTCAAAGAGTCTTATAATATTCTTGTTCTTAGAACAGGAGAAAATATAAAATGCCCAAACAATTTACATTTTGCTTCCAACTGTGGTACATCCCCAGTGGAAAACTTTCCCTGCTTTCCCTGGTTGTTATGTGATAACCGTGAAATCTCCCCATTGTATTATTCTTATTACTTTGTACTATAAACATTCTATACAGGTTGTGAGGAACTTGAAAGATCTAGGGTATTCAACGCTAATTCCTACTTCCTATCACAGCTCCAGGAAAACTGACAGCATTCCTTAATATGTGTTGGATGAAGGCATAAGTTGATCAATCAATGTGAAATTTATGTTTACAGGTCATGGTTTTACAATTTACCTAACTGCTTAACTCTTCATTAAAAATTTAAGCATCCTTTCCACATTAGCAGAATGAATTAAAACAAGCATATGTAAATAAATGTTTGTAAATGATATATATATATAATTATTTTTATTACTATTATTATCTGTCATGAGGCTTGAACTCAAGGCCTGGGCACCATCCCTGAGTTTTTTTGCTCAAGCCTAGCACTCTACCACTTTGAGCCCCAGTGCCACTTCCAGTTATTTGGTGGTTAGTTGGAGACTTTCCTGCCAAGGGTTGCTTCAAAAATGCAATCCCCAGATCTCACTCTCCTGAGTAACTAGGATTACAGATATGAGCAACTGGCACCCAGATAAATGTTATGTTTTTATAAAATTATAGACAAACTTTTTGACAGATGAGAGTTGAAAATTATTTTTGGAGAATCAAGTCTTAAATGAGATGAGCAGTTTCTATAAATGAGACTAGAAATATGTGTGTATATACACAGATGTGTGTGTATGTGTGTGTGTGAATCATTACTTTGAAAGGAAAAGGACTATGAATTCAAAACCATTCTGTAGGGTTTGTATAATCAGTAAAATAATGAAGGAAGTTTGTGCTTGGCTAATATTTTTGGAAGATACCAAAGCAATAAGATCTAAAACCCAAAGATATACATGAAGCTATGCAAAAACATTTTATGGGCCTTAGGCAAAAAAAATTCCATTGATCTGAAGATCCTGTAGCCAATAAGTGCATGTAGAGGAAAAAGAGCTCTATTTTATGAAATTTACCTGTCAAAGACAAAAAAGGCCTCTTTCAAGACTTTTTTTTTAACTTCTGGTCTTTTCTATATATGTGGTGCTGAGGAATCAAACCCAGGGCTTCATGTATACGAGGCAAGCACTCTTGCCACTAAGCCATATTCCCAGCCCCTTCTGGGACACTTTTGATGTAGCTGAAACTCTGAGGACGTGTTATATATTTTACATAGAGCAATTTTCTCCAGCCTCTTATCTCTTGGGCATTTCCATAATGAGGGAAATTTGTTCTTAATTTGAGAATGTGTGGGATGAGATATAATAAAATTCACTTTCCAAAGATATAGTTATTCTATGCTTTGCATACACAATAAAGTCAAATTTGCTACCTTTATAAATTCAGGTGGATTGGAACATGAACTCCACCATTAATGAGCAAATATTTTGGGTTGGTTGGAATTAAAGCAGCATATTATAATATTAGCAAGTTTAAACAAAATTATGGAATGTCTATTTTATAGACTTTCTCTGATGACTAAATGGAGGGTTCTTTTAAAGAGTCATGCCCTAATCAATGGTAGATTCTTATTATTGTTGATAGTCTAGAAAAGGCTTTTGTAAATCACTTGGAACTCGGAGCAGAGATGAAATTCTTGTAGAAGAGTTCTCCACTTCCTGTAGAAGTGGCGATGAGGAGAAAAAGCCGAGTTCTTTCCTTGTCTACCTGAGAGGTACTTGGGTAGTGAAGTTGTAGGGAGGGCCCAAGTAATCACTTGTGACTCTGGTTTCCTCTGACATGAATTTGGAAGATACCACTTTCTCTTCTAAAGTGGATGTGAAGTACAGAGATGAATAGTTCTTTTCATACTGAATGGCTTTAAAGATATCTTTGCACAGGATAAACTTATCAGGAGTGGTAAGTGATAAATGAGGGTTATAAAATTTTAGGAATCTCTTGCTTTCCCTAATTGATAGCTCTCACAAGAGGATTCGGAACGTTTTTGTTAGTTGCACTTTACCTCCTTCAATATCTGAAGTCTTAAAACAGTAGAGAGTTTCAGGAGTTTTGTAAAGTTAATTAATGTTAATTGTGTCATGAATTATGTTAAGGAGTCTGTTGAATAATAGACTCAGGTAATAAAGTCCCTACCATTTACTGTTCAATATGGGCTAATGTTAGTTTGGGGCCCCAAGTTATAGGCATTAGGGCCCAGCCAAAGATGGTGAAGAACAATGCTAAAGATCAGTTGCTTGAGGCAATTAAAACAATTGAAAATGACCTGGTAGTACATTATGCATGATGCAACGTTACACCCAGTATGAACAAATGCTCATTCCATTAGCGATTTTTCAATTTCATAACATGCGCTGCAATTTATTTTTCTTAGTTACCTTACTACATTTGTCGGTGAACTGCTAGCAGGATATTATTAATATTTATCCTATTATCTCATACATTTCATGCTTAAAGCACTTTGTAGCCTTAGCTAATTAATCTTCATATCCTGCCTAAAAGGTTGATAGACCCTTTTAGAGTTAGGGAAACTGAGTTGGGAGGTTAAAAATTGGCCATCAAGGAAATGATCTGAGAGAAATATTCTGGAAGGTTCTTTTTTTTTTTTTTTCATTTCTCTGTACAGAGGGGTTACAGTTTCATATGTAAGGCAAGTACATTTCTTATCCAACTTGTTACCTCCTCCTTCATTTTTCCTCAGCCTTCCCCCCCATTTTGTACCCCTCCATGAGTTGTACAGTTGGTTTACACCATATAGATTTGTAAGTATTGCTGTTGCATTGGTTTGTCTTTTTATGTTTGTCTCTTGATTTTGATATTCTCTTTCCCTTCTCTAGTTCCAATACCAGTATATACAATATCCAGGGTACTAGAATCAGTTATAGTGGCATCAGAGGTAAAACCATGGGAAAGAAAGACAAAAGAAAAAGGGCATAATTTCAGGTGGTACATTGAAAATAACAATGATAATCCACTTGTTTCTATAGCTTGGAGTTCATTTCACTTAAGTATCATCTTAAGTGTTCATAAGGACACAGCTATTGAACTATTGTGATCTTCTGCTTGGATTATCCTGGATGTGTACTATAATTTAGACTTCTTGTTTTATCTTTTTTTAAACTTCTTGGAACAAAAAGTAATCCAGTTTGGGCCCCGAAGATCATATGCTGAGGCCTACAAGATGCATTGTATTCATAAATATGTTGACTTGAGACCCAGTTTTACAAGTTCTAGTAGATAATTAAATAATTAAGAGATAGTAGAATAGGTTTTAGAAAATTTATTCTTTGAGAAAGGCAAAAAGTATTTCTTTTTTTTTCTTTATTGTCAAAGTGTGATACAGAGGGGTTACAGATTCATATGAAAAGCAGTGAGTACATTTCTTGTTCTACTTGTTACCTCCTCCCTCATTTTCTCCCCTCCCCCCTCCCCTTCTCCTTTCCCCCCAAGAGTTGTACAATTGGTTTACACCAAATGGTTTTGTAAGTGTTCCTTTTTTAATGGTTTGTTGTTTTGTTCTTTGTCTTTCAATTTTGGTATTGCTTCTCCCTTCCCCAGCCCTTACTATGGCTGTACCCTCGCTACCACTGTACTACATCTGAGTACCCAAAAAGTATTTCTTAAAAACAGAGTATTGAGTAAAGAAAATATAAAGAATAGAAAGTTTAGTAGTTTTTTCTACATGTTGACTATTAGCTACTTACAGAAAATAGCAAATGAACTTTTACTCAAAACGTAGAAATGAGGTTTTTTTTCAGAAAAGATTTGTAGTAAACCATAATACACAGAGGATTATCTGATATTTAAAAACATAAAATAATCTTTTTTTCTGCTAGTATTTACTGAGATTTCAACACAACGACTCATGGTTAGTTGGCTGTTGGCTGGTACTCTGTACTTGAGCCACACTTCTAGCTTGTTTTTGTTGGCTGGTTATTTTGGAGATGGAATCTCACTGACTTTTCTCTCTGACTTTTCTCAAACTGCCCATTTCTGGATCTCAGCCTCCTGATTGCCTAGAGCCACAAATGTGATCCACACGTGCCCAGCTTGTAAGTCATATTTGTGACTATCCAGCCAGGGAGGACTTGTAAAGAACAAAATATATGGGAGAGTTATCCTTATAAACTATATGCAGCATATGAGTAGTCTTTCAGAAGACTACAAAATACAAAAGCAAAAAATAAATATAAAATACTAGTATGGGCACTAAACACCAATTGAAAAAAAAATGGAAAAGGGAGCTGATAGACATGCTCAACCCAGGATTGCTGCAAGCCTCCGATCCATTAACTTTTTCTTTTTAACTGGACCTACAAAATAGAATAAAACATAGTAAAAATAAAAATAAAGGAAGCTGGTAGTGGCTGTGGGATAAACACCAGTCAAACTCTTAGGTTTGTACAATAAGTCAACACCTTGCACTGTAAAATCTACAACACTCCAGACTGGCTTAGATAAGGTTTATGATGGGTGTATAACTGCTGTCTTAATTTTAGAGTAGCCCTATCAAAGTGAGTTTTTCCATCTTTGTGGGTGTCAAATGATAGGAATAGGAAATAATTGAAGGGAACTCAGAATCATTTTTGGTTTAGTCATGTTTTTCACACAAGTGATTAACATATTTATAATCCATATACTATATTATGACATCATTATGATGTTACATATATGCCATATGATGGTGTCTCTTGCTGGAGCTCTAGTGGATGTTTCTTTTCTGGGAACACAGTCAACTCATATAAAAATGCAAGTGACACTGTTAAGATAATGATCTAACCATTCATCAACAAACAAACAAGATGGATGCCAGTTAAACCTTTCAAAATTCAGGCCAACTGAATTTTGTGAAGCAAATATTCTCTATAAAATGGCTTCATATTTGTCATCCTATATTGTAGTAAAATAGCAATTTTGGCCATTACATGTTAGATTTTTTTAGCCCTACTCTCTTATAGGTAGAATCAAATAATATTTAAAACTTATGTCACAGAATCACATGTAAATTGCTGAAAATAAAACTTGAACAACTCATCCTCTGAGTGAATTTGGAGTAGCTTATTTGTTCTTTCAGCCATACCTACTAAAGCACAAACAGTTCTGTATTAGATTATTTGTCAATGTTATTCTATGAAGAAATTTAATAAAATTTACTACCCTGCAATCCATTGAGCACTTCCTAACTTAATTGTCATATTCTGCATTTCCTGAGATTTACAATTAAAATTGTGATGAGCCAGACATACAAAGTCTTTCCTTTGTGACAAGACAGGTTATTAGCATTTTTACCAAAATTACCCAGGACTTTCATTTATCAAATAAAAATACTATTGATATCATCTTCTTATTAATCTTCATGTATGATGAATTTGAACTCTGAATGGAATTTTTTTCAACCAAATTTTCTCTTTACTGCACATCACAAAAAAACAACAACAAAAACCCCACATAGCTCAATTTACTATTTATGCCCATGCCAGATCCAGTTAATAAAAAAAATAATGGCTCTGACATTTTGTATTTTCCAAAGATGATCAAATAAGAAATGGTCTCCAGACCAGAGTAAGTATTCATTCTGATTAAAGAATCCTTATTCTTCCTTAGGTTATTGCCACTAGCTACCAGTATTCCATCTTAAGACTACATTATTGTTTTAATGCAAGCATTTTTCTCATTGGATTTTTTAAAAGGGGATTTTAATTTGTAGAAAGATCAGTGCAATTTTGAGAAACCATATTTCCAATATTATGGCTATTTTGTATAGTAATTGTGTGGTTTATAAATAAGCAACAATGCAGAAACAAAATTTAAGATTGTTATTCTTGTTTCTTTTTTATCTTTAAGAGCATCTCCCTGTGTAGCCCAGGTTGTCTGCAAACACAGCATGCATCAAGAACTCTGCCTCAATCTCTCAAGTGCTGAGATAACAGGTATGAACCACCATATTTAGTTATTACATTCTTCTATAGATAAACTACCTTCATATAATTGTGACTATTCCCCATGAATTAAAAAAATAAGCTATTACTTACTGAAAAGTGATATGAAATTCTACTGTCTTTCAGGCTAGTTTTCTGGTTTTAATACCTTGGGTAAATGAAATGGAAACAGACTATTGGCTAATCAATGAGCTTTGACATTATTGAATTTAGCCTCTTTAAGTGAAATAACCAATGTTGTGTGTGTGTGTGTTTGTGTGTGTGTGTGTGTGTGTGTGTGTGTGTGTACACTCAGGGCTTCAAGCTGTCCCTCAGTTTTGTCACTCACAGTTAATACTCTACCACTTAAGCCATGCCTCCACTTTCAGCTTTTTGCTGGTTATTTTGAAGATATGAATTTCAAATATGTCTACCCTGACTGGCTTCAAACCTCAATGATCAAATCTCAGCCTCCTGAGAAGTTAGTGTTATAGTTATAGTGTTTTTTTAAGCAGCTTAAAAGAACCATTCTTTTATTTGTTGTACCACACATTCAATGACTACAGCTTAAGCCCCAGATTGGATTGAATAGCAAATTTATTAAGACTGTGGTAATGCTGCTGGTGACTCTTGCCTGTAATCTTAGACACTCTGTAGGCTGAGGTTGGAGTTCCATGTTTTGAAGCTAGCCTAGGCAATAAAGGCTATGAGACTTATATTTCTAGTTAACCATGAAAAGGCCTGGAGCAGAGTTGTGACTCAACTGCTAGAATACTAGACTTGAACATAAATGCTCAGGGACAGTGCCTATGTCCTTAGTTTAAGCCCTAGGACAGAAAAAATAAAAAAGATCCTGCTGTTAACGGGGAAACTTAGAAAACAGAAACCCTTTCAGGCAGCATTGCTAATGGTCCAAGTTCTGTTCAAAAAATGTCTTGTCAGTTTTAGTTTCTTTACAGAAGTTTTTGACATACAACTAGATAGGTTTGACATCTAAGTATTTCCTGTCTCTGGATGAATTTCATAGTTGGACAAATAAGTTCTTAGAGATTTTATATCCTGGATACAAAATGGACTTGCTGTAGTCAAACTTACAAATGAGAGGATATCAAATAATATATCCAGGACTTCTAATAATTCTATCAAGTCACACAAATGAATTTTGATGTTATGAAGACACTTAACTGGAAATAATCAGAAGGAATTGTTTAAGTGGAACTTACAACAAGATACAGATTTATAAGTTCCAGTTTTAAAACAAGAGCATCATAATAGAAATCATAGGAGCAATTGACTCTTCTAGACAAAAAAGGGAAAAAACATGTAGGGATAGAGAAACAATAACCAAAAACTGAATCTTAGAATATATGAACAAATAGAAAGACATAGAAAGAAATAAAGAATTTATTTTTTTAAAAAAGAAGAATTTATCTAGGACATAATTGATAAAAAGACAATGCCTTCATGGAGTTCAGAGATACTAACCGAACTGTTGTTAGGTCATGATAGAAACCCAGACACCACACTGACAGAAATGTAGGTGCTTCTTTATGTGCAAGATGCCATTTTTCTAAGCAAATACTCATAAGGAAATATTCAATATTTCCAGTTACAATAAGAACTATTGTCTTGATCAATTCATTTTACCCCTAATGCCTCTCACTTACCAATTCCTATTCCTCCACCCCTTTCTTCCCTCCTCCTCCTCCTCCCTCCTCCCCCTCCTCCTCCCCCTCCCCCTCCTTCCCCTCCTCCTCCACCTCCTCCTCCCCCCTCCCCCCAAAAAAACTCTATGAGAAAAAAACCAACTGCCCACTTGTCTTCTTAAAATGTCCTTGGGTTTGTTAGGGTTTGTTCATACAAAAAGAATGTTTTTGCTTTTGCCTAATTGGCATAAGTAAAATAAATAAACAAAAAACCTTTTATGTAGGTTCAAAAAACTGATGAATGAATATGTAGTAAAGAAATGAGAAATGACACAAACATTTCTCAGAAAGGCTTGCTGGTAGAGAAATGTGCAAAACTGAAAAAAACACTACAGAAATATAGGACTTACTCTGCATTTAATTAAAAGTGCTCTGTTTTATTTTTTTTAAGAACACAATAAGCTATATAAAATGGTCTTATGAATAAGAGACCACCAGACCTTAAATTTGACAAACAATTCAAAATTCCAATTTTTGTACATATTTCCTTCCTGGTATAGAAAAAAGTGCAAAATATGTCATAGTTGTAAAATGCAAACATTGAAATTTTATTCTAACTTTAGTGACTAAAGTAAAAAAAACCTCTGTATCTCTCCTCAGAACTCAAGAAGACTAGGAAAGTGTTCCATGGAAAAATAGTTTATTGTATGGAAAAAAACCCAGCTTGTTCAGAGTTCAGACTGAGTGTCTTTTCATGGGAAATTATATAGCAGCATAATTAAAATGAAATACTAATTGTAACAAGAAAAGATGGTGGCTGCAGAATATAACTCAGCTGTAATAGATTTTCTAATGCCTTTCTTTATACCAAAGGGGAGTACCCCTTCAGCAAATAAAGTATATTTTCTGATCTCCAAATGGATTCTTTATCCTCGTTCAGGCTGATATTACGACGACATCATGAATTTCTTAGACAGCTTTGTGAATCAGCAGAGTATTTCAGAGGAGAATACTGACTGCAAAAAGCAAAGTGGTTATTTTTCTTTTAAGCACTCTTTAAACTAGTAGATGAAGCATTTCATTTTGAGTCAAGGATGCTTTTACTCTAGGAAGAATCGAGAGGACTCAATCAGTAAGAAAGAGTAAAATAGTATTATGATATCATCCATAACTCAATTTATACAGCTTTTCAGGTATTTTCTTTACTTTTTTCAGTGCTTAAATCTAGAAAGCTTATTTTAAAATATCTTAAATTTTATTTTTTTTAATTTTAATATTTCATAAAATATTACATTTTAATTCTAGAATGCCTGAGAAAATTTATTAACTAGTTTGCTTATAACATACTTTGGGATTAGCTGGATACTGATGCTCACACCTATAATCCTAGCTAGTGAGGATGCTAAACTCTGAGGACAGGGGTAGAAAAATCTGTAAGACTTCTATCTCAAATTAACCAACAAAGGCTGGGAATATGGCCTAGTGGCAAGAGTGCTTGACTCGTATACATGAAGCCCTGGGTTCGATTCCCCAGCACCACATATATAGAAAACAGACAGAAGTGGCGCTGTGGCTCAAGTGGCAGAGTGCTAGCCTTGAGCAAAATGAAGCCAGGGACAGTGCTCAGGCCCTGAGTCCAAGCCCCAGAACTTGAAAAACAAACAAACAAACAAAAAAAACCCAACAAAACAAAACAAATAAAAAAAATTAACCAACAAAAAGCTGGAAGTGGAGGCATGGCTCAAATGGTTGAGCTACAAGTGAGAAACCTAAGCAAGAGTATGAGGCCCTGAGTGCAAGCCCCAGTAGTGCCACCCCCACAAAAGAATACAGTGAGCACGTGGCTTGCACTTGTAACCCCAGCTGAGTTCTGAGGATTGTGGTTCAAAGCCAGCAGTGCAGGAAAACTTGTGAAACTCTTGTCTTCAATTAAACAACAAAACACAGCAGAAGTAGAGCTATGGTTCAGTTGGTAGAATGCTAGCCTTGAGCTCAGTAACAGCAACCAAGATTAAGCCCCAGGAGTAGCATGTGCACATGTGTGCACGCGCGCGCACACACACACACACACACACACAAACTAGAAAAGAAACAAAAGAAAAAGAAAATTCAGCTAGCACCTGTGGCTCAAGGCTCTCATCTTAGCTCCTCAGGAGACTGAGATCTGAGTTTTGAGTAGTGCAGCACCAGCTGTAAGCAACTGAGAATTCAAGGCCAAGAATTCAGTACCTGTTAAAAAGCGAGAAAAGAAGAGAAGAGGAGAGGGAAAGGGAGGGGAGGAAAGGGGAGAGGTGGAGAGGAGAGGAAAAGAAAAGAAAAGAAACATGAATAAGCAAATGTCCCAGGTATAACTATGTGACAGCCCTGTTTAGTACTGAATGGCCACTCTTCCTTGCTCCTACCACTATAGAATGACAATATGTATGATGCTGTACAGTGTTCAAAGGATTAGTTAATTGGTTGTAGATAGAGTTTCTCCTCACTTTCTTTGTTCTGGTTAATTTATGGGTATTTACGAATGTTTTATGGGGTACAAATGAAGATAACCTGACTCTCTTCAATAGTCCACATTAATATGGATTTAGCTCTTAATCAAAAGTCACAGATACTTGAATATCTGCTATCTATGGATGTAAATATACTCTTAGTTAGAGAATTCTGACTGCATAGAGCAATAGCTTTAGGTTACCACATTGCATAAAGTGTGAGGTTGAGAGTATAGTGTAGGATAAAACATTGATAAAATTATGGATTGCTAAAATGTTTGTTCAGAAAAAAATCATTTCTTACATAAAATACTCTTAATATAATACTCACAACATTACTGCCTTTTGTTTATATTTGTGTGTATCTTTCAGTACTTATGTGTCTATTCCTGTGTCTATTCACTTGTGTGTTTGCTGGGTTAGAATAACCCCTACTTCACTGAAGTCCTGTCTCTTTAAATATTCATATTTCAAATTTCATGTAGTTTTCATCTTATCTACATCAGTCTCTATAAACAATATAAAGTCAGGAAAATTTCATTGGAGAAAATGAATTTCTAAGATGATAATCTCATTAATTTTTGTTTTATGAATTTTGTGGGGTTTTTTTGTTTGGGGTTTTTTGTTTGTTTGTTTGTTTGTTTTCCAGAGCTGAGGACCAAAATCAGGGCCTTGCACTCACCAGGCAGGCGCTCTTCCTCTGAGCCAGATCCCCAGCCATGATTTTTGTTTTAATGATTGCATTTTAACTTTGTTTTATAATTTTGTTTCATAATCTATCTCATGTAACATTATTTAGCTAAGTTCCGAATTCACATTGTATTCTTAAATAAACTTAACCTCATTTCAAACTATGATGAATTGAGATCACATGCATCTATTTGATACTATATGTTAATAAAATTAATATATAGTCATCAGTGTTTGTGATTTAAGCCAGGATCAGTACATTTACATTTTTCCAGTTAATGTGAGCTGCTAAATAATTTAGGGATTTCTGATGTATGCAGTCTTTTTCTTTCTCTCTCTTTCTTTCTTTCCTTTATTTATTTATTTATTTTTTTTTTGGTCAGTCCTGGGGCTCAATTGAGCTCAGCGCCTGAACTCTTTTGCTCAAGGCGAGTGCTCTACCACTTTGAGCCACCGAGCCACTTCTAGTGTTTGAGTGGTTAATTTGAGAGTTTCTCACAGGGACTTTTCTGCCCTGGCTGGCTTCAAATGGCAATCTTCAGATCTCAGCACCCTGAGTAGCTAGCATTAAAGGCATGAGCCACCAGCAGCCCCCCGTACAGTCTTTTTACAACTGACCACCTTCGATGTTCTATTGCAGAAGTAAATGATGAGCTTAGTTGTGTTTCAATAAAACTTTATTTATAAAAAAAGGAAAGTGGCTACCCATGGCCCAATGATAGGCAAACTTTTCTTCATGAACACAAGTAGCATACTTATCCCCACAATTATGGGAGGTTGGGTGGGTTTCTGCCAAGATCTGCCCAACAGTGAAGGGATTAAAAGAAATTCTTTCTTGGCATTTCTGATTAGGAAATGACAAAATATACTTTACTGATTGAAATTTTGAAACTCTCCAGCATGCCTTATGATAACAGATTGGAAAAATAGTATGGATAAGTAGAGTTAGAAATCTTAAAGTATGTTTTTAAAAAAATGTATTAAATTTCTTACCATCATTTAAAAAACTGCTTTTGCTGAATATATATCATCCTACCCTCAC
The DNA here is from genome assembly GCF_023159225.1 of Perognathus longimembris pacificus. Classification (NCBI taxonomy): domain Eukaryota; kingdom Metazoa; phylum Chordata; class Mammalia; order Rodentia; family Heteromyidae; genus Perognathus; species Perognathus longimembris. The sequence continues at coordinate 96,246,237 of NC_063162.1, read as the reverse complement.
TGTGAAAATGTAAATTCACTGACAAAGGACCTTGAAGAGATCTTATTTTCTATACATGCCTTGTACACTGTAATTGCCTGCCAATTAGTTATTGAATAAAAGAATGATGGATTTACAAATTTAGGAAAGTCAGAAAAAAGATGAGTGAAAAAAGTTCAAATTTACTTTGCTAAGATTAGAATGATCAGTAATGGTACTGGAAAAGCACTATAAGAATGTGAGAAGCAATAAAATAATTGTGTAAACTAAGCAAAATATGGCACAAGTAATATTTGTTCTTAGATAAATAATAAATTACATCTACATAGAAACTTCTCATCAATAAGTTGATATCATTTTCTTTAAATCTTGTTCAATAGAATAAGAATATTTTAAAATGAGATGTTTTACTATTAAAAGTGAAATGTTTTATTTAAAATAAAATATTTAAAATTAAAATAAAATGTTTAAAATGAAAAAAATGCTTCATTGCAATATAAAATGAAAGTTTATTGCTGTCCTTTTCATTATCTAAAATTATTTTCCTCGCAGAACATATTGAATTTGAAAGAATATTTGAAGAAATATGATAGCTACCAACAAATCAACCTATCATTACTCAGGGAGATTTTTTTAAACTTAGTTTTATGCTTTGATTTTATATGTTTTTTAATTTGGTTGAGAACCAATCAGTTATAAGTAAGCTAGTTTAAGTTTTGGAAAAGGATTCTATTGAATCTGTTACTAAACCTGTATGCCATTTTCCCCATTATATACAGAGTTCTCACTGCTATAGCAGCACTTTTATAGTTTGTTAGGCAATTAACATACCATTTAGACTGAGCTTTCTATTAACTCAATATACTATATCAGTTTTAAATGGTTATGAGTAATGGTTTTAAAAAGTAACACACTTTGAAAGTAGCTTTGACAAATATTTACAAGAACAGCTCTAATGGTTCAGACAGATTTTTCCATTAAAGGATATATGGTGGAGGGTACCTATAAGAAAAAGCTAGAACTAAAAATACAAAAGAGATTTTACTGACATATTAGAACATCATAGCTCTGTAAATTTTAATATTAATGTTTAAAGAATGTAACCCTCTTTTGGGTAATAGTTATAAACTATTATATATGACCATATCTAATTTTACTATAGTTATAAAATACTATAATACACTATGATATACTATATTTCTAAAATATCACTTAGTCCAATGGACAGGAAATAGAACATCACAAACAGTAATAATCTTTATTATGTGGCAAGTACAGAAATAGTAAAACCTTATAAAAATTTAGTAATTGAATATTTTGTCTAAAATTTGGAATAAAGAGATAATTTGTATTGCTTATGAAAAAACAGAAAAAATAAACAATAGAAGTAAAAACAGTGTTTTCATATAAAGGTTTCAATAATAATAAATAGTATTTACTACTATACAAATGTAACATTTATATGTACATAATCACTATAACATTTTAAGATTGTTAAACAGGAGTGTCTTTAGTTAGCTATATATTAGTATTCAATTAATAACTAGTGCAATTACAAGAAATATTCTTCTTCCTTCTTCAATTACCTATCCTTTCAAAATTTCCTACATAAGAAATATATTGCTTTCTAGTAACATTTATTATATCAACATAACCTTAAAAGCATTCACAGACCACTTGTTTGAAACATTATTAAATGCAGCAAAACTCTTGTTAGAAGATAAGTATGTCAAATGCTAGTGATGTGCAGGATTTCTACATGCCTTCTTTTAGTAATAATGAATGCTTATTAGAATTAAACGTCTAAATATTTTTCCATGTAATTTTAATAAATATGTATAAACATCTAAAATTACTACAGATTAGCCACTTCATCCATGTAAGATAACAACTTGTGGCAAAATATCTAGAAACAGCACTAGGAAATGGTGAATGCTAACAAAGTAGTCCAAAGATTTTCCCTGAAAAAATTTGAATAGGTATCAGCTGAAGGATGAGGTGATTGAGTAGAACCAAGGATGGACATATGCAAATTCCTCTTTCCAGAGGTCAGCTATTCTGTTAACCTCATACAATATGAGGATAAATAATCTCAAAGTTGTTTGCATACATGAAAACTCTGAAGTCATCTGGGTGCCTATAATCCTAGCTAGTCAGGAGGCTAAGACCTGAGGATCACGGTTCAAAGCCAGTTCCCCAGCAATTACATTTCAAAGACCCTTATTTCCAATAAACTACCAAAGAATCTGGAAATGGAGCTGTGGCTCAAGTGGTAGATCACTAGCCTTGAGCAAAAGAAGCGCAGGGACAATGCTAGGACCATGTATTCAAGACCCAGGACTGGCAAAAAACACCCACCGAAACAAAACAACAACAAAAACACACTCTGAAATCAACAGTGGGTAGTCATACTATTTGCACATATTTGCACATGTAACTTTGTCCTGAGACAGGACACAAAGACAATCACAAGTTGTTGAATAGGGAAAGACCCTTTCTAGGATTCTGACATTATGTGTTCTTAGGTAAATCATTTAATCACTCTTGGTCACATTTTTTTTTCTCATTAATAAAATGTGACATTTGAATATGGCCTAGTGGCAATAGTTCTTGCCTTGTAAAACCCTTCTTTAAATGATAAAATTAAGTGACAAAATTATTATCATTTAAAACCCTTCTTCTGGCACTTAAAATTAAAGTATATAAGTTATTTTGAAAGCCTTACCTCAGAAGCCCTTCCCTGATTTTTGAAGGTTCCGATATATAATACATACTGTAAAATGTAAATATAAAGTGTAAACATATAATGTTTTCCTGCTTCCATGTGAAATTGAATAAGACAGAAATTATTGTTCTTGAAAATTTAAGAAATAATTTTAGCTCAGTATTTAGTCTCCACTCTTGGCAAAGGCAAATCCAAGAGTAGCCAGTGATTTTCATTATATTTAGGTGAATAATTATGCTTTCTTATAGCCAGGTGCCAGTGACTCACACCTATAATACTAGCTACGTAGGAGGCTGATATCTGAAGATCTTGTTTCAAAGCCAGATTTGACAGGAAAGGCCATAAGACTCATCTCCAATTAACCACAAGAAACCAGAAGTAGTGCTGTGGCGCAAGTTGGTAGAGCACTATTCTTGAACTGAAGAGCTCAAGGACAGCACCCAGGTCAAGCCTGATGACCGACAACAACAACAATAATAATAAATTACACGTTCTTATCTATCTCTTCAACATTGAAGACAGAATTGTATTGGCCAAGGCAAATAAAAGAAGAACTTGCAAAATAAAATGTTAAAGTTTATGGAGGTAAAGCAGTATGTTGAAATTGAAATATCTTTCACTAATTTTTCAAAAAGGTATACACTAGGGCTGGGGATATAGCCTAGTGGCAAGAGTGCCTGCCTCGGATACATGAGGCCCTAGGTTCGATTCCCCAGCACCACATATACAGAAAACGGCCAGAAGCGGCGCTGTGGCTCAAGTGGCAGAGTGCTAGCCTTGAGCGGGAAGAAGCCAGGGACAGTGCTCAGGCCCTGAGTCCAAGGCCCAGGACTGGCCAAAAAAAACAAAAAAGGTATACACTAACGGTATATACTGAGCAGTATACACAACTCTATAAGTCATGTTATTAGTACATTGTGTCTTGATCAGTATATTCCCTTCAATTATTCTCCTCATCCTCCCCCCCCATTCCTACCCTCAGTTTTTTTTGTGTAATATAACTGTAATATTTTCTCCTTAAACCGAACTCTGAATTGGAAGAGTCAAGCATCAAGGAGAGATTATGTTCTGGAAAGACATTGGAATAAAAATGAAGGTGTTTGGACACTGGAAAAGTACAGACAAACAGGCAAAATAGAAAACAAAGCAAATAAACAAACAAAAGCACCACCCCCCTTTGGCAGCTCCCTCAGAGGTGAAGGAGAAGTCCAAGATGCAGTTCAGATGACCTGGGTGGCAGACTGGCAATTCTAAGGATAAGCCTACACTTCCTTACAAGCCCTAGGTCAAGATTTGTTGAGGCAGTGACAGGTTCCATATGAACAGCTAGGATCTTGAAGAAAGACATTTTGTCATTCCACTTGGTTTGGATAGCTATGGTGAACTACCATCTTGAGAGGTATTCTGACTAAGAATGAGCTACTTAGAAGAACAAGGAACCATTATGGCTCCAGGAATCTTGGGACATCCTACTACAGTATTTGGGTGGGAGCGAGTCATGAGAGCTGATTTTAGTGAGGGAAAGGGAGCGCGAAGTGGGCTTGTGTATACGTTCAAGCAGCAAGGAGCTTTGGTAGTTGATACAGAGATTAGAGGCTTGGTTGTTTGCTTGTGCGTCCAGGCTACTGTAACAAAGCACTCAGTGATGGTTAACAACGTATTCAGCTTCTAGGTTCTGTCTCCTGGCTATGAATGTTGGCTTCTAGGTGAAACTAAGAGCCCTGAGATCAATCCCTGAGCAGCATGCAATTTCCATGTCTTCCTCTCCGGACGTGGTGGTGAACTACTGGACACAGCCTGAGAGCATGGAGACCTGGTTCCAGGAACTGCATCCTTTTGAATCACATGACTTTCACAGTCTCCTCCACCACCACAGAGAAGGCAACTGCTGAGAGCAGACTGAAGGCCCTGGAATCCGCAGGCAGAATGCCTGAGTTGCTTGCTTCTCCACTGTCAGTGCTGTCTAATCCCTCCTGCTCTCCATCAAACTGTAGTGACAACGCTGGGCTCGAATGCTTGCTGCCACTAAGGATACAAATTAGGGAACTTGTGGAGCAAGTGAGAACCCATAGCTTTAACATTTATTGCAGCCAGCAGAGCTCTAAGTAGACAAAAGGAGGCTGCTTCTATAGTGAGAGCCGCCCACAGGTGGGCACTGACCCTTCTATAACAGATCACTGGCAGTTGTTTGAGCAATGTTGAGAGGAGATATTGCAATGAGGTGCCAGTCCCACCAGAAGCCAGCTTCCAGGCATTGCTGCTACAAACCCAACAAACACCCAGTTACAAAATTAGCTGCAGGTGTTTAGGGTTTGTAAATAAGAATGACTTAAAATTGAACATATAGAGTAAAAAAATCAGACATTGTATTCACATATAACACTTTTGATAGAGTTCATATCTCAACATAAGTAAAAATGGAAATTAGGGGACAGATGATTCTCTAAAACAAAATACAGCAGCACTTTATTTTTCTTTTTTCCCTACTTCTTTTTGTGGAATATCAAATTTCACATGGAAAAAAAAGGAATTATTTTTTGTCAACAAAGGAAATGCATTTACATAAAATTCCATCATCATTGATATTATGTTATTTATCTATTTTCCCATGTTCTTTCTCCTGTTTGTTCTTCAATCTTTTTTATTTATAACTTCAGAAATTCTTTACATTAAAAATGTTCTATTTTTCATTTAGTCTGCTTACTTTTATTTGGGAACTCTGTGGTTGATTAAAAACAGACTCAATTCTGTAAAGTATGATTAGTAATGTCATATTTCTTAGGGTTATTTTGTTCACACTTTGCACATTGAATTTTGATCAAGTAATAGATAATATATTGTTTACACATTTCAGTCTATAGTAATTGTCATAAAATATAGCTCCAATCTAAATAATTGATGTAGCAATTGGAGAAAAAGGAAATCATCTTATTTAATTATATCCTTTCAAGATAGTTGATGTGAAGAAATTTTAAAATGTGGCTCATATTTCAAGAAATTATAAGATACTTTTGACTTTTCCCATAGATTTTTCTACTAGGGAGCATAAGTAAGTAAAATGCTTCACTCTGTTCTCTTTTCCCATTAAAATGTTTAAGACCATCTTGGCAGTGGTGGCTCATACCTGTAATCCTAGCTAGTCAGGATGCTGAGATCTGAGGTTGGCAGTTCATAGCTATCTCGGGCAGAAAAAGACTTATCTCCAATTAACCACCAAAAAAAAAGAGAAGTAGTTCTATAGCTTAAGTGGTAGGCACTAGCCTGGAGCACAAAAATTCACAGACAGTGTTCAGGCCTTGAGTTCAAGCCTTAGGACTTGAGGAAACACACACACACACACACACACACACAGAGTTTAAGCTCAAAGTTATCTTTTAATATGTTTGCTCAACAGCAAACTCTGCATATTTAAGAAAGCTTGACTATATTGATAGGATGTGTTCACTTAGCTCCCTAAAGAGCAAATACATTATGTATTATGTATCACATTCCACATGTAAAATATGGTATTATTTGCATGTTTTCCAAAATTCCATGATTGTTGATGCTGAGATATTTATCTATTCTTTTCAAGTCTAAATGAATTCAGACTTCACTTTAGAAAGTTGTGTGCCTAGATTGAAATTTTGAAATTTTGAGCTACCAAAATAAGGTTGAACAGAGAACACTGTATGCATTTTTCCAAAGAGTTTTACCCCTACACCAATCATATTATACTCTTCCCCCATTATTTTTCAAGTGATATACCAATGATGTCTATGTAGTCATAGGTATAAAAATCAATTAAAATAGAATGCCTTAAATCTTTAACTGATGAGTACAGATCATCTCCAGTATTTTAAAAGATGCCTTTAGGAATGCAGTGGTAAGGAAAAATCTTGGAGACATGAAGATGCTTCAATTTGTACTGAACAGTCTTACTATTCCAACAGAGCATTAACTATGTCTTGTCTTGCTAGCCAGAATTTTAACTTCCATGGTTTATTTCACCAAATTTGACTACTCAGACAATAAAATATTTTATATGCACTTACCAGAAACCTATGAAAGAATGAGGCAAAACAAAAATCCAAGTTAGCTACAGGAGGAGATACCACATATCTTAAAACAGAAGTATGAAAAAGTAAGGAAGGATGAAAAGAAAGGAGAAGGGGGAGGTGAGGGAGAGAGAAGGAAGCAAGGGGAGTAATGAGGGAGAGAGGAAGGACAAGAAGGGGGAAGGGAGGGAAGAAAGTTGACAATGTCTCAATTATATAATCTGGCAAACAAGCAAATAACATTGAGGAAAGATCTCAGAGACACAGACAAGGAAGGAATATCTCAAGGCATAGATGCTTATGTGAAGAACAAAGGTGAAGAATGAAATTTTAAGACTTAAATAAATATTAATGATATTTTTATTTTAATAATAGTGTGGAATTTCTGACCCAAAATAGTCTAAAAGAGAGTTAAATAGCCTAAGGAGTTCATGAAACCTTAGCAGCTTGTGTTTCCTATCAAACAAAATGAAAATAAAGTTAGTCAGGAAAGCATTCGTCTGTTGTCTCAGTTCTGTTCTAATAGAACTAAGCCCCTGTAAAGTCACCTGTGAATTTTTAAATAAAAGCATATTTTTTAGTATTTATATAGTTACTTCTCTATTAGTTTGTGTATTATCACCTCATATTTTAAGTATTTTCCCTTTGTTCCACTTCAGATTTTTTCCTTTTAACTCACTTCAAAATTATCTTTTACAAGCACCTCTATTATTCAGTTATCACAAAAATACCACAAATGAGTTTAGTAAATTTACTTTCTAGCTTCTTTCCTTCTTCTAAAAGTTCAGTCATGGATTATAGCCATCTGAATGCTCCTGTATGTCCATCACCACCTATGAAACGTTGAAGATCCTCTGTATGTCCTTCTCATCTCAAATCATTCATCTTATTAATTTTTGCATTAGATCTGAAATAAAAGTTATAGTTTCATAACTACTTCCCATATGTTATGAAAAAGATGATTTGTCCAGAGGCTTATGGCTCACATCTGTAATCCTAGCTACTCTGGAGGGTGAGACTGGAGACCAAGCTCCAATACCAGCCCAGGCAGACTGTCCAAGAGACTTTACTTAACAATTATTCACCAAAAATAACTGAAAATGGAAACGTGGTTCATGTGGTAGAGCACATGTCCATGCAGTAAACATTCCTATCTGTGTAGATTATTTAAGTTTGGCACTCAAGAGAAATATCTCATTACAGATCATTGTAAGTGTTGCTAGACCGTTGGTGTCCAAAAATTGTTATAGGTGCACTCCTATTATCACAGTCATAGAGAGGCAGAGGCAGACAGATTATAAATCTGAGGCTAGCCTGAGTAAAATTAGTGATACCTTATCTCAAAAATAAAACACAAAAAGTCTGGGACATGGCTCATGTGTTAGAGTGCTCATCCACCATGTTCAAGGCCCTGGAGTTCCATCTCCAGTATCAAATAATGAAAGAAGTAAAGGAAAGAAGGATGGAAGGTAGGGATGAAGGAAGAAAGAGACAAGGAGAGAAAGAAGAAAAGGAAGAAAGGAAGGAAGGAAAGAAAAAGAGTTTACTTATCTCTGTCTTTGAAGAGAGTTTCCCAATTGGGGTTTGAGCAACCAAATGTGAAAGTCATAACTGTAGTATAGAGTTAGGCCTGAGCCTTATCTTTCATAGCACTTCTTCCTTCCTTGGAATATTTCTTCTAGAACCCAGTGGCTAGAAGAGTTCCCAGCTGTAGTTGTCCTAGCCAATGAGCGGTATCTAACTTATGACTGAACCTTCTAATTTGTTCTAGTACAATTGGTCAGAAGACTGCCCCCTGGTCTTGGCCAGTCCATACACTTGTGAGAACTAAAATCAGTGTTGTTTAGGAGGGTACTTAAAACAGTAATGATAACCCAAACAGAAATTATTAATGGAAATATTCCCTAACTAGAAACTGTTTGAAATTTTTTCTCATTACAAGACTTCTCCAGGAACAAAGTAAGAAATAATTTCAGAACAAAGGTCAAATTCAAGGTGCTGCTAGTAAGCATATCAGAGTCAATATTCCAATATTGATTCTCAATATTCTATGTGGCTATTAAAACAGTTATTCAAACCTCCTCAAGATTTAACATTTGTTCAAAACTACAGGGCTATGTTTCACAAATCCCATCTTACTATAAATATATTGACACATATGATAGTTATATATACAGTTATAGATATATAGCTAGATAGTTTATCTTGTATTTTATGTCTTTACATTCATCAGAGTCTAAAGTATCATACCCAGATGCTGCTGATGTACATGCTGAGGTGCTAAAGCAGTAGTGAAATGAGACTTTGAGCATCATGGGAACTAGGGATATTATTTTGTACAAAAGAAGCATTTAGGGGCTGGGAACATGGCCTAGTGGTAAAGTGCTCACCTCGTATACATGAAGCCCTGGGTTCGATTCCTCAGCACCACATATAGAGAAAAAGCCGGAAGTGGCCCTGTGGCTCAAGTGGTAGGGTGCTAGCCTTGAGCAAAAAGAAGCCAGGAACAGTGCTCAGGCCCTGACCTCAAGCCCCAGGACTGGCAAAAAAAAAAAAGCGTTTAAGGATCTGTGGTTGAGACAGCAGATAGCGTATGGTGGACTAAAGATGATCAAACACTTATTTTATTCTTCCTATCCACGTGTGGAGTTATTTCCCTTCCCTCTTGAGCTTGGGTTGGCTTTTTGACAGCTTAAGAAACAGGGATGTGCTAGAAATAACAATGTACCAGTCACAGAAGGACATTGCAAGAAAACATTCAAAATCTCATACTCAAGTACTTCTTGCTGGAACTCAATCACTGTCTTATGAGAAATCCAAGCCATATGTGTGGGACACATGTTCAAGTTCCAATTGATAGTTTCAGTTGAGTTGCTTGCCAATAGCCAAGGTCAAATACCACCCTTGGGAACTGACCCTTCCAGACATAATTGAGCCCATAGATGACTCAGAGAGAGAGTCATAAAGTCATCAAGTTTAGCCTGAGCAACAACACATTTTAGAGTGGTTTCTTATGTAAAAATAGACCATTGAAATAGGAGGACTTCTGTATGGGAACTAATAAAGGCTTGAGAATGGAGGAACATTAATTGGTAAATATGTGACATGAAAAAAAAGAGACTTAGAATCTAATTCTGGGACTTCTATAATTGCTGGTGGAGAAACAGAAGCCAGCAACAATGTCTGTGGAGTGTTTTCACAAAGGTAGAAAGAAATCTAAGAGATTGTCACAATCTATGAGCCATACAAGAGGCAGGAAGGCCAAGAAGTTGAATGCTAATGAGATATCAATAAGATTTAGCTGATAATTGCTTGTTACATTTAATGACATGTGAGTTGAAAGTGGCCTTAACAAGACTGAAAATTTCAAACTAATAAGAAGGAATTAGGGATATTGGAGAATGAAACATAGTAAGTAGAGAGAAGCAGAATATAGAATACAGATTCTCTTGGATCTGAAGAGCTAGGAAAAATTCTATGAAGAATAGCTATCTAATATCTGTAGTTAACTTTGTGCATGTGTCTAAGAGAGAAAAGGGGGGGGGTGAGACAGACATGCAAAGAAGTGGTAAGCGAGAGAACAATGTGGAGAGACAGATAAAAAGAAATGCAAAGGATTTAAATTACTTCTAAATGTTGTTGTAAATAATTGTATTAAAGTTAGACTAAGAGAAAACATGAGTAATATTTTACTCTTTCAAGAAAGGCTCCCAAAACCACAGACTATCCATTTAGACACTATCTATTTCCATTGTCCAAAAGCACTTTAACCTCAAAAGAACATTTGCTGAAAAGTAGACTTTATAACTTACCTTTTATGAATCTGAATAAAATTATCTACAATATCTCGAAATGACCTTGTTAAATTGTTTAAAGGATCTATAGTGTAATTTTAACCTTAAGATTTTGTAGATCATAACATACCTTTTTTAATGTAACCATTTAATTCTCTTTTTTATTTTAATTTTTTAAATTTAATAATCTTAGGTTGTGCCTTCTAAGATGAACGGTAAATTGACCTTTCAGGTAGCTCCTCCTTTATTTTGGAAAGTCTTGCTTCAGTAATGCTCAGGAGTACAAAAATATTTACTTACTGATGTAAAAGAGAGTGTATCAAATTTTTGTTTGAGATTTTTCTCAGGAAAATGTGACATGATAGATACAGTTAAATGATGCCATTATTCACAATGTTTATCAATTCATTTATACACACGAAGAGCTTCAAGGACCAGCATGGTTTGTACCTTATTCTTCCTTGGTCTAAGTTGTTACATTCAACCTGGATAAATATGTACCAAACAAAAATGACCACAAACAGGTGTCCAGATTCTATCCTAGTGAGGAGAGATCAATATGTGGAGAGAGAAGAGACATTGCTGTACATATTATGTGGCCAGATACAGGAAGCTACCCCAATCCTGCTAACCTGCTGCTGTGGGGAGGGGTTTTAGGGAAAGCACTGCAGAAGTGTGAAGTGAGAGATAATGTCATAATGACTAGAAAATCATTCTTCAGAGTGACTTCTGGCAGTTTTTCAAGAGAAGTAATCAACAGAAAAAAAGATCCACTCTCCTTTGCCCCTATAAATTCCTTGCAGTCTGAAGAAATTAGCATGATTTCACCTGAACGAATTAGACCACTAGCCAATTTTGGGGGGGTGAGGGGATGGAGGGTTAGCCGTTTTGTTTCTTTATGGTGAGATTTTAAATATGTCCCAAAGGCTAATACTCTTAGGACTTATAGACTTGGTTACTAGCTCAGGGTGACTTTGGGTGCTAGAATCTTTAGGAGGTGATGTTATGTGGAAGGGGCATTACCATGAAGGGAATTTTGGGTCTCTCTCTCTCTCTCTCTCTCTCTCTCTCTCTCTCTCTCTCTCTCTCTCTCTCTCAGTCCTGCATCCCTTCCTTCCTTCCTTCTTTCTTTTTTTCTTTTCTTTCTTTCTTTCTTTCTTTCTTTCTTTCTTTCTTTCTTTCTTTCTTTCTTTCTTTCTTTCTTTCTTTCTTTCTTTCTTTCTTTCTTTCTTTCTTTCTTCCTTCCTTCCTTCCTTCCGTACTTCCTTTCTTTCTCTCCTCCTCTCCTCTCCTCTCCTCTCCTCTCCTCTCCTCTCCTCTCCTCTCCTCTCCTCTTCTGTCTGTCTGTCTGTCTGTCTGTCTTGCTTTCAGTTAGCATGAGTGAATGGTCATTTCCTCTCACATGCTCCTGCAACAATTTACTGGGATGCCACAACCTCAAAGCAATGGAGCCAGGTAGACATGGACTGACCACTGAAACAGTGAATAGAAATGAGCTTTTTATTCCTTAAGTTGATTTTCTCCAATATTAGGTCATAGAAACAGAAAGCTAACAGACAATTGTCTGCCAAATGTTCACTGGTTCAGAATTTTCTTTTTATGTATATATGCATGTATATATGTTTCTGTATATATGTACATACGTATATGTGTACGTGTATTGGTAGTACTGAGATTTCACCTCAGGACCTTATACGGCTAAATCCTAAACCCTGCTTTTTCCGGATTATTATTATTTTTTTTTTGCCAGGGTTGGCCTTTGATAGCCATCCCCTGGATTACAGCCTCCTGAGTATCTGAGATCACAAGCATGAGCCACTGGCACTGCCCAGCTCATTTCCTCAATTATGTAAGCTAAATGTTCAGAAAATTAAGAGAGAATTTTCATTCTGTTTGCTTCCTTCTTCTAGAACCTAGAACTTTCAAATTTTCAGGAAATCTTCAAGAACAGAATAAGTAAAAATATAAGACCAGTTGAAGACAACTTATAAAATATTTGTTTTTGAGATCATTTTCTGAAGCAAAAGCATAAGCCAGAGTGGATATTTTGAAATGCATAAGCAACATTTTCTGAATTACACCTGCTGCAGTTAAGACAAATAATAAAAGAAAAACTGACAAAATATGTGATTATTTTAAGCAATCAAATGTCCATTCTTTGATTTCTAGCCCAAGCAGAGAAAATCAGGAAATTTCCTTAAGCCCAATAGGCTTCTAAAGTATAACTTTGTGCTGGCTCAACTCTTACCAATTACCACACACCCTAAGTACCTTCAATATTTTGACAATAATTGCAAGTGCTTTCAGAGTTAAAATAGAAATATTCAAAGTATATGCTAGATAGCAATACCTCAACACTTTTCACTAAGCATTGAGTGATTTAACTTTTGCATACAAATTATGAACATGGAAATGAACACAACCAATAACAACACAAGTGTAAAATCAATGGTTATGTCTGGATAACTAAGTACTGACCAGTAATGAGAGAAAATGTTTTAATGTTAATCAAAATCTTCTCAAATAGAATGAAAGCATGATGTTCAGATGGAACATTAATTACCTTAATTTCATCAGTATACACTATATAAATGTATTGAGATATCACACTAAACTCCACAATTATGTACAATTTTTATATGCTAATCAAACATTATTTTTGAATGTTTAAGGAGATGGATATATTAATTCCTCTGATTTGATCAATATACAACTTAACCATATAACAAATTGTCATAGGGCATAAATTTTTATAACTAAAATAATAAAACTCACTAGATTCTCAGTAGTTCATGGCTTGTAACCCTAGTTACTCAAGAGACTGAGATTTTAGGATTATGATTCAAAGCCAGCCTGGGCAGTATGGTTTTTGAGAGTTTTATCTGAATTAACTATCAAAAATCCAGTACAGCTGTGGCTTAAGGGGTTGAGTGTTAGCCTTCAGTGAAAAAAAACTCAAAAGACAGCTCCAAGGCTCTGAACCCAAGCCCCAGGACTAGCATAACATAAATAAATAAAATAAATAATAAAACTCATAAACCCTGCACAAAAGATCAATGAATTAATACATTAAAAGTGTATCTATTACCTACTATAGTAAGGGTACAATTGGAGCAGTTGTTCCCATTGGGAGGAGCTTTCCTCCTTGGGAGACATATGACAATATCTGAAAGTGCTTTGTGTGCCCAAATTCGGGGAGGGGTGTTTTTGGAACCTACTATAAAGACAAAAGTTGATGCTAAATATCTTCAAGGTCACGGACCAGATCCCTATAACTCAGAATTATCTGATCCAAATGTCAACAGCCCCAGATTTGAAAGGCTGAGTTATCACAGCATCCAATTTCTTTTTCTCTATTTATAAAGTTACCTGTAGTTTCTAATGATAAAAGCATAGCATGGGTATATAGGAATGAGTGTCTTCCAATCCATCGTGATATTCATGGACTGGGGGAAGGGTTACTTGCTACATGAGAAAACAGTCATTAAGAACTTAAGTGAAAAAAGCTGTGGAAAGCACTGGCACTTAATTTAAAATTTTTAATATGATGTTATTATTACTAAGATGTTGTGCAGAAGGGTTCCTATTCAAAAAATCAGATAATGAGTACAGTATTGGGTTTTGAGGTGGGGTTTTTTGGACAATGTCACCACATCCTTCACTTTCCTCCATTTCTCCCCTTCCATCCCTGCCCACAAGTTACACAGGTCATTTTCCACTGTTTATAATAAACATCACAATTGTGTTAGCTTACCCTTTATAAGTGAAATCAATTGGGGAATGTTTAACTTTGTCCTTTATCATCGTTAGATTTCAAATCTTTGCGTTTTTATGTTTATTGAGGAAGAAGTAATGATTTAAATACAGATAATTGATCCAGAAGGATATTATATTAATTTATCTATGAGTCTTTTATGTCAGACATCCACCTATAGGCTGTTTTCTTTCAACTCCTTGGAAAAGTGAATACTATAGAGGAAATGGTGTTCATCTATGTTTGCATTTATTTCAAAGGAAAGCACTGAGATTTTTGTACTTCTTGATTGCTGAGGGTAATTTGAAATTTAAAAATGCTTTAAAATATAAGCAAATCCTACAATATTCCACATTTACAACAGCATTTCCATAATGTTGTAAACATTTTCATGTGTGTGTGTGTGTGTATGTGTGTGTGTGAGAGAGAGAGAGAGACAAAGAGAGAGAGTATGTTTGTATGTGTAGTGGAGGACTTATTACTGAAGTTTTAAACTCAGAGTCTCACACTTGCTAGACAGGTAACTTTACAATTTGAGCCAGGACTCCAGTCCTTTTTTTGGTCTAGTTAAAAAACTTGTTCAAAGCAAGACATTAGTGGCTTATATCAGTAATACTAGTTACTCAGTGGGATGAGGTCTGGAAGATCATAGTTGTAGGCTAGACAGGCAGAAAAGTCTTTGATCCTCCCATCTCTAAAATTGAATGGCAAAAGCCAGACTGGAAGTGTGTCTCAAGTGGTAGAGTGCTAGATGATCAAGTATGAGGCCCTAACCTCAAACTCTTGATACTAGTAATCATTTGTTTAGCCCACTACATTTGTTAAAACTTAAGAAGAAATAAAAACTATAAAAAGAAAAGAGTAAGGAGGTGATAGAGTATCATCACGATCAATTTTCCTAATAGTTTTTATTTAGAAGCATAAACTATTAAAAATAATGCTTTTATTATTTGGTAAATCACAATCTTTTTCTTCCTTTATTTATTAAATGGAATTAAAGTTTCATTTCTGTATTTAGAATGATGGTTTTAGTCTATTGATTTGAAATATTTGGCTTCTCTTTCCAACAGGAAGTATGAGATCATACTTCGACTCATATGTCTTGCTAGACCGCTACGCTCTGTACCAACTATACATGAAACATATTGCATATTTTAAATTATTTATATTTCAGAGGAAAGGGTTAGTTGGTGATTTATGAACTAGTGGTAAAATCCCAGTTCACAAAATGAGCTACAGAGAAGACAATTGAAACTCATTTCTGAGTATGTAGAGATCATTCCAGAATCAGTATAATCATGTCATAATTACCAAAAATAATAATGAGAAGCAAGAAAATTTTCTTTTGGAGAAAAATAACAACACGCGCAAGCTTCAAATCTTTTTACATTAGAGCATAAATCAGGTGAAGAAACAACTAAAAAGATATCATTTTATACTAAGGTATTCCTTTCCTTGATGAGGTTGTAGGTCTTGGAGGCGTGTGCTGAATCTGACTTACGCACAATACAATATTGCCCATAGGACCTACAAATAGTCCTGCTGGAGAGGGGAGAAAAAAAGGTTAATCAAATGTGCTGTGTGACTTAGGATAAACTGCCTGGGATGGCTGACCAATTCGATTCATATCTCCTAGTGGAGATCCATAATGTCTCAATTCTTAATTATCTCGTCTTTTGTGCATTAAAAAAATGGCCAATAAAATGTCAGCCAAGAAACACACTGTTCATTCCTTTCAGGTTTATTTTAAACCTATTGCACTTAGGCTAGAGCTAAATCAATTTTTCATGAATATCTACCCTGGTAGATTGCACCTCAAGCCAGTTCAGATCCCTAGAGAATTTTAAAAAAGAGATTTATCAAGTAACAAGTAACACCTCAGAAAAAAAAAAGAAACAGGGTTTTTAATTGCTTTGTGTGCTCCATAATTGAAGGCAGGCACCTTCTTGAGGAGCTTGCTGCCAGAAGGAGTGCGACTCCACTTGGCCCTGCCTAATTAATCCTGTGATACAAACCTTCTGGCTTCAATTTTCACATTTCTGTCTCTTTTTAGAGGTGATAATAAAACTAAAAATTTATGTTGGTTACTGTATGACTATAACTGTGCCAGCAGAGCACAAATAAAACCATATGGGCTAGGAGACCTTGTCTCTACATTTCTGCTTTCCCTGTGGTATGAGACACAGGGGCAAGCTCCTTGCTAACAAGGAAAGGTAGGGAAAGCATAGAAGGGAGCAGGTGCAGGTCAGTTTCTTCTTGTGAGCCTGCACTGTGAAGATGACTCATGGAAACATATGCTTTTCTTTTTATTGACAAAGAAGAATTCTGAAAATAGAAATGTACATTCTGAAAGCTCAATGGCTCAATGACTACATATCACTAAAAGGCATCAGAGCTTTTAATGAGAGACAAACTGGACACCTTGGCCTTTTAAAAAGCTGACAGAGTGACAGGCGCCAGGTCTATTATCTTAATAGCTTACATATTAAGACTAATATAACAACACATCTAAAGTATCCTCCACGATACCAGTGACATCCCTCCTGGATGGAATATGATGCACTCCTTGTTGTGAATTGCCTCCAGTATTGACACAAGTCAAGAGTATTTTGCTTTCCTGCAGAAGTTTGACATGTAGTATTGCATTATAATAAAATGTCTTATGTAAAGAGAAGGCAGAATTTATGAAACTGTTCTATTAATAATACATAGCTTATCCTAGGGCAAAACGCATATGCACAGAAAGTATGTGGATTTACTCTAATATTACAACACATGACATTTATGTTAAAATGTGAAAAATGCTACAAACATACTAATATAGATAAAATCTTAAGCTGAAATTTTTTTAATCAAGTTATTCTCTCAGTAACATAGCATTTTCGAGGATTAATGTGAAAAGCTGAAGGGTATATTTGATCATGCTATTCATAAATAACTTACACTTTTAAAGAGAAATTTTCAAAAGTTTTGTTACTTGAAATACTTTATATGTAGTTAGATTTTTTCCTAAACGCAATCTCACTTTCTTCAACTTTATTCTTTTCAAAAAGGATTTGAAGGGATTACTTGTGTTGAATAATTTCCACCCTTTCTGCAGAATTTTTAAAAATATGGGAGCCATCTGGTGGTCAACAATTATATTATCCATTACAAATAAAAACTTTTGTGTTCATTACAAAATAAAATGCTATTCAACTTCATGATCTTGTAAATTCTTCTTTCCCTCACAGAAGCAGTATTTTAACAAAATAACTAACTCCTCCTAGACAGAGTTTTAAATATCAAATTCAGAATATCAAAATAATTTTTAAATATTTCAAATTTACTATATATTCTGACCTTTGCAAATAAAAAAGGATTATACAATTTGTATGCTTCGTGTATATAACAAAGATCACTTTAAGTCATAGAAGAAGTTGAGAGAATATAAGTATACCCATTAAGTGTTTTACAATTGATTTTGATACTTTTTATAATAAATCAGGTAATTGTTCTATAGAAAGTTTTCATAGACAGGAAGTTTTGGGAATTAAGTTCAGGATTTTATCGTCACAGATATAAAATACCAAAATGCAAATAGTATAAAGTTTCAAATTGTGGCTAGTGATACATGAAACGTCAAAACAGAAATGATATTTAACAAATATGAAATTATGTATTTCTTGTTCATACAGATTTAAAACAAGCTATTTACCTTTGAATGTGGTATATTAAATATGTATGCACATATATCCATCTATATGTTAAAATGCAGATATTGTTAAAATGTGAATACATAATAATTTCCCTCTACTCTCCATAGTTAACTATTCACAATGTTGTAACTTTTTTGTTATCACAGAGCTTGGATTTTTATTTTAACAGCTAGTTAACAGACGCTGCATATTTACTTTAGGACAGGTTATTGACCAAATCCATGTAAAATACCAGCTCCCAGGGCCATTATTCTCACATTTAGCTTGTCAGATATATGAGGCTTAAGGTGATTACAAAACATCAATAGGAAGGGGAGGGAGGAGGGGGGAAATGAGGGAGGAGGTAACAAATTGTACAAGAAATGTACCACTGCCTTATGTATGGAACTGTCCATCACTTTGACAATAAATAAGTAATTATTTTTTTAAAAAAAAAAGGAAGCTAGGGACAGGACACAGGCCCCAAGTCAAGCCCCATAACTGGCAAGAAATGAAGAGGAAAAGAGGGTCAAAAATCAGTCAAGAATTTAATATATATCCTATAAAATTAGGAAGAGTGAGGGTAGGAAGGGGCAAGTAGGGGAGGGATGGGTGACAATGTTGAAAGGGATGACATTGGTTGAGATATGTAGTATTCATAGACTGCTTCGTTAAATAGCAATTCCCTTGCACAACCACCTAAAGATATTTTTTTAAGAAATAATCAAATGTCTGTGGGATTCTCACCTCTATGACTCCTTTTCTGGAACAACTTTCTCATTCCATTCACATTCACCTTTTTTCTTACCGCAGCTGTGCAAGGGCACAAGTTCGAGTATTAGAACATGATTAAGTGTGTACCCCAGTAGGCATGTTGCCCAGGCAGGGGCCCAGAGACAGGAAGAAGAGAGAGCAGTGGCACCACACCATGGTTAACCAAGACATTCCCTGGCATTTTACTTCATTTCTGACACAAAGAATAGTGAGAGCTCTATCCTAACAGATCCCCAAGCTGAGATGATCAAGACCATGGAGTAATACCTCTGTACCTCTCACCCACAAGCTTCCTCATGCTCTACTCAAGACTACAGAGTGCAGAAAAGAAAGAAATTAGACACATAATAAAAGAGAACTCTGAGAGTTTTTGCCTGACCTAGTCATGGATTTGTTCTAATGAGCTCCAAAGCAGGGCATTCTTTGAGAATTTCCTTCTGTGTTTTAACGACTCAGAAATCTCTTCTGTGAAGTTACTGTTGTTGCTCATGGGCTGTAGTTTCAACTATTTTTCTTTTGCCCTAAGCTAGCTTTTGTTGCTTGAGCACAAGGCACATAGATTGTGCAATTATAAAATATTAAATTTCTATGGAAGAAGTCAGGGACAACCACTGTTGGCCAATCTTGTCTTTGGGGTATGTTTTAAAATAAACATTTTCCCTAGGAAAGGAGCCAGTGTGCCTGCATATGGCAGGAGAATGTGACACAAAGCTCCAGACTGGTTTAGGCAAACACAGGGATGCTCCAATTCCCAAAAGTTTGCAGTTTTAATCCCCACTGGCATGCAAATTTTGTTTTTATCTCACCCTTTCTGTATAAAACTGGACTCAAAATTTGGACTTTTTAGGAATAACGACACACAATCACATATATGCTCACATACTCAATCCTTCACTTAAAACAACTGCATAACATGAAGTTGTCTTTATTTTGATTGTGATGAAAGTACATTCAGTGTAGAAGTAATTACTCCTAGTACTATCTGTATGGTTTACTGAGGCAGGAAAGTAGCTGATGTTGTAAAGAATAGTGTAAGTTTGGATGAGGTCAGAATGAATTTAGTTGCTGTGACAAGAGATGTAGAATACATTGAGACAATGAACACATCATTCCCAATTGGATGGAGCACTATGGTAAGGTGTCCCAGCCTGGTATTTGTGTGACATGTGTTCAATTCATTTAAATATGAAGGAAGATGATCAAGGTTAATTTCATATTTGGTGATAATCTGTGGGAAGAACTTAAAACAGATATTCAATAAATGGCTAACACTGTGGTGGTTATTACTATTATTATTAATATCAATGATTTAGCTGTATATAATTTTATTTATTAAAACACAGAAATAAACCATAGCAAAATATTTTGATTCTTTGATTACTGATTACTTTTGTAGGGTGTTTTTATTTTTGCATAACACAATTCTCTAAATACACAACCAAAACTAATAGTTGAAAAAGGTAATGGTGAATGAAGTCATACAGAAAGATGCCAATTTTGTAAACCTACCTTAGGCAACTCTTCTCTTTATCCCACTGAACATTATTTAAAGTAAGAAGTGTGTCTACAAATACTCCATGCATTTGTCTTGTTTCCCAAAATATGATGAAAGAAATTACATAGTCTCAGAACCTAGGCTCATGACATCTCATTCAGAAGATACACAGTGGGTAATCTAATTTATATTCAATCATTGCTATGTAAATATTTGGGCAATAATATTACATGAAAATATTTAGTCTGAGAAAGACTTATTTTAAACAAAATAGAATCAAGTTCAAAAGTGATGTCCAGATGAATATTTCAAAGTATATTTTACACATGTATGAAAATATGAGGAAGAACTTTGTTATTTTGTACAATTAACATATGCTAATAGAAAAGAAAACAAATAGTATACCCTATAGATGACACCATAGCTCAGTTTCCTAATTTGCCTGCAAATTACCAGAGAATGTGAAGGAGTCATGATTGTCTTATACCCTCCACACATGGTTTAACTGTGTGGGTGGACATGGCTCTGAGGCTTTTAAAAGATGTCTTGATGATCCCATGCCCAATCAATTTAGAAAATGCTAGATTCGCTTTTGTGTCATGACTTTCTTATCATAACTAAATATCTATCTGTGTCATTTGTTTCCTCAAGAAGCATGTTCATTAGGGAAAGATTCATTTTGAGATAATATTTAGAAAAACAACTTTTTTCAATCATGTAGTCAAACTGAAGTGTTCCATTTTCTCAATAGTCCATACCCAGGTTTACATGCTGAAAAGAAAGAAGTATGAGGCAAACTTTTCTCCAACTTTTTAAACTACAGCCTACACGGCAGAGCAATTAGAAATAAAAAGAAATAAAATTCTCAATTTTGTTCAGCAGCAATTATTTTGAAAAGGACTCACATACTTGAAAATAGTGAAAATATTTTTAAATTCAATGAAAACAATTAATAATACCCATTACAAAGGAATCCTTTGATAATTTTCTTTATATCCACGAACATTTGACAAATTTCTTCTTTTTTAAAAAACAAATGTCCCTGTTTCTTTATCTGATACCATAAACTTCTTGGGTGATTTTTATCTGGTGAGCAGGTAGCATCTCATCGCTACAGCTCTTCTCCGACACACAGCAATGATTTCTCCAAGCCTTGAATCTCTACTCTAATTCTGCCCACGTGGATGTGATTGAATACAAATGTTGAGATATCCATGGATAATAGGCGTTAATGATATCTTAGTATCCATTTCTTCATACTACAAAAACAATAAAAAAAAAGTCTACAGTTATACAGATTTCTTTCTAAAAATAGCAACTAACACTACACATTGGCAGTAAGCATGCAATCTCTATCTCAGAGTTTCTAAGGAAGATTAAATTGATAGTAGAAAAATAAAAACTTTAGCACTATGCCTGGTACAAAGTAGCTAATCAATAAATATTGGTTTTCAAGACAACAATTCTTCCCAATACCACTATCTTGAAGGGATTTCAAGAGTGCTTATGAAAATAATTGTTTTCTTGTCATCTATAAAGAAGCACTATATTGAAAGGCGAGCTGTGGCTCATGTGATAGAGCAACAGCCTTGGGTAGTAAAGCTAAGGGACAGTACTCAGGCCTTGAGCTGCAGACCAGGTACTGGCACAGAAAACAAACAGAGCACTATTTCAATTAATTAAAATGAATGGCACCTATTCCCACATATTTTTTTTTATTTTTTTCCAAGTTAGGATTAGTTTTCTTTGCATTGTGGTTCAGTCTTTCCAAAATAAGAAGTTTTAGATTACCAAAAAGTGACCCAAAGTTATCGAAATCCATTGTTGTCTACAGCATTCTGAGAAAGGGATATGTAAGTAAACAGAGAGAGAATTAGAGTTTGCTCTGGTCCTTCCTTAAGGCATCACTCTTCTTCTAAGCAAAAGAAGAGAAAACCAAAGTTATATGGCAGCTGCAGCTGAACTCTATCTAATCTTCAGTTGTATTTTGGGGTTAGAATGCATAATACATGAACATCATACAACCTTTTTTTTTTCACGTTAAAATTTATATTAAGTAGATTGCTACATTATGGTAATGTACTAACTTACCTTAGGCAAAGTAATACAATGATTAACTGACTATAAACATTGGTTTATGGTCAGTTTATAAAGTATCACAATGATTAACATTATGCATTTTCATAACAGTAGAAAATTGCAGGATGAAATATCTGTGGATTGACTCAGTGCCATTAGGAACAATAAAACAGTGGTATAACTCAGTCTCAAGTTACATCTTGAGAGTAAACTTTGTTTTAAATCTCTGCTCTAAGTGGTTAGGAAATTCATTAATTTAAAATGCCCAATACTTTCTAAAGTCAACAGAGAATGTAGATGTTCACACAAATACATTAAGAAAATAAGGCTTAACTAACATTTAAAAACTATTTCTCCAGTATTTTGTGATAGAAACATTATTTATTATGTTCTCTCAATGATAAGAAAATGTGTAAAACCGACTTAAGATTTAGGTCTCACCTTTAACATTGGATTTTGAATGAGAATATTTAAAATTACTCTTGGGGCAAGATGAAGTAAAGCAAAGTATACTTATAACCCAGATCCTTAAGAAGAGATCTGAAGGGTTGTAGGGTGGTTTAAGGTCTAAGGAAAACCTAATGAGAGTCCTTCTCAACAAAAAAACCTGAATGTGTTGTATTCACACCTATAATCCTAGATATGTAGGGCGGACTTAGTTTGAAGCACACTCCAGGCAAAAACTAAAAGACATTATATGAAAAATAAGATTAAAAGGAGAAAGTTTGCATAGCACCATGAATCTTATCTGTAATCCTAGCTAGTAAGGAACCTAATGAAGAATGAAGTTCAAAGCCAGCCTAGATGGGAAAGTCCATGAGACTCTTACTGCTAATAAACTATTAAAAGAGCAGGAAGCAGAGCTGTGGCTCATGTGGTAGAGGACTAACCTTGAGTAAAAGATTAGAGTTAATTAGAGTTGGAGCCGAGGCCCAGAGTCCAAGCCCCAGATCCAGCATGCATGCACTGTGCTCAAACTGAAGTGCCACAAAACAACAAAGAGCAAGAAAACTGTGAATTTAATAGGTAATTCATGAATTCTACAACAAATAGATCTTCATGGGAAAACCAGAAAATGCTGGCAAATAAGGATGTGGAAGGGAATTACAGATTTACATTTACAAAGACTCAATGACAAAGGCTTGGCCTATATACAAAGGATACAGGAACTAGAGAGAGAGCACATGAAAATTCTCAGTGGCACTTAATGCTGGACAATGCTGTAACAGTGACCTCCAAGCTTGTCTTCTTCCCTTGCCTCATAACTACTGTGCAATCTTCGACAAATTGTCTTCATTTCTCTTCTGTACAATGGCAGTGACATTCAGTTACTGAACTGTTTGATGACAGGAAAAGGACTAAAGATCAGCAAAGCCAACTGAAGATTTCTGGCTGGAGACTATGATATGTTGCTGACTAGACTGCCTTGATGTCTTAAAATATGCATTGATCATTTGTCTTATAGCAATAGCACTTCTGACTTCCTACTGAGACCTGTCTAATCTCGAGAAAGTATGTGAAAGCATCGGGAGCCATGGGTGAAACTGAACTATTACAGACCTTGACTTCTCCAAGTTTAATCCACCAGATTACTGTTTCCTATATATTGAGCATTTCATGTGTGGGCTTTATCTTCTATAATTTTAGCTTCCAGCACAGTTATGTGCTTATGTTATATGATGGATGAAGATGGATATTAATAAAGAAAATAGTAAGTGGAAAAGTTAGACATGTTGGTCAAATTAATGAAATTTGCTATCAGTTTGCAGTTAACATTTTCACTTCCATAGGCACATGAAAGTTCACAAAGTCCTTTCCTGCTTTCTGGTATCTAACATGACAAGAGAAAATATATCATAGCTAAAATCTGGAAATCATTTGCCTCTCCAATAATGGCTATGGTAACACAATAGCATCTATAAGCCAGACTCGGGAGTTCATGCCTGTAATCCTACCTACTCGGGCTGATCTCTGAGGACTGAGGTTCAAAGTAAGCCCAGGCAGGGAAAATCCGTGAAATTCTTAATTCCATTTAATCACAGAAAACGTGGCACTGAGGCACAAGTGGTAAAAGAGTTCAAGGATCACACTCAGGCCCAGAGTTCAAGCCTCAAGACAGGCAAAAGTATAAAAGAAGAGCTTGAGAAAAATCACAATTTGAGTCCAGTGCAGGCTCAAAAGATTCTGATGCCTGTTCTCAATAGAGACCTGGATGAAGTGCTGTGTGTCTGTTATCCTAGATATGATGGGAAATCTTAATTAGGCATTTGTAGCCAGGCATGTGCCCAGAAATGGAGCAAGAATCTGTCTTAAAAGTAACCACCAAAAACCTAGGGCTGGAGGCAGGGCTCAGTGGTAATAAGCACGAGGTGCTGAGTTCAAACTCTAGTAACACACACACTCCTAGACCTGAGTGGATTGTATAACAAACAAAATGGCATTAAATCCCCTTACATTTAGAGAAAGTAAAATTCAATATTTCTTGCTAACTATAGAAGTTACGCAAGTTTTCTTTATAAAAAATTCCATAGTTTTATACAGGGCAATTAAATCCCAGCAGTTGGACTTATTTTGTTTTTGCTTTATTAGCCTCAAAAAGTTGGAAAATATTTCTGAATGCTGGTGGCTCATACCTGTAATCCTAGTTACTCAGGAAGCTTAGATCTGAGGACGGTGGTTCAAAGCCAGTCCATGCAGGAAAGTCTGTGAAATTCTTAGCTCCATTTAAATCATAGAAAAATCCAGAAGTGGACTGTGGCTCAAGCGGTAGAGCACTAGCCTTGAGTGAAAGGAGCTCAGGGACAATGCCCAGGCTCAGAGTTCAAGCCTCAAGAATCGCATTAAAAAAAAAAGAAAGAAAGAAAAGTAGATTGATGTCCTTACATAAACTAATTCCTCAAGAAAAACTCTAAACATGTGGTCCATGGTTTACTATTTTTTCTATTGTTCTTCATGACCTAAGTATAGTGATATGAATTGGAGGGTGAACGTATTCAGTGGCCAAGTGGGTGGTTTCCCTTCTCCTTTCTTATGTTTGTTCTGATTATGTTTATGGAAATGCAATGTTGTGCCTGTTGAATCTAATACTAGAAAATGAGGTTTATATGTCATCTGTTTCTTAAAGTTTATTTTCTAAGTAGTTCATCTTTATTGTACTTGAGAGAATTGTCAGTCTGTAACAGACTTGAAAATACAGGGAAAAGGACATTGTTTTTCTATCACTGGCAGTGTGAGAGGAACCAGTCTTTTTTCCACACTACCTATGTTCATTTTTTCTTATAAAAACTATTTTTAACTTGTTAAATAGTTTGTAATCCTTTGTTTAAATCTTTCCCAGGTCTTGAATTCCATTTTTCATTTGAGTACTCTGTACAGATTTTTCTTTAATAAATCATAAAATCACAAGGCTGAATTTAGCAGTAACAAGAATTACAAAATGATGAAATTATTTCCCTGATTGAAATGCTTTAATGATGTCAATTAACACAAAAAATTAATACTTTTAAAGTCTCAAAAGATCCTTTAAGATGTTTGCTTTTTTAGCCTGAATTCCTGATCTACACCTTACAAAAGTGATGTATGCTTTTTTCACTCCAGAATTCCTCACATTACTGTTATAAAAAAATCCCCACTTCCCTTTTCTCTCCTTTTACCCCACTCCCTCATTAAAGACACAAAATATCTATGACTTTACTGTTTTACAAATGGCTTTCTCTCTCTTTTCTTCCCTACTACCTTCTTACACACACATGCACACATGTGTGCACACACACAAATACCTATGACTCACACTTGCTAACATCCACATTTTCTTCAGGTGGCAAACTACAGAAAACTTTCTTCAGAGTCCCAGATCCTAACACATGTCTGACACATAACAGGCTCTCACTATTTATTAAAGGAATAGCACAAAAGCATACAGGAACTAGTGTTTTAAAATGACAGGTTCTCATATATCCTATTTTTGTTTAATATCCTCTTGTAATACTTCACAGGGCATTTTAAGTCCTTTCAATTATGTTGCTGATTTACAGACACAACACAATGTTCTCAGACTTTTTGTTTTATTATTATTACTTAGATTTCCTTCAAGTATTAACTGAGCAAAAAGTTTGTTACTGAAAAATTCAGCTTGCCATTTCTGACAATTTACTTTTCCACTTCCCTTCAAATCCTGTCCCTCCAAGTGTTATACAAACTTATGCATGGAGGTACATATGCACAGGAACTTAGGTTAGAAACTCTTGATTTCAGTGCAGTTTGATCTTCACTTGAAACATAACTAACTCTCTGTCAATCATTATTGCAAATCAATTTACACTCATTTTATTTATAGCTTAATCTTCAGTCCACCCTTTACTTGCATTGGTGTGTTAAATTAACTCCAAGTTTATTTAATAAGGATATTAGTTAACAATTAACTAAAAAGGTCTCATTTCTTACCCATTGATCAGAAGGCAGACATTGTGATCAGGATTTTCACATCATCTTCAGACTCATAGTTCTTGTCAGACTGGTCCCTTTATTTCTCAGAACCTGAGTCCTAGAATGACTAAATAATTTACATGAAAACACAGAGCTAACCACGGAAAGAAGCATAATAGAAGCCCAAGTTGTCTGACTCCACACCTGCACCATTTCACACCTTATAAAATGTTGTCACTTCCCCATATTTCCTTAAGATCACAAAATAATGACCCCTAGAGATTCCAACCACTGGATACATGTACTAAACCACAGGAAAGCACAATGTGAGTGAAAAAGATTTAAGCATAGGCAATTTTCAATAAGACTTTTATTTCCTTATATTTTATCAATAAAATGAGCATTATCTGCCACTTGATTATGTATTTCCTCTGAAATCTATGAAGCAGTATTTGTTTGCATCTTTCTTTTTTTTTCTTCTTTATTGTCAAAGTTAAGTACGGAGGGGTTACAGTTTCGTATGCAAGGCAAGTACATTTCTTATCCAATTTGATACCTCCTCCCTGTCTCCTCCCCCATCCTCCTCCCCATTTCCATCCCCCCCCCCCGCATGTGTTGTACAGTTGGTTTCCACCAAATAGTTTTGTAACTATTGCAATGGTTTGCCTTTTTATCATTTGTCTTTCCATTTTGGTATGCCCTTTCTCTTCCCTAGTTCCAATATATGTATATACAGAGTACAAAGATCAGTTACAGTGATAGCAGGGGTAAACCACGGGAAGGGAATACGAGAGAAAAATAAACAAGTTATGTTTTTAACCTGGCATGTTGAAAATAACTACAATAATGATATAGCACTTGTTTCCATAACTTGGAGTTCATTTTGCTTAGCATCATCTTATGTGTTCATATGGGCACAGCTATTGAGCTATTGTGATCTTGTGCAAGGTCTATCCTAGAGATGTACTAATTATTCCCTATGAAGGAAACCATAGAGTCCATGTTTCTTTGGGTCTGACTCACTTTACTTAGTATGATTTTTCCCCCAAGTTCTTCCATTTCCTTACGAATGAGGCAGTGTCATTATTTCTGATAGAGACATAAAATTACATTGTGTATATGTACCACATTTTCTTGATCCATTCATCTACTGAGGGGCATCTGGGTTGGTTCCATATTTAATGACAAATTGTTTGTTTGCATCTTTCATAGGCAATTTGTGAGAGGGGGAAGTGGCTAAGTCACATTCCATCATTTGGGGCTTGCTGGGAAAAGAACACATCAGTGGTCATAATTGTAGGGGCAGCAGAACATAATAAGCAATAGCATATTTGCATGATTTAAGTTCAAATCTAACTTTAACAATTTTCCTAGCAGTAAAATCTAGAAACCTATGTATTTCTGTCAAATAGAGTAGATTATCAACTGTGTATAACAGAGATGAATTAACTTGGTTTACTTCCTTTCCTAAGTGGCATTAATATTTGATTTTATACCAGACCATACTCTCTATTAGCTCTTCTGCTTGAACTGCAAGGACCAGAAAGCCACACGCAGGGAGTGTCTTTCAGATGACTTGGAGGCCACCTACACAGAAAGGTGGAGTTTTGTTCCAGAATGTGGTTTCAGTTGTTTAGAGTTAACTGCAAATGTGAACAAGTTAATCCAATTACTCAACCTCGGATCCACATTTTTCTTTGACAACACACACCATGGTGTGGTCTGTTGCCTACATGTGCTACTGACTACAAACAGGATCATATAAGAGAACCTGAGTAGTCATACATACTAGTTGAAAATATTGCCTCCAAAGATTTGTCTCTGTAGCATAGAACAAAGTCTGCTCATGACACTGTAGAAACCCAGCAACTATAGGATTATCTCTAAAATGGACACCTATTAACTTCATTACATTTTCATGTATAGATAAGCCTCAGTTGACTTTATATCAAAGAAAAAAATAGTTGGTTTAAAACCAATAAATTAAATGCCTCTTAAAATAACAAATAGATGATCAATTTATTTTTTAGATGATCAATTTATAATAGGACTTTTTCCTTTTTATAACATAGCTTTGCCTTCATAAAAATAAACAGTAAGAGAATCTCATGATGTATTAATGAATAAGTTGAATTTCAACCACAGTGATCTATAATAAGTTAGATTGAGCTGCTAGCAAATATACAAATGTTCTTCAGAATAGCATTCACATGAAATGGGTTTTGGTTATTGCTTCAATCATAGCATTAGAAGTGATGATGGAGGAAACATTATGTACTGTCTAGGATGAGTATAAAAACCTATATTAAGCAATACTATAAACTTAAGTATAGAATATTAAGTCTCTAGAAATATTTGCACATACACCTGATATAGCTGGAAACAGAACTCTTCAGGCTTGCATAAATATATTTCTACTTTCAATTTATAAGAGCAATTACAATGCTAGGAATGGATATTTCATAGAGACCAACTGACGATAATGACTCCTGTCCTCATGTTAGGCCATCAGCAACCTTCAGAGATGAAATCCAACCGATCTGTCATTATTGAGCTGATGTTATATAGGTACTTTAAAAAGTCTTCCCCATTTGATGCTGATAAACTCTTGAAAATGTAGGAACTCTATCCACTTTGGCAGGACCACACTGATTAACTTGACCCCAGAAAATCTTCAGATAGAAATGTAGCAAACTGATAAGAAAACTAAAATACACCTCTATTTCCACAACCACATTAAATCTCCGATTATATGAACTTTTAAAGAGCCATGACTGCTCCATGACAATGATTATCATTTGTAGTACAGAGAAAAATTGCTTTAAAAATAAATATTATGTTGGAAGACAATTAAACACCAGACACATGATTTAGGTCTTGATAATATAACTTTGAATAACTCATAGTCATTATCTTCAGGGAATTTCAGTTCTCTAGGAAAGGGAAATTTCAATTGAGTATACAATTCTGCATAGAATTAGTTGGGAAGGCTATCACCTTAGTAGAAGTGAGAAGTGATTAGAAAAGCACATCTATAGGAAATTGTTTCGAAATAGAAAATAACCAGACTAATACATGAGTTTCCCAGGCAGGGGTGAAAATATGCATAAATGTTTAGAGATGAATAAAGGAAAAAGCAATCACATGTTCAAGCTACTTCAAGTTATCTTGTTTGTCCCAATAATTTAGAGTCTAAATGATGGTCAGTGAGGTTAGATAGGTAAAGCAAGTTAAGAGTATAAATTTCCCTTACCAACAACAGGAACAGGTGTTATCTTGGGAGGAGTGAAATTCACTATTGGGTTTTGAATGTGGAAATGACCTGATCATATTTTAGGGAATTAATTTTGGCAGAAGAATAAGGTAGTTCAAACTCATCCAAATCTACTTGTAAAGAAGATCTGTTATGCAAGATAGAATTGGTAGTAGGAAGGAAAATAGACACTGATGGCATCAAAAAATAGTGATGCTGAATTTAAAATTAAATGAGCATAAAGACTTGAGGAGAAGGTGCTGTCCTATAAGGTAAGATTTCCACAAGGGTTTTTTTGAAGTTTAAGGGTAGGACATCCATGTGAAGCTGTTGGTTAGATGTATTGTTCTCTGAAAGGAGAACACTTGAATACAAAATCTTAGCATATATATGCTAATATATATATTAATATAGATACATACATACATACTCCAGTTGAAGCATAAGAGACAAGACTACACGAAGAAATTCACAAAGATGCATACATATACACACACATATATATACGTATTCACACACTGTGTGCACACACATACATATATAGATAGATAATATGGAAAATATTAGTTATGTTGTTGTCCTGGGATAATTTAATTTTTATTCCCAGCATTCATTCTGTCTTATGATGATGTTAAGTTTGATTTGAGTAAACTCTTCACCTTTCTCAGACATAAACTTTAGACTTTATCCTTACTACTTCACACTTCCTTACTACTTAGGAGTTGAATATAGATAGATAGATAGATAGATAGATAGATAGATAGATAGATAGATAGATAGATAGATATAGATTTATTTCCTTCATGTTTATGATGCCTGATTCAGAACTCAGGGCCTTGAACTCAAATCAAACTATCAGTATCAATTAGAGTTCAATTACAGAAATCTAAATTACTTGGAAAACAGATTATAACTGAACATTACAAATATGTGAGCATTATCATAAAATTTTCCTCCATCCAATCTAAGCAGAATCAACCTAAAGGTACCCAATGAAGGTGGATGCTACTAATGCCATTTTTGTCTTTAATCAGAGGCAGGTCAACTCTTACCAATGTCCTACCAAAAGCCATAGTATCCCAAATGGTCCTATGTTCCCTTGATTTTCCACAAAGAAATTTTCCACACCTAATAAACCACTACCATATTGACTTGGTTAATTTTATTATTTTAAACCCTTTATCCTGATGATAAAAGAAATGAAATCAGAGAGAACTGAATACTGGAGAAATAATAATGAAATGCCTAACAATTGCATTTCACATGAAAACTAACTGGTAAAATTCCAACCTACAATAATATTTTTAATTGTATGTAATACAGCGAAATTAAAGAACTTCAAGAATTTTTTTCTTCCTATATCATGCATCATCAGCTCTTTCACCCAGAGTAAGGAAGTCCATAAATAGTAGAGCTGGTGTTAATTATTTTTGCTTTCTTGCTAAAATGGTGAAAATTATGTGGCTCGGCTGTATTTCAAGGAAATGTTTGTGGTAAAAAAATTAAGCGAAAACAGGGTAAATACATTCAGTATTTAACAAAATAGTTTCAGGTAATTATCAGGAAGGTGTGTAAGCTTTGACAGTCTCAGATGAGTGGTACTTATAACCTTGGAGCTCATGTTTCTGTTATATTTGGTCAGTGGGTATATCTAAACTTATTGAAGTTTCTAAATGATGGCATAGATAATTATCCTTGTGATCCTGACAATACAATATTGGCTCTGGTGTTCATGAATCTAACACTAACAAGCCTTGCCAGGTAAATCTTATCTACTCTTACCAAGTAAAGGCTTTATTTCTTATCTTCCAAATCAGGAAAATAAAATTTTTGGTAGTGTTTGAAGTAAACTCTGCCTCAAGTATGCAATATTTTCAGTAAGAAGGAATTTTTAAATTACATTCTGTAAGAATAAAATGAGACAAACTTTATAGAAAAGTACATCAGGGCAAAGCAATAGCTTCTTTTCTGACCAAGAAGTTGAAGTGCTAAAACACTTGACATCTTAATTTACATATAATTCTCCAAGAGGGTGTGGAACTAAATAATGAAACTGTTTGAGCAATAAATAATATACCAAATATTTTCTTTTCTCATTGCCCATCTCAGTACAGATCTGTATTCTACTCCTGGAAGTTCAGGTGAGATTTAAGATGACTCCTGGATATTTTAATTCGATGATGTAAATCAATGGCTTCAGCAGAAATTTCTAATGTTACATTTCTACTTACGAGAGTTTGTTTTTATTTTTAACAGTTCTTTTCCAGGAATTAAATTAACCTCATGCTTTAGATGAACATAATTTTAATGTTAAACTTTTCTGATTCTTTCAAATATAGAAAAAAGGATTTAAGCAATAAAATTTATCATATAAACCAAAGTTTTGTAGAAATTATGAGATTCACTGTCTAGGCCTTAAATCAGAAGTAACTTCCTTTCCCACCATCTCTAGTCCTGGAGACCAGCTTCTGACTAAATGTCTCAGCTTATGCTCTCTCTTACTAATGTGATTGTATCAAGACAAAAAAGAAAATATTTAAGATTTTTGCCTTGATCAATAATGAACAGGAGGTAAGCAACTGTTAATTATTTTTAAGTATGGATACTGTGATTTCAAAACTACATAAAAAAGAATTTGCAGTATTTTACTGCTATGAATTCAATTCTGGTAACTGCTTTACACATCAGTAGCTGAGACCTGTGACATTTGACTGAGATTTCCTGTTTTCAGGCTTCACATGCCTGTAAAGCTTATGGGTGTTTTGGTGGTACATAGGACTGAAAGCTTGGTGAGATATAAAGGAAGAACGGGAGTGAAGTTGTTTTACCTTATTGCAGTTTTCCTAAATGTCTTGATGGAATTTGACTCCTAATTGAACTTAGTAACTAAAATGGAGACTCAGCCACAGCTAATTGCTTTTACTTATCTATTAAAGGAATGCTCCTCTCTTTATCCAGGATCACAGCCCCTGCTTGTCCCTAGATTGAAAAGGCACTTTATATACACAGCTGTTTAGATAGAGTAAAGATATTGAAATGGGGTCCCAACCTCTCACTCCCCTCCACAGTACTTCTAAATGGCCTCTGTGAAATATCTGTGCTTTCTAAATCCAATGTAAAAACCACTAGCCTAAAATGATCTGAAAATTTTCATACCACAGTATTCTATGTAACCCCACAACCATCACTTTCTTTGAGCAATGCCTTCCTTCCTAAGTGTGTTAAGATTTTAGAGTGATACACACAAAAAATGTTCAGGACCCAACATCCATATTTACCATGATTTGGGAACAGAATAGTAGAGCAGATGGCAGTATTAAATCTCCATCTCATGAAATATTCCCCAAACTTGGCTACCACCCTTGAGATGGACTTGGTAACACAGGTGAATACAGGTAAGTAACAGAATGAGTTTAAACTTTGTAGGTTGATTCTTGGTTAAGCTTAAGATGCTCTCTAGCAATGGACAAAGTCCTCATATCTAAAATATATGCAGAACTAAAAAAATTATATTACTCCAAAACAAAACTGCAAAGAACCAACAGCCCCCTCAACAAGTGGGCTAAAGACTTAAAAAGAGACTTCTCTGATGAGGAAATGAGAATAGCCAAGAGACATATGAAAAAGTGCTCTACAACACTGGCCATAAAAGAAATGCAAATCAAAACAACACTGAGATTCCACTTCACCCCAGTAAGAATGTCCTTTATCAAGAAAACTAACAATAACAAATGTTGGAGGGGACATGGCCAAAAGGGAACCCTACTTCATTGTTGGTGGGAATGCAAACTGGTTCAGCCACTCTGGCAAGTGGTATGGAGATTCCTCAGAAAGCTAAACATAGAGCTCTCCTATGACCCAGCAGCCCCACTTTTGGCATCTACCCAAAAGACCACAAACAAGAACACACTAAAACCACCAGCACAACAATGTTCATCACAGCGCAATTTGTCATAGCTAAAATATGGAACCAACCCAGATGCCCCTCAGTAGATGAATGGATCAGGAAAATGTGATACATATACACAATGGAATTTTATGCCTCTATTAGAAAGAATGACATTTCCCCTATTTAAGGAAATGGAAGGAGTTGGAAAAAATTATACTAAGTGAAGTGAGCCAGACCCAGAGAACCATGGACTCTATGGTTTCCCTCATAGGGAATAATTAGCACAGGTTTAGGCTAGTCAGAGCAGAGGATCACAAGAGCCCAATAGCTATGCCCCTATAAATGCATAAGATGATGCTAAGTGAAATGAACTCCATGTTATGGAAATGAGTGTTATATCACTATTCTAATTACCTTCAACACTCCATGTGAAACCTTAGCTTCTATTGTTGATGATCTTCTTGTATCCCTTCCTGTGGTTGTACTCGAGCTATCACAGTATCTCATCTGAATACACTGGATACTGTATATACTGATATTAGAACTAGGGAAGTGAAATAGAATATCAAAATCAAGAGACAAAGGATAAAATGACAAATGACTCCAAAAGCAATACTTTCAAAACCATTTGGTGTAAACCAACTGAACAACTCATGGGGGGAGAGGGAAAAGGGGAGTGAGGGAGGGGTGAGTGACGGAGGAGGTAACAAACAGTACAAGAAATGTATCCAAGGACTAACGTATTGAAACTGTAACCTCTCTGTACATCAATTTGACAATAAAAGTTTTAAAAAAATTCCATGAAAAAAAAGATCGTCTCTAGAATTATGCAGCAATGTTTAATACCTAAATTCTGACATACACCATTCTTCAGACTGTGAACTGATTTTTTTCCTTTTTAATTTAAGAAGATAATACATATTAATGCAACTAATGTGTACTAATCTCAAAGCATGTCTTTTAAAGGTAACAAGGTGTTTGTTTTCTTGGTGATAACAACAATTGCAAATGGGCTGGATGAATTAAACTTTTTATCAATAGTCAATCACAATGCCCCTCCTTCGTTACTTACCCAAGGCTAAATATTACCTTTCTCAAAAACAACTCTAGCATTGTTACCCAGGGATGTGATATCCCCAGTAGTTCTTTGTTCTTTTCTTTTTTTTTTTTTCAGGCAGGAAAGAAAGTTTATTACCAAACTGCTGGCCTGTGGCTGAGGTGATCCGTGGCAGGAGAGAAGGGAGAGAAGGGAGAGAGAGAGGGGAGAGAAGGGAGAGAAGGAAAAGAGAAGAGAGAGGTCAGAGAGGGGAGAGAAGGGAGAGCGTTCTTTGTTATTTTCAAGTTTTGTATTATGTCTACAGGACAAGTACATTTGGGAATTGAATCTCCAATCATCTTTGAACCCTATATTCTGATAATGAGGTTGGTACTCCCTTTCTACACTCAACAGTTGAGTGCTTCTAAAGGGTCTATGTTTCAAGCATCCAATATTTCCAGTAAGAGAGAATTAAACACACACACACACACACACACACACACACACACACACAAACACATTCTGTAAGAATAAAAATAAACAAACTTCATGGAAAAATCACAATGAGACAAATTCTTTTACCAGCCTCTCTGGCTTTCACATGTTTTTGCATAATGAAAGGGCTAATATAACATAACAAATCCTAAACTGTTTTCACAAGGAGTGGAAAAAAGATGTGTAAAAGTATGCTCTGTCTTGCTTCCTTCTGTTCACAATGTATCTAAATAAAACAAATGGTGTTCTTGCTCTTTCTGTCTGTTTCCCAATCTGTTTGGATAGTAGCCACCATTCCACAGCCAACGATAATATCTGACACTTCCTGACATCATGAAAGCCACCATCTGTCTATCACCCAAACCCTGTACTTTTAAAAGACTACTTGGCTTGATCCTTAATGAAGCTTCAAGTCAAATGCACAGATTGGTTTAGAAGGAATACAGGAATAATTGACACAAGGAATCTGTATAAAATCACGTTTTCATTAGATCCCATCTGAAAACACAAAATGAAATATTAAGGCCCCTGTGCAGGCAGAACAGTCTTGGTTGGGTTTCAATTGTGTTTCATTTTCTATTTGCCTGTGAAAGTTTAGACAGTGTTGAACACCAGGAATAAACCTAAACTAAAACCTGAGCTTTAAATTCAATATTTTCAATACTGTAAAATTAAACAGTTAGACATGACTTTTGCAGTGTGTATATTTGAACTATGGGGAATAAAAGAATAAAATCCATCAATTATGTTCCCAAGGCCTGAGAAAATCATGCCATTGAACACTGAATCAACTTCTTTAACACCTGAGTGATTATCCAGGAAACAAAGGAAGGTTCTGTATGTCTTCACTTGTAAATGTCACAGGTGAGCAGAACAACCAGAGCTGGCAATGTCAGGCCACTCTGTTTTATTAAATGATTGCAGTTCTGTATGTACAACAAAGGAATTAGTTAGCAAGGGAGACAGAGAAAGACTATTTTTCTCAATAATATTTCATTCCTTTTTAATTAATTGATTTATTATTGTCAAAATGATGTACAGAGGGGTTACAGTGTCATATATAAGGCAGTGAGTACAATTTTAAAATCATATTTGTTACCTCCTCCTGCTTTTTTCTCACTTTCCCCTCTCAATTCCCTCCCCAACAGTGAGTTGTACAGTTGCTTTACAGCATATTTTCTTGTACGTATTGCTGTTGCATTTGTTCACCTTTTACCCTTTGTCTCTCCATTTTGATGTTCCCCTTCCCTAGTTCTGTAAATGTAAAATATTTCATTCTTCCAGGAAAAAGAAAAAACTAAAGCTTTCCCAAGAAAAGACAGAATAATAAGCCATATATATGTATATATATATATATATATATATTTCATGGTTGTATTATATTATTGTGATTAAACAAGTCTGTTTCCCATTAACATCTTTCTTTTCTCTTTTTAACACTGTCTTGAAGCTTCTTTTTTATTTTCTTGATGAAGTCAGGGAAATTTTGACTACTAGGTAAAGAAAAAAGTGTACATTCATAAATATAGGTGGTGTGTGTGTGTGTGTGTGTGTGTGTGTGTATAAAAATGAAAGAAAAAGAAACAGGCACCCATAGAAAGAGAAACGAATACATAGGAAAATACTACTTGTATATATAGATGTTAGCAGGACATACATATGTCCTGAGAAACATAAGTTTGAATTCTATGTTTGGGCACTGAAGTTGAATTGCTCTAGAAAATAATAAAATAAGGTTTATTATGTGTTTATTTCATGTCAGGTACAAGATCAAGCACTTCATACTTGTTAACTCTCTTGATAGCTGTGCTGTGCAGGCTTACTATTCTACTAATGTTTTGAAGAGACAGTTGAGAACTGAGAAGATCACTTACAAACCCACGATCCTGGAGTTGGGCAACAATGTTTGGACTACATATCTGTGCTCTTCCCACCACTATCATCTGGTCCCTCTTAGTTACACCTCTTACCCTGATACATTTTAATATCGCAGCACAATTTACCATCACCAAAATATGGAACCAACCCAGATGCCCCTCAGTAAATTAATGGATCAAGAAAATGTGGTACATATACACAATAGAATTCTATGCATCTATTAGAAGGAATGACTTGGCCCCATTCATGAGGAAATAAAAAGACTTGGAAAAAAATCATACATCATAAGTGATGTGAGCCAGACCCAAAGCAACATAAATTCTATGGTCTCACTCATTGGAAGCAATTAGTACTTGTCTAAGATATTCCTAGCAGAGGAGCACAATAGCTCAAGAGCAATGTACATGTGATCATATAAGACAATCCTAAGTGAAATGAACTACAAGATTTGAAAATAAGTGATTTATCTTCGCTGTTATTATCTCCAAAGTACCATATAAAATTATGCCTTTTTTGACATTTTTCCCCATGGTTTTACCCCTGATGTTACTGTGACTGACTTTGGTACACTGGGTATTGTATGAAAGTTTATCAGATCTAGGAAAGGGGAACACCAAACTGGAAAGACAAAGGTACAAGGTGAACCAATGCAACCTTACAAGACAATATGTTGTAAACTAACTGTACAACTCTCTGGGGAGGGTGTGGAGGATAACAGGGAGGGGGAAAGGTGGGAGAAAAATGAAGGAGGAGGTAACAAATTTGATAAGAAATGTACTCACTGCCTTATATATGTAACTGTAACTTCTCTGTACATTACTTTGGGAATTAAAAAAAAATGATTATAAAACCTGTGGCTGTGGTCAGAGAGAGGGAAAAAAGTTGATGTGGGACTGACTTCATCCAGTGATCAAAACCCTCATTGTGGAAGCCTGAATATTTATTCTTATGAGAATGCAAGGAAGAGGCCTCCATACCAGGCTGCTTGTTTTATGAGTGTTGAATTTGGGCTCACCTTGCATATCTACAATGAGCCCTGAATTATTCCATGGCAACCTAATTGCTATTCTTTGCTTGTCCAACTCTACACCAGTGTATTTCCAGCTGGAAAGTTAAGAATGAATTATCCACTTGAAATAATAGTGAGGGTGAAGAAATGGCTTACTTGAATAGATTGGCTGTCCAAACATTGGGCTCTTACTCCACTCCAAACACCAAGGTCCTTATGCTCAAGGGAGCTGTCCGCAGCATGTTATCCAAGGTTCTCACTGGCTTGTCATGAAAGTACTGTAGTCTTTCTGAAGTAATTCAAAATAAGAAATATCATCATGTCACTGTACCTCCCACTTTTGGTCTCATCTTACCTACTGAAAAAAAAAAAAAAACAAAGAAGAGAAAATTTGTAGCCGTAAGCTGAATCATGAATAAAACAAGCACTTAGACCTTTTTTTTTGTACGTGTCTTGAATAGTACTGGGAAGCTCTATCTAATTTTACCTTTCAGTTTAGTAAAATCTCATTGCTTTTTGTTTGTTATATACATACACATTACTTTTGACCCTGTTTGAATTTAGGTTCACATTTCTCAACTTGCAGATGAGACACTGTTGTTTTTAGAAAAGAAACAATACATTAAAATAAATGAAAATGTACTGCTGAAGGTAAATAATTATTCAGATGAGATGTTTTGTATTTGCAAAGAACTTTCCTATGTTGATTAAAATATTTTAATTTGTGTTGTGCTGCTGAGAAAGACTTGGCTAGCAATATCTTGCACAAACGTACTGCTTTCCTGAGTGGTTCATGCCAGTAATCAGAGCTACTCAGAAGGCTGAGATCTGAGGACTGATGTTCACACTCAGACTGGGCAGAAAAAATCCATAATACTCTTATCTCCAATTAACCACCAAAGAACCAGAAGTGAAGCTGTGGTTCAAGCTGTAGAACTGTCATGAGAGAATAAAGCAAAGAGGGAGAGGCCCTGAGTTCAAGCTCCATTATCTGCACAACAAAAATGAAAACACCTGGAGTTATTACAGCTATATCAGTCTATTTTAAACTTAATCATTAGACTAATATAAGTAAAGGAGCCTTTAATAATAATAAATTTTGTGTGTAAGGGTGTACGTGTGCGTGTGTGTGTGTAAGAGAGAGAGACAGGAGAGAGAGAGAGAGAGAGAGAGAGAGAGAGAGAGAGAGAGAGAGACCAGGACTTGTGCTCAGGACTTGACTTCTTTTCTTGCTTATGGGTGACACTTTGTCCCTTGATCCCAATCTTCTCCAGTTCAAATTTATGGCTGGTTAATTTAAGATAATATTGTGGACTTACCCAACTTGGCTCTTTTTGAACCATGATCCTCCAGGTTTCAGCCTCCTGAATATCTAGGAACACAGGCATGAGTCACTAGCACCCAGACACATTCTTTAGAGATCCAAGGTGTTCATCAAAATATATTGAATGTTTTTAAATGATGGAAATGTTATAAGACATTACTACATGGATAACTTACAGTAGAAAAGAAAACAGGAAAGACTGATAAAAGGGAATTAGGAAGGGAAAAGGGAAGGGTAGGAGGAAAGAGAAAGTGATAGTGAAGAAGGGGAAAGGAAAAGAGAAGTGATGGAAAGGGAGGATAAAGAAGAGAAGGAGAGGGGAGGGAAGAGGAATGAAGTAAAGAGATATTTCATTAGATGATAAATAAATAAATAAATAAATAAATGACTGATAACGTTTGCCTACCGTGACCCTTTATACCATCTTAAAAACTATGTTGGGCATTAGGAAAAAATACAAGAACTGTATCATCCTTTGAATTCAAAACCTTCTTTATCCTAACTCTTTAAATCCCACTATTGCTCCTTTCTACATAGATTTAGTATACTTTTAATTTTACCAACAATAGAATACAGACATATTTAAATTAAAATATTAAATGTATACTCTCTAAATATTTATTGCCAAGATTATTTTTAGAAATCCACACTTATTACACTACAAATTCAATTTTTGATGCACCTTTTAAAAAGCGTTACATATAATAGAATCTATTATATGTATTATTCCTCTTTTGCATTAATAAACTAGAAGTATTATAGAATAGAATTAAACTTCTATACAAGTACTGTTCATAAAGACTGATTTAATTTATATATTTTGGAACATAAGGAAGAAGATTTTTGCTTATTAGTGATACGGTATTAAATATATACTGTAGTACTCATTGTAAATTTTGCTTTGGAACTTTTTTATTTTTTTTTTATTGTCAAACTGATATACAGAGCGGTTACAGTTTCATACATTAGGCTTTGGATACATTTCTTGTACTGTTTGTTACCTCCTCCCTCATTCCCCACACCCTTCCCACTTTCCCTTTCCCCCCATGAGTTGTTCAGTAGATTTACACTGAACAGTTTTGCAAGTATTGCTTTTGTAATCATTTGTCTTTTTTACCCTGTGTCTCTCGATTTTGATATTCCTTTTCAGTTTCTTAGTTCTAATACCTGTATACAGGGTTTCCAATGTACTCAGATAAGATACAGAGATAGTGCAGGTACAACCACAGAAAGGGGATACAAGAGGATCATCAACAATAGAAGCTGTGGTTTCACATCGCATGTTGAAACTAATTACAACTGTGATATAACAGTTGTTTCCATTACATGGAGTTCATTTCACTTAGCATCATCTTTTGTGTTCATAAGGGTATAGCTATTGGGCTCTTGTGATCCTCTGCTGTGACTAGCCTAAACCTGTGCTAATTACATGAGGGAGACCCTAGAGTCCATGTTTCTTTGAGTCTGGCTCACTTCACTTAGTATAATTTTTTCAAAGTCCTTCCATTTCCTTACAAATGGGGCAATGTCATTCTTTCTGATAGAGGCATAAAATTCCATTGTGTATATGTACCACATTTTCCTGATCCATTCGTCTACTGAGGGGCATCTTGGTTGGTTCCAAATTCTAGCTATGACAAATTGTGCTGCGATGAACATTGTTGTGCTGGTGGCTTTAGTGTGTTCTTGTTTGTGGTCTTTTGGATAGAT
The DNA here is from genome assembly GCF_023159225.1 of Perognathus longimembris pacificus. NCBI lineage: Eukaryota > Metazoa > Chordata > Mammalia > Rodentia > Heteromyidae > Perognathus > Perognathus longimembris. Next base: position 96,204,904 of record NC_063162.1, on the reverse strand, counting down.
GCCCAAAAGTGGGGCTGCTGGGTCATAGAGGAGCTCTATGCTTAGCCTTCTGAGGAATCTCCATACTGCTTTCCAGAGTGGCTGAACCAGTTTACATTCCCATCAACAATGAACAAGGGTTCTCTTTTGGCCACATCCCCTCCAACATTTGTCATTGTTAGTTTTCTTGATAAAGGACATTCTTACTGGGGTGAGATGGAATCTCAATGTTGTTTTGGTTTGCATTTCTTTTATGGCCAGTGTTGTAGAGCACTTTTTCATATGTCTCTTGGCCATTCTCATTTCCTTATCAGAGAAGTCTATTTTTAAGTCTTTAGCCCACTTGTTGGGGAGGCTATTGGTTCTTTGCGGTTTTGTTTTGGAAGAATGTAATTTTTTTAGTTCTGCATATATTTTAGATATGAGACCTTTGCCCGTTGTATGGCCGGTAAAGATCTTTTCCCAATCTGTGGGCTTTCTGTTTATCTTGCGAGCTATGTCCTTTTCCCTGCAGAAGCTCTGCAGTTTGATGCAGGCCCATTTGTCCATCCTTTCTTTGATTTGTCACATTTCTGAGTCTTTGTTAAGGAAGTTCCGTCCTGTGCCAAGATGCCCAAGTGTTTCTCCTACTTCTTTCTTTAGTGTTTTCAGGGTATCTGTTTTAATTTCCAGGTCTTTGATCAATTTGGAATTGGTTTTGGTGCAGGGTGATATATAGGATCTAGTTTTAGTTTGTTGCATGTGTTGAACAAGTTTTGCCAGCACCCTTTGTTAAAGAGGCTATCTTTCTTCCAGACTATTGTTTTAGCTCCTTTATCAAAGATTAAATAGGCATAGTTCTGTGGGTTCATTTCTGGGTCTTCAATTCTGTTCCATTGGTCTTTAGGCCTGTTCCAGTGCCAATACCAAGCTGTTTTTATTACTATAGCTTTATAATGCAGCTTGAAGTTGGGTATTGTAATTCCTCCAGCACTGTTCTTTCTGCTTAGGATTGTTTTTGCTATTCTGGGTCTTTTATTGTTCTATATAAATTTCTGGATTGCTTCCTCTATTTCATTAAAAAATGGTGTTGGGATATTAATGGGCATTGCATTGAATTTGTAGATAGTCTTTGTCAATATTACCATTTGATTATATTAATCCTTCCAATCCAGGAGCATTGGAGGTTTATCCATTTCCTTAGTTCTGCCTTAATTTCATTTTTCATGTTTTTAAAGTTCTCATCATAGAGGTCTTTCACTTCTTTGGTTAAGGTTATTCCTAGGTATTTTATGTTTTTTGAGGCTATTGCAAAAGGAGTTGCTTTCCTGATTGATGGTATCAATATGCTCCAAACATAACTAAAACACACTGGAAAAAGCTCAGCACCTAATATTCTGTTTTGGAGGGGCTAACTGAAAAAAAATCCTCTGCTACCTTCTCATAGGTTTTTTTTTTCCTCCTTAATAAGTTGTTGTAGAGAAACCATGTATGCAGGCAATTTGAACATAGCCCGCATCCATGGGTGGACTGGAGACTGGAAGAAAGAAAGAAAACACATTCATTATTTATAACTATTATTTAACATAAACAGCCCCAAAGATATTTGCAGAAATACCGAGAGCATAGGGAGTTGTGTGATTAACTGTATCTCTTTCATTAGTTATGCAAATTTACTAAGGCAAGTTAAATGAAAAGAAAAGTATGCCCTAAGACTGTTCACTTCATAGGAAAATGGGACCTTGCTTAATATAGTACACAAGAGGCATCTAAACTTCTTAGCAAGTAGAAAAGTAGCTATTTTTCAGTAAAATGCAGATACTTGTCTCATTCCATTTAGGCCATGTAGTCAAATTTAACCTAAAGCCTAACAACCACAAGAGAGAGGACATTTAAGTTACTCTTGTCCACCTTCATTATGCAATGTGTACTTGACATTCTTAAAAAGATTTAGATTTTGAAACTTAAAAAAAAAGCATTTTCATCAATATAATAGGAGCATTTGATGACAACGGAAATATCAGAAATATAATCAGTGAAAAATTATGAGACTTTTTAAAGTAAGTGCAAAAAAGAGAAAGTGAAGACTGGAAGAATATAAACAAAAACCTTAATCTTGGTTATTTTTCATTGGATAATTGATGGGAAACTTCTCTAGTTCCTTTTAGTTATATAGATATAACTTCTGTTATGCACATATTTACCCAATAAATGTATATGTACCATACATAAATCTATTGTTATGAAAAATGCTTTCTGCATCTGAAGGGGTAATTCATCATACCATACTTAGATTATTGCCTAATTAAGTGAAATTTTTCTCAACTATTGCTGTTTATCTTTCCACTCCACAATTCACACAGGAGTACATTATTTTCAGTTTTATTACTTTGTTTGCACTTACTATGGCTAGTTTTCTTTTTTACTCTTATAGTAAACATATTTGAGAGATTGGTACTTTTTTCGTGTGTATATTCACGTGTGTGTGTGTGTGTGTGTGTGTGTGTGTGTGTGTACAAGAGCCAGTCCTGGGTCTTGAACTCAAAACCTGGCTATTTCCTCAAGATTTTGTGCTCAAAATTAGCACTCTAAAACTTGTCCCAGTTCCACTTTTGACTTTTTGGTGGCTCATGGAAGATAAGAGACATGGATTTTTCTCCCTAGCCTGGTTTTGAATTGCAACCCTCAGATCTCAGCCTTCTGAATAGCTATAATTACTGACCTGAGCCACCAGTGTCCTGAAAGATATATCTTTTAATATTGTGAACAATATTTAAGTTAAAATTGTGGTAATTTGGATAAGAGCCTGTATATATGCATATATGTACATTCTGTAGACTTCAGTTTATTTAACTCAGAAGTAGATTACTTTTCTCATTACAAAAGTAACAGAAATATTGTAGGGTGTTTAGAATATATAGGTAACAAAATAATAATATAAAATATTCATAGGGCATAAAATGTAAACTTTAATGTGCATTGCTTTTTCATTTTTTCTGTAAATTCTCTCAGAACATAAAATATACAACCTTGGTGGAACATGAGTTAAAGTCATATCACATTCCTAGAAATGTACCCAAGGCCTAATGTCTGAAACTGTAATCTCTGTACATCACTTTGACAAAAAATAAGTATAAATAAATAAAAATAAAGTCATATCTCAGTCTCATCTGTCCTACAATGGCTAGTAAGTTAGTTTCATGATTGTCAACATATCTCTATTGTGTTCAATAACTTTATCTCAATGAAATTAGCATGCATTTCAATGATAAAAAGGTGTGTGTTGAAATTTGTATGCACTTCTTTTTCCCCTTACCCTCCCAAAGACAGAAAAAACAAACAAGACAAAAGGAAAAGCTAAATAACAAAACCCAGCAACAAAGAAAAATAAAACTTCTTATTTTCATTTCCTGACATTCATTCAGATAAATATTATTTTATATGATCAGCGACACATATTTATTGCACCTTTGTGATCCTCTCCTAAAAATATCCTCCTTTGGTCTTATTCTGTTTGAAATGGAAGGAGAAAGAGTGAACAAATGCATCAGTGGTACTCACTAGACACTATGATGAAAATAAAGTACACAACTTGTGGGTGGGGACAGGAGGGAAAACCTACGACAGAGTGTGGGAAGGGGTGACGTTGTCCACAAAGAAATGTATTCTCTACTTAGTGTATGTAACTGTAATTCATCTGAAATCATATTTACAATAACATTAAATTAAAATTTAAAAACAAGTGGTTGTTATTGTTGTTATTTTCAATGTACCATGTGAAATTATGCCTTTTTCCTTTGTTTTTCTTCCCCATGGTTTTACCTCTGATGTCACTATAACTGACTTTGTTATACTGGGTATTATATGTATGTTCATCAGAACTAGGGAAGGAGCACATCAAAATGGAGAGACAAAAGATAAAGGGTGAACCAATGCAACAGCAATATTTACAAGACAAAATGCTGTAAACCAACTGTTCAACATGGGGGAGGGTTTGAAGGGAACTGGGGATTGGGGAAGGTGGGAGAAAAACAAAGGAGGAGGTAGCAAATTTGATAAGAAATGTACTCACTGCCTTACATATGAAACTGAAATCCCTCTATACATTACTTTGACAATAAATAAATTAAAAAATTAAAAATAAAATGAGTTGTAGTTTAAAACACCGAGTCAATAGCTCATTGTTTTCTTTCTCCATTTTTCTTACAGCAATATACACTGATTCCTTTATATCATTCCTTCAAATCATTCATCAAAAATCGTAGCACTTATTTTGTCAAATATGTTTTATTTTCTTTATAGAACTTGCTTTTACCATTGTGTCAATGCTTCAGGACAAGTTCTTAGGCTCCCTTGCACCTTGCACGAGCTAGGGACACAGATTACTTCAAACAACAATTTCAGCTAGGTGCTGATAGCTCACACCTGTAGTACTAGTTACTCAGGATGCTAAGATTGAGGATTGTGGTTGGAAGCCAGAGCAAACAAGAACTTCTGTGAAATTTCTTATCCCCAATTAAACACACACACACACACACTTAAACACACACACACACACACACACACACACACACACCAGAAGTAGAGCTGAGGTTCAAGTAGTAGAGTGTAAGCCTTATGCAGAAAAGAAAAGCCTTATGCATTGCCCAGGCCCTGAGTTCAAGCCCCAGGGCTGGCACATGCATACTTGCATGCACACATGTACTCAAGCACACATATACACGCACAAAGGTGACAATCTCATAGTCTCTTTCTAGGACAATAATTTCTTTCAATGTTTCTCATCTTCTCATTTTTTTCAGACATATTTGTCCACTAAAAGACTTTAATTATAAAATATAGAATTAAAATTATTTTTATCCATATAAATAAATAATTACTGATAGGATTATAAATTTTCTTTCAAGTTTCAAACTTTCTTCCAATCAATTCAATGAAAAATATTATGCAGCCTGAATTTTTAGAGAAGCAACTCCATCTTTGTTTCATAGATTAAATTTCTCAAATTTCCATTGGTTTTAATTGAATTATTTTTCACATATTTTAAGTTCTGTTATCCAGTACTGTACCTCATTCTTCCCCTCAAAAAAATCCACAAATAAGGGAAATTTTAAAGATATAAGAACCAAGTAATGCTTTTTATAGTTTTACAAGTTTCATAACTTATGACAATGTTACCAATGATTTTGTGAACATACTATTGTAAATGTACATTTTTCATGAAACAGTTACAATGCAAATAATTTGATGATCTTTTAGTTCTATAAAATCACATTATTTAACAAGATAATGGCAATGATTGTAGAGATTGTGATCTCATAGAAGATTATTATATTTTATATTTGATACTTAGTTTTAAGAAATTTTATATAGGAAGTAACATACACAGCAAAAGGTGAGAAATAATTTAATTCAAAAGGGATCAGTAGTAAAATATACAAATGATGTACGTAAATGTATAGGCAGATATAGAACTTTGATATTGAATTCTTTGGAAAAATCTTCCTTTTATCAAGTAGCATTGACATACATTGTTTTTCAGTAAGTGTATGGGCAACAGGTGTCGATATTTTTTCTTAAGGAGATGAACAATTTTGATTCCATTGATTTTACCAAAATGCTACATCTTGCAGAGTGTGTAGCAAAACCCTGAACTTAGCCTGGCACCAGTGACTCATTCCCATAACCCCAGATACACAGAGGCTGTGATCTGGGCGGGAAAGTTTGTGAAAATCTTATCTTCAATTAATCACCAAAAGTAGCTCAAGAGCTAAAGCACCATCCTTGAACAAATAAGCTCAGGAACAAAGACCAGGCCTTGAGTTCAAGCCTCAGAACTGGTACCTTAAAAACTCTCAAAAACATGAATTTTTACAACATTACATGTTATTTCATTTCATCCAATTCAGTGTGACTGTAATATTCCTCTCCAAAGTTTGTATTTCCCAGTATTTCTCTTCTTCTCACTCAGTTTCCTTTTACAAATTCTAACAACTTCAAGGTGGGCATCTGAAGGTTGACACTCTTCCACCAAAACAAAATGTCAAAAAAAAATGCCAGGATGCCTTATCTTCAGTAATCAAATTGTCCAATCCACACTCTGAGGATTCCAGTGCTCCGCAGGATTGCTAACTACTAATTCTAGGACTTTTAACCTTAGGCAATCAACACTGTCTTGTCAGTTTGGGGATACATTCACATTTAAAATTGATCACAGCAATCATCGTGGACATTGTACTTCCTAAAAAAAAAAAAATCACCTTTAGAAACCTGATAGAACTGATAACTAGAAGTTAAGTATCTATGAAAGAGGAGAGCTGGAATGAATAACAACTCTGTATGCTTAACATATCATTCATACTAATTGTCAGTTGGCATTTCTAACTTTAATATGTCTTGTTGTCTTTAAGTATTTGTGCAATGGACTTGCCATTCAATGAATCATTTTATGAATACAAGGCATCTTGATCCAGGCTAACTCTCTCATCATCCCCCCAACCCTCCCCTGGCCACCATGTGCTTACTTTTGTAGGGTAGGCGTTGAATGTTATGCATCCAATTGGCATTTTTTTCACCTGCAAATTTCTGTGTCTAACTTAAGAGAGCATACTTAGGTCTAACTGTGTATATCAATGATGGAATTTCATGTTCTAGGTGGAGGCACCTAAGCGAAAATGCTAATTTCTTTTCATAATCTGGAAAATACCTTTAAAAATGTATACATATGCCAGACACCTAGGACTTCTGGAACTTGGCAAAGCACCTTTCTTTTCTTTTTTTAGGAACAATGCCATCTGAACAGATGGGTGTTAGTATAAGCATGCCAAGGAATCAAAATGTACATCACGTTCCACTACAAGGGGGCAGAATCTGGTCCAGAAATGCCTGCCTGTGCCACTGGCTAGAGGAATATTCCATTGCCTCTCCACCGGAGAGCCAACTCACCTCACACAGGAATTTCTAAAACTGCATTTCGGGTTTGGGGTTTGTCTTCCCTCTCACCCTCCCTTCCCTCTTTCCTTCTCCTGCTTCCTCTCCCTCATGTTTTTAATTGTGAAGTATAATGATTGTCATCTCACTAGGAAAAAGTGGGCGGGAACCATTAAAATAAAATTTTAAACAGCAAAAATACAATTAAGACTCATTTCATTAAAAAAAATGGAATAGCTTACCCAAACCATTTTTGTGGAAGCCAGTACATAAATTCTGTTAAGTAGTGCCCTAGAGGTCCTTTCAGGCTTAATAATAATTTTGAAGCACTTTTCTGCCTCTCTGGAGTGAGTTTCTATTTGAAATTGGGAGCAATTTTAGTAAACCTGTCCTCCTGGGCAGAGGTTTCTGGCAGCTGTAACTGAAGCTGGCTGCACATGTTCAGCCGTTGGCGTGAGGACCTTCATTACCTTCATTAGCAGTGGTGAAGACCATAGGCACATCATTGGACTTTTGTGGGAGAATATAAGAAATGTACCAGAAACAAAGTAACACTACATATGGATAATAAAATAATGAAATAATAAGTAAGCAAAGTAAGGTGCATGCTTCTGAATTTTAGTTTCTTTGTCTTCCTTGAATATTTCACTTCATAACACTTTCCAAAGTAATCTTTCATGAATATTGTAAGTAATTTCTGCATGATGATTTTCAACTTTCCCATCATACTCCAGAAATGGAAGGTGTGTCAGCTTTAGGTGATAACAGAAACTTGGAAAGGGAGGTAGGTAGTTTATATGAATTACAGAGACAACTAATTTCAAGTTAGAATGTAAAACAGTTTTACCTCCAGATTTGTATTAGTAATAATAAATGTTGAGTTAAAAAGCATATTTAAACATTTAAGCATTTATTTTGAGGTTTAAACTAAGGCTTCCTAAGATATATAAGTTTATATAACCATATATGGAATATTATAAAATTATGTTAATAGTGACAATTGTTTTAAATAAAACTTATTCTTTTATTTGTATTCTTTTTGGTTCTGTAGAGTTGTTACTGTTGTCAATGAGGACTAATGTTCCTTTTCATATGTATCAATGGAGTTTAGGTTAAAATTACCAGATTGCAATAAGTAAGAAAGTATTTTAACTATTGAAATTTATACCTACATATCTTTGGTGCATAGTGCAATACATTTATCAATTCAAAAGAAAATGAAACTTGGCATTAATATATGTGAACACTTTGTATTTCAGTTTAAAATATTAATAATTATTGATGAACTCCTCCAAACTAATTTATTCAGTCAACCTAATTTGTAACTAACTATACTATGAACATTGAAATTAAAAATGACATACTAAGTTGAATGAACTATATAAAGACATAATTACATTTTAAGCCTCTCTAAACCAAGTAAATTTCTTTCACAATGTGACCATCAAATCACCTGGCAATTAGCATCTGTAAAAACAGACATAAGTTTCCCATCATTTTCAAACTATACCACTCCACTGGTAAATTACTATGGGGGAAAGGGGTAGCTGTCACCTACAAGGAAAGCTTTCTCCTATTGGCTAGGACAATTATCTCAGTGTTACTTGCTTTCCTTTTCTCTTCTCATTTGCAAATGTGCCAAGTCGACTAGCCTTTCTATTAAAATAAAGACTACCTTAGCCAAACAAGAAATTGGACAGATTCTCAGCTTTGTCTGCAAACATGAAGAGGGAAAACTAGACTAATGGAAGCAGCGTGAGTCTTCATTATGGACCCCTCCAGGTCTTGAACATCATCCAACAAGCTATCTCATCAAACGTTGAAAATCTTCCAAGGATCTCTCCACACACACACACACCCTTCTTAAGTGGTGAGCTCTGATCAAAGATTCCCTCCATTGAAAATGGAGAGAGGGGTATCTGGAATATTTTCCACTTGCTCAATTTTGCCTTAGGTCTAATCAAGGAATGACAAAAGATTCAGGATACTTCTTTTTTCTAAAGATAGAACACTACCAAGGAAGAAGTGACCTATTGCTATGATTTTCCAAGGACAAATCTTGCCTGTCATTTGGTAGTGGAATTCATCCAATGGATTATATCTTTGATTCTAAATATATACCTGCCTTTGTCCCTGGGGAATGGAAGGGTTCCAAGGTAGCTTTCTGTCAAGATTCTCTTCACACTTATATAAACAACAAAGGCCTTTCCATTTCTCATTACTGAAAACCTTCCCAACTAGTCATGCAAAAGATTTTTCCAATTAGAAGTAATTCCAAACCACACCATGTTTTTATTTTGAAGTCATATTTATGTCTCTAGTATTCTAATGCATTCTTATATGCAAGGAAACAGAATTATGTAATATTTATCCATATGCAACAGTTCACTATAAGCAATTATATATAAAACATATGAAATATAGTACGTTATCAAATATATGTGATATATATGTGATTTCCAATTACTCTGATCATTCCAAATAAAATTAATCAAATAATAAAAGCTAGAATAGAAGAAGCAAACTATCAAGTTCTATGCTCAAAACCAAAGATTCTTCTAGAGTCCCTGGGTACCAAGATTGGTGCAGCAAGTGTCCTAAAACCACACAAGTAGAATCCAGGCTCCAGATGGCCCTGAAAGTGCTATTGTCAACCATGCCAGAATACATGTGCTCAAGGAATGAGTACAGCTAGTCTTTTCAAGGTCATTTCAAGAAGGTCTTTTCTTATGATTGCCAACCATTTGCTCTTTGGGTTGGCCAGGGCACAGCTGTGGATTTGTGCAAGTTCTTTTAGTCCCTTCCCTTTCCAAATTGAAAATTGTCCAGACGACAGAGCTGAGCCAGCACTTTCAGAGCACATAGCTCAGAGTTGGTAACAGTAGTTATTTTTGCATGAGGTCACGCTTGGAAGATGAATACATTGATAACTAAAGAAAATGAAACATAACCAGTAGCTGAGAAGAGATAATAGGCTATTGGCTGGATAAGTCGTCATTTGCTTGCTAAAACTTGTTGATTGAAAATAATTTATTAAAATCTAGAGAGCCAAATATCTTATGTCCTTTAGTATGGCTTGACTTACTTTCCTAAAGCATTAAATATCTAAAACTAATCATTGATAGCCTCACTTTTATCTTCAGGGAAATTCCAAATTAAAAGTTACAGAAATTTAGAAAACTATAACCAGGAGAAAAAGAATAAACCAGGATTTCATTGGCCTGAATACAATGACTCCATGCAGTTGTGTTAATGATTATATTTTATATGATTTTAATTATGTAACATAAAACTATTTTTATCACTACATATAATAAAAGCATTTTATTTGTCCTTATATTTCAAAATTATAGCTTTTAGTGATTACATAATATTGTGTTAAGTGAATGTGCTCCTAGAAATTTAATGATCACTTTTTTGTATTTAGCTTTATATTTTAAGATCTAGTTGGCTTCTAACTACTCATTTTTATAAATAACACATAAATATTGACTTGTTTTTCTGATTCACTTTTAAATATTTTTAAATTTGGAAATAATGTTTTATTTGTAGAAAACCTGCAAAGTTAGTACAAAGAGCTTACACATATCCCTTACCCCAGCTTCAATTTCTCCAGATATTAATATCCTACATTTGCATGATTAATTTATCAAAATTAAGAAATGAAGGTTGGGATATTACTAGTAGCTAAATTTACACTACAAGCTGTTACTTCAGATAATTTATATTTAAGATTTCGTCACATTAGTATGGAGGAAAGAGCAACAACACTCTGTCTATATAAGATTTCTAAAAGACCAAAGAAATGCCTTATGGGCTTATTTTATAGGTTTCATATTGTTTAAGAAAGATCAATTATCAAAATTATTTTTACAGCCAGATATTTCCATTCTAAATTCTAATAATAATTTGTAAAAGAAAGAAAGAAATCAATATGAATTAAACATCAAACACAGAAAGATACATTTTTATTCAAACTGAAATTTTGATGGTATTAACTGGTAAGGATTTACTTCAGCAATGTCTTAGTTTATTTTTGCCACATGTTTGTGAAGATGGCTAATCTTGGTTGTACTCTATTTGTATAGTTCGCCTACTCCTAGGTGCTACTAAGGATAAGTAAAACATGTCTAAAATAATTGACTCTCCCTTTGGAAACTTTAAAGTTCAGAAAATTATCAAGCAACAAAATTGAGTTCATGGGCTGGGGATATGGCCTAGTGGCAAGAGTGCTTGCCTCGTATACATGAGGCCCTGGGTTCAACTCCCCAGCACCACATATATAGAAAATGGCCAGAAGTGGCGCTGTGGCTCAAGTGGCAGAGTGCTAGCCTTGAGCAAAAGGAAGCCAGGGACAGTGCTCAGGCCCTGAGTCCAAACCCTAAGACTGGCCAAAAAAAAAAAAGAAACCAAAATTGAGTTCACATTGTGAATATTTGATCATTATGGTGAATAGTACAGAAATGACCACATAAGTTTCTTTAATAAATATAAACTGGAGACATATGGGGAATATTAATAAAAATTACACAAAGTACCTTGCAGAAAGAAGCAATGTTTTACTAAAATTTCTAGAATATTTCTAAATATCAGTAACCAATAATTATTGGTATTGTCCAATGTGTGCTACAAGCCAAGAACTACTTGGCAAATCATGTATTCTCCAAGTAAGTAGGGCATACCTACAGCTCTACAGCAGAAGCTAATTCAATTCTCTCCCCTTCCTTTACTGAATTTTAGATCTCACTACAAACCTCTGAATCAGAATCAAAACATTTCTGTTGGGGAAGCCTCAGGAAAATGTATTTGACAAAAAAAAAAGGAAAAAAATCAACACACACTCAAATATTCATCAAGTATTTGCTTACATCAGGCACCTTTTTCCGGCAGTTTACATGCATTCACTCATAAGATTTTCATGTTAACTATGAAACAAAATCTAGAAATTTCATTTAAGGTGAATGAAACTGGGTTGCAGGAAGTCATATAGTATGTATAATGTTATTAAAATAGTATGTAGATGGCTTGGTACTCAAACTCAATCTTCTTAGCCCATGCTCACTCTCAAACTTCTAGAGCGGAGATACTGGGAAGTGGGAAGCTCCACTGGAGAGAGGTATTAGGAGAAAGCACAAGAAGGCTGTCAGAGTTCAAGTGATTTATTACACAGCAGGTCACTGTCACTAACAAGAAATCACTTGGTGGAGAGGAAATTGTTGCTTTGGTGGTAAGCTTTGTAAAATATGTGAAAAGATTGTTTGAGAAACAACCGTGTATCATTTGCACCTGATTTTCTACAATATCTTAATCAATAGAAAAGCAGAATACCACATTGATAACATGTAGCCTTAACTTTACAATGAACATAGATGTGCCTTCTGTATTAAGTAAATCTCTTGATGTAGACTCTTTTCATTAACAAACAAAACATATACACCTGTAATCCAAGCAACTAAGGAAGCTGGAGAGACGGTTTGTTCAAATTGTATAGCATCCATCAGTCACAACCTTTAAACTAGCTCTAGGTGCAGTTGTTTGTGAAATATTTCCTAGATTTAGGTGAAAGTTTTTGTGAAATATATTTCCTCTTGTTTTTAATACATCCTCCAGGCCATTGGGAAAATGTTCAAGATGTCCATGTTTCAATAGCTGCCCATTTGCTTGTAATCTAATTAGTTGTTTGGGGGTTTCCCTGCTCTTCGAGGCCATGTTTCACCACTTAATTTTTCCAGACCTAGTACAGTGCACAGATCTATGAGACAAATAGTTCAAGGCAGGATCCCACCACAAGCCGAGATTTAGCACAAACCCCCTTCCCCCCGTGACATTTGCCAATTTGTATTGTCCTCTCATGATTTCAAAACAAGAAACCTAGTGCCAGCCTCTGCTCTTGAGCAGTCTGTTTCTTTGCTTTCTTTGTATTTAACATTTTATGGTAAGATTTAACGTTTGCAATACTAATCAGGTATTTGTCCAGGTTTTGTATTGTTAAGGTATAACTAAATTTATTTTAATTGTGTGTAATTTTTCTCCTCTTTTTTTGACTAAGAAGTTATATGGGAGTTATGGTTCTGATATGTAATGCTTAAATTTGATCCAGTTTGTAACTCTGGTCTCCACAACGTTCAAAAAGTACAAATATTGTTATTCCCACTCTATATAGTCATCATTACCACGATTCAACTTATGCTTACTTAGAAGGTTAGTGCTTCACAGACACTATTATAAACCGCCCAACAACATGTTTAGCTGAGTGTTATCTTTATTCCATTCTATAGACTGGGCTATAAAATGAGATAAATAGCCAATATTACACATACTAACTTATGGTACCAAGATTCATTACACACATTTTGATCCTGTTAAGCAGATGATTATAATTTTATTCATATATAGTAGGAGAAAATTCTTTTGCTAGGCAATATACTTGATTATTTTGTAATTTATAAAAATATAATATCCCTAAAGAATACATCATAAAGACATTTAGTGAGTAGTTTCTTTTTTTTACATGGGATGTTGAAACCAGTTTCACCTAGAGCTGGTCTTATATTTTTCCAGTTGCCCAATTATTTGTTTGTCTAATCTAACATCCCTGTAAAACAACTATCACAGTTTCCACTGTGAAAGGTGTTATCTAAATGTTTCAGTGCATTTATAGTGCTCTCACTGTTTACCCAAGAATGGTAAAGAAATTTTATGCCATCATCATAATCTACTATGTTAATATTTCACCTTAACAGAGGAACATCCACTGCTTGAATACTTCTGGAACTAGGTTGCTAAAGCTCTATTGCATGAAGGTGAGTATTTCTTCTTGTATGCGTATCACTTCGGAAGCCTTGGAGGATGCATGTGCCTGCTTCTGTAAATCACCTCTGGGACTCACTGGTAATTGATTTTGCTCTAGTAACTGCTATTGTACATGATGTCCATTTAACATGGATAGATTCAAAGTTTAAAACATAACCTATCTCCAGCTGCCAGTGGCTCATGTCTGTGATACTAGCTACTCAGCAGGTTGAGAGCTGAGAATTGTGATTCAAAAACAGCCAAGCAGGAAAGTCTGTGACACTCCTATCTCCAGTTAACCAAAAGAGTTATAAGTGGAGCTGTGGTTTAAGTGGTAGAGAAATGAGCAAAAATATACAGAGAGAGTGCCCAGGTCCTGAGTTCAAGCTCCTAGGTTTACACACACACACACACACACACACACACACACACACACACACACACACGTATACATGTATGCACACATATATGTATTCTATTACTCACTATATCTTAATAAGCCAAACAATTCTTAAGTAAAAAAACAAAAATATTTCTGATATTTACGTTTGAGTACTAAAAATCTAACAATTTTGAAATAAGTAAGGAAACATTATTTTTCAGTCTAACATTGCCCTGACAACATAATGACCAAATTAATTTGGCAATAGTTCAAATGTGCAGAAGAATAGTTCAAACGTGTTTCTTCTTGGCATTTCATCTTCTTTTGTTTCATATGAATTTTGAGTTCCCTAGTAATCACCACAATAAATAAGTAAATATATCTTTAGAATATTCCTGCTGGTATAATACCCAAGATGGCTCTAATAAACTCTTTAAATTAAAATTTTAGCTTTGATAATACACAGTAAAAACGTTTAAAAATTTTTTAACTGAACATTTTTAAATGTTTCTGGTTATTTTTAAATCCTAAGTTTTCGCATCTATCATTTGAAGACCAGGTATGAGAATTAAGTGGAATTATACACTTGAAACACATAGCCAAATGTTATTTTCTAGAAACTACTAAATATCTTAGATCCTAGAAATTTCCAAAATTCCTCTATGTGAGAATTGAGGAGTTGGGACATTAGAAAGATGAAGAGCTCAGGCCTTGGCCTGTACAACTGGAGCCCATTAGTTGTGTAGCTGTTAGGCTGCAGAGAAGTCAGAGTCCTTACTAAGATCAGCACCCAACAGTGTTCCAACTTCTCTGTAGATATTCACTACCAACAACCCATAGGCCTTTCTTCTTTTATTCCTATGACCTCTTAACTATTGTGTTCCTGTCTAGAACAGTAACAAAACTAACAAAGTCCAACCTGAAGGAAGTTGTCCACTTCCTTATGCAGGGTACAACCCAGGCAGTTGTGCTTTGTCAACAGAAGTTGTGCAACGTTAATCTCTTCCAATCCATTCTCTTCAAGCTTGCCAGATGTTTTACTTGGCATCATCACTGGTCAGATGAGCTGAAAACAATAAATGCAATTCAGACTCATGGTCTGGGGAACATCATATGACTTTCAATTAGAACAAATAACCACTGGAAAAATGGATGCCCACTTTTCAAGAAATGCATAATTATTTTTCAATCACCACTTCACCATGTCTTCTTTAAAATGAATCTTCCCAAATCTCTCCACTTCAGGTTTAGATATCATTTTCTTTCAAAGTCAATATTCTTGCAAATAACCTTGAAGACAGAAAGAGAAGCTGCAGATTCTGTTTACTTAAGAGAAGTTAAATGGTGCATGTAATGTCCCTGTTGCACAGTACACACAACGGTGACTGACCTTAGCCTTTAAATTGCATTTGTCATTTGCTTTTTGTGTCAAGTGACCTATACTTATTTATGTTGGTAGGCATCAGAAAATGCCCATCACTTTTCCACTAACTCTGAAAAACAAAAAAGTTCTGTCTAAACAAAAGAAATCTCTCTTTGTCTAATGCCAAAGCAAAGTTATCCACTATGCATGATGAATATCTGTTGAGAACAAGGCATCCAATGGTAACTTCACACTAGTTCTCTCACATTCAGTGGAAAAACACGAAGCTTGTGGTTCATCTGGTAAAGGTATACATTCCACCTCCATTATTTAATAATTTTGTGATCGCTGGAAAATTAATTAATCTCTCTCTGTCTCCAATTCATCTTTAAAAGGGAAAAATAAAATATAATAATTTTCTCATAGGACAGTAGAGAGAATAAAATGAGACATATATGTCAAGTGTTTAAACAATAATTTGGATACAGTAAGTGTTATTTATAACCCAGATGTCATTCTGTAGATGTTGCTCATAACCCAGTACCAGGGCTTTAAAAAAATTACATGTTCTCTAGGCAGAAATTCATGTCTCATACCTGTAATCTGTCCCCATTATGCAGAAGTCTGGTATTCTAGAACTGAGATTCAACATCATCCTAAGCAGACATACCCAAGAAACTTTTTTAGTTAACCAGCAAAATGACAGAAATGGAGATGTGGCTCATGTGATAGAGTACTAGCCTTGAGTGAAATACAAACAAATTAACAGTGTAAAGCCCTGAGTTCAAGTCATTATGTTCACTCAAAAGTGTACATTCTACCCAACACAGTAATTTCCCTACTCTATAAAATGTAAGACATGAGCAATGTATTAACCTACAAGTGTACATCAACAACTTAATTATTTGTGTCATTATTACCCAAAGTTAAATTTTAGTTCCATATCTCATCGATTGTGTGAGTGTCCATCAAAGGTCCATTTGCTAAAACCTTGGCCTCTTGAGTACTGCTATTGGGAGGTGCTGAGCTATTTAGGAAGTGGAACCTTGGTGGTGGTTCTTGGACCACTGGGAGTGTTCTATTGAAGAGGACTCTTCCTGTGGCTTAGCTTTGCTTTCCAACTCAGGAAGCAAGAAATTTGCTCCAACAAGGTCCACAGAGGCCCAAAGAAGTAGACCCCAGATTTCAGACTAGACCCTCCAGAAAGACGAACCTAAATAAATCTCTGTGTGAGTTAATTTTCTCAGGTGTTTTGTTAACATTACCCATAATTAAACTTGCAAGTATGGTGTAACTTCAGAAGATCCTTTATACTGCTTTGAGTGACAAACTAAAATAAGCCCACATATGAGATTATGGGAACTGGCAATAAGATGTCAATTTAATGAGGGGGTGGAAATGGTTGTGGAAAGTATAAAAGTACCAAAGGGACAGAGTTATACAAATATATAAATAATGTGAGATTAACAGACCAAATTAATCAAACTACATCAAGTTATTTTTCAAACTTGCTGGGGCCGACACTTAACTTTTCTCTAGTGTTTACTTCATGAAAGAATCAATACTAATCCAAAATGCATCTAAATTCTCACTTGTTAAAGAATTCTGTTGCATTGCAGAAGCCAAAGAATACTTGTAACTAGTAATACATGATTAGCTTGATCATTACACAGGATAAACTATCCATATGTTAATCAATATTATTTATGCTAATTGCTAATTTTCATGTCTCACCCCAAAGGTGTAAATTGTGACTTAGGCTGACCTTCAAGGCACACGGGATACCTTTTATTAGTTCTTTTCTTTAGTAAGTTGTTCAACTGCTAAAATTAATTGCATCCCAGGGCTATTATATTATGCATGAATTGTCACCCAAATGAATGACAGTATTTGAGGAAGTGAAAGAATAGGGATTAAGCTATGTTCCCAGTGAGTGCTGCCAGCTACATGACAACTGACATGATACCCAATTACCAGATCACTAATTAAGGCTATCAAACTACCATGCATTGTTGGCCGTCACTGTGCTTTTCAACTTCTGCTATTGAAGTTCTTTCTTTTTAGTAAGCAAGAAAAAATACTCTTCAAAATAGTATTTCTTGACTTCCTGAAGCTAAAATTCATCAGTGGATATGTCATACAAAGTGGTAGTTTTGTTGTGCTCAATTCTTTACATGTAACAAAGTAGCAACAATATGCTTTGGTATGTCTTTATCTCCTCTCAGAATTAAGAAATCCAAGTACAGGTTTGGTACTCCAAACCAGACTACTTGCTCAGCTGACCCATAGATTCAGGAGAAATGACAAGTGTATTTTGCAAGCCAGTAGTTTGAGGGAGTTGGAGAAGCAGGAACAGAACTGATACCCTGAATTAATCCACTAGGCTTTTGAACTTGACTTAGTAAGTGGTTTTCTCTTGTGGTCGTGCATGAATAACAACAGAGTAGAGTCACAAGCCCATGCTGAGGCTTGTCCTGATAAGTTAGGGAATAAGTGATTAAATTTTGTGCCTAGAAGTATGTGTAGGAGATTTTTCTTTCAGTTTTTCAAAACTGTTCTACATCAGGTGTGAATGTCTCATACCACTCATCCTGAGATACTTGGGAAGTTGAGGACTGCTGTTCACAGCCAGCCTGGGCAGCAAATCTACAAGACTTCATCTTAACAGAGGAAAGCTGAATGTGGTGGCACATACCTGTCATTCCAGCATGGACAGAAAGCTTAAAATAGATGGCTATCTCTCCAGGTATTGACTAATTAATGCCTAGGTAGATGTGAGATCCTTTCTCAAAAAAAGGAAAGAAAAAATGAGTAAAAAAAATCCAGAATTGTGGAAGGGGTTCAAGAAGTACAGTATGCACCTACCAAGTTTGAGGTCCTGAGTTCAAACCCCAGTACTGAAAAAAAAATTCTAAAAAACAAAACAAGAATACACTAGTGTTTGAAGCCTGGTGTTCAGTACAAAGTTCAGAGGTCAACATTCAACTCTACGCTGATTGTACGAGTTCAATACAGAAATCTTAGGAAAGTGTTCATTTCAGTAAAAGGGCCTGTCTCAAAAACACATTTATCTTGTTCAGCTACATTAAAAAGTATTAATTAAGAAATAAGTACATCATTGGGTATTGTAGTATTCACTAGAGTAAAAAATAAAAACTACATTGAGAAATACTAAAACCCAGAAAAGTAAAGTGATTAGTTCAAATGTATGTCACTTGAAGTGAAAGAACAAGGCTCACTCCTTTCCATCTGACATGACCTCTGTCTCCTGTAACATCTGAGAGTTTTAATCTGGGCAATGTAGGTGGCTTCTGCAATCCCTATTGCCTGTCAATCTGTAAGCCAGGAAATTCCTTAGCATCTGTGATTTAACTTTTTTTTTACATTTCTTTCTTTTTTTAATTAAACTTTTTTCTTTATTGTCAAAGTGTGGTACAGATGTCAGTCAGTCAACAAATGTTTATTAAGTAAATAGTCACTACTTTCCATGTGCACATCTCATTATAGGCCTCTTCCCTTCCAAAAAAGCAAGACTGGCAAAGTTATAAAACCCAAGAATCAGCTTTTGAACAAAGCTCTAAATCTCATTCACTACTGACCATTCATAAAAATCCATTCCCTTTCAGCCATTTTCCTTTTTAAAAGCTATTCAGTCTCTTAGGTTTGATATTCCATGTACAACTTTTATTACTGAGCATTCTCATCTTTGTAATGAAATAGAGAAGAAAATAATAATTTAGCCACAATACTAAGCCATCATATTGGATTGCCCATACCCTAACACACAATTTGAGCATTGTAACTCAGTCCTAATAATTCTGCAAATCTAGAAGTCAACAGTGGTAGTTTTTGAGGACTAATCAGTGCTCTTTACCTTTTGTTTCTCTGCTCTAAAATAAATAGTAAACTCTCATATGGAAAATTTTGAGTGGCATAACCTTCCAATCTATATTAAAATCATAGATCAAATATTAAAATCCTTTATTCCTAGATTAGGACATTCCTTTCTGAGACATGAAGGATAAACTCCAAATGTCAATTTAGCCAACTTGTATCTTTGTTAATGTTTAGTAAAAGTTGTCTTACCTATTTCGCATGTACCATTAAGTGACATACAACTGTCCATAAGCAAGTCATTTTAATTACCACCTTGAAAAGACAAGACATGTCTAGCCAGAAATGCCCATATAATGAGTGGGAGCCAGTTTTCAAAGTTATCTATTTAGTCTTTTGAATCTATCAGAACTGCTAACCAAGAACCTCTGTGCTTTAGATACATTTTTGTGTAGTATGCCCCTCCCTTAAGTACCACTGAGGATCTATCTCATTTCATTCTCTGATAAAGTGATACAAAATGAAGAAATGTTATCTCACAAATCCTTCCTTGAATGCTGAAGTTGTAGAGAATGGTATCAAACAGATTCGTTTTCAGATACAATTTGGGAACAGTACCCCAGAAGATTTCTGTACATTCAGTCATCTAATATTTCTATCCAGGCTAACTTTATGTATTATTGCTTCTTCACAGATAAGTAAAATGAAGATTAAGTACCTTAAAAGATAAAAAAAATAGTTACCTAACACCAAGAAACTTAGCAAACATGATCTATTGTTTCCAGAATAAAATCTCCTGCCCTCTTGTGTAGACAATCTAATCACTAGAACCAAGATAAATATATATACAATACATAATGTATAATATAAAATAAATTTTATATAATATAAATATATATTTTTTGGCAAAGGAGAATGAAGGTTACTTATGTTATCCACTATAAGTACATTATCCGAGATTAAGTATATTCACCTAATGACATCACAAAATCCCTTAAAAAGAAAGAAAGGAGGACGAAGAGATCAATCAGAGAAGGTTTGAGAATGCTGTGAAGTTGGCTTTGAAGATGGAGAAAGATGAGGGAAGGAATGTTCATAGCCTTTAGAAATTAGAAGCCCTATGAGGGACAAGGCAACAAACAGTACAAGAAATGTATCCAATGCCCAACGTATGATACTGTAACCTCTCTGTACGTCAGTTTGATAATAAAAATTTGAGAAAAAAAAAAAAGAAAGAAATTAGAAGCCCTGGGAAACAAATTGTTTTGTAAGAGCCAGCAGAATGGAATGAAGCGTAGCTAAAGCCCCAACAGTAGCACAGTGATACAGATGCATTACTTCCACCTTACAGAATAATGAAGTAATAAAGGTATGTTGTGTGAAACCTCTATATTTGAGGTATTTTGTTATGGAAATCACCTGAACAAAGTGACAATTTCCCATCACCTTTGATGGCACATGAAGGGAAGATGGAATCCCTTCCTGTGTTGTCTTCCTGAAAGACTTACCATCTGTTTAATCATCACATAAATTCAGATGGAACGACATTCCAGAAAATACCTAGCCAGTACTCTTCAGAACTTCCCAAGTCACAGGTTCTCACCACCCACAGGAGAATAAGAGGACAAGCTGACTGACCAATGCAATGTTATATCCTCAACTTGATCTTGGAAAAGAAAATTTTAAGGGAAAACAAAGAAAGACATAGAGAGGAAGGGAAGAAGAAGGAAAGAAAGAAGGAAGGGGGAGGAAGGAAGGAAGGAAGGAAGGAAGGAAGGAAGGAAGGAAGGAAGGAAGGAAGGAAGGAAGGAAGGAAGGAAGGGGAAAATGGAAGGGAGCGGGAGGGAGAGTGAAAGACAAGAAATGAGAAAAAGACAAAAAGGAAAGAAAAAAGTTGAGGAAATATGAAAAAAAAAGTCTTGATTTGGGGCAAAATTACTATTTTAGTATTGCAACATGTTTAAACATAGGGTTAAAGGTAAGCAAATGCTTTCCATACTTTGATAGTTTTCTATAGTCTGAATGATTTTCTAGGATGAAAAATCCATTTAAAAATAAATGAAACAGTAGAGCAAATTTTTTCACAAATAATATATTACTATAATTGCTATTTTGTTCATAATTTCTGGCATTAACAAAATAAGTTTTATCTGGAATAAAAAGCAGGAAAATAGACAAGGAACTTCATAAATGATAATAAAATAGTAATCTAGACTGCTCACTGATATCTAATATATCCACAAACAATAAGACTAGTAACATGATACTTTTTTAGTTGTATTTAATTTGTATGTAGCAGATCCTGTCAGTTTATTTGTAGTCTTATTGAGTAAAACTTCTAAGCAATGATGTAATGGGCTTCTTGGTCTTGATTTTAATATTTCTTATTAAATATATGTATATATTGTATAAAAAAAAGAAACAAAATTTGTGTCTGTTTGAGTATGTAGATGCACCTACTCATGGTTGTGTCCAATTCTTTTACAGTTGTAAATTTTATTTCTTTATTTCCTCACTGACATAATGCTCTATCCTCAGACATATAATCAGAGTGACCTTACCTGACCTACCATTACCATTAATTTAATTAGAATTTAAGTTACTAAAAATAGACAAGATTAAATTGTTTTTTTTTAATTTAATCTTCTTGTAACAGTGTAGTACAGAAGGATTACAGTTACATAGGTAAGGCAATGAGTACATTTCTTGTCAAGCAGTATTACTCCCTCTCTTTTTTTTTCTCCGACATTCCCTCCTCTCCAACTCTTCCATCACCAATTTTTAAAGTTAATTTCCAACATAGTGTCTTATGAGAATTTCTGTTGCCTTCATCTTTTGTCCTTTGTCTCACCCATCTTGTTAGCCCACAAATAAAAGACCCAAAGAAACCTGGACTCTATGGTTTACCTCATAGGGAATAATTAGTACATCTCTAGGATAATCATAGCAGAAGATCTCAATAGCTCAATATCTACGTGCATATGAGCACGTAAGATGATCCTAAGCGAAATGAACTCCAACCTATGAAAATAAGTGGTATAGCATTGTTGTAGTTATTCTCTACATGCCGTTTGAAATCATACCTTTTTTTCCTCTCATATTCCTTTCCTTTGGTTTTACCTCTATTACTGTAACTGATCTTAGTAACCTGGATACTGTATATATGTGTATTGGAACTAGGGAAGGGAAAGGGAATACCAAAATTGAGAGACAAAGGATAAAAAAACAAACTATTGCAATAGTGATACTTACAAAACCAACAGTTGGTATAAACCAACTGTAAAACTCATGGTGGGGGAGGGAAGTGGGGAGCAGGGAGAAGGAGGAAAATGAGGGAGGAGGTAACAAGTTGGATAAGAAATGTACTTGCCTTACATATGGAACTGTAACCCCTCTGTACTTCACTTTCACAATAAAGAAGAAAAATAATAAAAACAAAGATACATATAAGCACAGTGTATCAAAATAAAATATAGTGACCACAGAATTTAACCAAAGGAGGGGAAATAAAAGAAAAATGAAGTAAATATATACAGTACATTAAAAACAACCACCACGAAAGAAACAATTCTTATTTCCATTTCGATTAGCATAATTTTATATGGTGATCCTCTGCTAGGACTATCTTAGACAATTACTAATTATTACAAATGAAGGTAACTATGGGGCTTAAAAATTCTAATTAAATTTTCATAGTCGGTAAGTGAAAGATTTTGAAGAAGTTTGAAACAAAGATGAACTCTATAACCAACTATGTTCTCAAATTCTTAATTTTCTTATTTAGTTATTTCTGTTCTTATAAGACTTTGTTTTGAATCAGGAGTACTGTAAGATTCTGCAGTTGGTGTACTCAAACTATGGATATGCATAGTGAGAGCTATAAAGAAACCTTATTTCATCCTTGCAATGGAGTAGGCAATATTGATTATAAGATACTAATTATAATAACAGTTTTCTGTGTGATCCAGGGACATTTCTAAGCCCTTTATCTCATTTGAGCATGAAATAAATTTACATTGTGTAGTCAACTTCAGTAATTTCTCAATGATTAAACTGAAGAAAATTGCTATGTGATCAATAAGTGGATGGAGTAGATTTCAAATTAATTTGCTATTTTGATTTTAGAATTTTGTCTCTGTAACTGTTAGAGCATTTGGTCTGAAAATATGGTTCAGGATAATCTCTCTCTCTTTTTTCCTTCTATTTTTGTGCTGGTCCTGAGGCCTAAACTCAGCACCCTCTCTGAACTTTTTTTTTCCCGTAAAGGATGGTGCTCTACCATTTGAGCCACAGCCCTATTTCTGGCTTGTGAGAGGGGGCTCATTAATTGGAGGTGATAGTTATACAGACTTACCTGCCTGCGCTCGCTTTGAAACATGGTCCTCATGTTTCAGTATCCTGAATAGCTAGGATTACAAGACATGAGCCACCAATACCCAGCAGGTTCAGTCTATTCTGATGACTAGTGATGATTTTAGTAGTCATCCTTATCAGAATGATATTAATGAATTTATTTTATCTCTCTTAAACCTCACTACTATTGTTATGGAATAGACATGGTCACAAATTAGGTGCATTGGTGAGTGGATGCCTAGATAAATGGATGGAAGAAGCTGATGAAGACAATCCTGTGAGATTGACAAGTTTTGAGGAGGGTGAGCAAATGAGTGAAGGAAAAGTTCTTGATGTTTCATCCACAACAAAGGCACAGTCATTCCCCAGTTCTAGAGCTGATAACCCTGAAGAGTTTAATAGATTTGTGCCAGGTATCTGGGGTATTGATAGGACTTTTGCCATTCTCAGTGGTTATTGGCTATCCTGGGAAGAAGTGAGGCATTAGGTGAGGACAGAGGGCAGTCTACAGCAAAGGATTAAGCCGTGGTTAATACCCTAGAAGCTGAGAAAATTAGTACTTCTATCCTGCACTAATGGCAGGTGGTATAGGTATGCGAGCTATGTATTAGGTATTGACAAATGAACAAAATGAGAAACAATTTCCAAAGATCAACTATTAGAATATATTAATGTGTGAATAAGCAAATCAGTTGATTATAGGAATTGGATAATTCCAATATACAGTCTCAGATGTCTAGATCTAGGAGAGCCAGTATTTTGATTTCACTCTGAAGCTGCAATCCTTTCACAAGTCTTCATCTGAATGCAAGTGAAGGATGATGTCCAAGTTCCAAGTCAGATAGAAGATAATTCTTTCTTATCCATCATTTTTCTTGCTGTATTCATGTCTTCAGCAACCTGCTTTACTTACTCTGTGAATTCAAATGTCAATATTATTGGAAATACTCCCACATACTTACAGAGAATAATATATCTGAACAGATAAATGCCTGGATACCCTGTGGTCCAGTTTGACAAATAAAATTTCCATCATATTGATATGAGTAAGGTATGAGACTAGGTCTATCAGATTCCTGTATGAATACTCTCTGGGGTCCCTTGCTGCCCTAGTGTATGTGAATGCTCTGAGGTCCCAAAGGAGAGAATGATGGGGAAAAATTGATATCAATAGGGTGGCTATATACTTCAGTCCAGAATGTGAAATTCTCCCTGAGAAATGATATGATAAGGCAAGAAATTAATTGATGTATTTTAGTTATACCAATTCTTAAAATTTTTTAAATGGTAATACAAAATATATTCATCAAAAGAATATTAAATGTTTTATACAAAATAATGCAGTATTAAAAATGAACATTGAGCTATATAAGTAAATAAAACTCCCAAACTAGAAAGCCCCTATATTCTGGTAAATCAGATTGAACATTCAAATCTTTAATTAACTCTGCTTATGGTGGTCAAGGGAGCCAAATTCTGTAGACAAACATTTATGACAATTGACATGCTGATAAAGTTTTATGTATTTACTCTAGCTCAAATAATTGAATGGTTAATTTAACCATCATGAATAACCATCTGAAACATTTTACTTTTTCTCTAATTTAACAGCAATTGTAAGAAGTGTTGTAAGTCTTCTTTTCCAAATTTCTGGACCTAATAATGCCTTGGAAATTCACAATTTCTAGTATATCTCTTTCTTATTCTCTTATTCCATACTCGAGAATATAAACTAACCAAAAAGGAGAGAGAAGTGATTCCAAACAGGATTTCATGGGAGGTAACAGAGGTGAAGCATCAGAAGAAGGATGGGAGAAAAATGGAGAAGCTGTGAAGGAGGATCTTCTTCTTCTTCTTTTTTTTTTTTTTTATTGCTCAAGGCTAGCACTCTGCCCCTTGAGCCACAGTGCCACTTCTGGCCATTTTCTATATATGTGGTGCTGGGGAATCAAACCCAGGGCTTCATGTATACAAGGCGAGCCCTCTTGCCACTAGGCCATGCTCCCAGCCCTGAAGGAGGATCTTATCTGTAGAAATAGCACACAACTATCTGGGTAATAAAAAAGCAAGAGTTTAGATCTTTTATATTTCACTGCTCTTCTGATTGATATTCCTCCACAAAACTGCTAGGAAATCTCACTTTTCCATAACTTGCTTTCATGTTGTCCTTAAATGTACACTTGAGAAACTATCAAATGTCTTTCCAAAAACAAATTATAGTATTTCTATGGTGAAGCATTCCCTGGATTTTCAAGTCAAATAAACATTGCCTAAAAAGGAAATAAGTCTGGTTTGCCATAATTCCTAGTTAATTTGTTCTATAATCATTGTATTCTTTTCTTAGACTCATGAAGTGTCTGGTTATTAATCCATCTGATAACTTAACCAGGTCTCAGAGTCATACTTACACTCAATTCTATAGTTCAGAAGTGTTGTGCTCTTGGATATTTCTAAGATTACAGTCTTGGACATCATATCATCAATGGTTTTCCAAAGAGTAGTCTCAGTTGCAAATAAGCATGAAAGCAGGTCTTTACATAAAATTTCACTGAATGGTAATCCAAAGGTTATTCTAATCAGTGAATAAGACATTTGCGAAATCACGGGGCTTCCTCCCATAGTACTCAAGTAGATACTCCCTGACTCTGAGTCACATAGTTCAGTGTTCCTCCTCAATTCCTGTCACTTTCTCCTTCAAGGTAGTGGTACAACCACACAAATTAAAAGTATGCAATTATTCATTGTTATTGAAAAACAAAATTAACTTAAATACTATGTACTATCATTCTAAACACTGAGAAGAGGAAGAAAAATCAGAGCTTGTAGAATTTATGCTACTATCGATAGCACCAAAATTAGTTTTATTCATCAGAAGACCAAGAGACAGATATTTTGTAAACAATTTTTAATTAAATTAATAGTTACATAGCACAATACATAGAAAAGGCAATCCAAAATTTCACATGGAACAACAAAAGGCCCTGAATAGCAAAAGCATCCTGGGTAAACTATGTACTACTGAATATATAACTATTCAAAGTTTACTACAGAGATATAGTAACAAAAAAAAACTTAGCACTGACACAAAAACAGGAACAAGGACCAATGAAATAGAATAGAAGACCCAGAAATGAACCTACATACCCACAGCTGAAAACATAGGATGAGAAAAAGACAGCCTCTTCAACAAATGGTGCTGGAAAAACAGGATCTTCACATGCAGAAAATTGAAACTGAATCCCTGTCTATCACCCTGTACTAATATGAATTCAAAATTGGTCAAAGACCTCAATATAAGATCTGAAACTAGCAAACAACTACAGGAAGGAAAAGGAGAAACATGAGAACTTTTTGGCATATGGAGGAAGTCTCTGAGTTAATTTCTAGGGGCTAAATACATCAAAAAGAGAATTGAATAATAAGATTGCATCAAGCTAAGAAGTTTCTACACATAAAAGGACATAGTTACAAGCTAAAAAGACAGGCTACAAAATGGGAGAACATCTTTGCCAGATATACATCAGACAATGATCTAATATCCAGAATATGCAAAGACTTTAAAAAATGAAACCCTCAAAGAATCAAGAACCCAATTAATAAATTTTTAAAAATGAGCTAGGAAGTGGTGCTGTGGCTCAAGTGGTAGAGCATTAGCCTTGAGCTGAAGAGCTGAGGGACAGCAATCAGGCCCATAGTTCAAGCCCATTAACTGACAAATAAATAAATAAATAAGCTAACAACAGTCTTCTCAGAAGAAGTAAAAATGGCTTATAGACACATAAAGAAATGATGAACATCTTTGGCTGAAGAAATGCATATCAAAACACTTGGATTTCATCTCACCACAATTAGAATGGCCATCATCCACAATGCAAACAATGGATACAAGTGCAGATATTGGGGGAAAGGCCCCCTAATATATTGTTAGTGAGAATGTAAACTTGTGCAACCACTTTGGAAAGAAGTTTTAAGATTCCTCAAAAAATGAAACAAAACCATTCAATGGTCCAGCAATATCATGCTTTGGAGGCCTTTATCCAAAAGATTAAAAATTAGAATACAGTAAATCTACCTCCATAACTATACTCATTGCTGCACTATTAACCATACCTAGGTATGAAAAATTTCAGATGCTTCTCAGTGGTCAAATGGATCAAGAATATGTGGCGTATATACACGACAGAATGCTACTCATTCGTTATAAGAAATGACACTACATCATTTGCAAAGAAATAAATGGACCTGGAAAATATTATGTTAAATGAAGAAAGTTAGGGCCGAAGGACACATGTTTTCTCTCACATATGGAAACTAGCTCTAACTTATAAATATATAGGTAAACACAGCAGTTGTATGTAAGTGTACACAAATGTATTAACCAGAAGGTGATATTTGCAGAGAATCCATATGGGGTAATTCCTTAAAAATCAACTAACTCATGGTCCAATGAAATCAATGTGAGGAAATTGGCATTTAAAAAGTGTTGAGGAGGGGAGAGGGAAGATGGCACCATCACAATAGGGAGGCACCCCAACTTGCTCCAACTGAAAAGTGAGCTGGGAACTCCAGCACCCAACACCCCATCAAGAATCCAGCAAACTCAACAACCAGAAACAACAAAGAAACACAGGAAACAAAAAAGAACAAAAAAAGAAGAGCCTATAACCTGCACGGAGCCAGAAAATCTCTGGGATATCCCCGCCTGCGCTGTACTCCCCCCCCCACCCCGCCCGCCAACTCCGGCCCAAACAGGGCAAGGCTGGGAAAGGGGACCCAGCACCAGCAAACTGGGCCACAGACCTTCAGCAAACAGAGAAGCAACAGCTGAAAAGTCACACCAGGAGTGCAGAGCCCAGACAGCAGGAGCTCCACGGACCCCAGACGGACCAAGACAGACGGTGGCGCGGGACCGAATGGCCGGGAACCGGGAAGCACAGACAGGGAGAGCCGGATGGAGAGAGCCGGGACTGTCACCACCCCAGCATCCCAGCCCCGAAAAGCCCACAGCAGCGTGGGACACGGACACAATCCAGGAAGAGTAAGTCCCCCGTTCCCCCCCCAACGGGAGACCAGCTCTAGCAGAGACCCAAACTCTATGAAGAATCTAGAGCTCCCTTCCTCCCCCTCCCTACCCCGAGGGAACAAAGGAGCCCCATATCTGGTGGCTCTAGGACCCTACAGCCTCTGGGAGGACTTGGGAGCTAGCAGAGGCGGAGCAGTGCCCAACAAGGTAACTGGGAAACACCTTAGTCAGGCATCCCCCCAAAGACCTAGCAGAGGAGCCTGAACCTGGCTGCACTGGCCCCACCCCCCCCCCAGCAGGGCCCCGGGGACTGGTAGGCATTGGAAGTCCCACCTGAGGCGCCTGGTCTTCGTGGACTTTTTGAACAGTCACAGGCTGGCTGGTGTGCAATACCAGCCCAGCAGGGACACCTGGGCCCGAACACACACCCCCCCCCTCACAGCGGAGGCACAGAGAGTTTGTGGGCACCAACCCACGCCAGACACTTGAACCTGCTGGGGTCCACACAGGTGGTCGCCCCACAGCAAACTTGTGAGAGGGCACAAGAACCCTCCAACAACTCAGGGCAGCATGTCCCTAAAGAAAGCACTAGAGCGCACATGCACGTGCCCTTGCCCCCCCCCCGGAGGCCAGCATGGGCTAGCATGCTAGCCCTCCAACAAGACGATCTCCTGCCCAAGCCCCCGCGGGAGTGCACAAGCAGGCAAACTACAACACCCGCTCTGATAGGTGCACTCACACAGGTGGGCAGAGCCCCCCAGTGGCAGCACCCACTCTGATAGGTGCACTCCACACAGGTGGGCAGGGCCCCCCAGCGGCAGCGCCTTCTTTGATAGGCGCACTCCGACAGGTGGGCGGGTGGCCCCTCAACAGCAACACCTGCTCCAAAAGGAGCAATCCACACAGGTGGGCAAGATGCCTCTCAACAGCAAATATCAATCTGAGAGGTGAGCTCCTCTGACCAGGGTACTGAGTGGGAAAAAGAATCAAAGAAGAGAAAAGTCTCCACACCACGCTGAATCAGCGACCTGCAAATCACCATCAGGGGCACGCTAGGGTCAGCACAACACAGCGGCAGGACACAGTCCTGCAGAGAAAGACACAGAACCTATCCACCCCAAAGTGCAGTGAGGGTGACCACCCCGGCAACAACCAAGATGGTCACGCTCACCCATTGGGCAGCAAGGTTCAATAGCCAAACTCAAACCCAGAACCAGGGCACAAACAAGTCTCCACTGATGGACCAGTGGGAACCAGCACAAAGCCAAGCCAAGGGTGCTACATACAGATCTCCAGATGCGCAAATCACAAAGAAATGTAACAAATTTCATGAAAGGGCATGCCAACTCGCCAGCTCCAAAAAGCAGTATGACTGAAGAGGAGATGGAGAATAAAAAAACAACTGAGGCTATGATAGAAGAAATGATGGAAAGCCTCAGGAACAAATTCAGAAAACAATTCCAGGAGTTTAGAATGGAGGTCTCAAAAGACCTTCAGGAAGTCAAGAAAGAAATGGAAGCAAATTGGATACAGTGCAAACCTCCATTAAAGAAGACCTTAACATCCTGAGAAACAAAATGCATGAAAAAATAGATTTAAAATACAACTCTTTAAAGGAAAAAATTTCCATGATCAAAGCTGATCTGGCAACCATAAATAGCTCCCTGACATCCATAAACTCCACGCTTGAAATCACATCACAAAGAATTGATCATATTTAATCCCGAATCTCCCTCTTGGATGATGATGCAGCTGATAAGGACTAGAAAATCACCACACTCCAAGAAATGGTAAAACTCCAGGGCAGACTAATCCAGGAGGTAGTGAACAAAGACAAGAGATATAATCTGCACATAATTGGAATAGAAGAAGGAGCCAAATACCAGAGCAGAGGGCTTCAACATATCTTCAATAGAGTCATGGCAGAAAACTTCCCCAATCTCACCAGGGACCTCACCCAGGTAACCGAAGCCTATAGGACGCCTGGCAGACCAGACCCTAGAAAATCCTCACCCAGGCACATAATAATCAAGACTTCAGATCTCAAGAATAAAGAGCAAATTTTGAATGTAGCCAAAGTGAAGAAAGAGATTTATTAAAATGGGAAAAGGATCCGAATAACAGCAGGCCCCTCCACACAAACCTACCACACACGAAGGGTGTGAAAGAACACAATCCAAGTCCTGCAGGCCAACAATTGCCAACCCAGAATTAGATAGCCAGCGACATTAGAATTTACATTCGAGGGAAAAAAACAGATCTTTCCATAGCAAACGGGACCTAAAGGAGTATGTGAATAAAAACCCAGCCTTATAGCGAATTCTAAGAGGGGAGCCCCACCCAACAGAAATCGTACAGGACACACAGACAGAAACAGAAACAAACTACAATAGGCAGAGCCCAACAGAAAGAGCAGCTCCTTAAAGACAAGAAAAAAAAAAAAAAAGGGAGAAGAAAAGCAGCCTAACAGGAAAATGGAAGAGGAAAAAACACTCTTATCCTTGATCTCTTTGATTATAAATAGTATAATCTCTCCGATAAAGAGGACAGAGTGGATCCACAAACAAAAAGTTGCCATCTGTTGTCTTCAAGAGAACCATCTTACAGCAAGGGATAAAATCGGGCTCCTAATGAAAGGATGGAGCAAGATCTACCAAGCAAACTCACCAACCAAAACGGCAGGTGTAGCCATCCTGATTTCAGACAAGCTGGACTTCTCATTAGAATCAACTCAAAAAGACAAAGAAGGACACTACATTTTAATACAAGGAAAACTTCAGAACCAAGTCATCATGGTGATAAATTTATACTCACTGAAGAAAAGAGGCCCTACATACGTCAAGCAAATTATCATAGAACTACAGAACAAGATAGACCCAAACACAATCATAGTGGGTGATTTTAATACCCTACTCTCTCCAAGAGACAGATCCAACACCCAGAGGATTAGCAAGGGAGCTGAGGACCTAAGTAACACCATAGCCCAAATGGATCTGATAGATCTGTACAGAGTCTTTCACCCTACAGAGACCAGATACACCTTCTTCATAGCCCACACAAAGAACCTCAGCAAATACAAAAGTATTGACATCATCCCATGTATTATATCTGACCACTGTGGAATAAAGGTAACCCTCAATAACAAAGGATACCACAGAGGCTATACTTTCTCTTGGAGGCTAAACCCCTCACTCTTATCTACTACTTGGGCCACAGACCAAATTAAGGATGAAATTAACAAATTCATAAGCCACAACGACAATGAAAATACATCACAAAGAAACCTATGGTATACAGCTAAGGCAGTACTGAGGGGCAAGATCATTGCTCTCAGCAACTACACTAAAAGAATGGAAGCAGAGCAGGTGAATAACCTCACGATGAAACTAAAACAACTGGAGAAACAAGAAATTATCGAATCTAAAATGACTAGGAGGAGAGAGATCACAAAGATTAAAGAAGAGATAATTCTGATTGAAAATAGAAAGACCATTCAACAAATAAATAAGACTAAAAGCTGGTTCTTTGAGAAAATAAATAAAAATCGACAGACCCCTCACAAAAAAAAGAAGAGACGCATACACGTAAAATCAGGGACTTCACCGGAAAAATCACAACAAATACACACGACATTCAAACAATCATAAGGAACTATTTCCAGAACCTCTACTCACTAAAAAAACAATAATTTTACAGAAATGGATCAATTCTTAGAGAAGTATAAACTGCCCAAACTGAACCAAGAAGAAATAAATCAACTAAATAAACCAATAATGTACAGCGAGATACAAGGGTCAATCAAGAGCTTCCCAAAAAAGAAAAGCCCAGGCCCAGATGGATTCACCAACGAATACTATACAACCTTTAGTGAGGTGCTAATACCAATACTCTTCTGCGAAATAGAAACAGAGGGAGAAATCCCAAACTCATTCTATGAAGCTAATATTATACTCATCCCCAAACCAGTCAAAGACCCAACAAAAAAAGAGAACTACAGACCAATGAACACAGACACAAAGCTCCTCAATAAAATATTACCTAACAGGATCCAGAAACTGATCAAGAAAATTATACACCATGACCAAATAGGCTTCATCCCACAGACACAAGGATGGTTCAACATCCATGAATCAATCAATGTAATTCACCACATAAACAGAACTAAAATCACGAATCACATTGTTATCTCAGTCGATGCCCAAAAAGCCTTTGGCAAAATACAACATCCATTCTTATTAAAAGCTCTGGAGAGAACAGGGATAGATGGAACATTCCTCAAAATAATAAAAGCCATATACAACAGAACAACTGCTAATATCATATTAAATGGGGAGAAACTAAAATCATTCCCCCTAAACTCAGGAACAAGACAAGAATGCCCACTCTCCCCACTTCTATTGAACATAGTGATGGAGTCCCTAGCCACAGCAATAAGGCAATAGGAGGACATCAAAGGGATCCACATCGGCAAGGAAGAAATCAAGCTATCCCTATTAGCAGATGACATGATCTTATATTTGAAGGACCCAAAAAACTCAGTTCCCAAACTGCTACACCTAATAAACCATTTTGGCAAAGTAGTAGGATACAAAATCAATCCACAAAAGTCAGCAGCTTTTCTGTGCTCCAGCAATGTACAAGCAGAAAAGGAAATTATGGAAATAATACTATTTATAGTAGACAAAAAAAGAATAAAGTACCTAGGGATAAACCTAACCAAAGACGTGAAAAACCTATTTAATGAGACCTATAAAAATCTGAAAAGGGAAATCAAAGAAGACACAAGGAGATAGAAAGACCTCCCATGCTCATGGGTAGGCAGAATCAATATAGTGAAAATGGCCATATTGCCCAAATTGTTATACAAATTCAGTGCAATCCCCATCAAAATCCCAGCCACATTCTTCACTGAAATAGAGAAAGCAACCTATAAATTCATATGGAAAAGCAGAAGACCTAGAATAGCCAAAGCAATTCTAGGCAAAAAAAAAAAAAAAAAAACAGTGCAGACTTCAAGCTCTACTATAGAGCCATCATAACAAAAATAGCCTGGTATTGGTATAAAAACAGACCTGAAGACCAATGGAATAGAATTGAAGACCCAGAAATAAAGCCGCACTTTTATAGTCAGCTGATGTTCAACAAAGGAGCTAAAGACATACAATGGAAAAAACAGAGCCTCTTCAACTACTGGTGCTGGGAGAACTGGGCAGCCATATGCAGAAAACTCAAAGTAGACCCAAGACTATCACCATGCACCAAGATCAACTCAAAATGGAACAAGGACCTCAACATCAGACCTGAATCTTTGAAACTACTGAAGGACAGAGTAGGAAAGATGCTAGAACTTATAGGCACAGGAAGGAACTTCCTGAATAGAGTCCCAGGGCCACAACAGATAGGGGAGAGACTCGACAAATGGGACTACTACAAAATAAGAAGTTTCTGCACAGCTAAGGACATAGTCTCCAAACTAGAAAGTCAGCCAACGATATGGGAAAGGATCTTTACCAGCACTGCAACAGACAAAGGCCTAATATCTGTCATCTATAGAGAACTCAAAAAACTAAGCCCCTCCAAGTCCAGTAACCAATTAGGAAATGGTCAAAGGAGCTAAAGAGAGACTTCACAAGAGAAGAGATAAAAATGGCAAAGAAACATATGAGGAAATGTTCAACATCTCTGGCAGTCAAGGAAATGCAAATAAAAGCAACCCTGAGATACCACCTCACCCCAGTTAGAATGGCCTATACTGTGAACTCAGGCAACAACAAATGCTGGAGGGGGTGCGGGGAAAGAGGAACCCTTCTCCATTGTTGGTGGGAGTGCAAATTAGTACAACCACTTTGGAGAACAGTATAGAGGTTCCTCAAAAAGCTCAACATAGACCTACCCTATGACCCAGCCATACCACTCCTAGGCATCTATCCTGAACAACAGGTCCCAAGATACCAAAAAGACATCTGCACTTCCATGTTTATTGCTGCACTATTCACAATGGCCAAAATATGGAAACAACCCAGATGCCCCTCCATGAATGGATCCAAAAAATATGGTACCTATACACAATGGAATACTACATAGCGATTAGAAATAGTGAAATATTGGTATTCGCAGGGAAATGGTCAGAACTTGAACAAATAATGTTGAGTGAGACAAGCCTAGAACACAGAAAACAAAGGGGCATGATCTCCTTCATATATGACTGTTATGCTTGGGGTAGGGTGAGACCGTAGAGACCAGGTCTGCGAAACCAAAAACTTCTTGTCAAATGGTATTTCCCACAGGTTTCGGTCAGCGACCCTACATTATGTAACTAAAACCAAACAAGTACTCAACATATAAAGGTCAAAAATAGACCTCTCAGCATATCACAGTGGCTCAAAAGCTATATATATACATTCATATAAGACAAGGATAAGCAAACCCTATTGTCGAAATTACATTTAAAGCCCTAGGCAAATTTCCTTTGGTGTAGGCCACGTGGCTACTATATATGTTTTTGGTACACTGTGTATTGTATATATGTCTACCTAACCTAGGGAAGGGAAAGAAAAACAGGGTGTAAGATATCACAAGAAATGTACACACCGCCCTACTATGTAACGGTACCCCTTTTGCACAACATCTTGTCAAAAAAATTGTTTAATTGTTTAATTAATAAATAATTTATAAAAAAAATAAAAAAAGTGTTGAGGAGGAGGTCAAAGGAACAGGGGTAGATAAGTGAAGAAAAGAATGTAGAGAAAATATGCATATCCTATGAAACTAGGAAAATTAGGAGATGTGATGATTTGGGAGAAATAGGGGAGAATTGTAAAAGGGGTGATATCAATCAGGATGAATTATACCTTTAAAGTGATTTGTTGAATGCTAACCTCTTTGTTCAACAACTTAAAAGATAATGAATTTACAACTTTTTTAAGAAGAAGAAGCAAGTGTGGTTACTAAGGAACAGACTTTCTACTACTGGACTGCTGATCTAAATTTTTAATCACACAGATGTTTATTTTTCCTTTATAATTAAAAAATATTGTTCAAGTGAAGCTCAGTGCTATCTCTATAATACTGATTCTTGTTTTAGTATGCACGAATCTTCATCAAAACTTTAGGTGGCAGGCTTATTTAAATCTATGATTTTTTTCAGTTCTATCTATAAAAATGGTATACAATAATCTGAATTAAAATATTCTAATTCTAAATTCATAGAACTGGAGAGGCACTAAGCTATAGTGCAATCTCTCTTACACTTTCTCTTTAATTTCAAAAAACATCTTAGAGTGTATCATTCCGAATGTCCATAAGAATTGAATCAGAGTATCAGAATAGGCCTCAGAAATGTACAGGTAAGTAGGAATGTCTGTTGTGTCAAGAGTGGAAACTTCATTAATATGCAAACCTTTTAATGGAAAAAAATAAGAAGAAACAAAGATGGCTAGTTGAAAATTAATTTCCATCTCATTATTGCAAATTGGGAAAGCTAAGAAGTCAGAGGAAGACATATAATGAGACAGAAGATAATGAGATAATATATTTCTAGTCATCTTAATACATATTTATTTCTTAAAAAGTTAAAATCAGTCTGTGAAGTAGAGGATTCTGGGATAATGGCTGCCTGAATTTGTATCCTTGGTTCTCTTATTCTTGCTTCAGCTTCTTGTTAAAGAGGCTTAACAAATAGAATGCTCTTGCTGATAAATACTGTAGAGAAAAGCACAGTTCATTGTTGATAATGAATCAATGGAGAAACGGAACTCCTCAAAGTTTTGGTGGTAGGTGGGGGTGAAATTCTGTTTTGGAATGATGAGAAGATTGGTTGCTTTGCTCTCCTCTCAGGATGGCCTAGTCAGTTATTAAACAAAAGCTAAAAGAAGGTGAACTCATAAGCTGGATCATTGTGATACCAAGGCCAAGAGCAGCTTTTTCTCTTCTGCTTTCTACTAAAGTGTCCTACATTAAGAAAGGCTTCTCTCCATTCCTCAGTAAATCATTCTGTTATTCTTTTCTAACTGACCTGAAGAAGGCTCCCCAACACCCACTGCCTTATGTGATGTTACTTACATGGTGAACATGCAAAGAAACTATACAAACCACAGATACAGATGCCATAAACAAATTACCTGAGAAAGAAGGTTCTATTTTTATCTAAATAATACTAATATCTAAAGTATCAAAAGCATTTACAAATTAATAAGAAAAGTTCAGCTGGGCACTAATGGTGCATGCCAGTAATTCTAGTTATCCTGGATGGTGAGATCTGAAAATCACAGTGAGAAGGGAGTTCAGGCCAAAAAGATTATGAGAATCTTACGACCAAATAGTAAATAGCTGGAAGCAGATGTGTGGCTCACGTGTTAGAACACCAGCTTTGAGCATAAAAGCTCTAAGCAAGAAGCTTTGAGTTGAAGTCTCAGTTCTGGCACTTAAAAAAAAAAAAGTAAAATTTCCCAATAGAAAAATGCAGTAAAAGACAATTAAAAGAATAAATTTGTATGCACATCTAAGGAAAATTTTGTTTTTCAAAACCACAAAGAACTAAACATAACACATTTTAAAGTTATTGAATCAAGTTGGATTGATTAAAATAAATGAAATAAAACTATAGAAATAAGTGTGGATAAGTCTTAAAAACCTAGTATTACCTGGTTAAAAATGGATTATGAGGGCTGGGGATATAGCCTAGTGGCAAGAGTGCCTGCCTCGGATACACGAGGCCCTAGGTTCGATTCCCCAGCACCACATATACAGAAAACGGCCAGAAGCGGCGCTGTGGCTCAAGTGGCAGAGTGCTAGCCTTGAGCGGGAAGAAGCCAGGGACAGTGCTCAGGCCCTGAGTTCAAGGCCCAGGACTGGCCAAAAAAAAAAAAAAATGGATTATGAGTACATGACATTATACATACACATTTTATTTTTACCAATCATAAAATAGATGGTTTACTTATGCTTATAGGCACCCAGGCATTTTTCACATGTATAGGAATAATGAACAGCAGATTGACAATAATTTCTATTTTAAATGAAAGGGACGGAACTACAGCCAGAACAAATATGGTTATGCCTACATTTTTATGAATTTATTTCTAAAACAAGATAAAAAGATGAAAAGAAATAAGTCTAAAAATGTTTTCTAATGTTTATTTTAACAATTTTCTACATTTGTGTTTTCTTAAAATGTTCTTTTAAATATAAGTATGACATTAAAAGTATAGCTTCACTTAGTAATAACTAAAAATTCTAATTTGGGAGAAAGCCATCAAATTAGATATATAATGAATACAAAGGATACACTCAACATAACTTAAGAAATACCTGATCTTGAAGGATGAAAGGAAAATTTGAAGGGCTTTAGGTAGAAATAATCCAATCACATATTCACATACATACATGCAGATGTATGTGTCTGTGTGTCTATACAGAAATATCGACACACACATATGATTTATGCATACATTGATAATCTGATGTGAAGAACTGAAATTCCAAAATGGTACCCTTAACAAAGATGTTACTCTGACATGAAAGTAAAAAGAGACATTATCTGCCAATAAATTAAGTGTGTTCTTCTATACTATTTTTGTCCATATACTATAGTATATATTTATGTGGTTCATATGTTCATATGGTATATAAACAGCTCATACACTATAGTATATGTTCATATAATATTGTATAGTATATTACTACTAATATGCTACTATTGTTTATATCCTGTTTAAGAAAGATATTTAGCATGTGCATAGGAAACAATATTTGTAAATGAAAGTAATTAACAAGATAAAATATCAATGAAAATAGAGAACAATGAGTTTTTCATATGAAGAAGAGAATATATCATATGCATATTTATGTATATATGTGTTCAAACATTTTCATATATATAAATTTGAATGAATATATGAATACACATGAATTCATTGTGTAGCAATTATAACAAAAGTATTAAATAGTAACAATATGTTCAAAGACATTACTTTAATTCAAAAATAAATTTATTTTAATTTTCCTTTTACACTTACTTATGTAAACTGCACTTTACACTATTAAGCCCATTAAAGGTGATATTACAGAAATATTCATCAGTGGTTATTTTGAAAAATTAATTATGTGAAATATTTTGTGCAGATGTAATAAGTAGGAAATTGAAAGGGAATACCAAAATTGAGAGACACAGGGTAAAAAAAGACAAACAACTACAAAAGCAATACTTGCAAAACTGTTTGGTGAAAATGAACTGAACACCTCAGGGGGGGAAAGGGAAAGGGGGAGGAGGAAGGGGGGTATGAGGGACAAGGTAACAAACAGTACAAGAAATGTATCCAATGCCTAACGTATGAAACTGTAACCTCTCTGTACATCAGTTTGATAATAAAAATTTGAAAAAAAGTATTTTATAATAAAAATATAATAATTATTTAGTGCTTACCTGATGATAGGCATATATTTACATATGTGATACAATTAGAATATAACCAGTAATAATTTCAAAAATGGTAAAGAAAACAGAATCTGAAGTTGACATAACAGAAGCAAATTATACATGAAGGTGAGAGGAAGAAATGAAATTCAATTAACTAACTTAAAATATGATACATTACAAAGATATCATTCATCATAATAAATGCAGAATTTAATTCATACAAAGGCAAATAGCATCAAATATTACAAAAGAACTCTAGTGTCATGACATTTCTAAATGACACATGTAAAAGAAAACATCAAAGACAAGGTGAAAACAGAAATGATCAAATCAGAATTGCAAACCAATAGGAAAGAGTGGGACACTCACTATGGGACAGAGGGACTCTCTGACCAAAGGCAAGAAAAGAAATTAGTAAGATCTGATGGTTATTACCCTTATTATTTAGAACAAGCTATAAAATTGTCATTGTAAAGGCAAATATAATCAATTTTGGCAACTTCAAAATGGTTAGCATATAAATGTTAAGTCTTAAGAAGATAATCAGATATATCAATTCACTGAAATTCTAGTAAAACAAATACTGGAAAATGCTTAAGATCATTAGAAAAAGAATGCATTTTTAAAACTATAAAAATAAGATCTCATTGGTAGGTTACAAAATGTTTTCTTTAATTAATCAACCATTTCTAACAAAACTTCTAAGAAGAACAAAGCTAGAAAACAAATTAAGTTTAAAAATATTCATTAAAGTTAATAACAAGTATTTATAGCCTATGAAGTGATAAAGATGGTCTAAAGAAAATGATGATTACTTTAACCATATTTATGCAATTTGCTGGAGAAGGGTATTTTAAATAGAGATATATACATGAATTTAAGAAAAAACAGTGCTATGCTTTCTGATTATATTACTGGCTTTGGAAAAATAACTCAGCTTTTTCAAAATATCTTAAATTCAAATTTAATAGAGATTAACACTGTAGGTGAATAACTCAATAGCACCACTTACATATGTAAATATATAAGCATATATTATATTTATATAAATACAGATGTGCTTATACTTTATGTGTAGATACTTTATATAATTCCTCTGTCTAGTTAAAGATAAGAAATAGGTAGAAAGAACTGGGCACAGGTGACACACATTCGTAATACTACCTAGGTAGCAGAGAGATATGGAGGATGGTAGTTTGAGGCTAGTCTGTGC
This sequence comes from Perognathus longimembris pacificus, assembly GCF_023159225.1. Classification (NCBI taxonomy): domain Eukaryota; kingdom Metazoa; phylum Chordata; class Mammalia; order Rodentia; family Heteromyidae; genus Perognathus; species Perognathus longimembris. The sequence goes on along the minus strand of NC_063162.1, from coordinate 96,164,639 downwards.
AGAAAACTACCAGACTTCATCTCCAATTAACCCTCAAAATTCTAGAAGTGGATATGGATCAAGAGGTAGTGTGCCAATCAAGAGTAAAAAGCCAAGGGAAAGAACAAGGCCTTGAATTCAAGTCCCAGTACTAGCATGAAAAAAAATTGTTTTCAAAATGACTTAATTACCAAAGTCAAAGACAAGAAAAAGACTGGGAGAATTTGATGCCCAAAATGAAAGAAAAATTAATATTTATAAGATGAGAACAAGACTCAAGAAAATCTAAGCAGAGGAAATGTCTATTATTTCATGAAACAGAAATGGAGAAAAATAAACATAAATTATACTTCTTGTAGCTAGTTGTCAAACAAATACAGAAATCTACTATTCTGGATAATATAATTTGCCTAAACAGAAAAAAAAACATTGGTTATGAATGGAAATTGGCCATGAATGGAAATTGGCCTTCCTCCTATTCTGAGCCTCTTTGGGGGAAGTCTATGAAAAGAGAAATGAGACATACTTTGAGGATTTATCACACAGGTAAAAACATACCAGTCTTGTAGGTGATTTGTAGTTGCATTTGGAGTAGTAACTATAAATTTTTTTTTAATTTAATTTTATTGTCAAGGTGATGCAGAGAGGGGTTACAGTTATATATGTCAGGAAATGAGTACGCTTCTTGTCCAACATTGTTACCCCTTTCTTTGTTTTTCTCCCACTTTCTTACTCACCTCCCATCTCTCTTCCCAAGTTGCAATGTTAATTTCCAACATATTTCTTGTGTGTATCGCTGTAGCATTGGTTCTCCCTTTGTCCTTTGTCTCTCATATATTGTATTGTCATTGCCACTTTAAAAAATACAAAATCAAACCAGAAACCATCATCAAATAACAAACAGGTATCATAGTTTCAATTCTTTCTATCATAATCTATAGTTTATAATTTTTCAGCAAGGTAGGAATTTCAAATGAAGATTTGGGCAGAAAACTATGTTCAGTTTATCTATAGATATATTTGCATGCAAGAATCATTCTTCATTTAAGTTAGGCAATTTCTAAACAATGCAATTTCTAAACAATCTATTACATGGCATTAGGCAAAAAGTGGCCCATGGACAACTTCTTAACTTTTTATCCACCCAAACCATAGCTTTTCCTTTTCATTAATTTTTCTGTGACTTTTTTTGTGAATTGCCTTAACAAAATCCTAGAAAACTCCCTTTATTTCTTCATTCTATTTATATGCAATCGGTTTCTAAATCCTCCTGCTATTTTTGCATTTGAAAAGTGTTTATTGCTTGAATTTCATTCTTGATTATTGTTATTGACAGAAAAATATCATTTCACACCCTAATAAATAAATTTATATGCAGTTTAAATTACTATGTTGGCCTGTCTTCTCTGCAGTTTTGTTTGTGTTGTTTTGTTTTCCTTGAACCAAACCATGGCTCTGTTCTTTTTCTCAAGTGCTATTATCATTGCTCAATGCGACAGAGCCCAAGAGCTCATTTTCCATGTCCCTAAGATCCTTTGTAATATGCCTTACTCCTTCTTACCAGGGGCCATCCACTTCCATCCTAAATAACATCAAGATCAAATTTGGCCAAAGACATTTTGGTAGTCTTATCATATTAATTGAATAACCATATAAAATAATAACTTGGGTTGTTCATATTTAGAGCACGAGGCAAGTTCACTTTAACTGCAGGGAGAAAAAAAATAAATTTCTATTCTCTCTAGCAACTTAGCTCTGACTCAAAGTTGCAATAGCACTCCTCCCGCCCAACAAGCCTCACCCCCTAACAAATTAATCTTATATGAAATTACATTTAAAAGTACCCATACTACTTTTGTGCGTGTCAAAATGCTCTTTCCAGGATGAATACTGTTGAAATAGATTATTTTAAAGTACTAATATGGAACAAAACCTATTGGGGTTGTTTTGGCTGTGGAAGGAAGATTGTTGAAATAGAATATTTTAAAGTACTAATATGGAACAAAACCTATTGGGGATGTTTTGGCTGTGGAAGGAAGACTGATAGAGTGGGTGAGATTGATAGGAATAAAGTATAAACATGTAAAAAGTTAACAATGAAATCCCCCTGCAAAAGCTAACATAATCTAATTTTGTAATGCTGGGGGAGTGGGGCGGGGGCAGAGGATGTGCTCTTCCAAGAACATAAACAGTCATTCTCTATGCGGAGAAAGAGGTATAGAAAACACAATTTTCTCCTTCTTCATGTGTTTCAGTGATGATTTTCCTCCTCAGTGTTGTTTCAGAGATGTGTGCCCGAGTGGTCACATGCTTGTCCATTTTTTTGAAGTGTTTCCCATATTTCTGATACTCCTAGAACTTTTGTAAGATAAGAGAAGCCAGCCAGCATTCTGTGGACACAATAATATGGGAATTAGAAATTGGAGCACATTACTATGGATGTTACAACACAGTTCTTCTGGAAATCCTTCCAGATGTTCCTCACAGATTAGAGAACAGATGCATCTTCCTGCTTTTTTTTTTTTGTTTCCTATTTTGAATTTAAAGGCTGACTTTGAAATTTGAGATCACTTTGAGGATTTCCATAATGTTAATTCACTTTCTATGATGTTCTATTTGAGAGGAAAGAATAACCTTTGTATCTTATGAGAGTGATTAAATTTCTTGGTAAATGCAAAATTGGGAATTCAGTAGGATAAGTAGGATAAATTTAAAAATGCATTGTTTGAGGGCAATCTGCTCAGAAGTCTTTTATTTTCCTTTACCTGGATTTTAAATCAGAACCTTGCACTTGCTGGTTTACTTGTTCTGTCTGGGGTTCCACCATTTGAGCCACACCTTTATCACAGCTTTTTGCTGTAACCAGAGATGAAATCTTAAGACTTTTTGCGTTGACTGGCTTTAAACCAAAATCTCCAGAATCTTACCTCTTGAGAAGTTAAGATGATTGGATTGAGGCATGTGTGCCTGACTCTGTTTTGCATTCTTAAGGGTGGAAAAACAGATGCAGTTATTTAAAAATACTTGCAAAAATGATGCTAAAGCCAACTCAGTTTTTTAAAAGGAAAGGAGAAAAGAGGCTTAAAGAAATGTTATAGAGGAATTGAACATATTGAAATTATATTGCTTGCATCTATGGCATCACCACAACTAAATATCTCTTGCATGTTAATAAAACTAGTTAAAAATACTAATCTAAAAATGAATTCTTCTATTCAAAATTTGTTTCTGATTTATTCCATTGATTTTCTAGCCTTTTCTAATTTGGTTATGTTTAGATCATTTCTGTAACTATGTTTAATGGGTTAATTTGAAGCTTCAGATTCAATGGTTCATAAGTTCTGATTGTTATATATAATCATTTAGAAAAATAATGAAATTAGTCCAGCCATGGTGTCTCACACCTATCATCCTAGTAGTTGAAGAGGCAGAGACTGGGAGTATTGTAGTTCTAGACCATTTTAAGTAAAAGGTCATGAGACCTCAATATCAATAAAGAAGTTGGGCATAATGGTGTGTATTTGCAGTCCAGGCAGTGGAACAGATAGTGGTTTGAGACAGTTCCAGGCAAAAGCACAGGATCTCCCTGAAACATGAAACGGAAACAATGAAGGATGAGGTTATAGATTGGTGGTAGAGCTCCTACCTAGCAAATCTGAGATCCTGAGTTCAAATCCTAATACCACACAAAAGAGTGAAACCAAATTGTTATATAATATAAAAAAAAAACCAGGAAACAAATGAAAAAAGGCAATAAAAATAAAATTTTACCACAATGGGTGGGAGAAGAAAGTCCACAGGAACGATAAAACTTAGTTTTGGCCCTTATAAATTTTATGGGCTCCTGGTGTGAAGAGAAGAATTTATATTATTTACCAACACAAATCAACACTTTTATTATAAGAAAATTTTGCTTATAAAGTATTATATGTAAAAGTGCAAGCGGCAAGACTTATATTAAACAAACTTTGTTCCTTTTACCCTAGAGAATTCCTCCATCCTCCTTTATCATCTTATTAATAAAAACATGTCTGAGGCATTCTATGTAAATATATTATGACTACATATTTGTTATCTTTTCTTCCTCCAAATTGAGACCAATTTTTCTGATTATTCTTTAGATGGTATGACACAAGTACCCATAATGGCTCTTGAAACTTAATGATACCTATAATCCCAGCCACCCAGAAGGTAAAGATCAGGAGAACTGAGATTTGAAGCCAGCCCAGGCAAAGAAGTCAGTGAGACCCCCATATCAACAAATTAATTTGTCTTGGTATGTCTCTCATCCCAAACACATAATAGGCTGCAGACAGAATGAAGAAGAGGCTGACCCCAGAGAAAAAAAGCAAGTGACTTTAACTGAAAAGTAAGAAAATGCAAAAAGACTAAGAGCTTGATGAAGCAGCTGGGCACCTGCCCTATCATTCAAAGTTGAAGAAAAACCTAATAAAGCTTTTAAGTTGCTTTTTAACACATTTAATAAATACAATGATTATAATAACTATTTTATCATATACATCTGTATATTCAATGTTGCAAAAGTAGTTTCTTTTTTATCTTTACTCATTTCTTTTTATTTTAAGTTTTTATTATCAAACTGAATTACAGAGAGGTTACAGTTTCATACATTAGGCATTGGATACATTTCTTTTTTTTTTTTTTTTTTTTTTTTTTTTTTTTGGCCAGTCCTGGGGCTTGGACTCAGGGCCTGAGCACTGTCCCTGGCTTCTTCCTGCTCAAGGCTACCACTCCGCCACTTGAGCCACAGCGCCGCTTCTGGCCGTTTTCTGTATATGTGGTGCTGGGGAATCGAACCTAGGGCCTCGTGTATCCGAGGCAGGCACTCTTGCCACTAGGCTATTTCCCCAGCCCTGGATACATTTCTTGTACTGTTTGTTACCTCGTCTCTCATTCCCCCTACCCTCTCCCTCTTTCCTTTTCCCCCCCACCTCATGAGTTGTTCAGTTCACTTACATCAAACGGTTTTGCAAGTATTGCTTTTGTAGTTGTTTGTCTTTTTTTACCCTGTGTCTCTCGATTTTGGTATTCCCTTTCAATTTCCTAGTTCTAATACCAGTATACACGGTTTCCAATATACTCAGATAAGGTACAGAGATAGTGTAGGTCCAGCCACAGGAAGGTGATACAAGAAGATCATCAATAGTAGAAGCTACAGTTACACATGGCACGTTGAAAGTAGTTACCACTGTGATATAACAATCATTTCCATAACATGGAGTTCATTTCACTTAGCATCATCTTATGTGTTCATAAGGGTATAGCTATTGGGCTCTTGTGATCCTCTGCTGTGACTTGCCTAAACCTGTGCTAATTATTCCCTATAAGGGAGACCATAGAGTCCATGTTTCTTTGGGTCTGGCTCACTTCACTTAGTATAACTTTTTCCAAGTCCTTCCATTTCCTTACAAATGGGGCAATGTCATTCTTTCTGATAGAGAAGGTTAGCAAAAGTAGTTTCAAATGATGCCCAGGATGTGGAAATTTATATCAAACATAACTACCTTTTTACTAATTAGAAGCCCCATAATTCATGAAATCATTTTTCTCTAAAATTAAGTAGCAGCTCTACATGGCCTGCTAATTGATCACCACGTGAGCAGGGCAGAAGTACAGATTAATTACCACACAGTGGAGTCTGTAACTTAGGGATAACTGTAATTAGAAACCTCTGTGAAGCAGATTCAGTGAGAGTTGTTTTTCTTCTCAACAACTATGAAACCAAAACCTCCTTACAATTTACTTCTTAAATTTATTTTATTGCTTCATTCCCTGATCCTTTGGAAACTCCCATTCTCTTTTCAGTGGTACAGCAGAAATCCACAATCAACCTTGGAGCCATATTTAATAGAAGAGATTTCTCATATAAGTCTAATAAACATTTTGAGCTTCTTTGCTCAAGACTAAGCACTCTAACACTTTGAACCACAGCACTACTTCTGGTTTTCTGGTGGTTAATTGGAGATAAGAGTCTCATGGAATTTCCTGACCAGGCTGGCTTTGAACTGTGATCCTCAGATCTAAGCCTTTTACATAGATACAATTACAATTGTGATAAAATGCTGCCTTGTACATAATTTTTTTCACTGCATGTCAGGGTGTGGCTCCATGAAACTGTACTCCAGAAGCCCAAACATTCAGTTCAATGAGCCATACTGTTAACAGGAACTTTACCTGCATGGGAACCATAAATCATGGCAAAGGAACTCCAATTTACTTAAAATCCATACCTCTTCTCAGTTGTCAATTCAGGCAAGGTAGGTACTAAAAGGAATTTGTTTATATTAACTAAGGAGTACCAAAAGGTAACAACTGGGCAACTTGCCTTACTAGAGAATTAAATGTGATTGTATTTGAGGAATACAATTCATGTGAAACTCCAATTTTTTCTTTTTTGATATTGAGTGTTAGATCTGAGAAACTGACATTCACTAATAATGAGGTAGTCAGGATCACAATGATTTTCTATTTTTATAAAATAGCGAAAGCCATTTTACATTGATATTTTGTTTTTAATTATTGAAACAGAATTATTACAAAGAAAAAATATACTAGTAACAGAAATGAGAGAGGCAAGGTGACCTTTGAATAGAAATAAATGTATCTCTAGTGGTCTGTGTTTACCTTCATGATTTTAATTTAAACTTTCCATGTATTCTCAGACTTGAAGGACATATCTATTAGGTCGATGAATGAACTGGGAAGGTTTAACTCACAGTAGGAATGGGCAATGGTCTTGACCTCAGCTAAGATTAAAGAACCAGAAAGAGTTGGAACCAGTGTCTCACACAGTCATCATTGCAAGGATTGGTCCGAAACCTACAGGTTAGCCTTACCCCTCACTGAAGCAGGATGATACTAAATATCACTGAATAATAATCACATAATCTTCACTGAACATTATTTATTCAACTTTGACTATGTGCATGGTATCTGTCAGATAATATACTTGCAATAGAGGACCAGGTACTCATGATCTCTTACCTCAAGGGCATATGAACAACTTTAGAAAAATAAAATAAAAAATGTAAGTACACAAATAAAGATCTGGCAGGCGAAATGAAGGGAAAGTCCAGTGTGTCTTACATTAGAATCCCAACAAGCAGAGCCTAGTTAAAGAGTCTTATATAAGAGGCAGCATTCTAAGGACATGGTATAAACAGGGAAGCATTAGCAAAATCACAAGAATCTCTGTGGTCCTGCCAGAGCTGTACTTCTGAATGATCCCATCTTGAATTTAGGATGTGTTTTCGTAACCTTGGTCTTTAGGTGAGAGCTGACAGGTAGAGTGGAGGTAGCAAAAGGAAACGCTCCTTTTGGAATGATGTTCAACTGAAGATCTAAAGACTGTGTAGTATTTACCTTGGAAAAGAAGAGAAACCCAACATTCAATGTAGTGAAAGAAGTCAGTTGTCATGAAAGATCAAAAGATAGTGCCAGACAAAGCCAGACTAAGATAGATTGAGCAGTCATAGAGCTGTTTCAAAACATTTGCTTTATATCTTAAGAACAGTCAGCATTCAAGGGTTAAGAGCAGGAGATGGTACTGAGGCAGATGAACGTCTTACATACATATTATAAAGGTAAAGTACAGAGGGGTGACAGTTACATAAATCAGATAAAGTTTTTGTACAATGTTACCCCTTCCCTCCCTCTCTCACAATTTTCCCCTCCCTACCAATAATTTTTATAGAACATTGTCAGCATAATGTCTAATTAACATGACTGCTCCATTTGTTCATCTTTTGTTTCACCCTTTCTGTGTCCCCATTATCCTCCACAAAACAGATAAATTTACAAACAAGACTAGGTACAGAAAACTTAAATAGCCACAAAGAAAAAAATACCTTTTTTTCCATTTCTGGGAATTTGTTTAGATAAATATTATTGTATATAATCATATGCACATAGTTATTGAGCCTTCATGATCTTCTCATAAGAATATCCTCCTTCGGTCTCACTGTGTGAATGGCTAGAGACTCATATAATTTACCATGTCCCAGTGTATTTTTCAGCATGTATTTCAGAAGATCATTAAGAACAATAATCAGTCTTTCAAGACTATATATAGAAATGTCAGTCCATGGTAATTGTAGAAAATCTAGAAAGACATAAATATGGCTGGAATTAAAATAATAACAGTAAGTATAACTATATTCAAGAGGGAGTTATCATGAAAAGCTAGTAGATGATTTTGTACAACAGAAATTCTGTTTGTTGGCTACCAGTGAAGATGGGATCCAGTTGTATAATATAGTTGTAGCACAAAATCCATGTTGCACTACTTAGTTATAAGTTAGGCAGTACAATAATTATGGTACTTACTCGATCTGAATAATTGTTTGTTTTCATCCCAGCACTGTAGTAGATTAGCAAAAATTTTGAAAACTCTGTAGAAACATATAAGAAAAGTTAAAAACAATCTTAGGATATGCCAGGTCATAAATCATGAGATTAGTGATCTTTCTGCTTAACCTTCTTGGAAACTATTTATTGCTCTGGTCATTTTTGTTTGTTTATTTCAATTTCTTATTTTTAAGTGTGTGCACCTAAGCTTTGTGAGTTTTGTGTTCATTTCAGAGTCCTTGAATTCCACGAACATCAAATAAATGGCATCATGAGTCAAATCAGGAAGCAAATGGAACTTTGTGACAAGCTGCCCCAGTGCTTATGTGGATCTTGGACCCATGGAAAACACAGCTGTGCAGATTAGGATATAGATCAAAGATCAGAAACCTATTTTTATTTGAATGTTTTTAAAAAAAACTGCCTTGTCCAAGAACCACATTGACTTTGACATAATGACTACATCCAGAAGAGTCAAAGGCCTTCAGTTCAGAAGTTCTTAGGAAGGATCAGGTGTTAAGGAATAAGTGGAAATGTCAGTTCTCAAATTGGAAAAAAAATCACATAAAATTACAACATAAATTTTGGAACTCTAAAAATACCCTCAACATAGGCATAAGGGATTTTTAAATATACTCTATACAAAGACTTTTCTTTTGAGCATTAACTGCAGGCTGTTCATAGCAACCAGGATTGATGGGTCTACATTTCTTAAAGGTGATCTTCAGTGTGTATAGATTAAATTTGGAATAGCTGAAGCAGATCAGATTTTATTTCAAAAAAATTTTTTTGCTGGGCTGAGTCTGTGTCTTCATTAATTCTAGTTACAAATAGGTAAAGGAGAAAGGAGGATAAGGCTCTGATCTGTAATAATAAAATAGTGTTGCTGATCTGGAAGAAGCAATTCTTCATTAACATACTGCATACATATTTTCCCTAATCTGACATTGGCTCTTATTGCCCCAAATATTCCAAATCCTGCTTTGAGATATCTCTTCCACAAATCAAGAAAATCTAAAATTTTTTTCTGATGACTAGATAACTACTAATTTATGTCCAAAACCAGTCTATACTCTCATAAGCTTCTTCAAGTGGAAGAAAAATCACTGCAAATATCCTGTAAAATGTGAACTGAAACTTGGGAGTTTTGTATAAATATGTACTAGATGTGTGCAGGCCAATAGAGAAAGAGAACCTCCAGAGACAGCAATATGGAGCTTCCCACTGCAATAGCGTTCACTAAGTCTGGAAGGGGCTGGCCAACAATTTATGGAGTTAACACAAGTAGTTTTCTGTCTCATTTATTTTATAGGTTCCTCATTTTTAAGAGAGTTTTTCAAGAAGGCAATGTTTTAAATGTCTCAAAAGTATCTGGTAAAATCTAAAACATTACAAAAAGATTAATGAAGTCTTGAAAATCATTTCTAAAGAACAAATGTCCTAATGTTAGTCTTTTTTTATAATCACATAATTCTTGTGGAAATCATTGTAGCATTTTGGAGGTCATGCATTCCCTCAAAATGGTATTGTAGGAATGGGTATTTAATGGAATATATGGCTTAGCAATATTAATATATATTGTGCCTTTACACTGAAGGCTAGGTTGTGAAAACAACTCAGATTTTATTTGAATAAATGACTACCAGAGAAATGTATAAGTAAATGAGTTTTATATGTACTTTCATAATTTAGCTCAGAATTTAAAGCTGTGATGTAAATGGATGTCTCATTTTTTTTGGGGGAACTAAAGGCTTGTTCAGGCTTTTAAATGCTACCACAGGTTGGCATCCAGGTTCCAACTGGCCTCTATTCTTTCAATTTGTTGACTGCGACCTGCTATGTGCCTCAGTACTTACGTCTGCCAGCTGCTCTTCTGTACACTGGGTAGCCTCCTGTGATCCAGCCATTATGTGCAATTACACAACCATTCCCAACCACTCAAATATAACAGTACCCTAGAACAAAAATGGCAAATCATTTCAAACTTACTCTATGCCACTGGAGTCCTAAGGTGGGAAATGATTTTTAATAAAGGTTTGGTGGCAAATTTTTATGAAGTGGTTTGTGAGGAAAATAATCCTTTACCCTATGGATGATCAGAACTGTCTTTTTCTCTCACTGTGTGGATATGAATATTCTGCTGAAAACCAAGGGAGCTGCTGTTCATCCTTGCTCTCTGCTACTCATAGTTTCCAGGCCTGAGAACAGATGGTGCACAACCTGACTCAGAATAGTCTAATGTAAGATTCATTGTGCTTCACAGGAAATCAGAGATCAAGCAACAATACAGAAGCTGACACAGCACTTCAGCAACCAGTCACACAGTATGATCCAGTCAAGTGGTGAAGAGAGGGAGAAGAGAAAGACTTTTGCTTTAAAAAAAAATAAGGGAAGGGGCGGGGGATATGGCCTAGTGGCAAGAGTGCTTGCCTCATATACATGAAGCCCTGGGTTCAATTCCCCAGCACCATATAAACAGAAAACTGCCAGAAGTGGCGCTGTGGCAGAGTGCTAGCCTTGAGCAAAAAGAAGCCAGGGACAGTCCTCAGGCCCTGAGTTCAAGCCCCAGGACTGGCCAAAAATAAATAAATAAATAAAGGAAGGAAGAGACAAAGAAAGCATGAAGTCCACCAAATGGGAAAACACAATAGTCAGCCCTTGCAGATTGGTATTTAGAAAAGTATTGTCATCCATTCTTCCAAACTCCTACCCATAGAGGACGTTAGATAAGTGTTGACAGCACATAATGATTGTTCTAATGCCCCTCAAAAACTGTTTTTAGGGCTGGGGATATAGCCTAGTGGCAAGAGTGCCTGCCTTGGTATACCCGAGGCCCTAGGTTCGATTCCCCAGCACCACATATACAGAAAACGGCCAGAAGCGGCGCTGTGGCTCAAGTGGCAAAGTGCTAGCCTTGAGCAGGAAGAAGCCAGGGACAGTGCTTAGGCCCTGAGTCCAAGGCCCAGGACTGGCCAAAAAAAAAAAAAAAAAAAAAAAAAACTGTTTTTAGTTCAAATAACTTTTTTTTTTTTGGCCAGTCCTGGGGCTTGGACTCAGGGCCTGAGCACTGTCCCTGGCTTCTTTTTGCTCAAGGCTAGCACTCTGCCACTTGAGCCACAGTGCCACTTCTAGCCATTTTCTGTATATGTGGTACTGGGGAATTGAACCCAGGGCCTCCTGTATACGAGGCAAGCACTCTTGCCACTAGGCCATATCCCCAGCCCCTCAAATCACTTTTGAGATACGGAGAGTAAGGAGAATGATGGTAACATGTACTGGATTGTTAATTTTGACAATGTTATGGAAAAAAGACCTAGGACACAGTAATTTGAATTACACGAGACAAAGACTTGTCTTATTTGTACAAAAAGAAAGAATAAGTGAAGTGTGAGGGCTTATATAAAACTTTCCATTTAACCCAGTGTAAGAATTACCAAATCAAGTCTGGTATGGTCACACACACATAATTTGAGCTACATAGGAAGCACAGGTAGGAAAATTGCAGTCCTAAGCCAGTGCAGTGAAAGAGCAAGCCCTTCAGTGAGGAAAAATATATCTAAAAGTAAATGTGTTAAGGATGTGACCCAAGTGGTACAACACTTGCCTAACAAACACAAGGCACTGAGATTAAAATCCAGAAAGGAAAATAGAGATTAGAGGAGGAGGAGGAGGAAGAGGAGGATTGGGAGAAAGAAGAGGATTAGGAGATGGAGAGGGAGAGGAAAAAGAAAGAGAGATGGAGAGAAAGGAAAGAGGGAGGGAAGAAGGGAGGGAGTGAGAGAGGGGGGAGGAAGGGAGTAAAAGAGAGAGGAAGGGAGAGAGGAAGGGAAGAGAACAGAAGAGAGAGAGAATACCAAACTTATAGATGTCCGGTTCTATAAACAAAATTGTACTAGAATAGTGCCTTGCATTGTGAAAGGTAGCTTTTGCCATGCAATCATGGGGAGAAATAGTTTTAACAGAAATTATAGGAGTAACAGTGTCTAAAATATTTGTCACCTGACCTTTACCGAGAATCTTTACTGAACTCTGGATTCGAATGTATCGTCCTTTAGCAGTCTATGTATGCACATGGACATACATGCAATCAGAAGGGAATGAGAAAGCCCAAGACAGGGTATTTTGTAGCTGATGCAGTGTTTACCTTTTGGAAAGAAGCCATCTCCCCTGGGTATAAATCCTCTGTCCCCTGGTAGTATGTCTCTGGCTTTCCACTTTGCACCACCCACAATTATCAACAGAAAAGAGATTAAGTTGGTCTCTTATTGTTCTAATACTAGCCTCCAACATCCTTATAAGAAGAACCTATACATAAACTGTCTTTGGGTAACTATATGTTAATTTGTAAGCCCCCTACCCTCATTACCCTCATGCTGGCAAATCTGGTTGAATTGTGAGTTCCTGTCAGAATGTCACAACCACACAAAATGTCAGGCCCTGGACAAACAGCACATGAGGATGGTTCCCTAACCTTGTTATCTCCCTAACTGGTTGCAGTGCAGACTCACCCCCAGAGACAGAGTAGCATTAAAATGCAGTCAAGACATTTACAAATAAATTACTGCCTGAAAAAATCATAACAAGTGAAACAGCATTTCATCCACAAAGAGCACACTTGAAAATCTGTTATCAAAGTCAATTTGCTATTTCCACCAGACATTAGGCTAATAGGATGCACAGGAAGCATGGCCGGTAGTAAACCACCAAAAACTCTCATTCATATATATGCCTTTAAAAAGATTTCAAACTATCTGAAAAACCGCATTATTGGTCAAGATAATGACATTTTGGTAACAAATGAAAAATAGGAGCTGAGATGCATAAAGGCATGCAACTGGGCATGGACAAGCTGCTTCAGGTACAATCCCACCATCTTCCATTGCAATCATCATTTTAACACAGGTCAGTGCTTCCCCTATTTCAGGTTTTTCCTAGGTACCAGCTAGAAAGGTGGCCATGGAAACAGGGTACCTTTCCTTCTTATCCTTCTCCAATATCGAACAAATCACCTCCTGTGCTAAAAACTGATCATCTTTCCAACCAAAAGAACACAATCATGATGGCCAGAGATGTGATGACGTGGAAATATTGAGAATAACATTGTCCCACAGCAAACCTTTATATGACAGGACAAAGGGAAAGCAAGACAAGTAATTGAAGGATTGTACTACATGTATTTCCCTCTGTTGGTGACATATTCACTGATGTTTGATAGGTCTATGGTCATTGAAAAAATGCCTATCCTCCTTGTTTCTGTCTCAGTAGATCTGATAAAAATGTGAGTGGCTCCTGTTGCTTTCTTTTTTTAAAAATATATGTACATTTTTATTATCAAACTGAATTACAGAGAGGTTACAGTTTCATACATTAGGCGTTGGATACATTTCTTGTATTGTTTGTTACCTTGTTCCCTCATTCCCCCCTACCCCTCCTCCTTACCTTTTCCCCTCCTCCCCCCATGAGTTGTTCAGTTCATTTACACCAAACAGTTTTGCAAGTATTGCTTTTGTAGTTGTTTCTCTTTTTTTTACCCTGTGTCTCTCAATTTTGGTATTCCCTTCCAATTTCCTAGTTCTAATACCAGTATACACGGTTTCCAATATACTCAGATAAGATACAGCGATAGTGTAGGTACAACCATAGGAAGGTGATACAAGAAGATCATCAATAATAGAGGCTACAGTTACATATGGCATGTTGAAAGTAGTTACAACTGTGATATAACAATCGTTTCCATAACATGGAGTTCATTTCACTTAGCATTATCTTATGTGTTCATAAGGTCTTAGCACTGCTACTAAGGAGATTTTCTTCCCCCCGAGAATCACTCTGAACAGGTTGATTATGTTTAATAATATATTCTGTAACTTACATACACATTTCAGATATCCTTTTCTACACTAAATATTTCTAAAAATAAGGGCAGGTGATTTTTAGGTTTGTTTTTTTTAACTTTGAAGAGCTTTTGATTAACTGTGTGAATTCACTGACCTAATTGAGGAAGCATATACAAATCTTATCGAACTTTCCTGTATCATTATTTTTGCTAAAGAGGCCATGGTGTCTACAAATATTTTTATTCTGTTCTCTGAAGAGTTGAGGACTATAAATGTATTAGGTAGGTTTTCTAAGGTAGAAGGTATTCCAAAGTATAATACAATGGAGAGATTTCTAAACACAGTAAATCAAGGCTCATATGTCCACTAGTATTGTCTTGCAGTAAGAAACTATATTTCAGAAGCTATCAGTATAATTGGAAATTACAAGAAAGAGTCATTGATATCTCTGTGACTGTGAATCACAATCTCAATGACACTCTCAAGATGTCTCATCTCAAATTTTGAGCTGTTGGAAAGACCATTAACATACCTACCAAAACTAATTGACAAACAATTTAGATTATAGTTGTAGCAGAAGTTAATCTTCGATACTCCAAGTATAAACAAGTGTATGTAATTTGTATCTTTAGTAGTAGTTTTCACAAATATTTTCTACTTATTGCAATAATAGCAGAGGCTGCTAATGTATTAAGCTATAAGGAGGAAATAAATTTTCAATGATTAAAAGAGTACTTTTTCCAAGAAGAGAAGAAAATACCTATCTTTCATAGTCCCACAAAATAAAATCAAAATAGAGAATTCTAATCCTATACTGATGAAAATTAGCACGAGTAATTCTTGCACTATGTTGACATACATGTTTTCAAATTGTCCAAGACTTAGATCAACAAAATGAAGTAGATTAATTCATTCAACAAATATTTACTGAATACTTTCTCTCCCCTGTGGGGGACAGGAAACAATTTGCAAAGGAAGACTTCCAGAAGAAAGTTACACTGAAGTGAGTTCTCAAGAATTTAAAGTTAGGTCAAGGGTGGGAAAGGAGAGAGTCCTCCCAATGGTGAGAACAAGGTTTCAGAACAGAGGAGCTAAATTGTGTCTGACCAAAGCACAAGCAGTTTCCCATTGTGCAAGAAGTATTCTCAGGCAGTGAGTTTCTAGAGGTGTGACAAAGATGTAGGCAATGGCAGACAAGAGCAAAAACAAACAAACAAAAACCCTCAAGTTCAATTTTCTGTTATAAGCCTACACTGAAGACCAGACACCAGACACAGAACTTCTGTGCTATGTATCTGTTTGTCTATTTATTTTTATACTGGTGCTGGAGTGTTAACTAAAAGTCTAGTACTCTTGCTAAGCCGCACAATCACTTCCAGTTTTTTGTTGGGTTATTTGAAGGTAAGTTTGATGAAGTTTTCTGTGGAAGCTGGCTTCAAAATTTGACCTTTAGCCGTTTGAATAAGTAGAATTACAGGTATGAACCACCAAAGCCTTGACTATGAGTTTAAATATACATTGATAATAGCTAGATTGAAGGTATATTCACATTATTGGAACAAGAATGGAGAAAAAGAGCCAAATGAGAGATAATGAGAATGTCTGAGCAAAAGAGCCAATCAAATAGGAAATCAAAGGATACAACCTGTAAATTCAGTGGGCCCCTAAAAAATAAAGACAAGAAAAAGATTTAAGTTGACAGTTGAGAACAATTAAGAGCCCTATTATAGTGTCTAAAATAATGCTTCATAAACTAATACCAAGAATAAATAGGATCAATCAAATTAAATGGACAGATTCTCAAATATAAGTAAATCAAAATGTTATGTCAGTTTTCAAAAGACTAATGGTACTGGATTTAATTGTTCTAAATCTCTGACATGATGCTTAGTGCATATTTGATTATAAAAATACTTAAATCATAGAGGATGGAGAACTACCAGGCCTAGAAGCTAGACAACATTACTACATAATAGAAACGCTACCTAAGAATGTTGGTAGTAAAGAGAACACAGAAACAAGGTAAATTGGGGCGTCGAGAGTGGGTGATGGCATTATTATTATTTCCTCTGAAAACAATTCTCTGAGAATACATTTCCCCAAAGGCCCAATAATCTGTCCATCATTTAGTAGGAAGTGACTTATGTGCATGTGCACATTGCCTGCTTTGGAGATGTATGGCATTATCAAGTCACATTCCCTTCTCACGGGATACATCCTCTCAAGTGTGATCAGAAATGATGTCACCATATTCTTTCCCTATTACTGTTTTCCATTGAAGTGGAGTAGTAGGCACATAGTAGTTTAAAATCAGATCCATAGGCACAAAACTGATCCTTATAAAAGAACTGATTTCACAAAGACATTGATGAATAACTGATGATTCTGTCACTAACATCAACTTTTAAGTGAAACTTGTACTCCCACCCACACACTTTGGCTGGAATATATTACTGCTGCAAAGCAATTTGCACTTTGAAATTTTAAAGAGCGCAGAAAGGACTAGACTTGCCAGAAGGCACTTGGGCAATTGTCACAGGCAGATTGTTTATTCCATCCAGAGGTTTATTATTATTTTCATAGGATTCTGTGAAGATCAAGAGAAAGTGATAACAGATTGTTTTTCCTTGTTTTATGATGGAATTTAAAGTTTTTTTTAAAAAATCAATAAACCATCAGATTGTCCTCAAGTATATGGGCAGGTTGGTCATCTAATGTAGATTAGCAGAAATCTACTGTATTTTCATTTGTTGCAGTGCATTGTGGCCCAAACAAAACAAAAATTGGAAGCTTTATGAATTTTTAGTAAAATCGAGCAAGTGATTCAATGCTGCATTGTAGTAAACTAACAGAGTTTAAGTATGAATTGGTGTTGGCACCATAAACTATGATTCCTCTTTCAATTTCAAATATAATAGGTAAGAAGAACCTAAGTTCTCTGCTTAAAACAATACCCTTGAAACTTAGGTGGTGGGAAACAAGTACAAAAAAAGAGCTCTATTTGTGATGGCACACAGTGGAAATAAATGAAGTTCAATCATGTTTCTAACTATGAAATAAAATTTCCAAGCTAAGACGTTGAGAAACATTTCTTTCCATTCATGAGGGTGCCACAACAAACTACCACAGACTGGATCTTTTAAAATACATCCATAAATACATAGTCTGATCCATCTCTCCCTCCCAACTCCAGGGGGTTTGCTGCTGTCTTTGGTATTAATGAGCTTGTAGACATACAACCAAGTCTCTGCCTTCATACTCACACATCATTCAACCTACATGTGCATGTTCAAAGTAATAATTTTGATAATGGTATCATATTGCCATTGGAGCCAGATGAGTTCATCTTGACAAATACATCTGCAAATACTATTTCTCCAAGTAGTCACTTCCTGAGGAACTAAGGGTTTAAACCTCAAGCTATTAACTTTGGGAAGTGAACAGGGACAACTCAATGCACAATCACATCCCACGTGTCTCCATCCTTCCAGGAACTATTGTCTTAAAGTCCAAGTTCATCCACATTCAAACTTCTTTGGTGTTCTACACTTTCCTACCAAATCTACTCTCATTATCTTTGCATAGTCATATTTTATCATCACTCAACTCTATGCGTGGTGGTTATTGTTCCACTGGTGAGCTTTTTATACCTGTTTAGTATGCTTCAAGTAAGATAATCCTTAGTAATTATTAACATTTTATTGGATTTCCCATTTTAAACTTTAATATCTATATTGGTTCATTACTAATAACATCTTTGTAATATTTTACCAGATTCAACACTGTTGGGCTTCACATGATATACAAAATGAAAATTCAGTCTCCCTAGAGTGGCACACAAGAACCTTCATCTTGGTCTCAGCTGATTTCCTGCAATCTCATCTTTTTTCTACTCCCAGAGGCACCATCCTTCTTTCACTGTCCTGGGTAGAATCTTAAGTAAAGTCTGTATCTGTAGCTCTGGTAGAGACCACACAGTCCTGTCAAGTTTCTGCATTGGACCTGACCCTCCATGCCAAGAAATGAGAATAGCTGTTGTGGTATCAATAACTGGGCTGCCTAATCAATTCCTGATCATCTTCTTAGCTCTTTCATCAGCTCTGTAATGTATTCTAAGTAATTACTTTTCTCAGTCTTAAATATTTTGTATTTTCTATTTTGCTGCAGTACTTTGACACTAACAGTGAAAAACAAAGACAAAAATAGAAAAAATATAAACATCTCTGTACATTTGGGATTCCCAAATATGCAAAGAAGTGAGTAGGCACCTAGTGGTAAAGTGCTCACCTCATATTCATGAAGCCCTGGGTTCAATTCCTTGGCACCACATATACAGAAAAGCCAGAAGTGGTGCTGTGGCTCAAGTGGCAGAGTGCTAGCCTTGAACAAAAAGAAGCCAGGGACAGTGCTCAGGCCCTGAGTTCAAGCCCCAGGACTGGCAACAAAAACAAAAACAAACAAAGAAGTACTCAAAAAGGTCATTATTATCTTGTTTTATTTCACTGTTTTATAATTTAAGATCAGCTTTTGAGAAAAAATCTAATTTATTTTACAAAATCAATATTGGAGATGTTAATATTTTTACATGGATGGAACAAATAAATAAATACTTAGGATACAAAGAGTATATATCACATCTAAAACAGTGATAGAGAAGAAAATAAACAATAGTTTTCATAAATTAAAAAATGATAGTAATGTTATTTTGCATTTCAAAGTGTATTTTGACATTAGTAACAAAAACATAATTTTCCTAGAGAAGAGTTGCATTTCCTTTAGTATCCCAACTTAATAATAATAGAAATAATATGGATAAAATATTTCATAAAAACATATAATATAAAACATAATTAGCAATGGTTTTAAAATATATTAATAACATGTTATATGTAATAACAACATGAAATAGTACTGATGAATTCCTTATCATACCAGCAATCCACCTACTCTTAGCTATTTGCAAAGGCATCAATTGTCTGAGTTTCTGAGGAAAATAAAAGCTTGGATCATTTTTGCCCCAGCCCCAGGCCTAACAGTCTCATACACAAAAAGACAATGCTGATGTTTATTGTTGTTTACATCACTTCCTTTGGAAGGAGAAATTTAGGATATTCTATGTATAGCCATTAAGTGTGTGTGTGTTCAGTGTGGGAAGGAGATCAAATGAGCTGGCTCATGACTCAATTTGTTTCTGACTCAGTTGATAATCTCCAGCTAGTACATTAGCTATGAACAGCACATTGCTTCTTAAAACTCTCAGTCAAATATTGTTTAATTTATATCCATAATTGACCATTTGTTAAAGGCAGGAAGCACAAGGAATACTGATGGTGAAATGAAATAAGGAAACTAGGAGCAGAATGATGTAATTCTGCAAATTTTGTTACATTTCCAATTTATCACATCAAAATTGTGTATATTTACTGCTTCAAAAATCAATTTCAAAAACACAAAATACTATGATTATTAAATATGACTTTGAATTAGGAGAAAAATTACTCTGCATACACTATGGCATTTGTAGATTTTTCAAAAATGGTTTAAACTTTTTCTGTTCTACTCAGTTAGAAGAAAATCTATCCAGCTGGAAAAAAATCTATTTAATAAAACAATTATTTATTTGTTAAAGTATAGGGCAAAAATTTTATACATCTTATCATAATGCTAGCTTTTTTCTCATGTCAAAACTTTTAATATATTTTACTAGATATTTATTTTAACACCAAATATGATACACTACTAGATGGTTAAACTTCTTTGTCAGAAGATTTTGATCTTTTAGATAAAATTAAAAGCCTTACCTTAATGGAAAGATAAGTTTTTATATATTGTTTGTTATCAAGATTGACACTAAAATATTTTCTATCTTTAAGTCACTTAATACCAAACTCATATATTTGCCTATTTTAAATTTTTACTATATACTACACAGGTAATATTTTAAAAA
The DNA here is from genome assembly GCF_023159225.1 of Perognathus longimembris pacificus. Classification (NCBI taxonomy): domain Eukaryota; kingdom Metazoa; phylum Chordata; class Mammalia; order Rodentia; family Heteromyidae; genus Perognathus; species Perognathus longimembris. The sequence goes on along the minus strand of NC_063162.1, from coordinate 96,144,509 downwards.
TTAATATCATACATACTCTGAAACACTGGAAATGTTTTGAATTCACAGTTTTGGGAAATGTTTAGTTTGGCTAATATATATTTCTCATTCATAGTTAATCAGTCTAAAAGCCTTGATGATTTGAATTAGACAATGGGAAGTCTACAGTCATAATTTAGCTCTTTAAATGGCAAATTCAAATGGAAAAATGAAAGCATTAAAAGGATTATCTGTAACAGAATCATCTATTTAAAAATATTTCTGTTTAAACGGCCAGAAGTGGCGCTGTGGCTCAAGTGGCAGAGTGCTAGCCTTGAGCAGAAAGAAGCCAGGGACAGTGCTCAGGCCCTGAGTCCAAGGCCCAGGACTGGCCAAAAAAAAAAAAAAAAAAATATATATATATATATATATATATATATATATATATATATTTCTGTTTTATACTCTCCTCACCCTGCCTCTTCTCATCACATCCTTTCTCTGTGCTGTGTGGTCCAGCTTTACCGAGCCAGATACAAAACCAGGGCTTATGAAAACATTTGTGTCACCAAAATTTTTTTTTATAAAAGCCTACTTTATCACTTGGCAAATTAGAAGAGTTTCTGTTTGTGGTATTTGTGACTCTGGTGAACAGGATTTAGTATGTCTATTTACCTTTTCTTTCTTCTTTTTGTTTTCTACTTTTGACTTTACAAAAGGGGGGTGGCTGTGGTCTTACTATACAAGAAATGTTCTTGACTTGAATGTATATATAGAATTCATGGTATGTACAAAATAGAGATCTCCACCAGCGCCATGTGTACTCATATTGTAGTCACTGTGAACAAATTATGGAATGAAAATCACCTCTGAATATTTACTTTACAAATGGTCTTGTTTCTAACAGCTTTCTTCTTAGAATGAATTTAATTAAATATATAAAAGTTTTGCCTCGATGCCTCTGTACATTTGGATCACAGGGTAAATTATCAAAGTAAAATCTATCACTGGTGAGAACTGAATGGAGATTTACTGCCTTCTTCTTGAAGAAAAATGACACAAGTGGCTATGGGACAGAGATGTTGTCCAGCCAGGAGAGCTGGTGAGTTGAAGTTACCTTGTAGTTGGTAATCATTACCAGTCTTTCACCTGTTACCCTATTTAGTGAATAGAAATTAGAGTAATGGTGCTTTTAGAGAATGCTAGGAATAGAATTAATGCTATACAGAGGATAATTCTTCTTTTAAAATGTGTCTCAGCCCAGAATTTGTTCTTTGTGATGAATCTGGTAAAATTTTAAAGTATAAAGATACCAATGCTATACAGGGGACAGGGGCATATATATTGCATTAGTGGTATAGTGATTTCAGAGCATTTACTCAGATGAAGTAAAAATTACACCCAAACTTGAACAACTTAAAAAAAAAAACTTTCAAGCCCTCAAGTCAGCATTTGTAATACGTACCTCTTTTAATGATATGAGAACTTTATCTATCAAACCCTTTAGATTCTTGCAGGGACACGTTAAGTCACTACTGACTTACTGAGTAATCCAAATATAACAATAATTAGAAATAATAAGTTAGATCTACACTACAAGTATATTTTATAGGAATTCATCCGGTAGCAGAATTTACTGAACTTTTAATAGGTGGATGTCTAGTTGAAGATAGACACAGCCATTGAAATCAGTAATCTAACATTCTTCACCATAAATGTGTAGAATAGGAACAGTAATCCTACAACATAATTATGAAAATCAGAAGTGTGATACTTAGAGTGAAAGTGGAAAAAGCTACTAACTTATCCTAAACTTATTTTGTCCTTTGTCCTCATTAAAGTAATTTGATAAAAAATAAACATGTTTCCCAAAAGCTTATTCTGATCAGTTTCCTGGAGATGGCTTTGATCCTTCTCACTGGGGCAGGGCTCTCATTCTCAATCAGTGGCTGTGTTCAGATGATGCCATTCTTCTGATGTTTAGCAACAGAAAATGCAAGTTGCCATTTCCAGTCTGTCCAAATCATGTGGGATAAATTCAACAGTAGGGAAAATGATTTTTCCTTACAGGAAGTCTGGGAAGCTCCTTGGATGCTAGAATAGTCTTACACCATTCTTCTAAAATAAACTTGGACTTACATCATGCAGCAATATATGTACAACCAGTCAATTGTCACTCCATCCCACAAGGAGACAAGCCAAAATTTTGTCTACTGACATACAGTAATAAACCATGAAAAAGGACTAACACGTTCAATACCATAAACATACTTGGATGTAGCCGAAACATCTTCTATATTTCCCCTTCCCACTTGGGGAAAGGAATAAGAGGGAAAGTAATTACAATTGCCAGTCTTCCTCAGCTGCAAAAAAAAAAAAAAAAATCCTACATTCTGGATGGCTTATTATAAATGACAGAAATTCATTTTTCAAAGACCTGCGGTCTGGAAAGTTCAAGATTAAAGCATTAGCAAATGTAATGTTTAGTGAGGGATCATAATTTGTCCTTCTTTCCTTCCTTCCTTCCTTCCTTCCTTCCTTCCTTCCTTCCTTCCTTCCTTCCTTCCTTCCTTCCTTCCTTCCTTCCTTCCTTTCTTTCTGTTGTGGGGCTTTGAACTTAGGGCCTGGATGCTGTCCCTGAGCAATGGATCAGAGAAAGGAGTAATGGATCTCTTATAAAGTCATTAGTCTCATTCATGAAAGCAGAAATAGAGGGACAAAGGGTGAACAAATGCAGCAGTTGTACTCACTAGACACCATGTTGAAGACAAACTGCACAACTTGTGAGTGGGGACAGAAGGAAAAACTAGGAGTGAGGGAAGGGGTGACATTGTTCAAAAAGAAAAGTACTCAATACCTGACTTGTTTTTCTGTAAGCTCTCTGTCCAATAACAATAAAGACATTTAATAAAAAATATGTCATGGCATAAGTTTGGGTTGTAGAGAGCAATAAATCGCTTTCTTGAAAATGTCAGTTGTTGACTTTTATTCCTTCTGACCAAATATTAGTTAAGAGACTAAGGGGTACAGTGCCTGACACGAAAATATTAGTTAGGCACTAGAAACAGCTTTTCTTAGTGATATGTGGATACTTCAGGAGTCCAGGTCCTGTTGGCTAAGTAGCAAATTTTTCTTTAAATGTAGAGAAACTATGTGTTTTACCCATCAATCTTGAGATTTTTCTCATGACATTGCTATTGGTTTTTTTTTCTGTCTAGGGTTTTGAACTTGAGCTTTATCTATAGCCCTGAATTTTATTAAATTTTCAGGTGATGTCACATTAAATTTTTTTCTGGGGTATATTTCGGACCACTATCTTCCTATCTCTGTAGCTGGAATTACAGACATGAGCTACCACACTTGGCCACAATATTATTTCTTTATCATCCTTAACTACCTAGTTTCAGCAACAAGATTATTAATGACAATTTTTATTTATTTATTTATTTATTTATTGTCAAGTGACGTGCAGAGGGGTTACAGGTTCATATGTAAGGGAGTGAGTACATTTCTTATCAAACTTTTTACCTCCTCCCTCACTTTTCTCCATCCTTCTCCCCTTCTCAATTCCTCTCCTCCCCACAAGTTGTACAATTGGATTACAGCATATATTTTTCTAAGTATTGCTGTTGCATTAGTTCATTTTTTATCCTTTGTCTCTCCATTTTGATGTTCTCCTTCCCTTCCCTAGTTTCAATATATATACAATACCCAGGGTACCGAAATCATTAACAGTGACATCAGGGGTAAAACCCTGGGGAAAAAGACAGAAGAAAGTGGCATAATTTCAGATGGTACATTACATACAACAACAATGGTAAACTGCTTATTTCCATAATTTGGAATTAATTTCTCTTAGTATCATTTTATGTGATTATATGTACATAGCTAGTGGACTGTTGTGATCATCTGCTAGGACTATCCTAGACATGTACTAATTATTACCAATGAGAGAAATCATACAGTCTTTGTTTCTTTGGGTCTGGCTCACTTCACTAAGTATAATTTTTTTTCTAAGATCTTCCATTTCCTTTCTAATGGAGCAGTGTCATTCTTTCTGGTAGAGGCATACAATTCCACTGTGTATATGCACATTTTTCTTTATCCATTCATCTACTGAGAGGCATCTGTGTTGGTTCCATATTTTAGCAATGGCAAATTGTGCTGTAATGAACATAGTTTTGCTGGTGGCTTTAGGGTTGTCTTGCTGGTAATCTTTTGGGTAGATGCCCAAGAGTGGGGCCGCTGGGTCATGGGGGAGTTCTAGATTTAGCCTTTTGAGGAACCTCCATACTGCTTTCCAGAGTGGTTGAACAATTTTACACTCTTACCAGAAGTGTAGTAGGGTTCCCTTTGGGCCACATATACCCCCTCCCCCCTCTGAGCATATTAGTTTTCTTTATAATGGACATTCTTATTGTGATGAGGTAGAATCTCAATGTTATTTTGATTTGCATTTGTTTTATGGCCAGTGCAGTTGAGCACTTTTTCATGTGTCATTTGGCTATTCTCATTTCCTCATCAGAGAAGTCTCTTTTTAGGCCTTTAGCCAATTGGTTCTTTGAGGATTGGTTTTGGAGGGATTAAATCTTTTGTGTTCTACATATATTTTAGATATGAGGCCTTCGGCTGTTGTATGGCCAGTAAAGATCTTCTCCCAGTCTGTGGGCTTTCTATTTATTTTCCAAGCTATGTCCTTTGCCATACAGAAGCGCTGCAGTTTGATGCAATCCTATTTGTCCAACCTTTCTTTGATTTGCTGTGTTTCTGGACCTTTATTTAGAAAGTTTCTACCTTTACCAAGGAGCCCAGGGGTTTCTCCTATTCTTTTCTGCAATGTTTTCAGGGTATCTGATTTTACCTCAAGGTTTTTGATGCATTTGGAATTGATTCTGGTGCTGGGTGATATATAGGATCTATCTTTAGTTTGTTACAGGTGTTTAACCAATTTTGACAGCACCATTTGCTTAAGGGGATATCTTCTTTCCATCTTATGTTTTTTAACTCCTTTATCAAAGACTAGGTAGCCATAGGTCTGAGGGTTCATTTCTGGATTTTCAGTTCTATTATATTGGTCCTCGGGTCTATTCTTGTGCCAAAACCACACTGTTTTTATTACTATCTTTGTAATAGAATTTGAAGTTTGGTATATTAATGACAATTTTTGATGCTGGTGCTATTCATTATGACTAAGAGTGAGTGGGTCAGAAAAAAATTTAAATTGTCAAATTTCAAATGACTAGAAGAAACAACCACAGTCAGGATAAATATTAAAGGAATCATTATGATGCAAATGTACTGTTGTTGTCATTGTTTAGTTTAAATCTTGGATTTCAATTTATTTATTAAACAAGAGATAACCAAAAACATCGCTATGTGGTCATTGGTTGTTGTATTTTAAAATTCCAAGTACATCAAGCCTAGCTTCTGACATACTATTAGTGGATGAGAAATAAAGCAGTAATTCAAACCACAAAGATATTAAGAGAACATAGAAATAGTTTTTGTTGAGCTATCTAATCTTTCCAACCTCAGTATTTTAAGGATAATAAAGATGGGTAGATCATGGTAAACGTTAGTGTGTTTCCACATAAGTTCCCACTTCTGTGCACTGACAAATTAAACTTGTAATTCTCTGCCTTCTTAGAAATTAGATACGGGCATATGATTAGATTAGGCTAATGAAATGTGTCATTAGTAAGAAGGATGATAGGAGAAACAATGGAAAATTCTGTCTATATTTGTCCTTATTGCTATTGTCTAAGTCTCCGTAAAGATGGCTGCCTCTTTGAGTCTAGGTCCCTGAATATGTGTAACTCCTGCCCTGCCAAACAAAGTTGAGTAAGCAATACAAAGAATACATATCTTCATGATTGAGTAACTGAGGTTCAAATGTTGTTTATTTATAAGGATAAAATCAGATATAAAAAATCAGATATTGGTATACTATTCAGGACACACATTTAAAAAACATAGATGGGGCTTGGGAATGTGTCTTAGCAGTAGAGTACTTGCCTAGCATGCACAAAGCCCTGTGTTAAATTCCTCAGCACCAAATAAACAGAAAAAGCTGGAAGTGGTGCTGTGGCTCAAGAGGTAGAGTGCTAGATTTGAACAAAAAGAAGCCAGGGACAGTGCTCAGGCCCTGAGCCCAAGTCCCAGGACAGGCAAAAAAAAAAAAAAAAAAAAAAAAAAAGCAATAGATATGTATTATCTTTACTCTAGCTAGATCTACGGAATCACGTACCAAAACTTTATTTTACCATCTGTGAAAATGAAACAAGAATATTCATATCCCCTAATTTCAAGTGCACTAGGATGTGATTTAAATGTTACTTTTCACATAGAGACCATAAAATGGAAAGGGTTACCTTTTTGGACAGTTTTGTGCTTTTACAATTTGATTATTTCCATGAATTTGTCTGTCTTCATATTCTCTTCACCCTAAAATTTTCAGGACCAGATATACTTACTGAAAAATATTCTCTTAAGCATATGTTCGAAAACATGTGAGCTTCTTGATTTATTAAAAATTACTGACGATGTAAATAAATCACCAATTATAAGTTGGTAGCTTCTCAGGTACTGGAATGAAGCTCCATTTCCCTGGTAGATGGCATTTATCATGAAAGTAAGTCTCTACCAGTATGGCTGCCAAAAACAAGTTAAAAGGATGTAAAACGTGTAAGAAAAATAATTTATCCAGAGACAGTAGGTTTGTAACTAACAAGGAGTTGAACTAAAAGCAACTTATTCAAAGATACCAGATCCTTTGGATAAGTCATACTTTTCTAAAATCCAGGCTACATTTATTATGTGAACAATTCATATTTTTGAACCCTATTATTCCCCCTCCCTCAGCCCTTGTTTTAATATTATTGTTTCAGCTTATAGCCTTAACTTGTAAGCAATGCATTGAGCTTTTAAGATTGAATTTCTTGGCATATAAATATAATGTATTGGTAAGTACAATGTTCTTTTCTATATACAGAACTGTTGTCATCAAGAGAGGGAGCATGGAAGTTGAGAGAGTGATTTCCTAACAAGTTGGCCAGCAACAATGGTTCAGAGGATCTACTGGAATTCAAAGTAATGTTTAGTACTAGAGTTTCCCCAGTGGCAGAATGTCTTCATGTGGATTTATCTCATATTAAGTTTCTCCTATTGTAGTCAATGTAACATTAGTTTATGTTTGATGGCTACGCTTTAGGCTCCCATTCCAACATAGTTGTCCTGCATCATCTCACTGAAATTTACTGTTTCCAGGAACACAAAAAAGTTCTTTGAAATAAGAAACATTAATAATAATACAATGTAAAATACCGAAGTATGTATGCCTAGCAGCACCTGGTTGCCACACACCATTTATTCCATAAAGAAACTGTAATTCAAGACCCTTCTGAACAGCAAGCATAACTCTAAATGGTGAAAAACTAAAGCCATTCCTTTAAAATCAGGAACAAGACAAGGATGTCCACTCTCTCAGCTTCTCTTCAACATAGTACTAGAATTCCTAGCCAGAGCAGTCAGAAGAGCAGAAGAAAATATAAAAGGGATCCAAATAGGAAAAGATGAAGTTAAACTTTCTCTCTTTGCAGATGACATGATCTTATACCTAAAGAATCCCATAGACTCTACCTCCAAGCTACTAGAGCTGATCCAAAACTTTGGCACAGTTGCAGGATATAAAATAAACCCTCAAAAGTCAACAGCTTTTCTCTATGCTAATGACCAGAAGACCGAGGCTGAAATCAGGAAAGTAACTCCTTTTGCAATAGCCACAAAAAAACATAAAATAGCTAGGAATAACCTTAACCAAAGAAGTGAAAGACCTCTATGATGAGAACTTTAAAAACATGAAAAATGAAATTAAGGCAGAACTAAGGAAATGGAAAAACCTCCCATGCTCCTGGATTGGGAAGATTAATATAATCAAAATGGCAATATTGCCAAAGGTGATCTGCAAATTCAATGCAATACCCATTAATATCCCAACACCATTTTTCAATGAAATAGAGGAAGCAATCCTGAAATTCATATGGAACAATAAAAGACTTAGAATAGCAAAAACAATCCTAAGCAGAAAGAACAGGGCTGGAGGAATTACAATACCCAACTTCAAGCTGCATTATAAAGCTATAGTAATAAAAACAGCTTGGTATTGGCACCGGAACAGGCCTGAAGACCAATGGAACAGAATTGAAGACCCAGAAATGAAGCCACAGAACTATGCCTACTTAATCTTTGATAAAGGAGCTAAAACAATAGCTTGGAAGAAAGATAGCCTCTTTAACAAATGGTACTGGCAAAACAGGTTCAACACCTGCAACAAACTAAAACTAGATCCTTATATATCACCCTGCACTGAAATCAATTCCAAATGGATCAAAGACCTCAAAATCAAAACAGACACCCTGAAAACACTAAAGGAAGGAGTAGGAGAAACACTTGGGCTTCTTCGCACAGGACGGAACTTCCTTAACAAAGACCCAGAAAGGCTACAAATCAAAGAAAGATTGGAAAAATGGGACTGCATGAAACTGCAGAGCTTCTGTAGGGCAAAGAACATAGCTCGCAAGATAAACAGAAAGCCCACAGATTGGGAAAAGATCTTTACCAGCCATTCAACGGACAAAGGCCTCATATCTAGAATATATGCAGAAAAAAGAAGCCAGGGACAGTGCTCAGGCCCTAAGTCCAAGCCCCAGGACTGGCCAAAAAAAAAAACAGAAAAAAAAACATTTGAGCAGTGGAGATACGCAGGAAAACACAAAGGAGTAAAAAAGAAGAGCCGAAAACCTACATGGAGTCAGAGAATCTCCAGGGCACCCTCCCCTCACCAGCCGACCCTGGCCCAAACAGGGCCAGGCAGGGAAAGGAGAACCCAGCGATCGGCAGACAGGCTCCCGGAGCACAGAATCCAGACAGCGGGAGACCCCACGGTCACTAGGGAGGGTGCGGACCAAGACAAACGACGGCAGTGACAAGAAGTTTGGGTCCACACCGGGAACAAACATAAGTGGCTGGGGAACCCAGGGTGGCAGAAGGGGGGAACCGGCGACCCCACCATGACACTTCTCCACCCCCTGAAGGACCAAAGGCTGCGCGGGACACACACACAATCCAGGATCAGTAAGTCCCCCATTACCCCCTCCCCCAACGGGAGACCAGCTATCAGAGACCCAAACCCTACAAAGAAGCTAGATCTCCCTCCCTCCCCCTCCCCACCCCATGGGAACAAAGAACCCCCAAATCAGGTAGGAAGCTCCCATCAGGAGCTGGGAAGTCAGTTTAGCAGGGGAAGGGCGGAGCAGCCGCAAGACCACACATGATCCTGATCTGGCTGAATCGGCCCTGTCCCCTTCCCAACAGGGGCCGGGGGACAGCAGTGCAAGCCCCACCTGAGGCGCCTGGACCTCACAGACTCTTACAACTAAAATCACAGGCACTGGTGGGCAATACCAGCACAGCAGGGACACCGGGGCCTGATCACGCCCCCCCCTCGCAGCGGAGGTGAGGTCTGAGGGCACTAACCCGCACCCAGACAGTTGATCCCACTGGACCCCACACATACCGCCCCCCACAACGGAATCGTGGGAGGGCACAAACACAACCCAACAACTCAGGGCTCACTCTGGGAGGCATACCCAGCTAAAGTGGACTGGGCCACAGCACACAGGTGGGCGGGGCCCCCGGCAACAGCAACCACTCTGGTAGGCATACCCCGTACAGGTGGGCTGGGCCACAGCAGCAGCACCTGCTCTGGTAGACGCGCCTACACAGGAGGGAGGGCAGAGCTATAAACCAAACCTGAGAAGCCATCCACAGATCTCCAGATGTGTAAATCACAAAGAAACATAACACAGTTCATCAAAGAGCAAGCCAACTCGCCAGCTCCAAAAAGCAGCACCACTGAAGAGGAGATGGAGAATAAAAAAGCAAATGAGGCCATGTTAACAGGAATGTTGGAAAGCATCAGAAATGAAATCAGAAAACAATTCCAGGAGTTTACAGTGGAAATCTTGAAGGACACCCAGGAAGCCAAGAAAGAAATGGAAGCAAAAATGGATACAATGCAAGCCTCCTTTAAAGAAAATCTTAACATCCTGAGAATTTAAATGCATGAAAAAAATAGATTTAAAATACAACTCTTTAAAGGAAGAAATTTCCACGATCAGAGCTGATCTGACAACCATAAATAGCTCTCTGACATCCATAAACTCCGCAATTGAAACCATAACACAAAGAGTTGACCATATGGAATCCAGCATCTCTCACCTGGATGATGAAGCAGCCGACAACAACCAGAAAATGACCACACTCCAAGAAACGGTGAAGCTACAGGGCAGATTAATCCAGGAACTAATGGACAAGGACAAGAGATATAATCAGTGCATAACTGGAATAGAAGAAGGAGCCAAATACCAGAGTAGAGGGCTTAAACATGTTCTCAATAAAGTTATTGCAGAAAACTTCCCCAATCTCACAGGGGACCCCATCCAGGTAACCGAAGCCTATAGGACACCTGGCAGGCCAGACCCAGAAAAGCCACCCTAAGGCACATAGTATTCAAGACTTCAGACCTCAAGATTAAAGAGCAAATTCTGAATTCAACCAAAGCGAAGAAAGAAATTTTCTACAATGGGAAGAGGATTCGAATAACAGCTGACATATCCACACAAACTTACCAAGCACGAAGTGAGTTGAAGAACACCAGCCAAGTACTTCAGGCTAAAAATATGCAACCTTGGATCACATATCCAGCGAAATTGGAGTTCACATTCGAAGCGAAAACCAGATCTTTCCACACCAAAGAGGAGCTAAATGAGTATGTGAATAAAAAAAGAGCCCTACAGCGAATTCTAAGAGGGGAGCCCCACCCAACAGAAATTGTACAGGACACACAGACAGAAACAGAAAGAAACTACAAGAGCCAAAGTCAAGCAGAAAGAACAGCTCACTAAAGACCAGAAAAAAAAAAAAAGAGGAAAAAACAGCCCAACAAGAAAATGGAAGGAGAAAAAACAACCTTATTCTTAATCTCTTTAAATATAAATGGTTTAAAATCTCAGATAAAGAGGAGCAGACTGGCAGGATGGATCCGCAAACAAAAAGGTGACATCTTCAGCCTACAAGAGAACCACCTTACAGCAAGAGACAAAAACAGGCTCCAAATGAAACGATGGAGCAAGATCTACCAAGCAAACACACCAACCAAAATGGCAGATGTAGTCATCCTGATCTCAGACAAGCTGGACTTTTCATTAAAATCAACTCAAAAAGACAAAGAAGGACACTACATATTAATACAAGGAAAAATCCAAAATCAAGACATCACGGTGATAAATGTATACTCACCGAACAAAAGAGGCCCTACATATGTCAAGCAAATTCTCACAGAATTACAGAACAAGATAGACGCAAACACAATCACAGTGGGTGACCTTAATACCCCACTCTCTCCAAGAGACAGATCCAACACCCAGAGGATTAGCAAGGGAGCTGAGGACCTAAGTAACACCATATCCCAAATGGATCTGACAGACCTATACAGAATCTTCCACCCTACAGAGACCCAATACACCTTCTTCTCAGCAGCCCATGGATCATATTCCAAAATAGACCACGTCATAGCCCACACAAAGAATCTCAGCAAATACAAAATTATTGATGTCATCCCATGTATTATATCTGATCACAGTGGATTAAAGGTAACCCTCAACAACAAAGGATACCACAGAGGATATACACACTCTTGGAGGCTAAACCCCACACTGCTATCCAACACTTGGACCACAGACCAAATTAAAGATGAAATCAATGAATTCATAAGCCACAATGACAATGAAAACACATCACAAAGAAACCTATGGGACACAGATAAGGCAGTACTGAGGGGCAAGATCATTGCCCTCAGCACTCACATTTAAAGAATAGAAACAGAGCAGGTGAATAACCTCACGATGAAACTAAAACAACTGGAGAAACAAGAAATGACAGAATCTAAAACGACTAGGAGGAGAGAGATCACAAAGATTAAAGAAGAGATAAATCTGATTGAAAATAGAAAGAACATTCAACAAATAAATAAGACTAAAAGCTGGTTCTTTGAGAAAATAAATAAAATTGAAAAACCCCTCGCAAGACTTACAAAAAAAGAAGAGAAGAGGCTCATATACGTAAAATCAAGGACTCCACCAGAAAAATTACAAGTACACACGATATTCAAACAATCATAAGGAGCTATTTCCAAAACCTCTACTCAGCAAAAAACAATAATATTACAGAAATGGATCAATTATTAAAGAAGTACAAACTGCCCAAACTGAACCAAGAAGAAATAAATAAACTAAATAAACCAATAACTTACAGTGAGATACAGGAGGTAATCAAGAACCTCCCAACAAAGAAAAGCCCAGGCCCAGATGGATTCACCAACGATTTCTAGAAAACCTTTAGTGAGGAGCTAATACCAATACTCCTCAAACTCTTCCACGAAATAGAAACAGAGGGAGAAATCCCAAACTCATTCTATGAAGCTAATATCATACTCATTCCCAAACCAGGCAAAGATGCAACAAAAAAAGAGAACTACAGACCAATATCACTAATGAACACAGATGCAAAGCTCCTCAATAAAATATTAGCTAACAGGATCCAGAAACTCATCAAGAAAATCATACATCATGACCAAGTAGGCTTCATCCCACAGTCACAAGGATGGTTCAACATCCGTAAATCAATCAATGTAATTCACCACATAAACAGATCTAAAATTAAGAATTACATTGTTATCTAAGTTGATGCCAAAAAGCCTTTGACAAAATACAACATCCATACCTATTATAAGATATGGAGAGAACAGGAATAGATGGAACATTCCTCAAAACAATAAAAGCCATATACAACAGACCAACTGATGATATATTAAATGGAGAGAAATTAAAATCATTCCCCCTAAACTCAGGAAAAAGACAAGGATGCCCACTCTCCCCATTTCTTTTCAACATAGTGCTGGAATCCCTAGCCATAGCAATAAGGCAAGAGGAGGACATCAAAGGGATCCACATCGGCAAGGAAGAAATAAAGTTATCCCTATTTGCAGATGACATGATCTTATATCTGAAGGACCAAAAAAACTCAGTACCCAAACTCCTACACCTAATAAACCAATTTGGCAAAGTAGCAGGATACAAAATCAATCCACAAAAGTCAGCAGCTTTTCTGTACACCAGCAATATACAAACAGAAAAGGAAATTATGGAAACAATTCCATTTACAGTAGCCAAAAAAAGAATAACTTACCTAGGGATCAACTTAATCAAGGACATGACGGACTATTTAATGAAAACTATAAAAATGTAATAAGGGAAATCAAAGAAGACACAAGGAGATGGAAAGACCGCCCATGCTCATGGGTAGGCAGAATCAATATAGTGAAAATTGCCATATTGCCCAAATTGTTATACAAATTCAATGCAATCCCCATCAAGATCCCAGCTACCTTCTTCACTGAAATAGAGAAAGCAAGCCATAAATTCATATGGAACAGCAAAAAAACCTAGAATAGCCAAAGCAATTCTAGGCAAAAAAAAGCAGTGCAGGAGGTATCACAATACCAGACTTCAAGCTCTACTACAAGGCCATCATAAAAAAAACAGCATGATTTTGGTATAAAAGCAGATTGGAAGACCAATGGATTAGAATTGAAGATCCAGAAATAAAACCGCACTCTTACAGCCAGCTGATATTCGACAAAGGACCTAAAGACATACAATGGAATAAACATAGCCTCTTCAACTACTGGTGCTGGGAGAACTGGGCAGCCATATGCAGAAAACTCAAAGTAGACCCAAGCCTATCACCAAGCACCAAGATCAACTCAAAATGGATCAAGGACCTCAACATCAGACCTGAATCCTTGAAACTACTGAAGGACAGATTAGGAAAGACGCTAGAACTTATAGGCACAGGAAGGAACTTCCTTAATATAATCCCAGGGGCACACCAAATAGGGGAAAGACTTGACCAATGGGACTACTACAAATTAAAAAGTTTCTGCACAGCTAAGGACATAGCCACCAAAATAGAAAGACAGCCAATGATATGGGAAAGGATATTTACCAGCAGAGACAAAGGCCTGATATCTGTCATCTAAAGAGAGCTCAAAAAACTAAGCCCCTCCAAGCCCAATGGGCAAAGGAGCTAAAGAGAGACTTCACAAGAGAAGAGATAAAAATGGCAAAGAAACACATGAGGAAATGCTCAACATCCCTGGTAGTAAAGGAAATGCAAATAAAAACAACCCTGAGATACCACCTCACCCCAGTTAGAATGGCCTATACTCTGAACTCAGGAAACAACAAATGCTAGAGGGGGTGCAGGAAAAGAGGAACCCTTCTCCATTGTTGGTGGGAGTGCAAATTAGTATAACCACTTTGGAGAACAGTATGGAGGTTTCTCACAAAGCTCAATATAGACCTACCCTATGATCCAGCCATACCACTCCTAGGCATCTATCCTAAACACCAAACCCCAAGATATCAAAAAGACATTTGTTCCATGTTTATCACGGCACAATTCACAATAGCCAAAATATGGAAACAACCCAGATGCCCCTCCACAGACAAATGGATCCAAAAAATGTTGTACTTATACACAATGGAATACTATATAGGATTAGGAATGGTGAAATATTGTTATTCGCAGGGAAATGGTCAGAACTCGAACAAATAATGTTGAGCAAGACAAGCCTAGAACACAGAAAACAAAGGGGCATGATCTCCCTGATATATGACTGTTAACAAAGGGAGACGGAGAGAAAGTAGAGACCAGGTCTGTGAAACCAAAAACTGCTTGTCAAATAGTATTCCCCACAGGATTGGGGCAGAGACCCAACAGTATGTAACTAAAACCAAACAATTACTCAACATATAAAGGTCAAAAATTGACCTCTCAGGGGAATACAATAGCTCAAAAGCCATGTATGTAAGTTCATATAAGACTACTGTCGACATATGGTCTGATATCGACATTACATTTAAAGCCCTAGGCGAACTTTTTTGGGCATGGCCACGTGGCTACTGTATATGTTCTTGATACATTGTATATTGTATATATGTCTACCTGACCTAGAGAAGGGATAGAAAAACAGGGCGTAAGATATCACAAGAAATGTACACACTGCCCTACTATGTAACTGTACCCTTTTTGTACAACACCTTGTCAAAAAACTTGTGTTCAATTAATAAATAAATTAAATTAAAAATAAATAAATAAAATATATGCAGAACTAAAAAAATTACCTTCATCCAAAACAAAACTGCATAGAACCAATAGCCCCCTCATCAAGTGGGCTAGCGACTTAAAAAGAGACTTCTCTGATGAGGAAATGAGAATGGCCAAGAGACATGAAAAAGTGCTCTACATAACTGGCCATAAAAGAAATGCAAATCAAAACAACATTGAGATTCCATCTCACCCCAGTAAGAATGTCATATATCAAGAAAACTAACAATAACAACTGTTGGAAGGGATGTGGCCAAAAAGGAACCCTACTTCATTGTTGGTGGGAATGTAAACTGGATCAGACACTCTGGCAAACGGTATGGAGGTTCCTCAGAAGGCTAAACATAAGAACTCCCCTATGACCCAGCAGCCCCACTTTTGGGCATCTATCCAAAAGACCACAAACAAGAACACACTAATGCCACCAGCACAACAATGTTTATCGCAGCACAATTTGTCATCGCTGGAATTTGGAACCAACCCAGATGCCCCTCAGTAGACAAATGGATCAGGAAAATGTGGTACATATACACAATGGAATTTTATGCCTCTATCAGAAAGAATGACATTGTCCCATTTGTAAGGAAATGGAAGGACTTGGAAAAAGTTATACTAAGTGAAATGAGCCATATCCAAAGAAACATGGACTCTATGGTCTCCCTTATAGGGAATAATTAATACAGGTTTAGGCAAGTCACAGCAGAGGATCATAGGAGCCCAATAGCTATACCCTTATGAACACATAAGATGATGCTAAGTGAAATGAACTCCATGTTATGAAAATGATTGTTATATCACAGTTGTAACTACTTTCAAGGTTCCATATGTAACTGTAGCCTCTATTATTGATGATATTCCTGTATTGCCTTCCTGTGATTGTATCTACACTATCTCTGTATCTCATCTGAGTATATTGGAAACCGGGTATACTGGTATTAGAACTAGAAAATTGGAAGGGAATACCAAAATTGAGAGACACGGGGTAAAAAAAGACAAACAACTACAAAAGCAATACTTACAAACTGTTTGGTGAAAATGAACTGAACAACTGAACAACTCCTGGGTTGGGGAGAAGGGAAAGGGGGCAGGGGGAGGGGGAAATGAGGGACGAGGTAACAAACAGTACAAGAAATGTATCCAATGCTTAATGTATGAAACTGTAATCTCTCTGTAATTCTTTTTGAAAATAAAAGTATATTAAAAATAGAAAAAAAGACCCTTCTGAACTAAATAGTATCATTTTTTTATCTTACATGGCTAAACTTGGGTTTTTTGCTGATAGTTTTTCTGAAACTTGACTTAAAAAGCTGGGCTAAGTCTCTCCCAGTAAACTACTGCTGGTGTCACTGTACTAAACTGTCTGCTAGTCAGCAAAGTTCAAAGGCATGTGTCCTTCAGGCTTGTTGTAGATTTTTCTTGTTTCTCATGGATTTAAGTACTTTTGCATCATTCTTGTGGGCACTGTGCTAGATAAACGAGTTGATTGCTGTTACTCACGAGTGAATTTCACAGCTCTTCATGCTGAGGCTTGCTGACTTCTTTCATGACATTCCTCATAATGAGAATGATATAGTTCAAAGAATCACAAAGAAAAAAGGAAATAATAGTTTCCACTCAAGGTGAGACAAAGTCATAGTGTTGTAGGGAATATGTTTACAAAGGCATAGCTCTATGAATGATTTTCAACCAGTCTTCAGTGTCAACTATTGGTATACTGAGATTACTAGTATTGTTTTAAAGGTATTTTACAACCTTTTTTCCACAAATGAAAGTATTTCACAATGTTTACTTCTTTAACTTTAAAAATTTAAACACATTTTGTGTCCCACAATGTGAAAAAGAAGGCAGAGAGCAGGCATACCATTTTTCACCAAAGTTAAACCACAAAAAAACACTATCTGGGCATAAACGCAGTGACTTTAAAGCAATCTCTGCAATTTTGAGTATAAAATGGGAGAAGAGGACCATAAACCACATTGTTGTCTAATCATCTCTTCACAAAGAACTCTGCTCTTGTAGAGAAATGGAAAATTAAGAGCAAATTGGCTTTTTCACCAAGTATAAACATATATAATTGTGACTAGGGAAATAGGGATCCAAATTGTGGCTTAATTCAGCTTCTCAAGGATTTTTTTTTTCATTTTCTCTATTTTTCCTTTGTATCATCCTTACATTCAAACTGTTTAAATGGCTGTCAAGGCCCATGCCCACATGCCTCACCATCCAGAAAGATAAGATTTGCTGGTTGCAGCGAGCTTTCTTAGAGAGATCAGGAGCTTCCCAAGTGTGATAGTTCACAACTCTAATCCCAGTACTCAGCCTAGATGAGGCAGGAGAATCATGACTTAGACAAACCTAGGCCACTATGTAATAAGCTCCTGTCTCAGAAAGAAATAAAAATAAGAATCCTTCTTTCCCCAATCACTAAACAAAATCTACTCGGGTTCCTTGAGTTCAGAATCAGGCCAATTCTTCAATACATTTCATTCACATAAAAATCAGGTCTAGGGATGAACTGTATCAGTCACTATGGCAAGAGAGAAGACATTATCCAAGGGGTCAATCAGGAAACACTTCTAGATAGGGTAAAATAACAATCCCTTCCCAGCGATGCTAACATAAGGTTGTAGATACTATACAAGGAAGACTGCTGGGAGGAGAATATGAGAAATCAGAGACATATCTTACCAGTCTCTAACGGATATCTCAATCTGTGGAAGCTTATCATGGGTCTTAGCTTTAGGAGAATTTGCCTTGCCTAGAGATGATGAAAACTTCACTTGTAACAATATGCTTTCAGAACTAAGGAAACAAACATATCTGCAAATTAGAGTGTTCTTAGAATACAATTGCAATTTATTAACTTAAAATATTTTATTTTCTTTAATGTACAACACCTCCAGAAAAAAACTTACAATTCTGAAATTCTCTTTGAAGAAGTTCTTGAGTAACTATTTGGGTGGAAATATAGATATAAAGTAAAAAAATGTTATCAACTCTATGATAAAAGGAGCTGTGGTCCTGGTACTCAAAAAATTACATCTATATATACATATATACACTTTAACCATCTTACAAATGTGGATATCATTTATAAAGAGAGTGGAGAAATATCCTATTCTTTCACCACTGTGATACAAAGTACATTCTTATTTCCATTTAAGGGTATCCTAGGCTGGATGCCAGTGGCTCATGCCTGTAACTGTAATCCTAGCTACTCAGAAGGCTGAGATCTGAGGATTCAGGCCCAAAGCTATCCTGAGCAAGAAAGTCTGTGAGACTCTTGTTTCCAATTAACCACCAGGCATCCAGAAATGGTGCTGTGGCTCAAGTGGTAGAAAGCTACCCCTGAGCTGAAGAGCTCAGAGACAACAACAAGGCCCAGAGTTCAAATCCTGTGACCAACCAAAAAAAAAAAAAGAGAGAGAATATCCTAGTAGCTATTATAAACCAATCTGATATAGATATTTCTTACTTGATACTAGATGCCTGTCTAGGTTGGCCTTTCTCTCTGTCGTTTAACAAAAAGCTACAACACCTTATCTCACACCATACCTAGATCTCAAATTTAATCCTAATCCTACCATTAAAGCTGGTAGTGAACACCTAATAGAGATCTGGTCAAAGATGGTTATGGCCTGGCTAATAGGCATATAGTTACATTAATATTTACACTTATATGATTATTAGAAAAGCAAGCAGTTAGGGAATTGTGACCTATAAAACTTGCAAATGACAAGATAAGATGATAAACTAAAATCCACCTGACAATGAAATGGGGGTAATGGTCTACAAAAGAATGAGAAAGTAAGAAGGACAAAGGATGAAGAAATAAGGACCAAATATGGAATACCAAGACCTTATAGGAAACAGGAAACTCATCAATCAGAAAGCTATCTTGAAGGACTCTGGTTCCCTCTGTTTAACTCAATGTCTGTAACTAAAAAGACAGTGAACAATGGATGTTATAGGCTACCGAGTCGTCCATACAATGTTGTCCATATTTGTATATATGTATATATTCCAAAGGGGTTTCAACTCAACATGTCAGTTTGTGAGTATAATATATCTTGATCAATGGCACCCCCTCACAATGTTTTTTACAGACAAAGTCAAACAAAGTTGAATATGACATGCAATGGCTGTCCCTTGAGACCCCAGTAATGGAGATTTGCTGTTAGGTGTTCATAGATACTTCAGCTATAGGTTATTATTTTCATTCAGTCATTTCAGATATCATTGGTTTCATGACTATTGTGTCTAATTTCATTCTCAGAGGGAATCCTTAATTCCAAGAGCTAAGTATTCCTAGCTGTTACCTCCTTGGTACTAACTACAATTTTCACGATAGGTGTCAAAGTCAAGATTTTAAAATATTGGTTCAGTATCACAACATGATATTAAATGGATATTGAATTCCTTTTGCTCTTTTAAATAATTTCCCACAGAGAGTGCCTGCTCTTGTAAGATTATGTTTTCTCTTTAGATGAAGTACGATAGCACATTTTTAAAACATAGAATTTCCATACATCATGCTCCATCTGACAGCCTTGACAATAAAACTACCGGTGTTGGGGAAGATCAGTGTGTGGAAATGACAAGTCAAACCTTGCTTGCCATCCTAAGTAAAGGCACTTGATAAATTACAAACATTCACATATGTTTATAAATTAAGTGGCTGTATAAAATACAGAAGGGGTTTTTATCTTTTTTCAAGACATTGGCATATCCAGCATTCACAATACTTAGAATAACAGTTGACATGCACAAGAAACTTAATAATTATTCTGAGCTAAATTAACTCTAAAAGTTGGAAAAGAGTAAAGAGCCACCAAATTCTCCAGATAAAGTATTTAGGTAACAAGGAAGTGGGGTTTTTTCCAACCTATCATAAATAAGTCAAAAAATATAGACAAGCAAAATAACAGCCGAGTCCTCCATTAGAGCAACTTCAGTTTATAGTTACTATTTAATGTGAAATCTTTTCAAAACTACACAAATTGAAACATTTTTCCTGTGGCTTCTTGGAAATCAAAGTCAATTTTTTTTTGCTTAAGGAATCTGAAATAACTAGAAAAAAATGGTGAGCACCAAATAATATATAGTTTCTTACTAAGAGAATTGAAATGAGGAATAAAAATAACATACTGCTAGCTGGGCACCAATGGCTTGTACCTGTAATCCTAGCTACTCAGTAGGTTGAGATCTGAGGATTGAAGTTCAAAGCAGCCTGGATAGGAAAGTCTATGAGCCTCTTATCTCCAATTTAATCACAGAAAAAGTTGGAAGTGTCACTATGGTTAAAGAGGCAGAGTGCTAGTCTTGAGCAAAAGGAGCTCAGAGACAGTGCCCAGGCCCAGAGTTCAAGCCTGGCTACATACAAACACAAAAAGATCACTCTGAGTGTGGATACCAACATTAAAGTCTCACAAAAAGTATCTGTTCATTCATACTTCTGACTTATTTAGCTGAAAGGTACAGGTTTAGAAAGTATATTTTGGTTTACATCTTTTAATTATACTCAAATAAGTGGAGGAAAAGAAACAAAGACTTATTCATTATTAGCTTTTCTATTTCATTTTCTTTAAAATTTGAACTACAAAATATTGAACTAGGCACTACATGTTTATAACATGTGACAAGTCTTTTGGGAATGGTACATGTTAATTGAGTGCTTATTAGACTCTCCCATCCTCACAAATACAGAAGACAGGCCTCGACTAGGAGCCCCCGTAACTGGCCTTGGTTTAAGTAATTTAGAAGACAACTTTCTTTCGCTTATAATTTCAGCTTGAATCAAGGCATCTACTACCCCAAGCATCAATGCTCTTCAATATCTAATTTCACAGTTTTCTTAACACGTATCGCATGTTATTTATTATAGTCAGATTCATCCCAACACCTTGTCTATCCTTGCTACCTTTTAAATGGTTTATCTGGCAAACCATCAATCACAAATCATGAAACATATTTTAACTTCAGTAAGATCACTTAGGAAAGAAAACAAAGCTTGTACAACCTAATTGGAAACATTACTCACATCAATAAGTGATAAATGCTTGTTCTAAATAGAAATATTTATTCCCACATCTGTAGGCTGTGTGTAATCTGCACAAGATTAAAATCTCCAGTCACCTTTTAACTTGGGGAAATAAAGATATTGACAAAAACAACCGAAAACTTTTGTGAAAAATAAAAGTCTAGCAACAACCCAATATCAGGTTCAGAATATTGCTGATATTACCAAAGAAGTGTCCATGTGTATTTCATTTATGACATTTCCTGATTAAAACCAAAGCTTGTATCAAGATATTGTGGTATATATACACAATGGAATTCTATGCTTCTATCAGAAAGAATGATATCACACCATTTGTAAGGAAATGGAAAGACTTGGAAAAAAATCATATTAACTGACATGAAGCAGACCTAAAGAAACATAGTCTTCATGGTTTCCCTCACTGGTAATAATTAGTATCTGTCTAGAATAGTCCTAGCAGGAGATCACAATAGTTCAATAGCTATGTACATCTATCATATAAGATGATGCTAAGCAAAACGAACTCCAAGATAAGGAAACAAGTGTTTTTCATTGTTGTTGTTATTTTTAATGCACTATGTGAAATTATTTCTTTTCTTTTCATTTTTCTTTCATATGGTTTATCCCCTGTTGTTACTGTATTTGATTTTTGTACCCTGGGTATTGTATATATGTTTATCGGAATTAGGGAAGGGAAGGGAAACATCAAAATGGTGAGACAAAATCAAAGGACAAACCAATTCAACAGTGATACTCACAAGACAATATGTTTGTTGGAAATTAACTCTACAACTGAGGAAGGGGATTAGAGAGGAGGGAAAGTGGGAGAAAAATGAGGGAGGAAGGAACAAGTTTGACAAGAAATGTACTTAATACCTTCCATATGTAACTTTAACCCTTCTATATAGCACCTTGGCCATAAAATTAAATTTAAAACAAAGCAAAGCTTATAAACAACTTGAACAGAATACTTTAAAAATTTATAAAGATAATTTAGAATATTTCAAAAGCTTAGATGAATTGTCTTAAGTTTATCCTGAATGTAATGTGCTGAAAGATTTTCTTGTTCTCTTATTTAATATTTGTATTATCCAAAAAACTATGAATAACAACAGTTGATTCAGAATATATTGATGTTACATATGCTGCTTTCTTATGTCTTCTGGAAGATGTTTCAAACATATTCAATTAACATATGCATTAAGCATATCCAAGTATACGTTAGTTTGTCAAATCTTAATTTAAAGACACAAATGTATTCTCTTGTTCCATGAAGCCAATTGCACTACCACAAGCCATTAACCTGGAGATGATCTTTCACTTTACAGGTAATTTATATAGCAGCATCACTGTCTCAGGGATGGTTCACACAAATAATTTAACTTAGGTAAACACCATTTTCCAGTAATGATAGGCCAAAATAAACTTTACTACCATTTATGAACAGTGACATCCCTCTCTCAGTACACATCTGCCAATCTATCTTTATTGTTTGCATGTGAATTAACTATGGTCTGAAAATCATTAGAGCCATCTGCTTTGATGGTAAAGAAGGACTTCTATGATGGTTTTATTATATGTTTAGAGACTAAGAAACTACTCAAAATATATTTATATCATTTACCCTGTTTGACATACTACCTAAGAAGTGAATAGTATTATCTGTACTCATTCAGGCTTTCTATAAATGCATTTACTTAGAAGCCAACATTGTATGAGTAATTTTCTGCTTTTAAAGGATATTAAACACGAGAAGTACCCATTTTTTCCTTTGTTAAAATTGGTTCATAGTAAATAAGATTTCCAATATATTTCTGCCTTTTAAGTAAGAACTGAAGAAGGAAAAAAATTAATTTAGCAAATGAGCTCCTTTTAGAGGGGAGTACTTGTGGACCATGCCTATAATCCTAACTCCTCAGAAAGCTGAGATTTAAGGATTGTGGCTTGAAGCCAGCCTGGGAAGGAAAGCCTTTGAAACTCATCTATCTTCACTTTCTTCTGAGTGTTTGATTCATCCATTGGCTTATAATATGATGGTGAGTATCTCTTTAGTAGATCTAAATGAAAAGGGAGATTGACACATAAATGCACACAAACACACACGTGCAAACACAAAAATACATGCACACACATAACATACACTTATTGCTGTGTCTCAGATATGTGCACTCCTCAAAACAAAGGACAAAGAATATGAAGAAGTGTAAGGGGGAAAAAAGAGAGAGATTTTATGTGATGTTCACCTCATAAGGAAATTTTCCAATAATCACAGAGCTTAAATACTATTTTATACACAAAATTAAAACACATGCTTTATCATAAAAATCTTTTTTTCTTCTTTTCTAGAATGGAGTTCCTAAAGACATCACTACTAGGGAGGATTTGCCACTTACGTGCATATATAAATTCAGAGGATATGTGGCAACTAAGTATAAGCTGGATGAAGATGTGCATGGTAAATGGCTACACATTAAACTCAATTGTATCCAAAGTTCAATGAAAAATAAAGGGAAAATTTTACTTTCACAATAAGCATAGTCCTTTCAAATTTATGCATGTGTCTTTTCCTATCTGAATTTACAGTTTAGGAAAGGACAAATGAATTAAGAGTCTGAATCTGTGGAGTGAACAATATACTAAATGTAGCTTCCCTATAACCCCATACAAGATTATCTTTATCAGTAGGATACTAAAGAGTTTGGCAGGTAGATTTTGCAAAAGTTTATTCAGTCTCAAATGGGAACAACAAAACTTCACATACGTTTACTTGAGGCAATGAACTTAGATCCTTAAAACCTTATTGTGAAGCTGTGTGCCAGTGGCTCATGCTCGTAATCCTAGCTACTCAGGAGGCTGAGATCTGAGGATCGTAATTCAAAGCCAGCCCAGGTGGGAAAGTCCATGAGACTCTTATCTCCAAGTAAGCACCAGAAAACTGGAAGGGGAGCTGTGGTTCAAGTGGTAGAGCATTACCCTTGAGCTGAAGAGCTCGGGACAGCACCCAGGTCCAGAGTTCAAGCCCCACAACCCACCAAAAAAAAAACACAAAAAACTTATGTCTGTTTGTTCAAAATGAAACCTACAATTCAGTTGCTAACTTTTTTCTTGCATTCATTAGAAAAATAGCATGATATACCAGGAAATATTTAAGTTATTGAAGCCCAAACTGGTCACAGAACTAGCCTTTCCCTCTGATTCAGAAAGGAATCTTATGTGAGAGAGGAAGAGAGAGCTCAAGATACAAGCTCTAACAACTATTTTTGTGTACTCTATTTAAAGTCATACATCATCACTTTATAAAGGTCACTAGAAACAAGTTCTTTATTTGAAGGTGTTTAAGCAAAGCTGCAAGCACCTAGAGATGGGAATCACCAAGAATCATCCCTGAAACCATCCACCACAGCTCCTTCAACCAACACCTTCCCCCTTCTTCAGTCCATATTGCTCTTCCTAAATCTCAACAATGACTTTTCAATTTAAACCTACTGTCAATTAATTTATCTATAGATAAATAATTCTTTCTTCCTTCACATAGATCCTACAGAAACTTCTCCCTACCCTACAAGGTATTAGATAGCAGCAATTAAGATAAGGAATGCCTGGCAATCACTGTGTTCCTATGGTAATATCATAGTCACTTTAGGGAAATCTTTCTCACATTTTATTGTCTTTTACTCTCACTGTAAATCCTCTGTCCTCTGGATCTTTAGTGTTCTGCACTATCAATCACCCCTATAAGTTATAAACAACTACAATCAAAACTTAAGCCTCTACTCTTTTCTTTATTCACACATTTATTTTCTTTGTCATCAAATATTCCTCATAACTTTCAACTTCTGTAGCTAACAAATCTAGTCCCTGAAGCTAAGTTTCTCCAGGCATAATTTCTGGATCCAGGTTCTAGTGTCCCCAGGGTTTCTGGCACTCTGGTTTTTCCCTCGCCCTTCCTGGTTCCTCTTGTTAAGATCAGCAAAGATCTACCCACTGTGCAAAAGGAAGGTTCTCCAAATGCAGTACCTATGCCAGCAGCATCAAGATCCCTTGGGATTCTGTTAGAAACCTACAATTTGAAAACCTAGTAGAGATCTACTGAAAATATGGGGCTGAGGTACAATAGTCTGTTACAACAAACTTCAAGGAGAATGGCGATACCTGAAAGTTGAGAAACGCTCTCTTAAGTCATCTTAAAAGAATCACTGTCCTGAATCAGTGGGTTTTCTTCGTTTCACTCCTTATCTGACTTTGTTGCCTTGGCCTTCCTGACTCCTTGAAAGACATGTGCCCAAAACATTATCTATGTCTACTTTTTTGTAATTCATGCTTTATCTTATTCTACCAGTCTCAAAAGATTAGAGTTATGTTCACTTCCCTTTCTTTATCTATATGTGATTTCTGTGAGGATTTTACCCACTCCACAAATTTACACATGAACCTGCTAATAAATATGAACATTTATCACTAGCCTCATTGAATTCCTTGGTAGAAGTTCATATTTCAGCATCCAAATTAACATTATCAAGTTATGTTCTCCATTAGTTCCACATCAACATTTTCAAATCAGGAATCATTTTCTGTCACGTAGCTTCAAGTGTCTTTCTACTTTTATCCTTAAAAAAAAATAGTAAAAATAAAGTGAGTGCTGGTGGCTTAGGCCTGTAATCATCTATGCTCAGGAGGCTGAGATCTGAGCAATGCAGTTCAAAGCCATGAGCCTTTTATCTCCAATTAAGCCAGTAGAAAACCTCAAATGGTACTATGGCTCAAAGGGCAGAGCACTAACCTTGATAGCTTCGGGACAATGCCCAGGCTCCGAGTTCAAGGCCCATGACCAACATAAACAAACAAACAAGCAAATAAAAAAATAGTTCATGTATATGGTCATTAAATTTTGAAAACTGACATTCTATATACTGTTAATCAGGGATTTCTCCAAATTTATCTTCCTATTTTTCACCAAAGACCTGCTCTGGATCTCAATTTTTATTCCTCTGTGATAACTGTTTTATTCTCAAAATACATTTATTATTAATGTATGCTAATAAAAATATTTATTATTCTCAGGCATCTTCAGAAGAGGAAACAACATTAAATAGGATTCAACACCTTACCCAAAAGATTCACAGCAATTCTCATCTAAGCCAAGTTTTAAATTTAAATAAGTAGTTCTTCACTGTATTGCTACAGAATGCTTTCATACATCCTAAAATTATTATGGACCCCAAATCCATTGCCCTATATATGTTATAATTCTATAACATTTTATGTTTCACATATGGAAGTTCTAAAATTACTTTAATTGTTTAATTTTCTCATTTAAAAGGATATCTCATAATCTGTCAATAATTTATTTTTTATAAAATATAAACTACATTTTCTAAAACAGAAATCTTCAATGAGTAAAGTGCTATTATTCCTAAACAAATGCTGGTGGCTCACATCTGCAATTAGCTACTCTGTAAACTGAGATCTGAAGAATGAGGTTCAACATCAGCCTGGGCAGAAATGTTTTAGGGACTCATCTCCCATGAATCATCAAAAAGCAACCTTGAAGTAGAGCTCTGATTCAGATGGTGAGCTCTAGCCCTGAGTGGAAAAACTAACCCAGGCCCTGAGTTCAAGCCCTAGTATTGCCAAAAAAAAAAAAAATGTGGTGTTAACTCAAATATATATTATATTCTAATGTGTGGCTTAATAAAATAGAATTAGATCCTTATTCTATGTTTGCATTTAATCTAATATCACATTTTTATTAGATGAATTACATTTAAAAAAACACTGCCTTATTCTGAAAAAATGATAGTATCATGTTTCCAAAAAAAATGTGAATATTCTTTATTGATGTCACAACAAAACATGAGTAATAGTTTCATTTCCTACTTGTTTCTGGTATCTTTAAGTAGTTGTACAATTTTGTAGTTTTCAATTCAACAAATCCCTTTATAAGTATAATACATCTTGATCAATGTTATCCTTCCATTATAATTAAAAACTATTTTTTTCTTCTTTATTGTCAAAGTGAAATACAGACTGGTTACAGTTTCATATGGAAGTCAGTGAGTACATTTTTTGTTCAACTTGTTACCTCCTTCCTCATTTTTTCCCTGCCTACTCCCTCCCCATTTTTCTCTACCCCCCATGAGTTGTACAGTTGGTTTACACCAAATGGTTTCCTAAGTATTGCTTTTGGAATGATTTGTCTTTTTACCCCTTGTCTCTTAATTTTGGTATTCCCAGATACAGTGATAGCAGGAAAAAAAAACCATGGGAAGGGAAGGATTCAAAAGGGTACTGATTCACATGGCATTTTGAAAATAACTACAACAATGATATACCACGTGTTTCTACAACTTATAGGCCATTTCACTTAGCATCATTTTATGTGTTCATACAGGCATAGCTGTTGGGCTATTGTGATCTTCTGGTATGACCATCCTAAACATGTAATAATTATTCTCTATGGTGGAAACCATAGAGTCTATGTTTGTTTGGGTCTGACTCACTTCACATAGTATTCTTATTTCAAGGTCTTTGCATTTCTTAATGAATGGGGCAATATCATTCTTTCTGATAGAGGCATAGAATTCCATTGTGTATAAAATTAGTTCCAATGTGTTATCTGAAATAACTATGAAGGAAGGATGGCAAAACACATAGAAATTAGTACAGGTTGCTATTACCACTGCTTTCATTTGTGCTAAGGCAACAGAAATGTTGTTCAACATTGATTTTTGTACCATGAATGAAAATTTCAACACAAAGTAGACTACTTCCAAATACTATGGTAGAACTCATTAGAAGGAACTTGAGGACCACAACTATTACCTTAGGAATTTCAAATGACTTTTTCAAGCAATGCTAAGTGGAGAGAGGATACTTGTAATCCCAACTATACAGGAGGCAGAGGTGGGAGGATCGCAGTTTGAGGCCAGTCCAGCCACTCTTCAAAATAGTAGTGAGACTTCTGGGAAGACAGCGGAGGAGCAGCCAAGCCCTAGCTGAGCTCCCTCCGACATCGCAGTTTTCTCACCCCATAGAAACTTTTTTTTTTTTTTTGGCCAGTCCTGGGCCTTGGACTCAGGGCCTGAGCACTGTCCCTGGCTTCTTCCCGCTCAAGGCTAGCACTCTGCCACTTGAGCAACAGCGCCGCTTCTGGCCGTTTTCTGTATATGTGGTGCTGGGGAATCGAAACTAGGGCCTCGTGTATCCGAGGCAGGCACTCTTGCCACTAGGCTATATCCCCAGCCCCCATAGACACTTTTACTCCTAGAAAGACAGCCAGAGTAAGTTCTAACAGTACAGGGATTCTGGCCAGGAAGGAAAAATCCACTTTGCTCGTCTGAAAAACACAGATTTGAGCTCCGGGCGGCGTCCCGCCACCGCACCAGTGCTGGCGCTGGCACAGCGCCCGGCACAGCAACCTGCACTCCGCGCAGTTAAAGCACACAGTGGAGACCAGGGAGAAATCCTCCAGATGGCGGCTGAGCACGGACGACCTGAAATCGCAGAGAAAGCAGGACGCCCAAGGCCTACCTGCAAGCTGTGCGAACCACAGAGACCCAGGATTGTACCAACAGGGGAGAAGGGTCAGAACAGATCCACCCCTTGCAAACTGAAATCAAGTCAAACCAGCCAATCAGGAAAATAGACTGCAGACCATTGCAAGGAAACCAGAGACTGGGGAAAGACTCTCCAAACAAAGAGGACTCCATTTTTTTTTTCTTTTCAAACATTTTTTAAACTTTAAAAAAAAAATTTTTCTTTTTAATTTTTTCACTTCTGAAACGTCATTGGTTTTTTGTTTGTTTGTTTGTTTTCCATTTTTACCGGTGTGTTTTATCAAGTTTTTTGTTTGTTTGTTTGTTTGGATTGTTCCTTTTCTGTTTTTTTTTCTTTTTATTTTTTTTTCATTTTTAAATAATTTTTCTTTGTTTTGTGCATCTGTCTTCCAGTATTTTTACTTTATTTCTCTCTTTGAGTTCTCTTTCTTTAAAAATTACTTTCCTATGAATAACACCTCCACTCTTTTCTGCTAACTCTCCATTGTCTATCATTTTAACCTTGTTTTTTCTACTGATTCTACTCTTCTCCACATTTCCACATCACTGAAACTAAACCAAAATCACCACCCCCCACCCAATACATTTTACTCTATTCTCTTTAATACCTCCAACTTACCCTCCTGACTTACTGCCTGGACCTCCAGGTTCCATTGACTCCTGGTTATTGGATAGAGGGTATCCCAGCTTAATCCGAGTGAATCAAAGGGGCTCATAGAGAAAGCCAGTCCTAAAATAACTTAATATAAAAACAAGAATTGCATATAGGGTTGTAAGAGTAAATAAGTAACTACTGAATACAGGGCCCAGGATCGGTTGTTATATTGAATTGTATTCTTTAGGAACACCAAATCTAATCTTAGACAGGTATAAAAGGTATCTGTATATAATTGTGAACTTGTAAGATTTACACAACAGTGCTTGGTAAGGGCTGCTTTGGGTCTTAAACGGTGCTCAAAGGTGCTAGTAGACTGGCATTCCCAATCCAAATGGGCAGAAGGAACACAAGAAAGATGGAAAACATTGAAGTCTTATCCCCTACTAAAACAGGCAGGAAGCAGAGCAGTCAATCAAAGACATAAAAGAGAACCCCCAAAATGCTCTACAAAGTCTACTGATAAACA
Organism: Perognathus longimembris pacificus; assembly: GCF_023159225.1. NCBI lineage: Eukaryota > Metazoa > Chordata > Mammalia > Rodentia > Heteromyidae > Perognathus > Perognathus longimembris. The sequence goes on along the minus strand of NC_063162.1, from coordinate 96,114,543 downwards.
TGATAAATGAAAAGTTTGAATCTCTTCAGTCAATAATTATAGAGCGTGAGGAGGCAAAGCAAAAATTAATGGAGAATCTCATGGCATCCACAAATAGAAAGATAAATGAACTTCAAGAGTCAAATGAAAAGATAGCTACCCAGCTTAAAGATTTGAGAGACAACAATCAAAACCAAAGTAATGAAGTTAATGAAGTAAAGAAGTCCATACAAGACCTAAGAAATGGCATGGAAATCATCAGGAAAGACCAGTCAGAAGGAAAAGAGATTCGAAATCAAGTAGCTAGCCTACAGTCCTGACTAACTGAAGCAGAGGATCGAATCGCAGGAGCTGAAGATTCCTTAGATTCTATGGAGAAAGATCAAAAATCAATACAAATCCAGTCCAATCAACAAAACAGATCACTACAGGAGATTCAAGACACAATCAGGAAGCCCAATTTAAGGATAATAAGTATTGAGGAAAACTTGGAGAAAGAGGTTAATGGGATAGGCAATCTATTTAACAGAATATTAGCTGAGAACTTCCCAAATATCCAGAAGGAAAGGCCTATACAGATACAAGAAGCATTTAGAACCCCAAACCGACCAGACCAGAATAGGATATCCCACCAACACATTGTGATCAAAACAGGATCCGTAGAGTACAAGGAAAGAATCCTTAAAGCTAGCTGTAAGGGAGAAGAAAACAATCACATATAATGGAAAAGCAATCAGAATTACCCTAGACATCTCAGCAGAGACCATGAAAGCAAGGAGAGCCTGGAATGAGGTATACCAAACACTAAATAAAAATAATTACCAACCAAGAATACTGTACCCAACCAAACTCTCATTCATAGCCGAAGGTCAAATAAAAGTCTTCCACAGTAAGGAAAAACTGAAACAATATATCTCCACTAAACCAGCTTTACAGAAAATCCTCAAAGATGTACTATACAGGGAAAATAATCAAGATCCCAATACAGACAGAGAAATGAACCCTAAATAGTAAACATCAGATCAAGAAATGGGAAGACACAGCTTTAAACAGGATAGTGATAATGAAAGGAACAAATGATCATCTCTCAATCCTAACTCTCAACATTAATGAACTTAATTCTCCAATCAAACGACATAGGCTGGATCAAAAATCAAGATCCATCTTTCTGCTGCCTCCAAGAGACACATCTATCCAGCAAAAGTAAACATCTTCTAAAAGTGAAAGGCTGGAATCAAATCTATCAAGCAAATGGCCCCCATAAGCAGGCTGGAGTTGCAATCCTAGTTTCAGACAAAATTGACTTCAAATTAAAAAAAGGTAAGAAGAGACAAAGAAGGCTACTACATACTAGTAAAGGGATCTCTCCTACAGGAAGATATAACCATTCTAAATATCTACACACCAAATGCAGGAGTACCCAACTTCATCAAACAAACTCTACTGACTCTAAAAACACTCATAGACCCAAACACATTGATAGTTGGGGGCTTTAACACTCCACTATCACCTCTGGACAGATCAACTCGCCAAAAACTGAACAAAGAAACCACAGATCTTAATAATTGCATAGACCAACTGGACTTAACCGACATCTACAGAATATTCCACCCAGCAACAACAGAATACACATTCTTCTCTGCAGCACATGGAACATTCTCCAAAATAGATCACATCTTAGGGCACAAAGAAAATCTGTACAAATTCAGAAGTATCAAAACCATTCCCTGCATTCTCTCAGACCACAATGGAATAAAATTAGAGCTCAACTCATTCAGCCACCACAGAAAATCCCACAATTCATGGAGACTAAAGAACACACTGCTGAGCCATCAGTGGGTCATTGAAGAAATTAAAACGGAAATTCAAATGTTTATGGACTTCAACCAAGTTGAGGACACAAAGTACCAGCTCCTTTGGGACACAGCAAAGGCAGTACTCAGAGGAAAATTTATATCTGTGAGTACATACATCAACAAACTGGAGAAACAGCAACTCAGTAATTTAAGGAAGTACCTTAATTTTCTGGAGAGAGAACAGCAAGCCAAACCCCAAGTCAATAGACAGAAGCAAATAATTAAAATCAAATCAGAATTAAATCAATTAGAGACGAAAAAAACCATCGAAAGAATCAACAAAACAAAGAGTTGGTTCTTTGAAAAAATCAACAAGATAGACAGACCCCTGGCAAACCTGACCAAAAAACGAAGGCAGCACACTCAAATAAACAAGATAAGAGATGAAACAGATAACATCAGCACAGAAATAACCGAAATTCAGAAAATAATAAGGGACTATTTTGCAAACCTTTATGCCAACAAATTCAAGAACTTGGAAGAAATGGATGATTTCCTAGAAAAAATTCATATCCCCAAACTCAACCATGAAGATTTAAACCTTCTAAACAGACCCATATCCAGTATTGAAATAGGAAAGGCAATAAATGATCTCCCATCCAAGAAAAGCCCAGGTCCAGACAGATTCACTGCAGAATTCTACAAGGCCTTCAAAACAGAACTCACACCAATATTTCTCAACCCCTTCAATGAAATTGAAAGAGAATGTTCACTACCAGACTCATTCTATGAAGCCAGTATAACCCTCATCCCAAAACCAGGCAGAGACTCAACACGGAAAGAGGACTACAGACCGATCTCCCTGATGAACATAGACGCAAAAATTTTCAACAAAATTCTGGCCAATCGACTTCAACAGGTCATCAAAAAAAATCATAAACCACGATCAAACTGGATTCATCCCAGGGATGCAAAGTTGGTTTAATATACGCAAGTCAATTAATGTAATCCACCACATCAACCGGAGCAAGGTAAAGAACCACATGGTTTTATCTCTGGATGCGGAAAAAGCGTTCAATAAAATCCAGCACCCATTTATGCTTAAAGCCCTGGAAAACCTGGGATTCCACGGAACATTCCTGAATATAATCAAGGCAGTTTATGATAAACCAACAGCTAGTATAACTCTAAATGGTGAAAAACTAAAGCCATTCCCTTTAAAATCAGGAACAAGGCAGGGATGTCCACTCTCTCCCCTGCTCTTCAACATAGTACTAGAATTCCTAGCCAGAGCAATTAGGCAAGAAGAAAATATCAAGGGGATCCAAATAGGAAAAGATGAAGTTAAACTTTCTCTCTTCGCAGATGACATGATCCTATACCTAAAGAATCCCATAGACTCTACCCCCAAGCTACTAGAGCTAATCCAAAACTTTGGCAAAGTTGCAGGATATAAAATAAGCCTTCAAAAATCAACGGCCTTTCTCTATGCTAACGACCTGAAGACCGAACCTTAACCAAAGAAGTGAAAGACCTCTTTGATGAGAACTTTAAAAGCTTGAAAAACGAAATTAAGTCAGAACTAAGGAAATGGAAAAACCCCCCATGCTTCTGGATTGGGAGGATTAATATAATCAAAATGGCAATACTGCCAAAGGCTACCTACAAATTCAATGCAATACCCATTAATATCCCGACACCATTTTTTAATGAAATAGAGGAAGCAATCCAGAAATTCATATGGAACAATAAATGACCTAGAATGGCAAAAACACTCCTAAGCAGAAAGAACAGTGCTGGAGGAATTACAATACCCAACTTCAAGCTGTATTATAAAGCTATAGTAATAAAAACAGCTTGGTATTGGCACCGGAACAGGCCTTAAGACCAATGGAACAGAATTGAAGACCCAGAAATGAACCCACAGAACTACGCCTACTTAATCTTTGATAAAGGAGCTAAAAAATAGCCTGGAAGAAAGATAGCATCTTTAAGAAATGGTGCTGGCAAAACTGGTTCAACACATGCAACAAACTAAAACTAGATCCTTATATATCACCCTGCACCAAAATCAATTTAAAATGGATTAAAGACCTTGAAATCAAAACAGACACCCTGAAAACACTAAAGGAAGGAGTAGGAGAAACACTTGGGCTCCTTGGCACAGGACAGAACTTCCTTAACAAAGACCCAGAAATGCTACAAATCAAAGAAAGGTTGGACAAATGGGACTGCATCAAACTGCAGAGCTTCTGCACGGCAAAGGACATAGCTCGCAAGATAAACAGAAAGCCCACAGACTGGGAGAAGATCTTTACCGGACATTCAACAGACAAAGGCCTCATATCTAAAATATATGCAGAACTAAAAAAATTACCTTCTTCCAAAACAAAACCATATAGAACCAATAGCCCCCTCATCAAGTGGGCTAAAGACTTACAAAGAGACTTCTCTGATGAGGAAATGAGAATGGCCAAGAGACATATGAAAAAATGCTCTACATCACTTGCCATAAAAGAAATGCAAACCAAAACAACATTGAGATTCCATCTCACCCCAGTAAGAATGTCATATAGCAAGAAAACTAACAATAACAATTGTTGGAGGGGATGTGGCCAAAAGGGAACCCTACTTCATTGTTGGTGGGAATGTAAACTGGTTCAGCCACTCTGGCAAGTAGTATGGAGATTCCTCAGAAGGGTAAATATAGAACTCCCCTATGACCCAGCAGCCCCACTTTTGGGTATCTATCCACTTTTGGGTATCTATCCAAAAGACCACAAACAAAATCACAGTAATGCCACCAGCACAACAATGTTCATCGCAGCACAATTTGTAATAGCGAGAATCTGGAACCAACCCAGATGCCCCTCAGTAGACGAATGGATCAGGAAAATGTGGTACATATACACAATGGAATTTTATGCCTCTATCAGAAAGAATGACATTGTCCCATTTGTAAGGAAATGGAAGGACTTGGAAAAAGTTATACTAAGTGAAGTGAGCCAGGCCCAAAGAAACATGGACTCTATGGTCTCCCTTATTGGGAATAATTAGTACAGGTTTAGACAAGTCATAGCAGAGCATCACAAGGCCCAGTAGCTATACCCTTATGAACACATAAGATGATGCTAAGTGAAATGAACTCCATGTTATGGAAACAATTGTTATATCACAGTTGTAACTAGTTTCAATGTCCCATGTGTATATGTAGCTTCTATTATTGATGATGTTCTTGTATCATCTTCCTGTGGTTGTACCTACACTATCTCTGTAATCTTATCTGAGTATATTGGAAACCGTGTATACTGGTATTGGATGTAGGAAATTGAAAGGGAATACTAAATTTGAGAGACACAGGGTAAAAAAAGACAAACAACTACAAAAGTAATACTTGCAAAACTGTTTGGTGGAAGTGAACTGAACACCTCCGGTGGGCAGGGAGGGAAGGGGGGAGGTGGGAGGGGGGTATGAAGGACAAGGGAACAAACAGTACAAGAAATGTATCCAATGCCTAACGTATGAAACTGTAACCTCTCTGTACATCAGTTTGATAATAAAAGTTTGGAAAAAGAAATAGTAGTGAGACTACTTTAAAAAGCTAAGATGAATATAATCATTCTTGCCTATAATTCCAGCACGCTTGGAGGCATAGGTATGAAGAGTATAGTCTCAGGCCAACCCCAGTGAGAAGAAGATCCTTATACACTGATGAAAGCTAAATTACAAGGAGCTGGATACATGACATAAGGAGTAGAGTGTATGGTAAGAACACAGCCCTGAACTCTGCTACAAGTATTACTTTAAAAATAATAACCAAAAACCTGCTAGGATGGGGTGATTAAAACTAGACATTTAAAAAAAATTCATAAAGGGCTTCAGTCACTTCATCATACTTCATTTGAGATAAGACAGATGTTCTAGTTGAAGAACCCACAAACCATTGCTCGGAAGCACATGCTTCTCATTTTACACTGATTGCCCTGTCCTCCCACTATTTGGAAAATAGACTTTGGTAAGTAGATTGTTGAGTTATTTGGGTCATAGAGTTATTGAATATGACATAGTGCTTGTGTAATCTAGGCAAAAAAGTTTAGCACTGGTTATTATTCCAGATAAAGAAACTGCAGTTGAATAAACTTATAAAATAGGATTTGAATTAAGGATTGTCTGATAACATTTATTCTTTTATGCGATACCCATAATTGGATTCTTTCTCATTCTCTCAGCTTGCTCTAGGCTCATTTTACCCCCATGCAGCCATACTCCAGCACCCTGAGTACTAAACTACTTGTGTCTTGTCACTCACATATTATCCAACCATATATCTCTCATCTCCATGACCTATGCATCCTCTCTTCTTGGTCTCTCCATCTCCAACTTGAACCACAGGACAGAAGTGCTATACATTTTTACAATGTTTTTGTCCTCTTCAATGTCAATATAGCTGTTTTCCCTTTCTCATGAAGAAGACAGATTTTTACAGAGAAATGAGTAAAATAGCTATTGTTTGGGTAACTTTCAGATATTCTAGAATGAAACACAGGCTTAGTTTGGAAAACATAAATGTATATTAAAGTATAGCTGGCTTTCAAAACAATTAAGATTGTTCTTATATAGGGTTGGAAATTTTCTCTTACCCAGGGATTAAATAACAACTGGCTGAAAGAACAATATCTAAAGCTATCAAAGAGTAAGCTTTATTACTACATATAAATTAAGATGCACTAATTGGAAAAGGAAAGGTGAGTGAAGGGACCTCAATGGAAAGATGAAGCTGCTCTAGAACTGACAAGAGCCACCCTATAAAGGATTAAGAAAATATATTATAATGTGAAAATAGAAAAGTAGATCTGATTGTTTCACTCAAGCAAGCAAGTGCCCAAAGTTTTCCAATGCAATATGCTCTTTCTCCATCTACTTAAGTAGACTTTGTTCTATCCAGAGGTCTCCTTTACTTCCCTATCAGCTGGAAAGTCCTTGTATCCTCAATGTAACTCTTCTGTCAGCCTCCCAAATTCCATATTTCCCTTTTTGCCTCCATGTATGTCTCATAGCAATTGTAACTGGTTATGAATTTGTTTTTCCCATTTGGTGATTATAACTTCATGAACATATAAACTGTGCTTTATCTCCCTGGTGACCAAAACAAAGCCAGCAGTCACCAATCAGACAACTAGTATTATGAGTTCCTTTTTTTTTTTTCAAATTTTTATTATCAAACTGATGTACAGAGAGGTTACAGTTTCATACGTTAGGCATTAGATACATTTCTTGTACTGTTTGTTACCTTGTCCCTCATACCCCCCTCCCCACTCCCCCTTACCCTTTCCCCCCCTGAGGTTGTCAGTTCACTTACACCAAACAGTTTTGCAAGTATTGCTTTTGTAGTTGTTTGTCTTTTTTTACCCTGTGTCTCTCAATTTTGGTATTCCCTTTCAATTTCCTAGTTCCAATACATTTTGTATTTATGAAAAAATGGATCAATTTCTTTTTCTCCAGCTTGGTACAGAAAAGGAAATTTGCAGCTGGATGTGGTTTGTGTGTATATGTATGTGTATATGTGTCTGTTTGTGTGTGTGTGTGTGTGTGTGTGTGTGTGTGTGAAATATGGATTGCTTTTCCCCTTGAGTTATAAAAGTATTTGCAGGCATAGAGTTGACAAGAACACCTCCTACAAGGTGAGTATTTTAGCTTTCCTTCACTTCTGTGAAATTTTTACTGTTTGGCAAAGATGATAAAATCCTTAACCCAGGACAAAGTTCTTGGAACACCACATAGTGCAGGAAAAAGGACAGAATAGTTCATATTTTTCTAAGTATAGTCAGTGTGTACAAGAATTTTCAGAAAGGTGAAATTTTTCCTGCCTTTTGTTAGTTTAACAGCCAATGAAAAATCATGATGTTTAACTCACAGCTTGACTTTGGTTTTGATTTTTGATAACATAAAGTCACAGACACTACAGCATAAATTTATTTCTTTATACATACCCAGGTATTAGTAATCTAACCAAATGAAATCACTCTTTTCTAAAGAATGGGGCTTGTGGGATATTTTCTAGGTAGTTGCTCTAACATTTGAGCCATGGCTCCAGTAACTTAAATGTTATTTATATTTGAGGTAGAGTCTTACATTTGCCTATGCTTGTCTATAGTGTTACTCATCTCTTTATGCTTCCTGACACACCTGGGATGACAGGCACATGACAATATGTAGGTTTTTGATGATGAGATAAAGTAATTCTCCTGCCCTCAGTCTCACAAATATTTAAGCCACCACATTTGGCTCTGGGACTTGTGTTTTTAAGATTACTTTTAGTATTAGATAATTACCTCTTTTTCATTAACAGAATAAGCTCTTTTTTAAAATCATTTTTAATCTCTTAAGCCTTATATTTCTTTTAGGACATGCTGTCTCTCTTTCTCTCTTTCTGATTTCTCCATAGTACTAGGGTTTGAACTCTGGGCCTTATGCTCCTTAGGCAGATGCTCTACCACTTGATTTGTGCCCCCAGCCTCAGTAAGATTTTGAATGACAGACTCTTTCTTTTCTTTATGATTCCCTTCAAAGACAAGCACAGGACCAAACGAGTCCCTACTTGATCCTTGAATTGAACTGAACCAATGTTAACATTGCCCTCCAGTGTGTTTATTTTCCACATGTGCTAATATAGGTTACGTACTAGGTGCTCCACTCTCTCTCAAATATGTAGTATTTTCAGCTGCAAGCCCATACTTCTTTTTCATTCTGGAAAGTTATAAAAATAATCAGTCTGCCATCACTTTCTAATTTACAAAATGGCTTGGTCTTTTGCTTTCTAATTCCTCTCATTTCTCCTTTATAGGCTTGCCAATAGCCCTAGCCTTCACTGACCTTATATATTTAATCAGAATAACCAGTGCTGAGAATTTTTTGCAGGGAGTTAAATTTGATTTGTTTAGAAAGGTTTATTTATAACACATGGCATTTAAAGCAACTGGATTCTTTTTGTGTTGGAATGAGTTTGCAGAAATTAGATTTGAAATTTTGGGAAAAATGTACCGGAATTTTGTAGGAAACTTACTGGGCAAAAAAAAATGAACCATACATTCATACATATCCTCATCTAAGTCAAATCACAAAGATGATTTTTGCTAAAGTTGGAGTCACCAACTGTGACTGAGTTTCTTCCATCCCGGCACAGAACTTGATGGTTCCCTTGAAGGGACACTGGCTTTCCTCTTCGTTGTGTTGTGATATGGTTCCCAGAATTTAACCAACATGAGCAGAAGACACTCGCTCATAGCTCCAGGGTAAGAGATAGAAAAGATAAAAGGCCTAAATAATTCTGTCCTCACTTTCTCAGGTCCAGGTAGTGAAGGATCAAGCCTCAGACCTGGCCTTGTCCCAGTGATTAGTTAAAAGGCTGAGCTGAAATTTAATTTTTTCAGTCAGTACAGAATAGTACTTTTCTTAAGTGGATACAGATAAAAGCTCTATTTTTCTAAATGCTACAGTTATAGGCAGCATCCTGACTGTACCACTGAGATTCTCTGACAATGACAAGCAAATGAAAAACTTGAGACACACAGGGCCCAAACTCTATCATCAAACATGGCCTAAATTCTAGTACCTGTGAACCAAATACTGCCCTGTGTATTTAAGCTAATGTGAGGAATATTTTGTGCTATTTGGTTACATTACCCGAAAATAGCCTGATATATAGTTGGGATGCAAAACAGTCCACAATAATAATAATGATATCTTTATCAGTTCTCCTACTGGAACCAATACAGTATGGCTCCCATGTTGACACTTTTCTGTTGAAGTTAGATTGTCCTTCAGTTTCTAACCATTGTTACCAGACTGTGCTGGGAATATCACTGCTTCTATTGCATGTTACAAAGTTGATGGTCATAAACATTTCAAACCAGTTGAGCACATCACTGCTGCTCCCCTTCTCTCTTGGTCAAGAGATGTAAGTCATGTTCCCAATTAAGCCAGGAACAGATACTCTAACGTTTGATTATTTGGTAAGCACAGTGGTGAGCTTCCAGTGAGCTGGAAGCAATCACCATTTATTGGGCCTCCACATACAAGAAATGCAAATAGATTTCCTATGCAGGAATATGGGCTTGTGGCTTGACTCCGTCGCTTCATAGACTTGCAGGTGGGGAGAGTTGGGGGGGGGGGGGAGAGTCGGGGGAAGGAAGTTAAACCACAAGCTTAATCCTTGACTAAATCTTGAGGCATTTTCAACCACAAATTAGCAAATTGAAACCAAAAGCTGTTCTGCCATTCCAAAACCCAAGAGCTAAGCTCTTATTTCAGAGTCTGACAAACCCATTACTCTGGAAAATTTTACTTGATTCTTACCCACTGGTATACATTTACTGGCTTACCTCTCACCACTCAAAGGCAGAGCTTTGAAACCATGAATCACAGTTATGGGACCAGAAAGTGGGTGGCAATTAGATTTGAGAACATACCAAGAGCATCAAGTCATATGCAACATCAGCCCTTCCTATCCATGGCCGTACATGCTTAGATTCAATTAACCCCTTAGATGAGAATATTTTGAAAATATATAAGTCAATAGATAAACAAAACTGTACTGACCACATAAGGTTTTTTCTTCTCATTATTCCCTAAACAAATCAGTATAACAAGTAATTACAAAGCATTTACACAGAGTTGATTATTCTAAGTAATTTAGAGATAGTTTAATGACTATAGAAAGTATCCACAGATTAAGTACAATGACTGCACCATTTTATACAAAGGATTTGAACATCTGGGGATTTTTTGAGACCTGTAGCAATCTTGGAATTTATTCCTGATGAATACTGAGGGAAAATTGTACTTGCTCAATTTCTGAGCTAATTAATTATAAACGTAAGGGTAGTTGTATCACAAAAGTAGAAAATAGGTAGAGAAGAGGAACTACTGAGTTCTCACACAATAATTGTTGATAGCAATGATGCACTTACTTTAGAAAAGCAAGAGAATTAATAGATCCTGACAGTAGCTTACAAGTATCTGATCTTATTCTACATTTGATTAAAATAGAACTTGTTAAGAAAACTGCAGAAAATTTAGCTACTGTTAAAGTAAAATTCTTTGTATTAGAAAAATAATCCTGAAAATACAGGTTGTTTATGGTCTAAAATAAATGATTTGAGCCAAGCACTAATAATGTATACCTCTAATCCTAAACTGCTTACGAGGCTGAAACTTGAGGATCGTGGTTCAAAGCCAGCCATGACAGGAAAGTCTACGAGAATTTCATTTCAAAAAATTTAAGAAGGGCTGGGGATATAGCCTAGTGGCAAGAGTGCCTGCCTCGGATACACGGGGCCCTAGGTTCGATTCCCCAGCACCACATATACAGAAAACGGCCAGAAGCGGCGCTGTGGCTCAAGTGGCAGAGTGCTAGCCTTGAGCGGGAAGAAGCCAGGGACAGTGCTCAGGCCCTGAGTCCAAGGCCCAGGACTGGCCAAAAAAAAAAAATTTAAGAAAATATCAAAATGTGCGAAGTGGTGCTGTGGCTCAAGTGATAGAGTACTAGCCTTGAGCACAAAGAGGCTCAGGGACAGTGTCCAGATCCTGAGTTCAAGCTCCAGGACTGGCACGAGCACTTGCGCGCACACACACACACACACGAATGATTTGAAAATAATTGGGTAGAAAAAGAGCAATTAGTTTTTAGAATCTTTAATCTAGAAGTTGCTTCCCAAAGTGTCACAATAAAAAAATCAAACTTCCTAATATCTCAGACTTTTAGCTCTGAAATGTATTAATTTATATTCTTCTAAAGATTCTGAAGTGTTTCAGTGGCAGAGTTTAAAGCAGTAAGTATTCATGCCTTTCATTAACCCATTCAATTAATGCTTAATAGGTACTAATGTGTTTGTGAAATATATGAGCTACTCGGCTACAAAAGTTAATGAAATGGAACAGGAAATTCTGTCTTCATGAATCTGAAGCTGTGAGCCAGCAGGAGGACATCATAGAACTGGGTACATCTCTTTAGTAGTTGGAATACAAATTGTGTGTCCCACTTGTCAAATGTGTAATTTGATTTTTTCCTACTTAAAACTAATAAGTTGACCTGTTTGTGCTTTATTCGTGTGGGCAGGAGACAGGAAATTCTTGTTTAGGGACAACAAAATTCATTAATCATGCATGGCATTGCAGGCTGCATGTTTGTTCTTCTTGCTACCCTGAAGCCTAGACCGATGGGATGATATGAAGTAATAGTACCTAGATATATGACTATAGTTTAGAGGACTGAGGTACAGGGGAGAAATACTGAATGAAAACTACCACTTATGGGGTAAGGAATAAGCTGGCCTAGTTCTTCTCATAGAAAAAAAAATACCTAACCCATAAGGTTGTTTTCCTTTTTGTTTTCTTTTTGCCAGTCCTGGGGCTTGAACTCAGGGCCTGAGCACTGTCCTGGCTTCTTTCTGCTCAAGGCTAGCACTCTACTAAAGCCACAGCACCACTTCTGGCTTTTTCCATATTTGTGGTGATGAAGAATCGAACCCAGGACTTTATGTATGCAAGGCCAGCACTCTACCACTAGGGCACATTGTCAGACCCATAAGACTGTTTTCTCTAAGCACAACTATGGGATATAACTCCTCAAAGGAGTAGTTAGTGCTTTGCATTCTTAGGATGTTGACAAGACAAATAGGACAGCAAGCAAATGGACTGATGAAGTTCATTCACATAGCACCATTTAGGATATAGACTGCAATGCTGGAAATGTCCTATGTTGCATGGAACAGGCAATTAATCCACCGCCTTTCAATATACCACTATCTTCTTTTGATATATCTAGGGATTTATATGTTCTTACGTGGGCTTCCTTCCTACAGCAAGGGAAAGTCTAGTTTGCCATTGGCACAGCTCAGGGTGCTGGTGGTAAAGTAGGGTGCTATAGGTACAAACAAAAAGAGCAAATACAATACACCTCTAGCACAAATCACAGTAGCTAAGGCCCATTTCTGTGTTCTCAGGTTAAGACAGATTAGCTCCTGTGGTCATAGATCCCAATCAGGTGTTCTCAGGGTTAAATCTACATTGAGTGTCTCACCTGGCACTACATATGGAAGTAACCTACTTGATAAATGATGAGGAGATTGACTATAGGCTGGGAGAAAGCAAGGTCCTGGAGTCAATAGGCTTTATTACTTCAATGGAATGTTTTCATTTTAATGGTTAAAGTCCAGTTAAGAAAAACAAAAGCTATTGCATGCAATGTAAAGCAGAAGAGTTTCAGTGCAGGACACTAGAGGCTCATATAATCATTGAGAAGGTTGAGGAGCTAAATTGGGTAAACTGCTATCTCCAGTCTGAAACTACGCCTCCCAGGGTGCGCCTCAAAACTCTCCTGAGTGGCAATTCACTTTATATGTCTCTGAAATGTGCTCAGTTTATATCCTCAAAGTTCAGAGATTAAATATCTAACCCCCAATGTGACATTTGTTATTTACTGGTGGAGGCTTTGGTAGATGATTAGGTTTAAATGAGGATGTAGTATTCATGATGAGAATAGTGCTGTAATATGACAGAACTTTCTCCCTCTTTGCAATGTAAAAGCAAGTAGGAAGATGGCCATCTCTGAGTTAGGAAGAGGACCCTCACCAGATCCTAACAATCCTGGCACCCTAATTTTGAGCTTCTCAGCTTCCTGAACTATGAGAAATACATTTACATTGTTTAAGCCCCCTTCGGATTATGGCACATTCTATTTTGAACAGTCAGAGTAGACAAAGATAATCAAGCTACAGCTGCAAGGCAAATCACTTCTGCTCACATGTCTAACTTTTACTGGAGGAGAATAGTACCTACTTTACTTTACATTTGAAATTGCATGCAAGTATGTCAAGTTGACAAACTCTGATTAGGAGCCTTACAGATAAACTAACTTTATTATCCCTCCTTGTCTCCTTAATAAAGGGAGATGCAGTAATGCTGTGTCGATAACAGACAATCCAACCCAGTTAATTATTCAACTAACAAGCAAATGATAATAAATGCCATCCTGATGCTGTTATGGAATAAGTTATATGAAAGTGATGGTGACATAGTCAAGGTACTTCTGATGCACCTGAGAATTGGCTGAGCTTTGATGTCCTGGAGATCTGCACATAGTTCAAATGGTGGCTGACACTACTCTGAACTCAATGCATCAGGACAGCACCTTAGGCAGAGCTAGTAAGTACAGCAGAACTGAAGAGATGAGAAACCCTGTTAGGGGACACCCAGAGACACTAAGAGATAAAGGGGAAAACTTGGGTCAGTCACTGACAGATGTTGGCAAGCAACACCAAAGCATTCATTGATTTAAGGATACATCTAATGGAATACATCTATATAAAAGGTTGGGGGTGAAAAGAAAACCAAACAGCTACAAAGGAAAGAGTAGCTCGGAAGAGGAAAGTAACAGGCACTTGCATACATGCTGCTTCACAAATTCCTTGTATATACAACTCTGATTTCCATACGTGTATTGAGCATTTCACATTAATCAGGGGAAAAAAAACCCAATAGCATGTTTTTGAATCAACATCTCTACAAACCTTTCAAAGTATTTCCATATTAGAATGTCTGTTATTTGGAGCCAATAATAATTAAACTATTGCAGAGGAGAGAAAATATTATTTTCCTATTAGTATTGTTTGGTAGTGTCTAAATATATTCCATTTGCAATGAAAAGCCATATGAAACATACTATTTTTGTGGGACACAATATAACCAACTACAATTGCTGATACTGAGAAGTAACTTAGGACTTGAAATAGTTGACGTCTTTTTCCATGAAAAACTGTGGCCTTGTCAATTTATTTCATTTCTTATGGATACTCTTTATTTCATTCTAGGATAGGAATCGTGATAATACCTCAGAATTTTTAGACATAAATAAAATAATACACTAAGATGAAAAGCTCAGAGCCAAGCATACAACAAATAGTCAGTAGGGAACTTAAAATAGTATGAGATGCAAAGGAGTTAGTGCTTTAGCTGTTACCTACTGCAGTGCAGAAATTTACAGCAATGTGTACTAAAACAAAGATGAGAAACTAGAAAGACTCCTGCATGAATTGAGAAGCTCTGGGGTGGAAACTTGCCTCAAAACAAGAACTCTCAATGACCAATTTGATTCCACACTACTATTCTAGATTCAGAAAGGAAAAGTAAGTTTGTGCAAGCTCTTTTTTTAATAAACTTTTTTCTTTATTGTCAAAGTGTTATACAGAGGGGTTACAGATTCATATGTAAGGCAGTGAGTACACTTCTTCTTCAACTTGTTACCTACTCCCTTGTTTTCTCCCCCTCTCCCCTCCCCCTTTCCCTCCCCCACCCACCAAGAGTTGTGCATTTGATTTACACCAAATGGTTTTGTAAGTATTGCTTTTGGTATGGTTTGTCTTTTTGTCCTTTGTCTCTCAATTTTGATATTCCTTCTCCCTTCCCCAGTTCTAATACCTGTATAAACAGGGTCCATGGTATTTGGATGAGTAATTTTGAATACAGTTTCATGTCAAACGATCACTGCTTCAGCCCATGGACTTCTACACGCCTTGTAAAAGAGAGAGGGAGAGAAAAACCTGAGTTAAAAACCACTAGAGCAATGTCAATAGAAAACTATAAGACTAGAGCACAACTCACACTATTTTTATGTTTCAGACAAGTTTTAAAATAAGCACATGCATAACTCACCGCATCCTACTCTAAAAATATAATAAATATCTGTGAATCTTGCTCCTTTAGGGGCCATGGCTAGAGTCTGGTGACCACAGAAGTGTCCAGTGAATTGTGATGCGAGGGACAGACACTGCAGAAGTTCCTGGAGACCACGCCATGGAAGCAAATAACAAGTAGCAAGGATGTCAACAGTAGGAACCCTAAAGCTCCGACTACTTAGACTGTTTAATTTGTACTAGTATCAACCTTACTTGAGAGATATTATTATATTCGAAGGAAACTATGAGTTGAATGAACACTGATAAATGTGGAGCTCAAGACCGCAGATAATAGATAGAAGGAAAAAAATTCTTACCTAAAGTAATAGGAGGACAGGAGTGGATAACTTTCCACAACTCATGTTAGAAGCTTTCTGGAGCAAAGCTCAATGATATTTCTCTGTGAAAGGCCAGTCAGTAAAATTTTCCAGTTTTGGGTACCATATGGCCTCTTTCATGACTACCTCATTTTGTTATTGTGGTTCAAAAAAACTATTGACATCTGTATACAAATGGGCCAGTCTGTGATACAGCCAAAGCTTATTTCCAAAATCAGAAGTCAGCTAGATTTGGCCCACAGGGCACAGTTGGCTGAACCTACCTCCTTTTAGCTGCCATGGCAAAAGATTAGTTCAGTTGTGGCTTATCAAAACAGCACTTAAGCCCTGCCTTGCCTGTTCGTCTTCCATCACTATCAAACACTCACAAAGTGCTAGATGTGAGTCATCAGCTCTGGCTCCATTTAGTAAGACCAGTTGCCTTTGGTAACAGAGTCAGAAGCAGAACCTGGGTGTGAATTTTCCATAACAGATCATGGGATTGTGCCTTGCTTCTTTGCACCTGTTCACTACCTGCTGGATACTCTCTTACATTTACCATCCTCTTTTCCTACACCTGCACTAACCTGTCTCTTCTTTTCCATTTTCTCTTTAGCTTCTTCCTCATTATTTTTTCTAAAATTTTCCTTGATTTCTGAACTTTTGCTTTTTCTTTCTTAACCTATGACTTTTGCTATGTTTTCTTTATACAGCTGTGATTACAACACATTCATTTATACTTGTTGCATCTGAGGCTGTATACATACCACATAAATTCTGTGAGCACTTTGGATGATTAGGGAGTTAGTGTTGAGTAGGTAAACTCTTTGAGTTTAATTTTATTTAAAGGTTTAGTTCCACTAATGTAGCATAAAACACTGGGGGAATAAAAAGAGATGAAATTACAAATATTCTAAAATAAAAGTAAACTGACCAGATTCCATAAAGAGCTGCTCACTAGAGCTGCAAGAAACATAACTACCAATACATTCGCAACTTCCTTTCACTACAAATGCTGAAATCGGGAAGTCTACAGTGATTTTCCCTAATTGGTTCTATTGTTCTCTGCAGTGTTGATTTAGGAATCCTACTCTGCTAATTTGCTATGTAAGGTTCTTTCTATTTCATGAGACCTGAGTATATGTAGAAAGGAAGAAAAGTAGTCTAAAATGCTTTTTCTTTTCATTGATCTACCACATTGCATCCTTATTCCTGATTCTGATTTTGCAAGCAGAGATGACTGTTTTGTCTTCTCATTTGCATCTTTCTCCTCTCCTTCTCCATCTCTGTGCTTTACAAAATGAAGGTAAGAGTTATGTTTATGGAAAAATTTAGCTTTAAATAATGCAGTTAGAGCAATAGTTTTCGTTCCTTTTTGCTAACTTTCAGATCAATAGGTTCATATGGTCACTTATGTCTTTCCTGGGTCAGTTTTCTTCATGTGGAATAAGTGATAAGTTGATTTGTCATTGATGTACAAAAAGTATGAAAACTTGTATGCAATTCTTTTTTGTAAAATTTGACATATAGTCCCTATCTTGTATGATTCAGCTGAATGTTGCTTACATTAATATATGCAACCTCCTAAACAATGATAGCTGGTATTGGTATCATATTGGTTTGTTAGTTACTACAACAACAACAGACTTATTTAAAAGGCTGCTGAGATTTCCAAAGACTTGTCAGATTTTAACATGATTGTAGGTCACAAAGAATCCTCCATAAGGAGTAAAAAAAAACTTTGTAAGCATGTTTTTAATGATGAGAAAGAAATGATGAGAAAGAACACTTTGTATTCACTAAAGGAAACAGTGAGCCTGGTCAGTATTGGTCAAGGGGAACAGAGAGAAATTGTTATCAGATAAAACTGCAGATCCAATACTGACTATTTTAAGCCATGCTACACAATTAGCCAGAAAAACCATTTTCAGATATCAAAGACAATACAAATACTATTAATATCATCATTCACCCTTCAAATTAGTGACCTTTACTTTGGCCTAGTTTCTTTGGCAAGGAAGTTTGGCATGAAGCTACTAAAATAACATGAACTGGTAAAAAAAAAAAATCTTTTCTAGTGTCTATGACATCTTTGTGACAATTTAACAAAACAACTCATTTCAGGCTCAGAAGTAAAATGCTTCAACAAACCACCTGAGATTCCCAAGTAGCATATTAATCAAAATGAGTTAAAGTCACCTTCTGAGTAATTGCTGTGGAGGTGTTTGCACACAGTGGAGAGGCAAATTTTCTGTGGGTTTTTGCGATTGATCACTAAGTTCTAGTAACAGGTGCATCTTGCTCTGGGGCCTTGAAACATGACAGCAGGTAGAAAGACTATTAAAATTGCTTTGCTAACAAAGAAAAATCAATTGTTCTCCACAAGGAGGTGCCCTCAGGCAAAATCAATATACAATAGGACAATGCTGGGTTGTGAACACATTCATGCTTTTGATGAGATAAAAGGTGGAGAGAGAGAGAGAGATGTTTTTCATCTCTCTGATGGACTCAGTCTTATTTTGCTCTAAGTTGCATCTGGTTTTCATCAGTAGATCCACTTGTTAGGAAGAATAGTTTTATTTTTCTTTTGAATGTAATCCTTTGTAAAGTTATTGTTTTACCTGTTTTCAGGTTAGAGTACATGTTAGCAAGTTGGAGTTGATCAGGGTCTACTGAGGAGACTAGTTCAAGCATCAAAGTGCAACAACATAAAGGAACAGTAACCCATCTATTGCATTGTTAAGAGGTCTGGATGAAAAATACATAATATTTGTAATTTTTCTACTAACAATATGACATATACGAATGAAGATGTCAGTAAGGTCTTGGTTTTTTGTGCATTTTTCTATGACAAATCAATAATGATCTGTCATTTGCAGAGATGTTTCAAAGGCAAAAATGACATCCTTATGGCCTTTACAACCTCCCTCTATTTTCATAAAGCTTTGCTTGCATGCCAACAATGTTGAAAGCAGGAACAAGATCTGAAATAAACCTCAGTTCTAGCTGCTCAGACAGAGGAAGGGCAACTCTCATGGTAACAAAGAGCTTTATGCTGAAAACAGAAAGATCTGTCTCACTCAAAGAAATGTTAGAACTAAATAATGTTGGTAAAACCCACCAGACAATTGTCAATGACTTTCCACACTTAACCACATTGTGTGTGTCTATTCATGTGAACAGACTTGAATTCAATGTTAAAACATGCTAAATAATTTGATTTTATAGAAAGTATCAATATAATTCAAGATTTTCATAGAAAAGTACTTACATACATTGACTGGGTATAAAAATTATAGTTTGTGATTTGCATGAATTAGTGGAATATCCACCAGTTAGGAGGTCATTTGTGTTCAATACCATTAACTCCCAAGCACTGATGACTAAAATTTCCTATCTGTGTTTTTTACCTTAACTAGATTAATCTTGTTGCTATGAGATTGTTTTGACCATAGAGGAGTCAAGAAAACTGCCAGATATAAAGCAGTTTAATTCTTAGTCCATATATCCAAAATAGAGTTCTAGAAGTTTAAACAGAAATGTTAGGAACTAAAGCCCAAACTAGGAAAAAGCAGAGCTCTATAGTTTCACAAGCCAATGGAGACCTATAAGAATATTTTTTCCAATAGATGCTTACATACTGAGCCTACTCTTCAAATATTACAGCTAGAAACAGCTCTCATTTGATTTGTATTGCCAGAAAAGGACTGTATTTATTACGGATTGGACACTCTCATAGTCCACACATTTTCTCAAAGAACTATTCATAGGAGATCTTCTGGTAGATGAAATTGACAGAAAAGAAAAGGAAGGAGCTGATAGAAAAATAATGGACGACAGAAAGGGAGCAGGCATAGGAAAAACTAAATTGATGTGGTACTGTCAAATACCAAAAATACAAAAGTAATAGATGTTTCAGATTTCATATACAGTTTTAAGCTCATTATATTGTCTAGAAAATAGTAAAGTATTAAGTATTACTTTATACTCGATTAGCAATTTTAATTGTGAAAGGAGGAAATGAATGTTTAATAATGGATGTGGAGTTTAATAATGAGCCAAAACAAAGTGTTTAGTAGAAAAACCCTGGTACCAAGACCAAAAGGAAGAAATCAAAATAGTCAAATCATAGATCTACACATGAATGTATAAATATTTAATCACAGCAAATATTAATAAACAGAGATTACAATTTAATTTCCAGGTACATGTGGGAGGCAGAGATGAAAGGATTTTAATCTGAGGCCTGTGCCAGAAAGAGATGAAAGACCCTATGGAAAGTAAACCAAAGTAAAATTTCTAAAGTTAGCTATAACAAAGGAGACAAGGGTTTGAAGGCACACCAGTGTCAGAGAAGAAAGTAAAGTAACATGGACTATAACAAGTCAAAGAAGCATTTTAAAAATGACTTCTAAAAAGTAAAAGCATAGGAAAATATTATAAGGGTTCTAAATTTACATACACCTAATAGGGTAGCTTCAAAATATATAATGCATAATTTCAGGAGAAATAGTTTTATAATTATATTCAGGGATTTACAGCTTAACAATAACCCACAGCCTTCGGACCAACTTAGAGGGATTTAAAATTAACTCTCAGTAACTAATAAGGCAGGCAGAAAAATAAGTAAGGTTACAGAAGAAGTGAACAGCATTATTTGATGAATTTTCCACACTCAAAAACTGCATAATTCAAATTAATTATAGCTGAAAGTGAGAGTAACATGCTTGAATTATTAAAACTTACAGTAGAGGGGAAGTCTGGGCTCAGACATTATGGTACCCATGCATTTGAAATTACCATATGGGATATGAATGTGTTTAATTAATTTTTATTAATTTTGTATATTTGATCTCATCACCTGTGTGAACAAACTGTTATTGTGATATTTAGATATATAGACCAAGAAAGACTGATTTTATATCATTCTAACATTGTAACTCCAAAGGCAAAAGAGAGACATTCATGGTAGCACTTGCAAATGAGATTTAGAAAGCAGGCTGAGGGATATGGTGTTCATTTCACAATGACCAATGCGTTAAAGGTTGAGAACATGAAGACTGGTCAGGTTCCTTACTTGTAAACAATTACCTTGCTCACTAAAATCACAGGAAATTAGAGAGGAGACAGGAACCTTCCGAGTAAAGATCCACTGGCTCAGCTAATCAAAGAGGGAATTGGCAAATGAAAGTGAATGAAATTCAGAAGTTTCTGCATGGCAAATGATATAGATAATAAACTATTATTTAATAAGACAGTTTTCAGAATGGGAAAAGATTTTTGCCAGGTATACATCAGACAATATCCCAATATCCAAAATATAAAAAGAACTGAAGAAACTAAACTTTCAAAGAATCAACACCCCAATTAACAAATGGGCAAAAAAGGTACAGACTTCTCAGAAAAAGAAGTAAAAATGATCAATAGACTCATGAATAAATGGTCAAAATATGGTCAAAATATTTGAGGCATAACCTATGAAATTAATAAAATATGTGAGAGGGGTTATGTTGGAAAGGATGAGGGAGAATGATGAAAGGCATGAAATCCATCAAGATGCATTGTACTTATAAACTGACTTGTAACTCCTTTGTATAACTACTTAAAGACAATAATAAATAACAATAATAAAAGAAGAAAATTGAAAAGTAAAAACAGGAAAGAAAGGAAATAAGTCGGGTTTAACAATTAATTTTATAAGAAGTCCTAAAGGTACATCTTTCAGGGCTATAAACTCAAAGGAAGTCTTTCATACTGAATGATAACAGAAAATTACAATAAGGTTTATGATTGGTCCATTTTGGACCACAATTTACTCTGAATAGCTTTAGGAAAAAGAAAGCATTTCTCTATTTTTTAATTTAAAAATATATTTATTGTGCCACAAAGATTGTAATATTACAAGAAACTCCCTTATTTTCTCCACTGAAATTCCCTAGCTATTAACATGTAGGCACATTTGTTTTTATCTATGTGTATATGATCTATGTGTGCATATTTGTAGTTTGCTCATGCCATGTGTTTCCTACCATCTTGAAGTAGGAATAGTGCAATCAGCATGGCCTTTTACCCAATTTAGCATTTATTTCTCTAATTACAGTGACTTACAGAAAAAAGGGAATGATAACATGGTCAAAATAATAAAATTAAATACCAGTGTAATACTATCATACAGTTACAATGGTGTTTAAATTCCATCCATTATTCTACAGAGTAAACTTTTTTAAAATTTGGTTTGTCATCCAGGATGTAATCCCAGACCACTATATGTAACATTAGTGATGATGACAGTTTGGATTAGCATTTATGCTTCAGCACAATGAAAAGGGTAGGCCAATGATTACCTGTGGGGTGGTGGGGGGAGATGCGCATGTGCACATACCAATACTAGGCTTGAACTCATGGCTTGACACCCTCATTTTTCAATCAAGGTTAGAGCTATATTGCTGAGACACACCTCCATAAATCTATTAGACCACGAAGATTGCAATAATATTACAACAAACTCCTTTACTTTCTTCACTGAAATTCTCTAGCCATTAACATTTAGGCACATTTGTTTTTATGGCTTTTTACTGGCCAGTTCAAAATAATTGAAAGGGAATATCAAATTTGAGAAACACAGGGTAAGAAAAGACAAACAACTACAAAAGCAATACTTGCAAAACTGTATGGTGTAAGTGAACTGAACACCTCCGGGGTGGGGGGGGGAAGGGAAAGAGGGAGGAGGGAGGGGGGTATGAGGGACAAGGTAACAAACAGTACAAGAAATGTATCCATTGCCTAACGTATGAAACTGTAACCTCTCTGTACATCAGTTTGATAATAAAAATTTGAAGAAAAAAAAAGAGTCTCTCCAATTTGTCTGACCAAGCTGGCTTTGAAACCCTGAAGCTCAGATCTCAGCCTCCTGAGTAGATAGAATTAAAGGTGTGAGGAACTGGTGCTCAAAGTCAAGTCATTTTTAAAAGGCTTCCTTGAATATATTTGTTCTATTGTCATTGTTTGATATAGGCTTTGCATTCTGGGAAGGAGCACTACAGAATGAAGATGCATCCTTCTTACAACATTCCAGTAAGAAGAGCCTGACACAAGCGTTATCATTTTTCTTAAATGGAATCTACATTACATTTTCCTACTTTTGCCTTTATTATATCATATGTAGAGAAGTACTTCAAAACTATGTAACAGTCTCATTCTTCATTCAAATTTCTTTCTCTAATTGCAGCATCATTGATACATTTTGCCTGAAACATCTGTGGCTCTGTGAAAGTTGCAAAATCTGAGATATTCTCATTTGACACAGATTTCAAAATTGAGGTATTATTGCCAATGATTGTCCTACACTTACTACAGAGACTTGAGTGACATACACCCCCCAAAAATAAAATTACCTGGGTTTATGTCCATAATCCTGGATCATCAGGACACTGAGGTCTGAGAATGTCTTTTGGAAGCCAGCCCAGACACACAAATTAATAACATTTGGTTCCAGTTAATTAGAAAAAAAAAAAAACAAGAGCCAAAAGTGGGAGATGAGTTTAAACCTTGACAGAAATATTCAAGTAAGAACTTGAAAAGTCCTGAGTCCAAGCCCCATTATCAGCACAAAAATAGAAAAAAAAGAAAATAAGATTATAGACAGAATGGGAAAAGACATCATGGAAACAGCAGATCAAAGGACGACCAATACAACAATGATTCTCACTAAACACTAGGTTGGATATCAACCTTAGAACTTGTGTGCAAGAGGAATAGAGAGGGGTAAGCATGAGACAATGAAGGAAGGGCTAACACTGTTTAAAAACGAATGTAATCATTACCTTACTCCTGTAACCATAACCATCTGCTCATCACCTTTTCAATAAAGATAAAATTAATTTAAAAAAAGAATTAAGACTTCAAAATCTTGAAGTACTAGTTTAGAATTCCATATTTTAGCAATGACAAATTTTGCTGCGATAAGCATAGTTGTGCTGGTGGCTTTAGTGTGGTCTTGCTTGTAATCTTTTGGGTGGATGCCCAAAAGTGGGGCTGCTGGGTCATAGGGGATGTCTATGTTTAGCCTTCTAAGGAATCTCCATATGCTTTCCAGAGTGGTTGAACAATTTTACGCTCCCAGCAGCAATGTAGGGTTCCCTTTTAGCCACATCCCCTCCAGCATTTGTTATTATTAGTTTTCCTGATAATGGCCATTCTTGCTGGGGTAAGGTGGAATCTCAGTGTTGTTTTGATTTGCATTTCTTTTATGGCCAGTGATGTAGAGGGCTTCTTCATGTGTCTCTTGATCATCCTCATTTCCTCTTCAGAAAAGTCTCTTTTTAGGCTTTCAGGGTATCTGACTTTACCTCAAGGTCTTTGATCTACTTGGAATTGAGTTTTGTGCAGGGTGATATATAAGGATCTAGTTTTAGTTTGTTACATGAGCTGAACCAGTTTTACCAGCACCATTTGTTGAAGGAGCTTTCTTCCATCCTATTTTTTAGCTCCTTTATTAAAGATGAAGTAGACATAGGTCTGCAGGTTTATTTCTGGGTCTTCAGTTCTAATCCATTGGTCCTCAGGCCTGTTCTTGTGCCAATACCAAGCTGTTTTTATTACTATCGTTTTGCACTACAGCTTGAAATTTGATATTGAAATTTCTCCAGCACTGTTCTTTCTGCTTAGGATAATTGGTTCTGAGAAATAGACATCACAGATTCTGTAAAAGAAATCTTGTTTTATAAATCATACAAATATATCTGGAGTGCTGTACACTTACATTAATTAATCAAATCTTCTAAAGTTTTAAAGCAAGTATTATAATTTATTTTAAAATATTTAAAATATTGAGGGGGGAAAATCCCAACATTAAAATTTACCTAAACAAAAACAACAGCACCAAAATGAATATGATTCCATGGAACCAAAGAATCCCAAGGAACCAACAAAGTGCTATCTTTCTCTCTGTGACTGCAATTCACATGAAGCATTACTTTTCAGTACATTATTATTTCAAACAGTCAAAGCCCTCCTTCATAAAAGAGAAGGGAACATTGAACTCTCAGTTCTTAAGAGGAAGAATGTCAAGGAAATCTGCTGTTGGCAGTGTTAAATTGCCATAATTGACCAAAGATTCTGACCCTCAGATCTATACTGGGTCATAAATTCTACTTTATAACTTATTCCACCTGTATCA
The DNA here is from genome assembly GCF_023159225.1 of Perognathus longimembris pacificus. Taxonomy (NCBI): domain Eukaryota; kingdom Metazoa; phylum Chordata; class Mammalia; order Rodentia; family Heteromyidae; genus Perognathus; species Perognathus longimembris. The sequence goes on along the minus strand of NC_063162.1, from coordinate 96,089,540 downwards.
GATGACACTGTTAGATATTAATCTCTAGTATCTCCATAGTGTCTAAGTAGAAATGTGGTTGGAGTACATAATGTGCTTGATAGTCAACATATACATCCACTAGTTCATTATGGATTGAAATAAAGTGACATCAAATGAAGTCATTCTTTTTTTAGTACGTAAAATATTTTATAAGGCTAAATATTTTCTCTTCAATCAGTACAAAATGATTATTTTTATTAAATATATTTCAAAATAATGAGTTGTTACTGCAATGGTGTGTGTGTGTGTGTGTGTGTGTGTGTGTGTGTGTGTGTATGTGTGCGCGAGCGCGCGCGCGCATGCACTTATCCTAGGACTTGAGTTCATGGCCTGGGCATTGTTCCTTAGCTTTTTCCTCTCAAAGTTAGCATTATACCACTTTGAGCTACAGCTGCATTTTTAGTTTTTTGGGGTTTTTTTTTTTGTTGTTGTTAATTGGAATCCCATGTACTTTCCACCCCTGGCTGGCTTTCAACTATGATTTTCAGATTTCAGCTTCCTAAGTAGCTAGGATTAGCATCCAGACACAATGTTTATTAATAGTGACAATTTTTTTAATTTTATGTTTTATTTTTTTCCTTTCAATCTCCCTTGTTTTTATTTATAGCCCAAAGAGCTCATGAATACACACATTTATACTTAACTGATTTACCAAAAAGAAGCAAAAATATCTGATAAGAGAGAATAATCCTTTCTACAAATTGTACAGGGTAAATGGTCTCCACTTTAAAACTTGAACTCCTGCCCTGCCATATAGGAATTAACTCACTCAAATTGGATTAAAGTTGTTAATGTAAAAGGGAAAATGATAAAAGTCAGAAGAATACATTGGGACAGATGTTTGTGACTAAACATAGGATACTAATATATAATAGAAAGGCACACATAATGAAGAAAATACACATAAAATTTAGAACTTTTATATTTGACATGACCAGGCAAATAAAAAGCAACCCACAGGATGAATATGTATATATATATATATATAATATATAAGCAATATTATATATAATATAATATATAATATGTACATAACTCATATATCACATAAGGAACCTGTATCCTGAATATACAATGAACTCTTACAACTTAATAACAGAAAAAAACCACTTTAAAAAGGACCTAGAGGGCTGGGGATATGGCCTAGTGGCAAGGGTGCTTGCCTTGAATACATGAAGCTCTGGGTTCAATTCCCCAGCACCGCATATACAGAAAACGGCCAGAAGTGGCGCTGTGGCTCAAGTGGCAGAGTGCTAGCCTTGAGCTAAAAGAAGCCAGGGACAGTGCTCAGGCCCTGAGTCCAAGGCCCAGGACTGGCAAAGAAAAAAAAAAAGACCTAGAGATTTGAACATTAAGAAAGAAATACAATTAATCAATGAGCACTTGTAAATATGCTCAGTATTGTTAATGATTAGAGAAATACAAAGCAAGCCCCAAACCCCTCTACCCATGAGGATGACTGATATTAATGCTAGATGATAACAAGCAATGCCAAAATTGTGGAGAAATTGAAGCATCACACATGATCAATGGAAATAAAAATGATGAAGATTCTTTGGAAAACATTCTGGTATTTAATCAAATGTTTGAATATGAGAATATCATATAGCCCAGCTATTCCTTTTTTATTTATATACCTTCAGGAAATTAAAATATATGCTCACACAAAAACTTTTCCATCCACGTTTATGACATTCATAAAGGTGACATATCCACGTAATGAACACAACTGCACTCAACACATGGATGGAACTTGAACACAATGCGGTAAGTAGAAAAAGCCAGTCACAATGGACCACAATTATGTGAATATGTGGAGTGTGAAAAGCAAGGAATTCTCTTGAGACAGAAGTTAGATCTAACAATCATGGAGGGATGGAGGCAGTGGAGGGATAAGGAAGATGGTTTCTTCTGTCGTGATAACTGAAATCTATTGATATAAAATCTATAAATATAAAAATATTTAACTGTATACTTCAAGTAAATTGTATATGTGAATTGCTGTCAATAGACCCTTTAAATAAATTTACTTATGAATACTAGACATGGTGCTTTATGTTATAACTACAGCTATTTGGGAGGCCGAAGTCAAGAGGATAGGTACTAACGGCCACACTGGGCAAAAGTTAGTAAGATCCCCATCAACCTCCCCTTTCTCCTGCCCCCATCCCATCTCAGTCACTTAAAGCTGGGCTTGGTGGTTCATGTCTATCATATCAGCGCTGCAGTAGCCATAATACGTAGCAGGATTTCAGTCCAAAGGATATATCTCAGGAAAAAAAAGAGAACATAAGCCCCTAACTACTCAAGCAGGAGAAAAACACTTGCCTAGCAAATAGTATGTCCTGCGTTCAAACTCCAATACTGACAAGAAATTAAAAATTAACTCATTGCTTCAAACACATTATTACTGATGCTACTCAAATTGTTCCAAACTTGGACAACAAGAAAAACTTCAAATTATTTCTTAAGTTTCAACAGCATAGCCTGTCTTTGATAGTGTTCTTGATATTTATTATGTGACTATTTTTGTAGACTTATATTTTGCATAGCCTGCAAAGATCTGGCCTCTGGTTCCTTTAAATAGAAAATAGTCATGGTTATCAGTTCTTAGTTATGAAGGATGTCTTTGCTCTTAGAGAGTTTTTACAGACAATACTAAATTTTTGTTTTAAGATAAAGTCAACTTGTAGATGAAGACTTCAGGCTTTTATCCATTTCTGTCTTTATTTGAATGTCCTTTCTCACATGATGAAAATCTTAAGTCATCAAGGATATTAGGGACAACATACTATCACAAGTACTTGTTTGCTTTACCTACTATTACATACATATTATTCTCAAAAGAGCAGTAACAATGCTATCACCAACATTATTTCCAAAAATTTTTCTTTTTAAGCTTAGATTATATTGCATGATGAATCCATGGTCTAATCAAATGCTTTTAAAGTCACATTTCAGTGGTCATATGCATAGCTCTCAGACAGAATACTTGATAGCATCAATTATACCCTGGATTTGATCTCCAGAACCATATACACTCTAATTTCCTTTGGTTAAAATGCAATTTATATAATAATAATAATAATAACAAATATATAATTTTATTCCATTGATTTAGTTCAAAATATATGTTTAAAGATTTAAATTTATTTATATAATTATGTGACATATTTAAAACTTTCCAAAATCAACTATAACTCTGGTTCCCATGAAGTTGTAGAAAACTAAATCAGAATATTATATTCACTACAGGAAGAAAGCGTCCAGATAAAGAAGCAACAATAACAACAACATAATTTCTTAGCTTGTAAGAGGGCTAAGACCGAAAGATAACCAGATGAACTAAGTTCCACAGAAAGACAAGTCCTTGCCCTAATGAGGAAGCGATAGACAACCAAAGAGGAATATAAGTGAAAACTAAAACATTCATGAATTCTTTAAGTAAAAGCTTAAAATATCAGAAGCCTCAGATTTGAGAAGGTTGTCTCCCTCCTGGTCATTCTTTTCCATTTTGGTCTCCACCAGATACTTGACTGGCAGCAAGACAAGCAATGTTCCACAATGAACTTAGCCACCTACAGATGTGGAAATTTTACCCATTTCTTTCTATTTTCAATGAGACTCTACACTCTTTACACCACTGTCCATGGCACTTGACTACTTTCTGTATCTTCTTTGGGCAATGCGTGCTCATGTTGCCCACTGCCTTTCCTCTCTCTCATATTTCTCCACTGGGCTCCTATGCTTGTGTCTAAATACACAGTTGGAGTGCTTCATTGGTCTTGCTATAGCTGCTACACTGTGTTTAGCTCCCTTTGACACCAACAACTACACTTAGGTCAGTAACTACTTCTGGATTCTAGGATTCTCTGTGCATAATATGTTATTCAGTCTAAGTACAAAAAAAAATTCTGTAGAAGTAAACAAAAGGCAATGTTCTCAGGCTTCACCAACGTCTCTACTAAGCCTACTGTATATTTACATCTCCCTCTAGCTAGAAAGAAGTCAATTACTCTAATATTCAATAAACCTCCCTGAACTTCTCCAGTCACTTACTTTAACAGAAAAGGTTGCATTGATTTGTTTTTGCATGGTTACCTTTTATGCAAGGATTGAGCTTTGTTATTTTCTCCAAAATGACCTTGGCATGGTTTGCCTACTAGTTGATTAAACTTCGCTAAAAGTTAAATGAAAGTGACCAGCACTTTCATTTCTAAGAATTTAAATTAAATAGCTATAAAAGTACAAACGTAACTCAGCTTAGTGCTTATGATGACATAAATAAATAAGAAAAACAAAATTAGAAGCAATGAAACATTTAACATTTGAAAATGGGCATAATACATTTCAGAACATATATATAATTAAGTATGATATTACCTTTATGAGTTAAAAGTACAAGAAGAGGGCTAGGAATATGGCTTAGTGGACAAGAGTGCTTGACTCATATACATGGAGCCCTGGGTTCAATTCCTCAGCACAACATATATACAAAATGGCAAGAAGTGGCACTGTGGCTCAAGTGGCAGAGTGTTAGCCTTGAGCAAAAAGAAGCCAGGGGCAGTGCTCAGGCCCTGAGTTCAAGGCCTAGGACTGGCAAAAAATAAAATAAAAAGTACAAGAAGACTTGGAAACACTAAAAGTTTTCTGAGTCAATTAATCTTGTTATCAGTAGTTCCAGAGATACTTTTAGGGCTGTGGAACAGAGTCTCAGCTGCCTACCTCTTAATGATGCATTACAGGGGTATCCTACAGTTCTTTTTCAGAACTATAAGTAGGAAACAGAAGACGGTCAGTGCAAGGGTACCTAGAGCTCTGTCCTGCTAGCACCATCTATAAATAATGGTGATTTAATTTGACTTACTTCTTTGTAAAAGTAGATCTATTCTTTTATCTTGTTAACTTCTCTGCTGATGGTATTTATAACTCATATACAGACTCATGATTACAAATAAAATTAATATCAATAGCCCATCTGGTAACTCTGGGTAGTCTTTAAAATTGTGGAAACTCTGATACTAGCTCCAGAGAGAAAAAAAACAATACCTGAGTTCTCAACATATTTTGTAAATGCATCTATCATAGGTTACTGCTCTAAAATTTTTATATCTAAATACACCAACTTCGCATGGCCCACCTAAGTTATTTAATTTCCTAGGAAATGAGCCCATTTTATTTCACATCTCCCTGTTTCTTTATTTTATTATGATTTTAAGAAAATCTGGAGTTCGAACTAAGAACCTTGCCCTTTGTCAGACAGGTATTCTGCCAACGCCACATATTCAGCTTTTCATACTCTTGTTACTTGCCCAATAAGGTGTATTATTTGTCTTTTTTGCCATCTGGTGATCTAATATGCATTTCCTGTGTAGCAAGGATTTTTGGCTCACATGATAACATTTAGCTTTTTAGTAGGTAAGATGTCCCATAATATTTTTTCCCTAGGATAGCCTTGAACTGTGATCTTCCTGACCTCAGCTTCTGAGTATCTACAATTACACGTGTGAGGCACTGCTCTGCAAGGTGACTTAGACCTCTGTGGTTTTAATCATGCCTTTTTTTTCCCCTTCTCAGAATGGAGTTTCTATTCATGACTCCATGGCCAGCCTGTTGATTCTTCCTCCTCCTGTGGATACAAAGTTATTCACATCGTTTTACTTTTTATTGATATCTTCATTATTCAGTCAGTTTGTTCTCTGCAATTTGGAGAATCCCTAATTTGGAGACCTACTTCGTATTTCCAGTCCATGGAGAGGTAGATTGAAAAAGGATCTGGACTGATATTCTCAGAATTATTGTGAACTTGATGAATGTGAATATTAATTCCACGTTAACCTACCATGCTAGACTTCTGTCTTCATTCTACATTGCAAGGTTTCCCCCTTCCATTGGCACAGAGTGAGTTCTGAATAAATATTTGATAAGAAAGTTAATGTGGCTAACCAGGAGACATCTCATGGCTGTGCACTGATAAAAGATAACATAGAGAGAGCCAGTTAGGGTTTAACAAGGATGTGATATGCATTCTACTCATTCATGTGAGAGCTCAAAATTCAATGAAAGATGCTCAGTATATCTTTCTTCTACATCCAAAGTTCTGAGTGTTAAACAAGAAGTCTTAGCACACAATTGACATAGTTGTTGATGGCTGGTACCAGAAAGAAGACAGTTATGCAAGAATTTCTTCTAGAAACAATGTTTAGGTTTCTAGGCAATGAGCCATAAAACTAAAGTGTAAGTAGGGAAAAGAAAAATATCAGCAGTGTGTATTGCCATATATACGTGTGTGTGAGTGTGTGTATGTGTGATGGGTTTCTTAATTGTTTTTAATTTTATTTAATATTTTTCATTTAGTAGTTATGCAAAGGAGTTATCATTCAACAAACAGTATATGAGTACAGTGAATTTTAATTGATGTAACTCCTTTCAACATTCTCCCTTCTCCTTCCCAACCACACTTCTTCCTTCAATATTCTTAATTTTGTATAATATGCACTGAACTTTATTACTGTATTCCCCCTTCCTCTCTTTAATATATACTTTTTATTGCCAGTCTTGGTACTTGAACTCTGGCCTAGGTTCTGTCTCTGAGCTTCTTTTGCTCAAGGCAAGTGCTTTACCACTTGAGCTACTTCTGGCTTTTCTGAGTAATTTATTAAAGAGAAAAGTCCCATGGACTTTCCTGCCTGGGCTGGTTTTGAACTGCCATCCTCAGATCTCAGCCTTCTGCCACCTAAGATTATAGGCATGAGCCCCTGGTGCTTAGCTTTGATATATACTTTTAAAAATGAGAAAGAACTACAAAGTAATTTTCTTAGGAAGAATGAGGATCAAAGAAGCAACACTTATGACTTATTTCACAATTTAAAAATGGAAAATATTTATTATAAATAAATTATCATGGATATTGATGTGAAGTATTGATGGTAACTGATATGTCTATTTGGAATGTAGCAAGTATGTTTGATGCCTTTTTCAGAATTAGTAAATCTGGAACACATGTTTATTGAGAAGAATAAAGGAGATAGCCCAAGGAAGTCATTGGTTAAGGACACAAGCATGCACAGATTGCTGCTCTTGCAAATACCACAGTATATTACTGACTCCTCAGAAAGACAATTGTATGGGTTGTCCTTTCAGAACACATAATGGTATCAGTAAGGAGTGAAATATAGCAGTGATAGGGAAACTTTAACAAGCTACATAATTTAATCAGCAGAAATGAGCCATCTGCTAAATTAAGAGCGCATAGAACAGCCCTGTTCATTTCTTTTTAACCTAGGAAAGTCTTGTTCAGTAGCTAGAGAAAGCAAGAAAGCAACACAACTCTGAATTTAATTAGAGCAGTAGTAATAGTAGCAAGCATTATTGTTGGTTGGCTTCTTGCTGCCTAGAAGGAACTCTGCTAATTCCATTTTACAATTTTTCCTTTACTACGCTTCATGTTCTCTTTCAAAACAGGCAGCTGTCAATTGTATTTTACAGATTAGGAAATGAAAGCTCAAAAAAAATGGACTAATGTAGGTAGGTTTACACAGAGCTTTGGAGCCAGACTCTGATCCCAGATGTGCCTCACCTGAAGTCTGGATCATTCACTATTATCCTTGATGGAACAAGAATAAAGGTGTCTAGTAGTGTAAAAATATAAGAAACATTTCAAAAACATTGATGTTATTATCTTGGAATGTTCTGGCCTAGGGGACACAATAAATATGTCCTTCAATGTAGAAATTCTTATTTGGAAGATGGAACGAGAAAAGAAGCAAAATCACTCAATAGACATGATCTATAGCATATCTAAATTTGGAGCTAGTAGGTGGCTCCTCTAATAGGAATAAACATACTTTAAAATAGCACAGGTCCATCTCAAGTAAATAGTCAAGTAATCACAATTTTAATTTCTAAATAAAGTGGGAGATATTACACTTAACTACACTGCAAGCACCATAGAGCCTACCTTCCTCAAAGGTTTTACAGAAAATTGACTTAATAAGAACTAACAATTATTAGTTCCAAGAAGGGAAAATACTTGGTAAAAATAAGTTCTCGCATATGCAAGTCAATCATAGTAGAGTATATTACCCAGGTCTGTCTATCCATGGGAAGCCACGGATTCTTACTTGGAGAATTTGAAAGGAATGAAGAGCTCTTTTTCCTCTGAAGAGTTCAGTGTATCACTGAGAGACCCTGAATACTGGTAGCCATTTTGCCATCATGAGAGAAGTCAACTCAAAGCTGACACAGACAAAGGCAGAGCAGGAAGAACTACAGAACAAGTATTCAAAACAGAGTCATGCTCAAGTGATGCACTTCTTATTAACTTTTTCAGTTACCTGTACAATAAAGGAGCTTTATTTAAATCAGTTAATATTACTCTTTTGTTGTTGTTGTTGTTAAATAGCCCCAAATCACCAGTCTACAATGTAATTAAATCAAGCTTAACACCATTCTACCAAGAATAAATCAAGTTTATGTCCCACAATGCCAATTCCAAAGCTCCCTTAATACTGATGTTCCTCTGTGAGCTTTTAACTAGGAAATGACCAATCACTTTCCATTATCCAAAATGTGTACTGTTTCCATCTATTTAATCAAACATTTGACTCAAGAGCATGTTTTAATCCATTTGATGTATAGAGGATTTCACCAAATCGGATATATAAAACTAAATTCCTTTTCTTCATGTGCTGCTACTGTCCCCATTCCTCAAGCTAGTTATACTGGCCACTTACTGATTTTGAACAACGTCTTACTGTCTTCCCATGGATGGCTGATTTCCTTTATCTAGAAGTCTTACCTCCTTCATGGCTGCCTGGGAACTCACACTCTTGCTTTCCATATTTTCTCAGATGTCACTTTTTCCAGGAGACTAATTCTAATCCCAATAATTAATATTTTATTTTGCACGTGCACGTGAGCATTCACACTCACATGCACATACAAACACAGGCTTTGGAAGCCCATTTCTTTCCTCAAGGGACTCAAAATATTCTAACCATGCATACATTTTATATGTGATCTTTTCTGCATACTTTCTATCTCTCCATCAGCATGCACGACTTATGAGTCATGAATCTCTTGTTTCACTGATATATTTCAAATGCTAGAACATGCCCAATAAATGAATAAATCTTTCTTGAATGAAGGAGTGAGTCACTCTGTCCTCAGCAATCTGGCAGTCAACCAGTCCTAAGAAGTGTTGGGTACAACAAGCTTTCAGTTAAAGATCTTTCTACTTACACTGATTTGTGATGTCTTTCTATAAAAATTGGACAAGATATAAAGACAATCAACTTAGATCTACAAACTCCAAAATTATGTAGGCAGACACACTGCTTCAGTTGACTGAGTGACACTCGTAGATGGTCCCTGACGGCAAGCTACCTCATAAATCCATTTTCTCTGATTCTCATGTGCTCCATGTTCATTTTGGATTTGCTCTACAAAGCACTTGTAGATCCACAGAATTTGTATCATTAGTTGTGCTAGTACTCAATGAACATTGAGTTTTTTTCTTTTTTTTCCAAATTTTTATTATCAAACTGATGTACAGAGAGGATACAGTTTCATACGTTAGACATTGGATACATTTCTTGTACTGTTAGTTACCTCGTCCCTCATTCCTCTCTCCCTCCTCCCCTTTCCCTTTCCCCCCATGAGGTGTTAAGTTCACTTACACCAAACAGTTTTGCAAGTATTGCTTTTGTAGTTGTTTGTCTTTTTTTACCCTGTGTCTCTCGATTTTGGTATTCCCTTCCAATTTCCTAGTTCTAATACCAATATACATGGTTTCTAATATATTCAGATAAGATTACAGAGATAGTGTAGATACGACCACAGGAAGGTGATAAAAGAACATCATCAATAATAAAAGCTATAGATACACATGGGACGTTGAAAATAGTTACATCTGTGATATAACAATCGTTTCCATAACATGGAGTTCATTTCACTTAGCATCATCTTATGTGATCATAAGGGTATAGCTATTGGGCTCTTGTGATCCTCTACTGTGACTTGCCTAAACCTGTGCTAATTATTCCCAATATGGGAGACCATAGAGTCCATGTTTCTTTGGGTCTGGCTCACTTCACTTAGTATAATTTTTTCCAAGTGCTTCCATTTCCTTACAAATGGGGCAATGTCATTCTTTCTAATAGAGGCATAAAATTCCATTGTGTATATGTACCACATTTTCCTGATCCATTCATCTACTGAGGGGCCTCTGGGTTAGTTCCAGATTCTAGCTATGACAAATTGTGCTGTGATGAACATCGTTGTGCTGGTGGTTTACTGTGATTTTGTTTGTGGTCTTTTGGATAGATACCCAAAATTGGGGCTGCTGGGTCATAGAGGAGCTCTATATTTAGCCTTCTGAGGAATTTCCATACTGTTTGCCAGAGTGGCTGAACCAGTTAACATTCCCACCAACAATGAAGTAGGGTTCCCTTTTGGCCACATCCCCTCCAGAAATTGTTATTGTTAATTTTCTTGATATAGGACATTCTTACTGGGGTGAGATGGAATCTCAATGTTGTTTCGATTTGCATTTCTTTTATGGGCAGTAATGTAGAGCACTTCTTCATATGTCTCTTGGCCATTCTCATTTCCTCATCAGAGAAGTCTCTTTTTAAGTCTCTAGCCCACTTGATGAGGGGGCTATTGGTTCTTTGCGGTTTTGTTTTGGAGGAAGGTAATTTTTTTAGTTGTGCATATATTTTAGATATGAGGCCTTTGTCCATTGAATGGCCGGTAAAGATCTTCTCCCAGTCTGTGGGCTTTCTGTTTATCTTGCGAGCTATGTCCTTTGCCATGCAGAAGCTCTGCAGTTTGATGCAGTCCCATTTGTCCAGCCTTTCTTTGATTTGTAGCCTTTCTGGGTCTTTGTTAAGGAAGTTCTGTCCTGTGCCAAGGAGCCCAAGTGTTTCTCCTACTCCTTCCTTTAGTGTTTTCAGGGTGTCTGTTTTGATTTCAAGGTCTTTAATCCATTTTAAATTGATTTTGGTGCAGGGTGATATATAAGGATCTAGTTTTAGTTTGTTGCACGTGTTGAACCAGTTTTGGAAGCACCATTTCTTAAAGATGCTATCTTTCTTCCAGACTATTTTTTAGCTCCTTTATCAAAGATTAAGTAGGCGCAGTTCTGTGGGTTCATTTCTGGGTCTTCAATTCTGTTCCATTGGTCTTCAGGCCTTGAACATTGAGTTTTAAAGAGATTGGTCTGACCTTTGATGATGCCAACCATGGAAAGATTGTTTTAAACACTGGAGTAGTAAGATTAAGAGCCCATTTTAGAAAAATCTTGGGAGGAAATTATAGAGATCAGACAATAGGGAAACAAACCTGCTGCCAGCAAAGGCAGCAGTGTGCATGTGCTGTCAGAGAATAAGATATCAACCTTACCTAAACCAACAGCAGTAGAAAGGGCAATGAAGGATTGTTTTGCAAATTAAGTCTCAGTAACCAACAAAATGACAAAACATGAGTTGTTCTAAAATATCACCCAGAATTCTGGATCTTGAAAGGGCTGATGGGCTACCGAGAGAAAAGTGAAGGTAAAATAAGGTAAAGAACCATCATAGTAGCAAACAAAATGCATTAGAAAACAGTTATTGGTTCCTAAAAAGAAAACAAACTTGCTTAAGGACTAAAGTAATTACCCAAAACTTGAGTCTTGTTAAAGACAGAGAACATGTTATGAACATTGTGTATCTCTCCCTAGATCCCACACTAGTCATTCAAGAGCTGAAACTTCAATAATTGCTGGAACTGTTTTCACCACTATCTACCCCTGTCTATGTGGACAAGAGGTTACTTTCTTTGTTTGGAAATATCTGATTTGTTGGCAAAAACATCCTGGTTTTCCTTTGTGTACCTTGCCTATCTTTGTTGACCCTGGCTTTCATCACATTTTAGGTTCCATTCTGATCTTTCCTGTTTCACTGGTTCCATCATCTTGCTGATGGAGCCTGGACTGCTCTTCCTCTCTGACACTTCATATGCTGTCCAACTCTCATCTACTTCTGTACATGCTTGGATGACACAGATTAGAGTTCACTACTTCTCTGATTTTGTTGAATTCTTGAGGTAGACCATTTTTTAGGTACCTGACTATTTATTGCAGCCCACATTTCTGCTGAACAATTACAAGTGTATTTTTATATGAAAGGAATTTTGAGAAATTGTGTTCCAAATGTACAATTCTTATGCTATAATGTTCCTAATAACCACTTGAAAGTTCCTCTTGATGAGTTCCAACTGCAAAGATTCAATTTCAGATTGTAGTCCTTATGAAACATTGGCCCATAGACTACACTCCCTTTCTTTAACTTGATAGTGAAAGATGTTCAAAGTCTTCTTGAAGCCTTAATCCCAGATTTTTTTCTTTCTTATTTATTGTGAAAATGATGTACAGAGAGATTACAGTTTCATATGTTAGACATTGGATACATTTCTTGTACTGTTTGTTACCTCCTCCCTCAAGTCTCATCAGTGAGAACAATTGGTCAGATGTGTGGAATTATGTAAGATTTCAATCTACAGATTTCATGTGAAAGTCATCAACTCTCTCACAAATCTTTTTCATGCTAAAACCCCAAGTGACTAATGTTAGAACCCAGGTCCAATAGCTCACAAACATGCATGTAAAAGTATGCACACAGGGGAATCGTACATTGGCATCACCTTAGAAATAATTGGAATTAGCATACTCAGCTAATCTTTCTAATGTCATTGGGGTTAGGAGATTAGCTATTGAGGAAAATTCCTAGAAGGACTCAGTAATCTTAGAGGTTCTCTCTCTCTCTCTCTCTCTCTCTCTCTCTCTCTCTCTCTCTCTCTCTCTCTCTCTTTCTGCGATCCACCAGTTCTCATCACCCACCTGAAATTGTCCATCAAATTTATAAGGCATAAATTTGATATATTTCAGTTATATATCAGCTCATCTATAAAGATGTCTCCATATCCACATTCAAGCAAGATTAACTGCTCTCATAACTGTACTCAGATACTTATGAGATACTTATAATACCAAATGTCCTATGTGTGAATTATAGTCAAAGGCCTCTGTGTCTTTCTTACCTGCTAGATTACATGTTCCACAGGAGAAGGTATCTTTATCATTTATTTGTTTATTTATTTATTATTTTTGAGATATTCTTATCTTATATCAAGGCAGCTTTGACCTTTCCATCTTCCAGCTTCATCGTCTAGTGTGAGTTAACTTTTCTACAATGGTGCTTGTTCAATAAAATAGATTGAAATAATTTGGAATTAGTTATTTTATAAACACAGTAAAACAACTTTCCCCATAAGAATAATAGGGAAGCAAGCCAGACACTTTCCGGTATTGCAGCTTAGATCCTCATTTCCAGAAAACTCTATAAATAAATATGGGCTAGTTCAATCTGGATTTTTTTAAATGAGTGTTACTATAGTGGCCATCATCTCATTTAAAAAGGTTGTCTCCATTAGCAGAAACAGTGAACACCAACATTATTTTCCATGGAACTCAAAAGGATTATTAAGAGCCAAAGGAAAATTCTTTCCACATATTAAATACTTCCTATTAAAAAAAAACAGGGCTGGGGATATGGCCTAGTGGCAAGAGTGCTTGCCTTGTATACATGAAGCCCTGGGTTCAATTCCCCAGCACCACATATACAGAAAATGGCCCGAAATGGCACTGTGGCTCAAGTGGCAGAGTGCTAGCCTTGAGCAAAAAGAAGCCAGGGACAGTGCTCAGGCCCTGAGTCCAAGGCCCAGGACTGGCCAGAAAAAAAATAAATTACATATTTTCATTCACTATAATTCAAGCAGAGCCTGTGATGTTTTATGGCCAATCACTATGAACAAATAGTTGAGATCAGAAGCCAGTAATTGGTACCATCTATCCTGTCACAAGACTTAGTCTTCTGGCCTGAGATTCAACCATGAGAACAAAGGCAGAAACAGGACTGAAATTGATTAATGATGGGCGTTTACACAAAGAACAAAATAACCTTTGTTTTTCAAGCAATTTGGCATAGTTGGTATAGCCTCACTGATAAAAGACTGTAACTTTGGTCCCTGGAACAACCATAGGTATAGCTATCTGTACCCCTATAACAATGAACCTGAACTTAGACACTTTAAGTTCTGGGATTCTAATGGTGAATGTGTTTAAAAATTTTTTTGAATTCTGCTCAGAGTATAGAGCTCTTAGAGGCACTCTAAATGTACCCACATAACACCCAGGGTCTACAGGTGCTGCATGTTTTACTTTGTGAGAGAGAATCTTGTTCAACAAGCATCATTCAATTCATTGCTCTAGTGGACAGGTACTAACTCACATAAATTAGTGACAAAATAAACCAATTCACCAATTCAACTCTGTGGTACATAGTGAATTTATGAAATGTGTCACTGGAATTTGAGTATTTTTTCAACTAAATTATTTAACTCATCAGTTTGTCAAAAATATCCTCATGTTCTTAGCAAAGCCTTGTTCAGAAATTCAATGCATTTCTACTTTTTTTTTTTTTTTTTTTTTGGCCAGTCCTGGGCCTTGGACTCAGGGCCTGAGCAAGGTTCCCTGGCTTCTTCCGGCTCAAGGCTAGCACTCTGCCACCTGAGCCACAGCGCCCCTTCTGGCCGTTTTCCATATATGTGGTGCTGGGGAATCGAACCGAGAGCTTCATGTGTAGGAGGAAAGCGCTCTTGCCACTAGGCCATATTCCCAGCCCCGCATTTCTACTTTTATGACACATTCCCAAGACAATTCTTTAATCAAAGAGTGATATTTGAAGATTATGTTTTAGAAATACAGTGCTTTCTCCCTCACTAAGATTTCAGTTGTGATTAATGTGGACATAAATTTATTTGTTCCCAATTTTTCTAATTGTACGTTTTCTCCTGTTTTAGAAAATATGGGTGTTCTTTTTTTTTACAGTAGTTAACTACCTATTTTATATATATCTTATATCTATCTTATATCTTATATCTATCTATATATTATATCTTATATATATCTTATATCTATCTATTTCTATCTATGTATCTATCTATGTATCTATGTATCTATGTATCTATCTATCTATCTATCTATCTATCTATCTATGGTAAACAAGAGGTAACAGCGGCTTCTACAAACTGGTTTTCTTCAACGTCCTGTGTGGTAGGCACCTGAAATACTGTAGAAAAGTGTTTTGTGTGGTGACCTCATCTCCCTGCTGCTAGTTGGGTTGTTTTGCATGACCTGGAATGGTGCTGGAGACCCAGGGGCCCGGGGCAGGGGATGGAGGGGGGGCTGCCCCAGGTCCCTACTTTCTGTCCCCACTTGTGCTCCTATCTGATCAGGCTAGAGCCAACAAAAAGATATATAGTAAAAACAAAACAAAACTATATATATATATATATATATATATATATATACACACACATTTCTATAGAATTTCCATTTCTCTCTCCTGCCTTTCCTCTGCAAAGTATTTACTATTTTTGTTACTGATTTTTGCTGTGATAAACCCTATTTCAATCACAGCAAGAAACAAAAGCCCAAACAAACAGGAAGCCCCTCTAAAAAGAGTAGCGAACAAAAGGGTTGACCCCCCCCCCAAAAAAAAAAGAGGAGGAAGCGGGGCGGGGGGGCTTGGGCTTGGTGTTGCTTTTTTTTGTTTTGTTTTTGTTTTGTTTTGCCAGTCCTGGGCCTTGGACTCAGGGCCTGAGCACTGTCCCTGGCTTCTTCCCGCTCAAGGCTAGCACTCTGCCACTTGAGCCACAGCGCCGCTTCGGGCCGTTTTCTGTATATGTGGTGCTGGGGAATCGAACCTAGGGCCTCGTGTATCCGAGGCAGGCACTCTTGCCACTAGGCTATATCCCCAGCCCCGGTGTTGCTTTTTAAATAGTACTGCAGATTAACATTGAAAAATCAAGAGATGATGTCCAACCCTTTTCACAATGCAAAACCCTCTGGTATTTCCGCCTCTTGTAGTTTTTGTTTTAAGTTCCTTTTTCTCTTCTGGGTGCTGATACTTCTCTCCATCCTCACATTCTTGGTGTTTTATGTTAATATGGGTGTTCTTTTGCTACTTACCCTAACAGATGTTACACATCTGCAAACTGACTGTATAGTTCTATTCCTTTGTGTAACAATACCATACTTATTTTGATCTTCCATGATAAGTCAGTGCTGACACTTTGTCGGGGCTCTCGTCCTGCGTGCTTCCCCTGACATGCGGGAGAGGCGTGAGGGTGTGCCCCTAGGGGCAAGCCAAGAAAAAGTATGTGAGTCGACAGAACACCCACCCAGCCCCCCTTTAGGTTTAAAGGACTCAGGATACACAGACAACTTGGGGCAAAGTCATGCAAACATCCAATGCTTTAATTCCCGGGTGGGGTTTATATAGCAATGATGACCAGCAGGAAGGGGAGGGATTTGGAGTGGCTAGCTAGCCATGGTGATAGGCTGATCAGGCTGTCCTTCACAGGTGACATCACAGGATTTCCCCTAAGGGTGAAGATCACAGCCCCCAGGATAGCCTCTGGGTTCATCACCCGCCGCCATCTTGGCGCACATCTTGGCGTGAGGCGGGGCTGGTTAGAGCTGCCTTTCGGTTCTGGACCAGAGAAGGCAAGGGGGGCTAGCAGCCATGCAGCCCCAGGGCTGGAGAAGAGACTGGCCTATTAGGACCGCCTCTTAAAGCTGCAAGCCAGTGCCCCATAACACCTGATAATCATCCTTGTTACTATGCTATGATCTGCCTCTGAACTTTATTGTTAAGTCAGGAAGAAATGCTTTAAAAAAGAATTGTTTCTTCCAGAAATAAACTTCAGTAATATATTCAAAAATTGATTAATTGTGTTCAACCATATCTAATAGATCAAACATTATATCTCTTGAGTGATTACTGAGATCCTAAACACATCAGTAAGTTTAGTTTTGAATCAAGTCATAGAATCGTCTGGCATTACTCCTGCATTGCTTTCCATCCAAGATATTCTTATGTTTTACATTTAATCTACGTATTTCTCACTTGTGTCAGGGTATTGCTATAATGTCACTGACCTCCTTGCTTTTAGCAGCACCTACTAATTTAGAATCAACTGTGAATTTCACTGGAATATGTCTACTATTTATTTAATTAGGTCTCATATTTAGCTTACACCTTGAGAATGGTAACACGAAGTATATACATCCTATAACATCGAAGAACACAATTCCCAACACTAAAAAGCCAGGAGGCCAAGAGGACCTACATTCTCTTCTCTATCTCATTTGGTAGCTTAAAGAAGTGTCTTGTCCTGAGACTCACAAATAGACCATACAGATACATACATAAGAGAAAGACTATGAAGCCAGTTAAATGCTCTAGTGGTACAAGTAACTGTTTTCAAAATCAGCAAGTATCTATAAACCCAAATATGCTTTCTCCTTTCTCTAATATGGATTGGTTATACACATTGTCTGAAGTAAAGGAGTACATTCTTAGTAGCATATTCAATTTTTAACCCAAACTAATGAAAGCTACATGTATGTTACTATGTAGTAAATGAATCTTTAGATCACTGACGAACATAATACTGATCTGCTTACAAATTCCCGTACCACATCTGATTATGATTTTTTTGTCTTGATAATCTTTTATTTAATATCCATTCTTTTCACTGATGTTAATATGCCTGGCTATTCAAATTTATCTTAGAGTTCATGAGATTCCATATCAAATTTTTTATTAAAAAGTAAAGGTATTATATCGCCTACATTGCATACATCTGTTAATCTTATAAGTTAATAAAAAAAAAGCCATCACATTTGGTTGGCATGACTTGTTCTGTGTAAACTCATGTTACTTATTGCTCAATGATGATTAAATGCTAAGTAGTACTCAATACAAATTTCATCATCCAACTTCTTATTTTAGCTTGTTGTTGTTGTTCATAGATTTTTTTGTTCCTGGCACGTAACTAGTTTCTATGTCCTAACACCAAGAGAACAGCAAAGTAGCTTTATGGCAGTTCCATTGTTTTTTTTTTGCTTTTATATCACTCCTTTGTCAATTATTATCCCAATATTTTCTTAATGAATTTATCTTTTGTGTAAACCTTTATTCAAATTTTCCTATAGCATTTTAGGAAAAGTGTTTATTAATGAAGCTATATGAAGACTGAAAATGGATTTTATCTCAAGCATCTGTTTTACAAGGCAATAGATATATGCAGTCCTTGCCAATCACTATTTTTCTGCATATGTACCACATCAGTTGGTTTTCAGATTTTATAGAAATCAAAACACTCACAAAGGAAATGGAAGGATGAAAAAGATGTGCTATATTCATTAGCTTTTCAGTTCTCAAAATGTATGATGAAATTATTTGTAGTGTCTTTGAGAAAGAGTGGACATTCAGTAAATAGTGGTACTTAATTTATAGTTGTTAGTTACATTGAGAAATGACTTCTTTTTATTAGTGCAAGAGCTTGATAAAACTGTAAGGAATGTCTGTATATCTTTTTACAGACCACAGGTGTGGAAAGAAAGCCAGAGTAATTTCTTAGGTTCTCTCCCATGGTCTCTGAATTTTTGGCAAAATTACATAAAAATGGAAAGACAAGCTGCAATCAGTAGATGGCTAATTATTTTCTGCAAGTAGATTATTTTGCTGTTGTTTGTAGAAGTCCTGGATCCTGAACTCAGGGCCTCAGAACAACGTTGAGCTATTTTGCCAAGGCTAGCATTTTATCATTTCAGCAACAGCTTCACTTCCAGCCTTGTGGTACTTCACTGGAGATTAGAATCTCATAGATTTTCTGCCCAAGGTTGGTTTGAAACTGTGACCTTCAGATCACAGCCTCCTGAATAAATAGGATTACACCCAGCTTAAGTATATTTTTAAAAGATAATATTCACTTCATTTCTGCCAATTGAGTCACATACTGTCATTTGGCTTCTTTTCCTACTTAAAATGATCAGAATAGTTCTGAATTTGACCAACTCCAAATCGACAATTCTTAACACCATTTCAAACAGACAAACTCAGATGCAAATGTCTTTAGTTCCTATCTGTTTCTACCATTTCTTGACTGATGATAATATAAAAAGCAAAATTCGTGGTAACTGTCAAAGGCCATCATATTTAGACAAAGGATGGAAGATTAATCTTACCAGGTCTAGGAAAGATTTTCTGTCTTGGAATTGGCACTGGAACAGGCCTGAAGACCAACTGAACAGAATTGAAGACCCAGAAATGAGTCCACAGAACTATGCCTACTTAATCTTTGATAAAGAAGCTAAAAAAAATAGGATGGAAGAAAGATGGCCTCTTTAACAAATAGTGCTGGAAAAACTGGCTCAACGCATGAAACAAACTAAAACTAGACCCTTATATATCACCCGGCACCAAAATAAACTCCAAATGGATCAAAGACATTGAAATTGAAACAGATACCCTGAAAACACTAAAAAAAAGAGTAGGAGAAACACTTGGGCTCCTTGGCACAGGACAGAACTTCCTTAACAAAGACCCAGAAATGCTAGAAATCAAAGAAAGGATGGACAAATGGAACTGCATCAAATTGCAGAGCTTCTGCAGGGAAAAGGACATAGCTCACAAGATAAACAGAAAGTCCACAGATTGGGAGAAGATCTTTACTGGCCATACAATGGACAAAGGCCTCATATCTAAAATTTATGCAGAACTAAAAAAAAACTAAATTCCTCCAAAACAAAACCACAAAAAACCAATAGCCCTCTCATCAAGTGGGCTAGAGACTTAAAAAGAGACTTCTCTGATGAGGAAATGAGCATGACCAAGAGACATATGAAAAAGTGCTCTACATTACTGCCCATAAAAGAAATGCAAATCAAAACAACACTGAGATTCCATCTCACCCCAGTAAGAATGTCCTTTATCAAGAAAACTAACAATAATAAATGTTGGAGGGGATGTGGCCAAAAGGGAACCCTACTTCATTGTTGGTGGGAATGTAAATTGGTTCAGCCACTCTGGAAAGCGGTATGGCAATTCCTCAGAAGGCTAAACATAGAGCTTCCCTATGACCCAGCAGCCCCACTTTTGGGTATCTACCTAAAAGACCACAAACAAGAACACACTAAAGCCACCAGTACAACAATGTTCATCGCAGCACAATTTGTCATTGCTAAAATATGGAACCAACCCAGATGCCCCTCAGTAGACAAATGGATCAGGAAAACGTGGTACATATAGACACGGAATTTTATGCCTCTATCAGAAAGAATGGCATTGCCCCATTCATAAGGAAATGGAAGGACTTGGAAAAAATTATACTAAGTGAAATGAGCCAGACCCAAAGAAACATGGACTCTATGGTCTCCCTCATAGGGAATAATTAGCACAGGTTTAGGCTAGTCACAGCAGAGGATCACAAGAACCCAATAGCCCTTATGAACACATAAGATGATGCTAAGTAAAATGAACTCCATGTTATGGAAACAACTGTTATATCATTGTTGTAATTACTTTCAACATGCCATGTGAAACCGTAGCTTCTATTATTGATGATCCTCTTGTATCTCCTTCCTGTGGTTGTACCTGCACTATCACTGTGTCTTATCTGAGTACATTGGAAACTGTATATACTGGTATTAGAAGTAGGGAAGTGATAGGGAATATCAAAATCAAGAGACAAAGGATAAAAAGACAAATGACTCCAAAAGCAGTACTTGCAAAACCATTTGATGTAAATCAACTGAACAACTCATGGGGGGAGAGGTAAAGGGGAGGGGGGAGGGGAGAATGAGGGAGGAGGTAACAAACAGTACAAGAAATGTACCCAAGGCCTAATAACATATGATACTATAACCTCTCTGTATATCACTTTGACAATAAATAAAAAAATAAATATATATAAACAAATTTAATTTTAAATAAAGCAAAGAATGGTATAAAGTAAAAAAAAATTGTCATGGCTGGGGATAAGGCCTAGTGGCAAGAGTGCTTGCCTCGTATACATGAAGCCCTGGGTTTACTTCCTTGGCACCACATATATAGAAAAGGCTAGAAATGGCACCATGGCTCAAATGGCAGAGTGCTAGCTTTGAGCAAAAAGAAGCCAGGGACAGTGCTCAGGCCCTGAGGCCAAGCTCTAGGAGTGGTTAAAAAGAAAAGAAAAAGAAATTTGTCTTAGGAGGACAATATATTGAGTCTGTGTAAATGTTCTCTACAGATAACTCAAGAATATTTTATTAATCAACTTTTTTACCTCTACTGTAGGTGAGGAATTAATTTAATTTTCAAATATTGAGTGTAAAAGTGGGCACTATTAATAATATTCTTAGTTAACGGGTATATATGGAGCATGAACAAGTTCAACTGAAACACTCTCAGACTGGAGTGCTTTGGAAAATAACTGCTATAAAATATTCACTCTAGTGGACAAGGAGATCTACAGCTGGATTTCTTCAGTGTCAGGAGAATCCTGTTACAAATATTTCTGTCTCTTTTCAAGCATCAGCAGTAGGAACAGGGTGGGAGGCTAGTTGTTAGGTCTGTACCAAAAGTACCCACAGCATTGATAAAATGTGGCTACTGTTGCTTGGCAACACCAGCTGCTACAATGATGCCCTTACAACCTAGTGAGGAGTTAGTTTTATTTAGTATCAGAACACAGATCAATTTTAACAAATCTATTTTATCTTCCGCAGAATCTACTTTCCATGGGCAACATTTCATTTGGACTCAGAAAATACACAAGCAGCCGACTATATAGCATTTTTTAATATGAATCGTTATATTTAAAATTGAGAATGTTAAGCATTTGAATAAATGGATTTCTCAACATAAAACAGATTAAAATGAGTATTCCAAACTTATTATAATGAGTGGGTTAATATCCAGTCAGTGAATGAATCAATGCCCAACTTTTTTTCTTCTTTATGAATCTAAATTCTCTAAATATTTATTTTCATATTTCTCTTTGTTTTGGTTGCAGAAATGCTGCCTTGGGGTTACTCCATAGTCACATATTTTGTGAAAAATATGTAAACTGAAAATTGTGTGAAGCCTTTTATTTTTCATTTTATTTTCTCCCTATCCCCTTTCTCTTTTACTTTCCTTCTGGAGATTGAACTCAGGACTTCAACCTTGGCCACCATTTTTTAGATATTTCATTTGTTTTAAGATTAGATCTCCTATTTTAACTTTGCCCAACAAGAGTGGCCAGATATAGGGATCCTCCTGTCTCTACCTCCTGAACTGTTGGAATGGTATCTGTACAACCAAACCCAGTATTCATAATTTTCTTCTTTTGGGCTTTTAAAAAATTATCTTTAAGTAGTCAGTCATACAAAGCAGTTTAACAAAGCAATTTATGAATACAATACACTAAATTTCAGAGGCAACCATGTAAATTCATTTGGATGGCAACTTTTAGATTTGTAATATTTACTACTAACACTTCAAAACAAGCTCTACATGAAACAAATAAGCCAAAAAGAAAGAATAAAGTGGAATGCATCATATCTGGGCCTAGCGTTACAGATTTAGGGAAAAAATTAAACAATCTTATGTCCTTAAATCTACCCTTTCACTAATAATCCTAAAAGTTAGTGCATGCTGAATACTTTTGAATAAAGCACCTTATTCTACCACAATATAATATTTACAGGAACTTATTTATAAAGGAATCTTTAAAGTGGAGCTGTAGCTCAAGTGGTAGAGTGCTAATCTTGAATCAAGCCCCATGACTGACCAAAAAATAAATCTTTAAGATATTTGGAAAGTTAAAAAAAAATGTGTTTTTTTTCTATTTTACTTTAAGAAGTACTCAGGATTTAAACAGAATTTATGGTAAAGGAATGGTAGAGAAAGGCCCGCTATATCTTCGTAGTCTAATTTCATATTCACCAAATATATAACTATGGCAGCACATGTTTCTTTTTTTCTGAATAATTACTTATATATTGTCAAAGTGATGTACAGAGGGGTTACAATTTCATACCTAAAGCAGTGGGTACATTCTTGTACAATTTGTTACTTCCTCCCTCAGAGGGAGCATATGTTTCTTTTTGGTTTTTTTTTTCATACAAAAATGTTATCTAAGATTGTCCCTGTGTTAAAAATGTTTAATCATAATCTATAGCTTCAATGTAGTGTGTGCATAATAGCAAATAAAACCTGCCAACTTAAAGTAAAAAAGAAAGAAAACTAGTTATTTAAATGTACTTTTTTCTCTAGCCACAATTCTCAGGCTATGAAGCAGTGGTTATATAGAAGTCTTTAATATGAATCCTTATATTTAAAATTGACAATGTTAAGCAGTTTAATGTTAAGAGTTTAGCTTGTTTTCTTAATGAAGCTTTACTCTACAGACAAAAGTGAAGCCAATCTGTAAATATATACACTACAATAAAATTAAATTATTTTAAACAAAATGGTACTTTGTTTACATTTCTGATTCTGATATGTAACAGTTTCCTAGAGTATTTTAAATGATATTTTAATTAAAAAAATGAGTCTTACCATTTTGGAAATAAGCAGTGATGGGTGCACAAAACTATGAACATAATTGATGCCTTGTCACTGAATGATTTAGAAAACTTCATATTACATACTTCTGATTAAAAGATTTTTCACAAAGAATAGATAATGTAAGTTAAAACAATTTAATTTCTAAGGCTATTTATTCTTGCCAGTCCTAGAGCTTGAACTCAGGGCCTGAGCACTGTCCCTGACTTCTTTTTGCTCAAGCCTAGAACTCTACCTCTTGAGCCACAACACCACTTTTGGTTCTTTCTGTTTATGGTGCTGAGTAATCAAACCCAGGGTTTCATGCATGCAAGGCAAGTACTCTATCCCTAACCCACATTCCCAATCCTCTAAGGCTATTTTTAAGAAAAACGAAAATGTGTCTCTGGTTCATCAGAAATAAGAATATTTCGGGCTGGAATGTGGCTTAGTGGTAGAGTGCTCACCTAGCATGCATGAAGCCCTGGGTTCAATTCCTCAGTACCACATTAACAGAAAAGGCCGGAGTGGCTCTGTGACTGAAGTGGTAGAGTTCTAGCCTTGAGCAAAAGAAGCTCAGGGACAGTGCACAGGCCCTGAGTTCAAGCCCCAGGAGAGAGAGAGAGAGAGAGAGAGAGAGAGAGAGAGAGAGAGAGAGAGAGAGAGAGAGAGAGAGAGAGAGAGAGAGAGAGAGAGAGAGAGAGAGAGGAGAGAGAGAGAAAGAGAGAATATTTTGCAGTTACATGCATGATAGCACTTTCAATCCCCATTTCTCCCAGCTACATTCTCATTTTAACTTTATAATTACTTGTGACAATAAACTATATATAAGTATACTAGTAACTAGTGATGATAAACTATACATAATAATGCTGTTGTTACCTGCGATGATGTAAGTGCTGTTGTTGGCAGAGATATGGCATTAAAAGTCAAGATATAAGTTTCTGTTTTCAATTGCACCTTTTAAAGCATTGTTTTTCTTACCTCTAAGACACATTACTTTGAAAATTCTGTGCATCAAAAGATTTCTGAGAACTTCAACATTTGCAAGAAGCCATGACTTACATTATAATTCATAGGGTAGCCTGGATAGCTCTCTGGAGTGGATGAGTGTAGCTGTACCCTCCTCTAAAAGAAAACACCAAAGTGATGCATGTTAATTTGATTTCTAAAGGTTTGTTGCTGCTGTTTATTTTGCTATTTATAGACTTTTCTGTAAATAGTGCTCAACTTGTGAAAAAAATTAAAAACATTTCTGCCAAACATGAGTCACTGTGAGAGATGTTTTTGTTATAGGAGATAAATCAAGAGAAGCTGGGAGTTCCAAGTTATGTATTTTCCTGTGATGGTGACATGTCACAATGATCTTTTGCATTTGCAATGAGATTCAGTTTCTTATTAGACATACCATGATAGAATGGAAGTAATAATATGTCATGTACTCATGGTGCCTGGTTTATGGGAGATGTGAAAATAATTTAGGTTATTTCCTTCCTAAGACTTCTTCCTGACTTATTTACTAAAAGGAATTAAGAAGTTGGGTGTTCATGGTCCGTGCCTTAATCCTAGCTACTCAGGAGGCTGAGATCTGAGGGTCAAGGTTGAAAACCAGACTGTGAAGCAAAATCCATGAGACTCATCTCCAATTAACTACTAAGAAAGCCAGAAGTAGAGCTGTGGCTCAAGTGGTAGAACACTAACTTTCAGCAAAAAAAAAAAAAAAAAAAAAAAAAAAAGGTAAGGGAGAGTGCCCAGGCCCTGAGTTCAAGCCACAGGACTGGCACAAAAATTAATAAATAAATAAGTAAGTAAATGAAATAAAATAATAGTTAAGAGAGCAAGCAAAGAACCAGAAAAAAATTATTAAATGTTCTTGCTCAGTTATCCAGAAAATGAATGAACAAGGAAATGAAGGTAGTAGAAAGATGTTACCTGAGTGATTAAGTCATAAATTATTAAAGTGACTAAGATGATTAAATGTCAGTCAACAATTTAGATGATATTCCTTTCAGATGTGTCACTATTCGGAGTGTGACCCAGTGTTTTGAATTAGTGGATTTTCATTTTAGAGTTAAATATTGAGTATATTAATATGCTATTATCACATGAATTTCATATCATGTTTTCTCAAATCATAAGTATAATTTTAATACAACCAATTGAATCAAAGTAATTGTCACAGAAACATAAATATATTTTTAGAATGGAATTAAATAATAATGGACTCTATGCAAAAAGAAAAGCTACCTAGTATATGAATAAACTGTAACTATTATATATACACACTTTTAAATTAACATTCTAAAATCATCCATGAAGGCATGCACTAGTCTAATTGAATTCTCCTGTTAAACTATTCTTCTCCATAAACCATTTTTAAATGCACCATTTAAAAAATAACAATAATCCAGCCTTGAAAGCACTAGCAGAGTTCTCAATAAATTAATTTAGGACTCCAAGAACCCCAGGAAGCAGCCATATGGACACCACTATATGAGCAGGGCTCCAAGGATGAAGTTCTTCAGTGTTACATACAATGCAAATGCTTCTGTGTGTGTGTGTGTGTGTGTGTGTGTGTATGCACGTGTGTGTGTGAGAGTGAGCATGCGTACCAGTCTTGGGGCTAGAACCTAGGGTTCAGGCTAGCACACTACCACTTGAAACATTTCAGGCTTTCTCATGGACTTTCCTGCCAAGGCTGGCTTCTAACCTTGATCCTCAGTTATTTGCCTCTTCAGAAGCTAGGATTATAGGCATGAGTGACTGGACACCAGCCGTAACCTGGCTTTTATGCAGTTCTTAATCACAGTTATGAAATATGTACATTTGCCTTCTAATTTTTCTATCACAATTTCTACAACACTTTTATTTTTTACTCCATTTCTTTTCTATACCACATTGCAGTTGGACAAAAAAATAACTTACTCATTCTCATATTTTACTTTGTTCACTTAATTTTTGGTGATACCGGGGTTTGAACTCAACAGCCTTGAGCTTGCTAGTCAGGTATTCTACCACTTGAGCCATGTCTTTAGCCATTGTTTAGTTTTAAATTTTAGTTATTTCTCTTTTTTATTTCCAAGAAAGAAACATCTGTACTGTTTTGTCATTATAAGCTCTAAACTGGCTTGCATGATAGACAAAGTGGCTCATTTTAGAACTTCCTATGATCTATCCAAATATGTAACATTAGACAATAAATTTATCACACAACAATGAATAGGACTTATTTGTATTGTTTCTTTAATTATCCAGAGACATATTGCATATATCGATCTTACTGTACAAGCAGTAAAATTTGGAAAGGTTATGATCATAAAGTAACAACTCATATTAACACTAAAAGATTAATTTCAAAATATAATCTGGTGTGGACAACAGATTTGAATATATTATCATGGTATTATCTCATCTTACTTCCCTCCCCCCTTTTTATTCTATAGTGCCTTTCTGAGGAAAAAAGAGGAGGATTTAACTCATGTTAAAGCTTGATATGACAACAGAAAAACTAATGGAATAGATGAACTGTAATATAACAAGTGTTCAAATTTCTTTACACAAATTAAGGAGGGGGCTGTATTAATAGTAAATAAAAAAAATTCTTCTTAGCTCCCACAATTATTTTTCCTCCAGAAAGTATGAATTGATCTTGTTTTGCTATATTGGGTACTCATGCATGGGGGTAAATAGCCACCCATACAGGCTGAATAACAGCTCCCCCAATCCCAGGCTCATATCCACATACTAATCCAAGAAACTTCCTAATTCTAGAAACCAGTTTGTATTTTACCTAGAAAAACAGAATTGGCCTAGGTGAATAACAATCTCATTGGGAAGATTATCCTGGGTTTTCTGGGTAGGCTCAAAATACAATCACGTGTTCTTACAGAAAGATAGTAGAAACTGCAGTAGAGATGAAGAGGGGACTAGGGAAGCAGAGACACACATGATCTAAATAGAAATGAAGGCATGTTAGCTGTTCTGGATGGGAAAGAAGCAAGGTTTTTTCCTTGTACTTTCAGAAGGGACCAACTCTAGTGACATCTTTGTTTCGCTCCTTAATGCTCAATTTAGAATTATATTCTCCACAATTATAATGGGATAAATTCATATTGAGTTACTTAAGTTGCAGTTTGTTATAATACCTATAGAAAACTAGACCTTTAAGATCTTTCTATGAAATAAGTAATTATTCAGAACAAAAAGATCCTTCTATGATTTGAGAAAGATGCTCTACACTGTCATCTTTGTGGATTTTTTTTTTATTTAGAACCATTTGCTTAATAGGCATTTCTTACTAAAAATCATTTTTCATTAGTTATTTGGGATATAATACTCTTGATTATAATCAATTTGTCAGATAGTAACATGTCATCAATAAGAGGCAGCAAGCAATCGTGAGATAATAGTTTAAGTTACTTTTACTAAGTCAAAGGAAACACTATTTTTACTGATCAAGTTCTATGTTTGATAAGCCAATTGAATTCAAAATTCAAAGACAGGAATCTTGCAGAAATCAGCTGCCAGATTTATTAATCTACCTGAAAATTTAAAAAAAAAACATAAAAACACAACCAAACAAAAAGTAGAATAAAGAAAAACTTTAACAATAAAATGTAGATACATTTCTCAAAAAATTATAATGCAATATTTTGAAACTTTCTCTATTGGAAATACACTTAATGCTGGCCAATTACTTGTTTTGTTCAGTGAGTTGCTACAGCAATATACATATAGTTTTTCCTTAAATATGAAATAATTAATATCATTTCTTCCTTTGATCCCTTAAGATAACTCATAGCCCGATTCTTTCTCACTGACCAACTAGACTATGATATAAAAAAGAAAGAGAGAACAAGAAAAAGGAAAACAAAGAATACCCACTAAGATTTTATTTTAGAATGTATTTTAAAGACCCACTTAAAATCTGTCCTTCAATTTCACCAAATAACCCAATCATATATTTTGTTTCTCTTTCCAATAAAAAATTTTCACTGACTATTTTTGAATCTGTTTTTATTCCAAGTGCTATAAATGGCCACATAAGTAGTATGTTTGAGATGGGGAGAGACAAGGAGAGTTCTGATTTTAAGGCATACTCATTAGCCGCAGTGGGCCAAATGATGAGTGATATGTGTGTGTATGTGTGTGTATACACATATAAGTGTGTATATATACATATAAGTGTTTGTATATGTAGAACAGTTATTGAAATCACAAGTTACACACATAGTTGGAATTAGAAATAATTTGAAGAAATGAATGTGAATTGTACTGATTTTCATAGGTAGGTTTCCCAATAACTGTTCAATTTAGAGGAACAGTTATGATCTGTCATGTAGGAAAATCAACCGTTGAGGAATTCTCTTTAAACAAACACTATAGGCATCATGAAATGCACTCAGAGGTTGTTTTAGTTTTGTGTTTAAGGATATTTTTAATCACTTTGCTATAGATTAAAATAAGCTGTTCCTCTACAATGGACTGAACAAAATTCATGTTGTTTGCTTGAGTCTTTGAAGATACTCAGTGGTACTGTCACATCATTCACATGTTGTTGTTGTTTATTTCACAGTGAATGCAACAACTCCTGCTTTCAATATTTTCCCCGAATGGAAAACAAAAACAAAGAAAGAAATCTTTGAAACTCCAGATCTTTACATCTTCTCTCAAACAACACAATCGCATTTACAGGAATGTCCCAAATGAGATGACAGATCATGGTCAGTGTCAACACTATGGCACATAGCAACTTGCTCATGTCCTTGAACACTTTGTAAAGAATTTTCTATTTTGCCAACATCAAAAACTTTTCCACAGTTTCCCTTAGCAAGCTGAAGCTTACTCTTCATTCGTCAATGTGCAGAAAAGCTGCTTTATAGCATAGCACAGCATAAGCTATTTTTTTAAGCAATAAATGGTTTGAGTCATCTATTTTGTCTTGAAATGCTATCTGTAGTTATATCTGCATTGCTTATAAACGGTCATAGTAAATTCAGCATGGAAGAGAATATTACAGAAAAGACAGCAGCAGAAGCATTAGCATTATCTAATATTTATATATGTTATCAACATAACACAGTAGTAAAACGTTTAAATGCATATCAATGGGTACCATGTCTAAAAATTACTATAGTACCTATTTAGTGTAGTGGATATTTTTCTTAAAGAGTGCTTGCTGTAAGGAGAACAGCATAATAGGTGATTTAGTACAGTTAATTCTTATTGGTTAAGTAATGTATGTATGCACTGAAGAAACTGAAAGGAGACAGGGGTTTTTTTTTCTTCATTGTGATTCCAGATTTCACATTTAACTCAAGATTACAAAGGACCATGACATATAGTACTTAACTGAAATGGGTTGCAAAATATCTAAAAGACAATATGATTTGTACATAAACAGTAAGGTGGCATTAGATCATTGTAATGCTAATATTGGCCTGTGACTCAGAAGCCACAGTCCAACTTTGTGTTGGGTCTCCCCTCATGTACAATCATGGTAAATATGCAACTTCAAAGAGAAATGAGCCATTTTAACGATTATCTTCTGCAAGTCATAGAGAAAGCAATCAAAACAAAATAAAAATGACAAATGCAGTCACTAAATACCTTTTTTTTTTTACAAGAGGTGCAAAAACAGTCATTTCTAACAATTAAACTGTCATTTACAGTAGATTTTTTTTGTACACCTGCAGAGACTCATTAATGATGGGAGAAAGAATGCCCAAGGCAAATAGTCTCCAAGTGGATATTTACATATGTGATAATTAGCTGTACCATAGGTACCCAGAGAAAATGAACATTATCTTATGTTATTATGAAATCAAATAGACATGATAGAGCTTCATCATACTTAAAACCTGTAGGACCCCCATCCCCAGCCTAAGTAAAAAGAATCACCACATCCCCTACCTATTCACCCATTGTCTTCCTGTTACCCAGAATAAATGTTTAGAATCCTCCCACCCACCCACAAATAAAGTGCGCAGTCCATAACAGACCATAGAATAATGTAACAGGAAAAGCCCCTTTTCTGTATTATTATTTTAAAAAATAAAATACAAACGACAAAAATAAAACAGAGATTAAAGAGAATTCAGTGATTCTCTGCATCTTGCAGACAGAGGAAAAGCACGAGGAGGGCCGCCCTGCTCGACTGTCACTTGTGCTAGTACACATAGCCTTCATTGTAGGGGTGCGGGTTGCAACAGCCCCCCTCCGGCATGTATGCCATGCTCTCATCAAAGTGAGACAGAGGCACGGTATCCTCCTCATTGATGTGACGTTCCATGTCTGTCTTCAGCAGTGGGCGCTGGTTATCTGGAAAGGCCATGGAGAACAGGGCTTCTGGATCACACACAAATTTGTAGACATATCTCTCTCCAGCCACCTAAGGCATAACATGGAAGAGAAAAACCCATCCTCACCATCCCCACCATGAGGAGGGACAGGGGATAGGGGTGGAAAGCACATTAAATATACCAGAAAAGATCGATCACAAAATAAAAAGTATATGCTGATACACTTACCAAAACAACTCAACAAATAAAAATTAGCTAGTCTAGTGCCAGTGGCTCACTGTCATTCTAACTACTCAGGAGTCTGAGATCTAAGGATGGCAGTTCACCATGCAAAGCCAATGAGAGGAGGAAAGTCTGTCAGATTCTTATCTCCAATTAATCACAAAAAAGCCAGAATTGAAGCTGTGGCTCAAAAGGTAGAACATAAGCCTAAAGTGAAAAGCTAAGAGACAGCACTTAGGCTCAGAATTCAAACCCCAGTACTGGTACAAAAGCAAAAATAAAACAACCAAATCAAATCTCAAGGGAAACACAAAATGTTGACCTTGAGTAATAATTTATTTATTCCTGATATATCTATAAAAGAGCTGTTTGCTTCTTTTGACATCAAGATGAACTTCGGTGTTAACTTTTTTTGGGGGAGGGGAGTGGTAGATTGATGGTTTTAATGTAATTATTCACTTAAGAAATTGTTCTTCACATTGGAAAATGTTCTTTGTTTTGAGGGCAATATCTGTATTTATAAAAATCTGTATCTTTAAGGTATGGTATTTCTCTCTTTACATTGATTACAGAGTATAAAAATCACAATATTTTTAAACTATAGAAAGAAAACATGTGTTGTTTTTTTTCCTGAAAGGACTAGACAAATGATTCAATGATTCTCAAAGTAAAATTGTTTGTCTTCCTTTTATACTTTGTACTGTGTATTTTCATATTTAAAAAAAAAGAATAGAGGTATAGCCCTATTTAAATGAAAGATAGGTCAAGAAGATAGCATTATTCCAGGAATATCACTTTAAAAAGTGAAGGCAAGAAAGATGGAACTTAAGTATGTGTATAAAGTGTCAAATTGAAGTAAGAGGTGTAAAAATAGTGAAAGAAATCTAAAATACACACTGAAAGGAAGGAAATGAGCAAAAAAAAAATGTGACAAGTGTCTGAAATAAAGGACATGTTGTGTAATTTGTAGGGAAAGACATACTCCAAATTTAAATTTTGAAGTGTAATGCTTCCATAGAAAATTAGAAAGAATCGGATGACATAAACATATCTCCCATTAATGTATAATGCTGAGAGGCTCAAAAGTCCTAGGAGAGGCAGTAGTGGACAAATAACAGTTCTTTGCATTAATTTTGGCAGAAAATTTTTTCCTCCCTCTTTTTTTCTCTCCCTCCCACCATACTCGCAGCTTCTTTCCCCCTCCTTTACTCCCTCCTCTGCCGTGTGCACGTGTGCGAGCACACACACCTTGAGATTTCAAAAACCTCAACAAAATCTGTTGTTGTAGACTCAGATTTAATACAATCTTTTGCCCTGAATTTAAGTAAAAGAAACTACCCCAGCAAGTTCAAGTAAACTGAATATTCCCAGTAGTATTCAGTGACTAATAGTGTTTATGACATGAGACATCTTTCTTAAACTAGCCCTCACTTCCCTATCTTATGAAATGGAAAGAGAAAGCTTCTCAGAAGGCAAGTTAGGAGACTGGGAAGTTTCTAGAAGAAAGTGTGGTAAACAGAGGACCCTAGCCATAATTCATTTACTTTGGCTACCTGATTCAAAGCAAATTAATTCTTAAAGGTCGGCTGCTGGAAATACAATGAGCAACATAGAGACTAAAAGGAGGAATAAACCTTACTTTCCCCCTTTTTATTCATTGTTTAAGATGAAATAAATAAATGATCTGACCATTTTATCATATTCTGTAACATACATTGTTTACTTTGGGGCTTTAGATACTGGACTTTTTTGACCAGACAGGACTACAATTAGAGTTGATTGATGTGATAAATGAACAACTATTCAGCCTGGTGAATTTAAATGCATAACATGTGATCCACATTATACAGCCTTAGGCTGGTGGTGGTGGCTCACATCTGTAATCCTAGCTACTCAGGTGGCTGAGATCTGAGAAATTTGGCTAAAAGCCTGTTTTGACAGATAAATCCACAAAATTCTTATCTCCAACCAATTAGCAAAATGTCAGGAGTAGAGGTTTGGCTCAAGTCATAATACACCAGCCTTGAGTGTAAAAAACCAAGCAAGGCCCTGAGGTCAAGCACCAGTACTAGCAAGGGAAAAACAAACATTCTCTTAAAACTGCCTTTACTCACTGGATTACCTTGTTTCTCCTTTGTATATATGCTTTTATGTATAGTTTTATATACACACAGAATATAAACTGTATTTTTTAGATTGTACAAAAATTATTTCTTTAGAGTAAGACAGTCATGCAAACAATGGGAGAAATGATGTCTTCCATTTTTATTAATGTAGCATAATGTGTAAAAGGCTATATATTAAGCATATCCAAATTGCAATAATGTCATTGAAATGTTAGGAATTTTGTGAGAATCAGATGTGAACAAGAAGATAAAAGGTTGTGGCTTTAAGAAGTAGGTATTTAAGCCATGCTTTAATTTCTAAAATTTTAAAATAACTCGAGAATATTGGCTGCTAAATTAGAAATGACCAATTAGGCAAAAAGAATAATGATAGATAATTATATCATTCGAAATGTAACCACTGTTAAAATATTGGTTTCTATCTTTTAGTTTATTTTGGGGGGTTTAATTTTTTGAGCTCTAAGTATATTTTAGATATAAGGCCCTTGTCTGATGCATCGCTCGTCAAAATCTGCTCCCATTCTGTGGGTTTTCTATTTATCTAGTTAGCTATGTCCTTTGCCATGAAGAAACTCTTCAGTTTGGTGCAATTCCATGTACCAGTTTTTTTTATTTGTTGTGATTATTGATCTTCACTTAGGAAGTTTCAGGTTGTACCTAAGAGCCCTATGTGTTCTTGTAGTGTCTGCATGGTATCTGGCCTTGCACTGGAGGGTCTTTGATCCATTTTGAATTGATTCTGGTGTAGGGTGACATACAAGCATCTTAAATTTTGGAACAGAAGCATGCACCTATTGTCTACAAGGTACAACCGGATCATCTCACTCTCCTTTAGGAGCAGTAATTGAGATTTTAAGAATGCTTCACATGTTTAGATTAAATTGATTTTTTTTTACTCTTTAGTTTTATATTTGATTGTTTTTTAATATACATTGCCTATTCCCACATGCAGTTTTAACTCAAAGACCAAATATGGTCATATGAATTTCTCCTTATGCAGTGAAATATGTAATTTTTCTACATTTTTAATGGCAGTGTGTTCCTCTTACTGACTTCTAGAATTTATCTTTCAGAATGCTTCATATATTGACAACTGGTATGAGAAGGTTTGGGCATTCGCCATACTGGGAGAATCTCAAGTATGTATTGAACCAGCATGGATGTTCACTGTGCATGTCAGGAGGGAAAATACATAAGGCTGCCAAAATTATAAGAGGCTCTGGTGGTTTTACTGGCTACAGGTAGACTTAAAACTTTGCATTTAAGCCTACTAAACAATCTATCCTTCCTTATGTCATAAAGTGACAACCCCAAAAGATCTGTCAGGCACAGCACTAATGCTCTAATTACATTGACTGGATAAATCATACATAGACAAGAAAGTATGTATCAACACTTTTGTTATGTCTCTCAAGGCTGAGCCATATTATGTCTCTCAGGACTGAGATCCATAGTAACAAACATAAAGATGTTATATTTTTATTTGTTTTTCAGCTCCTTCAAATATGTTGTGTCATTTATTCATTTATTCTACTCTTCTTTTTTATTTAAGAAAAAGGAACTTTCAAATGTGTAAAGGAAACTCATATAAAATAAAATGCATTCAATTTGTTCTACCAACTAGGGTTAAATATTTATTTTAAATGAGTGCTTTAGGATATTAAACTATGAAGTGATAAAATCAGGCAACATATAAAACAAGAAAGATTGTTTCTCCTAATAAGAGCAAGAGATGTCTGAATATTTTATAAATCCTAAGAACCAAAAAGGGGGAGGATTCCACTAATCTGTTTCTTTATTTGCATCAGATTCTTTAAATAAAAGCATTTCAAGTAAAAGCATTTCAAAATTAGGTGCAGTAGAATATTAAGTTTTCCTGGAGATGCATAAGCAACATCAAGACCAAAACAATATTTAAAAAAAACAACACCACCCCATGTGTTACATAATGGAAAGACTACTAACTTGTGTATAAAATGATTACACACTTGTCTATAATGCTCACGGATTTCTAAAAAAAAAAAAAGGCTTAGATTACCAGAATCAAGTACTCAGTATTTATTTAAATGAGTGCAAACATTGCTGCAACATTATCATAATAGGTGTCTTTTAAAGCATAGTGAACAGATTAATATGCAACATTTCAATGAATTTTAACACTAGATTAGTTGCTCACCTTTTGCATGATTCCCTTTTCATAATAATAGCGAAGTGAACGGCTAAGTTTATCATAGTTCATAGCTGGCCTGTTTTTCTGAATGCCCCAACGCCTGGCCACCTGCCACCAAAACAGAATTGCATTGTAGTGTTAGATATTAACTTTAACTTGGCATATTCCACAGAAATTAGTGCATTTATAAACTACCTCAGCCCCACCAAAACAAGTCCAACTCAAAGATAGAAATTAGGAAAACAATCATGATCTAGGTTTCCTCTGCCCTGGTTTAAAGCAGGCAGACAGTGCTTATCACAATAGAATTCTTTGTCACAATTGTTTTGGATTTAAAAAAAAAATGGAAATAAGGAGTGTGTTTACAATGGAAGTAAACAGGCTGATATTGACCAAAATGAGGCAAGTTTTCCATTCTGAGTTACATTACTTTTTCTTTCTTTGTTTTTTAGACAAAAATCTATAGATTAAGAACAGCTTAATGATGTCTTTGTAAAGGTGCTTTATTGAAGTATTGCTTAACAAAGAAAAGAGACCCTGCTCAGTACTGTGTAAGAGAATGGGGAGGAAGTGTGATTAGGAGAGCGAAAACAGTATACATATTAACAAAATGAACCACAAATGATTTCTATTGCCTAAAGCAAAATACAAATGATTTTTTTTTTCCAGCACCAGACTGGTGAATTAAGCATTTATATTGGGGACTCCAGTTGAATGCTAAAATAAGAAGGAAGTGGAAAAGGTCACTGTGGATATAAGCCCATGGACAAAAACTTTGAAAGTAGAATGTCCACTTTTGTTGTTCCGCAAAAATCCTCTGAACATATTTACTATGTGCCTTTGGTGAAGTGATGTGTCTGGCTAAGGCAAAGCTCTTTAGCAAAGCTTTAAAGACACAACTTGCTCTTCAACATATGAATCTCATTCACTCATCCCCATACTGGGCTAGGAAAGCACTGAACACAGGGTACTGCTGCCCGCTTTGGCTAAACCAGCTGGATTTATGCATTCCTTCCTTTCTACTTCTTGTTAGGCTGAACAAAAATCTCAACTATTGTGCAAATCAAGGCAAGCCCAAGACATTATCAAGTAGGATTAGTGTCTGCTCATTCACTTCTCAGAAACTCTGAGTTGTTTTACTAACAAGTTTTCCTTTTTTTAAATTTTCTTTTTTTTTTAAGTGTGTTTTTTTTTTTTTTTGGTTGGGTTTTTTTAGGGTGGTACTGGGATTTGAAGTCACAGCCTCACACTTGCTTCAATAGCAACTCTATTATTTAAGCCATATCCCATTCTCCATAAAATAGCTCTCAGAGGTCATTCTATCTCTCTCTTTATTACCAATAACCTTTCTCTAGGGTTTTCTTTTTCTTTAAATAACATAGTGTTTCTATTTTTCTCATTAATTTGAAGTGGGCTAACTGAAGCTATAATGTCCTCTAATCACATTTATCAATATACTTTCTTATGAGATAGAATGAAATAGGAAGATTTTATATCAGAGCTAATAATAACAGTGCAGACACATCTTTATCTACCAAATACACAGTTCTATTTTATTATAAATGTTCCGAGTCAAAGAAAAAAGTGGCAAGAAGAAATAAAATCTTTCAAAAATGTAGTATCAGACATCTGTGAAAAGTTTACTAGACAAAGCAACTGAAACTGCATGGAAACCTTGAAAAGATATAAAATTTAATTATTAGTGTCTCTTAAATAATAGCAATCCTGAATTCTTATTCATTAACAAATGATTATTTCTTAGAAACTCACTGGGATTCACCTAGAAAATAAAATACTCATAATAACTTTTAAAGTGATTACTGTAGTTGTCTCTGAAGAAGGAAGTATAATTTTTAAAATAACTGAAGAAAGGTAATCCTCACAGAATTTGATTGCCAATTATTATGCCAGCTTAATTTTCAATCCCATGAGTATTATTCTGTATTTAAGAAAAATAAAGTAGGTAGATAAATGAGGAAAGAAGAAACTTAAAATTAATAAATACTAAAACGGCAAGACTCAGTTATTAAAACCAAGAGTTAAAACATGAATAAAACACCAATTAGCTCACTCCTACCACACCTACTTTTAGATATTAAATTTTAAGACCAGAAAATGGAAATAGACTGTCTAAATCTTTCCTGTCCTTTGAGATGTTAAAAAAATCTATAAACATTTTAAATAAGGTGATGAGACAGAGAATTGGAAGGTATGCTTATCAAAGAAAAGTCCTAAAGTCACAGGTATTCTCTTTGTTTTGTGTAGTCTTACATCGATGCCATGTGCTAAATGGTAAACAGGACTCATAGAAAGACATTGTTTGAGGGTTTGGGAGTTTCCAGACAACAGGACCAGCTTAGGGATTATATAGGCCATGACAAAAGCCATCATTTTGAATCATTATTCCCATTTCGTATGAGGAAAACATGAAATATTTCTCCCTCCTTTTAAACTTTTTTTCTCCCTACTTTGACTTGTTATACTAAAATAAATCCTTCTTTTCTGTTTTTGTTTGCCAGTCCTGGACTCAGGGCCTGAGCACTGTCCCTGGCTTCTTTTTGCTCAAGGCTAGCACTCTGTCACTTGAGCCACAGCGCCACTTCTGGCCGTTTTCTGTATATGCAGTGCTGGGAATTTGAACCCAGGGCTTCATGTATTTGACGCAAGCACTTTTTGCCACTAGGCCATATCCCCAGCCCATAAATCCTTTTTTGAAGTTAAATTTTATAGAACACTATGCCTATGTCCATATGAAGTTTCACAATAAATGCTCACTTCCTCACCTTTTCCTTATTCTTTTGAAAGCATGCATGGTTAAAAGACAAGCACTGAATTACCATGAAAACAATATCTTCCAATATCAATGACATTTCTCCTATTCCTTAAAAATAAAATTAACTGAACACATTTACATGGTGTAAAAACTAAATTAAAATCAATCCTTTAAAAAAATTCTAAAAAAGCCAATAAAATACATGAATAACTATATCCTGGAACAATTCCCTAAAGTTATTGATTAATTTGAAAATAACTCATCATCTCACACGTCTCAACAAAGAAGGATGTTAAAGATGATACATTTGCTGAGGTTATTCAGACATACTAAGCACATAATTAGTACTGTTCTGGTGTGTCACTGAATAACATTTTAAAACTGTAAGGTGAGATACAAAGAAATGAAACCCATGAGTAAACCCAGCCAGATGGATTTACAGACTTCTTGATGGGTTGTGCTGCTATACACACCTTAAGATCAAGTCAAGGGTTGATGGGGACCAGGGGACACACAGGCTAGAAGATTTCACAAACTCTTTCCAAAGAAGAAATTTTAACAAGATATCACAGTCATTGTTTGAATGACATTGTCATTGTCCAAATGACATCACCATTGTCTGAATTTCTGATTGAAGCAATTGCCACAGGGAGCAACGCAGCCATGAGAAACGGGATGCTTCGTTTTGAACAAAAGCCTTAGGAGACATTCATGCACAGTTCCTACTGAGTTAGTTACTATTTGGAAATAGTCTGCTAGCTCCGAATTACCCACTCTTCTATTACTGTATGAGTCTGTTACTGAAAAATAGTTGAAATGTCGATTTATTGTATAGAGCAGTTGCAATTGTGGTTCTTCATTGTGTTTAAAAATAACAGAAACTCAGAATTTGATGGAATTTAATGGTCATCTGGGTTAAATCTACTTATTTGATCTAAAATAATTAGATGCTATATAAGTAACTTAATTGCTTGCATAGCAAAGACAATTCAGTAATGTCCCCCTTCTTGATAAACATACAACAAAAATTTTTAAAGTCTGTTTCTGGCCAGGTGGAGGGAAATAACTGTTTAATTGATACAAATCCCAGTTGAATATACTAAGTTCCGGTTTTTCAATGATTATTAACATCTTCCATGAGGTGAAGAGCTTACATTCCTATCATGGTAAAGGGCTTTGAAATTAATCTGTGAAGTATTTTGTTAGTGCTTCACATTTTTGTGGTTCTTGCTCTTACATCATTTAAGTATATCTACAGAAAAGCCATTTTTCATTGACAGACAAATGGAACTCTAAGCACAATGCAAAACTTAATTATCCATTGAGCCCTCTGTGTGTGTGTGTGTGTGTGTATGTGTGTGTGTGTGTGGGTGTGTGTGTGTGTGTGTGTAGGTAAGGGTAAACTAAAAAGCAATTTTTTGGTACAATTAAAGCACTGATGCAAAGTGGATGAGCAAAATTGCACTAATTGGTTCTTGTTAAATATATTAAGGCAGATCTGTCTCTTTATTTTCCTTTTCCTATCTCTCTCTCTTCCTCCTCTCCTTTCTTGTATTAGGGACCAATTGCTCTGCAATTGAGGATACGTCTTGTACTGAAGCAGACAATCTCTTTGAAATTAAGAAATTATATAATTTAGAGCACATTAACAAATTATGTTAAATATATTGATTAATGAACACATGGGATTTAAGATGTGTATCCAATACATATGAAGCCAATTACTTTGAGTTAAAAAAAATTCTGCTATTTTTTTAAACATTGCTGAAGTATTTAGATCCAATAGTCAATGCAACCAGTCATAGGCATGTTAGCTAAAAAAATTCCACTGGTTTCTTGGCTAATACAACAAGAGGTAAATTTTGGAATAGCAACAGAAGAAACTTCTTTAACAAGATATAAACATTTCATAGAACTATCACCTTTACAAGAGGTCTGAAGACCATGGATGTGTCATTCTACAGTAACAATCATAGCCTTAAATATAAACCAAATCTTGGGGAGACTGAAAATTCAACAAGGACATTTTTCATGAAAATCCTCCTTCATAGAAACATTCCATTTTTGTGTGGATTGCTGGGCAATGGAGTGAGGTTAAGGTGATGTTTGTACAGTTGGTCAAAAGTATGCCCTTACATACCCTAATCTACTACAGCTATTCTTCCCTAGACCCTCTTGTACATGACATTGGTCCCTACATATTCTTCTCCAACACTGTTGGTAAAGTAAGATTGTCAAAATAATGAATGATAATTCAAAAGAACAATATCTACATTCAAAAATTATTTAGGCTAAAGCAGACATCTCTCTTCTCCCCGTTAAGGACCATAACATCCACCATTAAAGTCTTCTCTAGCCCAGAATAGCCCTTCTGAATAAGGGCATGTGTTTTATGTTAATGTTGTGCTGGTTGATTTCCTCCCACATCAACTCTGTAGTATGACATTCAACTAAAAAGCTAACACAATACACCAGTAACTTTAAAGGTAAGAAGTGTTCCTTTTAAGCCTTCTTGGTGTGTGTATGTGTGTGTGTGTGTGTGTGTGTGTGTGTGTGTGTGTGTATGTGTATGTGTGTGCCAGTCCTCTGGCTTGAATTCAAGGCCTGAGCACTGTCATTTAGCTTCTTTTGCTCAAGCTAGTGCTCTACCACTTGAACCACAAGTCCACTTCTGGCATTTTGGTAGTTTAGTGGAGATAAGACTCCTACAGACCTTCCTGCTTAAGCTGCCCTCAAACCACTTAGTAGCTATGATTGATTATAGGTGTCAGCCACTAGGGTATAGCTTAGCTTTTTTTTTGTAATTTAAAATACATTCCTGTCTTTTAAAAATAAAGAAAAACATTTTGTATATGAATTAAATTTATCAGATTCTTATAGTTAGGTATCTTATTTTCCTAACTAAATTCTATTAAACCAACCTCTTCAGGCTCAATCAACTTAAATTCCATGCCACGACCAGTCCAGGCAATGAAATGAGAATTTGAAGGGTCATCCAGA
Source organism: Perognathus longimembris pacificus (assembly GCF_023159225.1). NCBI lineage: Eukaryota > Metazoa > Chordata > Mammalia > Rodentia > Heteromyidae > Perognathus > Perognathus longimembris. The sequence goes on along the minus strand of NC_063162.1, from coordinate 96,048,465 downwards.
AGAGCTACCAAAAACTGCCAGAGCTGAAGTGACCCCCGTCGCTGGTATGTGGGTCCTTCTCGATACATTCCTGGCTCTTGTTTGATGTCTCCTAAATTTAAAAAAGTGTCTATTATTAACAGCACTATTATACTATTTATATAAAATCAATTTATGCAACAAATATATACATCAATCATGGCAATGGTCAAAGACAATCTCATTACAGGCTGCCATGAAATGTAACGTTATCATTAAACAGATTTAAAATAATTAAATGAATGTAAGCCAGAAATCTGTACAATGTTAACAGCCAAATATACATAATATATTCAAGCAATACAAATGCACATCAGTGTAGAATAAATTCATAAATGTCATTTACTTACAAAAAATGTACAATTATGTTTCCTTCATTGATTTTTCTTAAGCCATAGTGCATAATCATATTTGATGCTGTTATTGTTAATGACATTACCCACTACTCTTAGCAACACAAAAGAGAGAATAATTAATTCTAAGCTCTGGGCATTTTATTTGTACAAATTAAATTTTGCAAACTATAATTTACTCTCATTTTTCTTTATCTCTTGTTTGTATTTTCCAAACAACAGTCAACTGAATTGACTTGTTCTTTTTTTTTCTTCAAATTTTTATTATCAAACTGATGTACAGAGAGGTTACAGTTTTGACTTGTTCTTTTATTGAAAGTCCAGTTTAGGAATATATACATAGGGGAGAATGATGATAAGGGTGACTTTCATCAATATGCATTGGACCCATAAACTGATATGATAAACTGAAACCGCTTCGTACAAATACTTAAAAAGTATTTTAAAAAATATATTCATGGCATTCCCAGTTTATAACATCTATGTTTTATTAGTGGTACATTTATTTGGTGATCATAGAAAAATGACAGGGTGATGAAGGAGCTAGCACTTAATACTTCTACTAACAATCTGATCATGTCAGTTATACAAAATAACATAATGTTGTGATTGCTGACTATTTATTTCCATAACCAACCAACAATCTCAAAAATATGTAGAATTGGTAACATTGTCTAGGACCATGCAAATATATGGTTGTTAATCCATGAAGCTATTCAAAGAAAGCATATTGAAACAATTCTGTTCACACTAAGTGTAAATTATTAAACACAGACACTTAATTCACAGGCTTATCAAATTTGTTAGCTCCTCCCTCATTTTTTCCCATTTTCCTTCATCCCCTGTCCCTCCTTCCCCAGTTGTATAGTACTTATGCAGCATATTGTCTTGTACGTATTGCTGTTGCATTGTTTTGCACTTTATACTTTGTCTCTCCATTTTGATGTCCCCCTTCCCTTCCATAGTTCCAATAAACGTATATACAATACCCAAGGTACCAATATCAGTTACAGTGATATCAGGAGTAAAACCATGGGGAAGGAAAACAAAAGAAGAAAAGTGTAATTTCACATGGTACATTGAAAATAACAACAACGATAAACCACTTATTTCCATAACTTGGAGTTCATTTCGCTTAGCATCATTTTATTTGAGTGTGTATCAGCTATTGAGCTATTGTGATCTTCTGCTATCCTAGACATGTACTAATTATTGGAAATGGAAAGACTTGGGAAAAACCATACTATGCGAAGTGAGCCAGAATCAAAGACTCATGGTTTTCTCATTTGTAAAAAAATAAATAAATAAATTTTAAAAAGAAATATACCTTTTTGAAGAATTACAGGAGGAACAGTACTTTAAAAATTAAGCTAAATTACAAAATGTTCTGTAGATAGCTGCTAAAAATCATTATGTCATTTAGTTCTTAACTAGCTAACACAGGAATGCATGCTCATATAGATTTCAAAGACAGTTTTATTTATCTCAGTTCTTCCTTCTGAGATTTACAAAAAAAATTTTCATGGAGGTAACTGAGCAATTATGCAGACAGAGTGAAACACTTAAATTTTATAGTTTCTACAGTGCTTTCTGCCTTTAAATGTGACAGATTTGCACTGGCCATATGCAATAAAAAGTATCCTCCTGTTTTTCTTTCTTCTAGTTTTCCATTACTTATAATAAAATGCAAAACAAATGTGTCTTTCAAAAACATGTTTTCTCAGTAAAACTTGAAGAGTATTTCACTTAGGGAATAGTAATCAAGGCTGCTAGTTCCCTTAACTTTTATATAACTTTGGCCTGTAGATTATAACATAATCGTGCCCACAGCTTCCATGTCTTTATCTATTTTAATGTTGCTAAACAATGTGAAGCTCACTATAGGTCAATGTGACTGATGAAAAAGCCATTAGAAGAAGTGGAAGTTTTGTCTCAGGAGAAAAGGCTGGGTTCTGAGTATTCTGATGCTCTACTAATTGTTCTTAACAGCACAGTTCACACCTCTGAAACAAGGATGAAAGCCTGAATTGTAGAATAAAGCCAAAAGTGACCCCCGCTGGAACCTTGGATAAATTTAGCATTGTTAATGGGGTCTAAGGAAACATTTTCCTGAGAGTTACCATCTTTTATGGAAAGTATCAGCATATTAAGAGTAGCAAAAAGCTTAGGAACATAGAAGAGTTTTCAAGAAACTAATTAGAGATTGAAAAGCAATCGGAGCATCTACTTTGCTGTTTAAATAATGACAATTAAAACCTCTGAGAGCTCCCAAGTCATTACAGCCATGATCCCTAAAGTTTGTGCAATCAGCTAATCAGAGGGCCCCTGCTCGTTTCCTGTTTAACAATCAAAGCAGGAAATATAGAGACCACTTTGAAGAACCACTAAATGAATTAACTGTTCATATTTTACCCAAGCTTCTTCATAAATGCTAACTTTTGCCACCCTTGTCAAGAAACAAGATTATATCTAATGTGATACACTTTTCAAATATCTGGGACTTTTTCTTCACAACAGTGATGCATGTTTTTTTTTAAAAAATGTAAAGTTTCTTAACTTCCTTTTAAGCAAAGACAAGGTAATGTTACATTAGTAATGTACATCTTGCGGGGGAGGGGCTTAACAATCACTACATCACTAAGTAAACCAGCAGTCATGTTCTATGCACCATAATGCATCTTTTCATGAACAATGAAAGAAAAGACTGCATTAGTCATCAGTGCATCCACAGCAACATTCACTCTGCTCTGCTTTGATAATTACAAGATCAGCTTTCAATAAATCTCCAATAACAAGCTGAAATGCGCTCAGCAAGGCAATGAAAAGACCCCCTTCCCTTATTCTCCACAAAGCTCAGCAAGAATGATGCTCTTTGGCTGTCTCTTCAAAATTGGACTCTCACAGAGAACAATGTCTAAGGGTGCTTAATGCGGAAATAGTTCTAAGTCTAGCTTAACTAAAATTGATAAATGATGTGCATAGAAATATTTATGTAGGGATGGCAACTGTTGTCAGAAACACAAAGGGTCATGTCTCTATTGTCTTACAAAAACCAAAGCTTGAAATACAATGAGAAACCTACCATCGAATTTCTCTGGGACAATACAGGTGTCATCATAAAACTGCCTGGGTCCCTTTTCAAACATACAGCCTGTGGAAGGGGGGATGGATACGTTTATTCGTGACAGAATATGAAACAAGGTTCATTAACACTTTCAATGTAACAACAATACAAAATTGTGGTAGAAAACAATTCTTGCAGTGTTCAACGCTCTGACCCTAGACACATTTGGGTAAGGTATGGAATGGTATAGAGTAACATCACCTGCTAATTCTTGTGAGAATTAAGTTAGTTCATGTGCTGGAGTATAGAATAGTATCTATCATACATTCACAGATCAGCAATACTTGTTTACAATATTATTGGCCCAGGCATAGACCTCATATGTATCGGTAAGCCTTTGTTTTATATTGCATCATCTTCTTTTCCAGTTTCATCTTAGTTTCGTTATTCACATAAGATGAAAAAACTCTTCTCTTCAGAAGAGAGGGGAATCAAAGTGAATTATTGGTACCTCCTGAATTATGCCTAAATGGTTTGCAAGTATTTACTCCCTTACTTCTTTGTGGAAATATCTAGGTAGGCTAACCTCATCATCAATAACAAAGACACTGGGAAAAATAAAGAGAAGAAAAGAAAAGGGAGAGGACAAAATAGATGGGGAATGGAAGCAAACAAAACTTTTCCCTTTTTTCTTTTTTTTGGAATAATAGGTCCACAGAAAAAGTGGGAAAATTGATATCTTTTCAAATCATTTTCTATCTCAAATATATTTCACTATGCCTTAATAAAATTGTCATCTCTCATTACCAGGAAGAAATTTCCTTCAGCTTAAAGTTTGGTCATTTTTGTTGCTGTTTTGTTTTGGCGGGGGTGGGTCTGGTCCTTGAGCTTAAACTCCACTTAGGAAATTTGCCTAAGCTTTTTTGCTCAGGGCTAGTGCTCTACCACCTGAACTATATTCTACTTCCATTTGTCGGGGAGCGGGGGGTGGGGTGGGGTGCAATGGTTTATTGGGGATAATTGGGGATAAAAATCTTGAAGAGTTTCCTGCCAAAGCTGGCTTCAAACAGTGATCCTCCATCTCAGCTTTCTGAGCAGCTAGGATTACAGGCACCCAGCTAGCTAAGTTATTTTATTTCCCAGATTTATTTGTCTCTACAGTGGTTATGTAATATTAATACTAACAGCATCAACCCCAATTATTATAATGCATTTGTACAAACATTTAGGTATCACATATTTTGGACCTATCGTTTTATATTTAACCAATATTAGTCATAATTTAAAAGGATGCATCTAAGTGAGTTTTACTGAAAAAAAGCAGAGTGTTTAGGTCAAGAATAATATATATATATATATATATTCAAAGTAGGTCATTTTTGATGATTACATTGAAGATGTCAAAGTCTCTTAGAGAATGTTTTCCCACCACAGTTACCACAAACATATCTGAAGCATCTTCTACAAAATGCCATTCTAAAATACTGATTTTTCAAAACTGTAGAATCCAACACACTTAAAAATAAAAACATTTAAATCTATGTTTTACTTCAAAATCAGGACTTAGGTTTATTAGAGGAAACCTGAAAACTCCTTGAAGATACATTTTAATAGAATGCAATAAGGCGAACTAATCTAGAAAGCACATGTTCTAGTTTAAAGGAGAGCAGTTATTGCCAAAAATTACACAGAAATCTACACTTGCCTGTTTCACTCATACAACAACCAAACACAAGCTCTTGGGACATGAAAGATTTCCTACAACTTTAAAACATGAACTTTTTCAAAGACTAATTTGTGAGGAAGGAATGGTTATTTATAAGGAATTTAGAAAAAGAGGACTTAACTTCTGTTCTGCTGGGATGAGCCAGGAAGCCTTCTTGCCTCATATAAATTGAGTGGCAGCTAGGCACTTCTGAAAGAAGAAATGACATCGGTCAGAAAACTGTGCCACAGGAAAAGCACCATTACGCATGGATAGATAGCAGGTAGGTAGAAAAGTTACAGAAATGGCATCTGTGGTTGGCATTTCAGGCAGGAACCACCTTTGAAATGGAAGAGTTTATGGTGGTAAGCACTGAGTCTCCTGACTAATCATGAGAACTCAAAGTTTTCCCAAATCAACGTGGTGAAAGTTCAGCTCTTTCTACTATACCACACAGATGTCACATTGTCCTCAAACAGTATCATGAGTCATAAATATATTTCAGGACATTTTTTGAATAAATTTATATATCTCATAGCATTCAATGTACAAAGCAAAAGAAGAAGAAGGAAGAGGAAGAGGAAGTGGAGGAGGAGAAGGGAGGAGGAGGAGGAGAAGGAGGAGGAGGAGGAGGAAGAGGAGGAGGAGGAGGAGGAGGGGGAGGAGGAGAAGGAGGGGGAGGAGGAGGGAGAGGAGGAGGAGGAGGAGGAGGGGCAGGAGAAGGAGGGGGAGAGGAGAAGAAGGGAGAGAGGAGGAGGAGTGGGAGGAGGAGGAGGAATAGGAAGAAGAAAGCCACAGAAGAATGCCTATTTGTGGTTTATTTCTTGAAGACTAAACAAATTGTGGAACCAAAAAATAACTATATTTCTAAAATTACTTTAGCCTTTTAAAGTATTGCTATGTTTTTCTCAGTTGAAAGATAACTAGTTTTCATTTTGTTACGAACGTAAGTCATATTCTGAACCAATGAAGGTATAAAACAGATATAGAACAATTTCATATGAGTTATCACCCTCAAAGTTGCTTACATGATTGAAGGGTTTCATCACTGACAAAACAAGTATGGTTAATGCCTAAACCTGAGACACTGATAACTTACATATGAATGTCTTTAATAGCTTAGATATGGAAAATAAACATGGATTAGAACAAAAAAGTAGTAAAATTCTAATTAAGCTAAATAAAATATCTTATGGAAAATCCACTAGGTGTCTGTATTTCTATGAAAAAGAAGGGTGAGTCAGATAGTTCTTCAATTTCCTTGATTCTTAATGTGGAGGTTCACTCATATAACCAGAGGTATAAGCCAGGTGCCAGTTGCTCCCATCTGTAATCCTAGCTCCTAGCTATCAGGAGACTTGGATCTGAGAATTCCAGTTCCAAGTCAACAAACAAACAAACAAATGTGAGACTATTATCTCCAAATAACCAGCAAAAGGCTGGTAGTGAAGAAGTGACTCGATTGTCAGAATATCGGCCTTGAGAGAAATGCTAAGCAAGGCTCTGTGTTCAAAACCGAGTACCAGCACAAAGAAACATACAAACAAACAATATAGTCAGAGATATATTCATTAAAAAGCCAATTAAATTTGAACCTCTGGATCCCAACTTCTTAATTTTTTTTAAATTTCGTTTTTACTTTTATTATCAAGGTGATGTACAGAGGGGGTTACAGTTTCATACATAAGGCAGTGAGTACATTTCTTGTCCAACTTGTTACCTCCTCCCTCGTTTTTCTCCCACCTTTCCTCCCTCTCCCCTCCAGTCCCCCCCTCCGGGCCAGTTGTACAGTTGGTTTACAATGTATTGTCTTGTAAATATTCCTGTTGTATTGGTTGGCCTTTTAAGAGTCCTTTCTGAAGCGTTATACCAAACTTTGTAATTACTTAAATAATTTTCTTTTAAAATATTGCACAAATTGAAATTTCCAGGTCTTATATCACCACACCCCATATATACAAGACTACAAGACTAGATAAGTATGTATCATCAACTTATTCTGTTATCTGTACAGACGACAAAGATCTTATTAGTATTAAATTAAACTTAAGTTAAATTTATTAAGTTCAATTGGAAAATGAATGTGATAAGGATACTACTGAAAACAAAAAAAGTCCCCCTTCTCATCATTTACAGCAAACACATGACCCCAAATAATTAATAAGTACTAAATAAACTGGCTGTAAATACCCTTTGCCTTCATCATTACCCATGTGCACATGCCTCAGTTACAACATACAGTGTGCCTGTATATTTCACTCAGAAAAAAGTTCTTCCTTTTTCTAGAATTGTCTATCCTTAATGTCGTTATGATTTTTTTTAATTTTTACTTAAGATGAATGTTTACTTTTCCTTTTTTGGTTCTATGATGAATATCAACTACACTATGAGGGGCTTTTGGCTTTTTTTTTTTTTTTTTTTTGTCTTTTCTTTTTTGGTACTGGGGATCTAAACCCAGAATATTGCACTTGCTAGGCAATCGCTTTCCCACTGAGCTACATCCCAGCCCTGAGGGGCTTTTTAATACCAGAAAAGGTTAATTTATGTGGGTTTAAGTTTAAATTTTAATGATGAGCCATAACATTAACAATACTTAAAGTATAATCTCTAGGGGGTTGGGTATAGCTCAGTGGTAGAATGACTGTCTCAAACATGTGTAAGTCCTTAGGTTCAGTCCCTAGCATTTGGCAGATTTAAAATGAAAGTATAGGTTAGAAAGTGAAAAATCCTGTAGGATTTATTATCAGACATTTTATTATACTACAAGATATCATTTTGTGTAAGTATTGTGTAACATAAGAATTCTGGCTTTACAAAAGGCAATGGACTGCTGATATCAACATGTATAAATCAAAATTCATAGTTGCTTAGTTATCATTGAGTTGTCAAATAGCAACCCACTTTATCCCAACTTTTTTTTAAACTATTGACCTTCAAATTTATCTTAGCATTATTCTGCTTTATTGCAAGGCACATAGCCCTCAAAGTCACTGGGTCTGGAAGGGACAGTGATAAGGACTGCCATCAGCTTAGCAGCTGCTTGGAGGCCAATATTTTGTTGCCACAATGCTGACACCCAGCCACAAAATACTTTCACTGACTGCTGCACACCTGGAAAACGGCTGTGAAAACAACTGGCTGACTCCAGAGGCAGCTTGAGGAAAACTTACAGCTAAACTCTATTACATAGAAATGTGACTAAATGCAGTCTTTCCTTTCCCAAGGGGAGAAAAATAAGAAGAGAAGCAATGCAAAACACTCTGAGAAACCCATGATTCAGTCCAGAAGGAACATCTTACAAAAGAAGTCTAACCATACAAAATCAGCCTCATCTTAGAAAACTACAGATAAAATATCACAGATTGCATACATGAATTTCACTATCATTCATGTAATCTTTGAAATAGCTGGTTTGTTCATTACTGTACTTATAATGTAATGTTTTTCAAAAATTCTAGCGATTTATTTGTGATATTTAAAATATACTGGGCTTGGAATGTGGCTTAATGGTAGAGTGCTTGCCTAGCATGCATGAAGCCCTGGGTTTGATTCATCAATACCACATAACCAGGAAAACCTGGAAGTGGCTCTGTGGCTCAAGTGGTAGAGTGCTAGCCTTGAGCAAAAGAAGCTCAGGGACAGTGGCCAAGCCCTGACCAAGTTCAGTCCCACGACTGGAAAAAAAAAAGTTTTTAAAATTAAAATAGAATGATTTTAAGATTCACAATAAATTAATGACATGTCTAACAACTAATGGTAGAAATGCTATATTTCCAAAGGCTCAAGTTGTGATCAATACTCCTAAAATAACAACAAAAAAGAAATAAAGGATAATTTAGAAAAGGTTTCATATATGAGAGTGTAGCTGTGTTTTGTCAAATCCTACTACTATTTATTATACTCTGGGGTAAATAAAATTAATATGTAGAACTTAAAACTTGAGACACTACTTGTCTACTAGCATTTACCTAAATCTAGTCTCTCCTTAACATTGGTCTTTTATACAGTCTAGAGAAAAAATATAGCCAAGAGGTTTATTCCCATAAAGTAACTAAAGTCATGTTATCCTAAAGTGATATCAGTTAATTTATGAGTATCAGAGTGGGTCAGACTCTAATCAAATTGTAGAAACATTTCCAAAGTGATTATTCAATCAAATGACTAACAGGGTTAATTAGGAGCCATAAACATTGCTCTGAAGTTCATCAAAGTAATGACTTGCCCAGAAAAATTACTGCTAATTAAATTGCCTGCTGCTTTCATTTCTACCTTATCTAATAAAAAAGAATCCAACCTATGAAGTTTGACATTACATTTTAACTTTTGCTAAATGGTCAAAGATCCATACTAGCTAAGTGGTGACTTCAAAGGAAATGTTTTGTGGCAGAGAATGGAAGCATTACATATATATCCTCTGCTGCTTCGTCATGGACTAAAACTTATAAAATTCAACAACTGAAACTTTACCTGTACTTCCCTATCATGCATCCCTAGTTATAATTTTCAAACAGATAATATTGCACAGTGTTTACAAACAAGCAACATGTCCTTTCGTAGACCTGATTTTGAGTTTCTGGCATTTCACTGATGTAGGACATTATGTTAGTTATTTAATAAGCCTAAGTCTCAGACTCCTGTAAAATCAAAGCAATGTTAATATCTTTACAGGACTGTGAGAGAGACCAAATGAAACAAACTATGTGCAATGAATTCCACAGAATCTGACAAATGGTACTTATTACTAAGAGAATATTTGTTAAGTGATTCTCACATGTGTTTAAACAGAGTGAATCATGGTACTTGAAACTAGGAATAATTACATATTGAAACAAGTTTCTCCTATATCTTAATTTGCTTCTTAAATTACATCAAATGGCTGATCTGTTGTTTATTGTTGTGCATATTCTAGAATATCTTTCACCAACCTATGGATCTGTGGTATAAAATACACTGAATTAGTATTCACTCTCTATTTGTGATTTACAACATTTAACCCAGAATCTTCATTGCAATTATTTTTTGAGCATTTTAGGGTACATCACTTAAGATTTTTTTATCTTCTAATAGTGATGTCCTATTGTTTATTCTTAAATAACATGGCCTTTAATTTTTTTAATTCCATCTATAAAGTAACTTAGGTGAATTTAATTTAAGAACAGAGGATTTTTATTCATTTAGAAACTTATGGATCAAAGAGCTCTATAACATCCTATTAGTACTGACCAAATCAACTTGCAGAAAATACACCAACTCTAATTTGTTGCAGAGGAATTGGGGGTGATGAAAGCTGACCTAATACACTGCAAAAATTCAAAGCAGCAATACACTTCTGTCATTTGAGTGCCCTAGTCAACAGTGATGGAGTTATCAAGAACTAGAATAAACTGACACTATAAACTCCCCAATTTGACAGATTTTTGCTTTAGGTAATAAGAAAGTCCTCTTCAAGTTAAGACATTCAGAAGAGACACCTCTGAGAGGGAAATCTATTTGTCTTGGTTTCTTGACTAGTACTTTAAATCTATGCTGGGAATTTGGGAATCTCTACCCAAGGACCTGACCACAAAGTGCAGCTTTGAATTTGCACATGTAATTCTTCTAGGCACTCTTTTGCATTTGCATAGTTGCTGTCCCATAGTACAGCATGAAAATTTTCTCTTGGCCATCATTTGCCTAAATTTCTAAAAGCTACACCAGACTCTCCCTCCTTCCTTTTCTCTCCTTTTCTATTTATTCTCACAGGGTTTTACTATGTAGAAGGGCCTCTATATTCCTGCCTCAGCCTTCTGGGTGCTTGTATTATGGGCATAGACCATTACACCAAGTTAAATTTAAAGGTTTTCTTGTAACACAAGCATTCAAAGGATTTCATAAGTAACATAAACCTTATAAAGATGCATTTAAACAAAAATCACTCAAAGTACCTTTATATTATGCTTTTACATTTAACATATGAATAGATTTGGCATAGCAAATCAAGAAAACTGTACTGGATAGTGTTTTACAAGAACATCCTGAAGGATATTAATAAGAAGAAAATGCTTCATCCATAATGTCATCCTATTGTGCAACAGACTTAAAAATTACTAACTTCAAAATAGTTCTCAGAAGCAGTATGTATAATCCCCATAAGAAAGAAAGAAGGAAAACATGAAGGCGAAACCAGTTTTAATGAGACCACCTCATTGTCAATTACAACCTTTCAAATATAACATCTTAATTACAGCACAACCATTGAGAAGAAGGGAGAAGAGCTAGAGTTCGATTATCTCTTAAGAAGAGAGTGACGTAACTACTGTTTCCATAACATGGAGCTCATTTTATCACTTTGTAATTACTTTCAACATGCCCTGTGAACCCATTGCTTCTATTGATGATGATCCTCTTGTATGCCCTTTCTGTGGTTGTACCCGCACTATCACTGTATCTCATCTGAATACAGTGGATACTGTATATACTGGTATTAGAACTAGGGAAGTGAAAGGGAATATCAAAATCAAAACACAAAGGATAAAAAGACAAACGACTCCAAAAGCAATACTTGCAAAACCATTTGGTGTAAACCAAGTAAACAACTCATGGGGGGAGAGGGAAAGGGGGAGACAAAGGGGAAATGAGGGAGGAGGTAACAAACAGTACAAGAAATGTACCCAAGTCCTAACATATAAAACTGTAACATCTCTGTACACCACTTTGACAACAAATAAGAAAGAAAAAAAAAAAAGAAGAGAGTGATGGATTTACTGAGAACTCATTCATACTTCGATGTTATCTTTGTCTTTAAAGCTAGAATCTGGAACCAACCCATATGCCCCTCAGTAGATGAATGGATCAGGAAAATGTGGTACATATACACAATGGAATTTTATGCCTCTATCAGAAAGAATGACATTGCCCCATTTGTAAGGAAATGGAAGCACTTGGAAAAAATTATACTAAGTGAAGTGAGCCAGACCCAAAGAAACATGGACTCTATGGTCTCCCTCATAGGGAATAATTAGCACAGGTTTAGGCTAGTCACAGCAGAGGATCACAAGAGCCCAATAGCTATACCCTTATGAACACATAAGATGATGCTGAGTGAAATGAGCTCCATGTTATGGAAACGATTGTTATATCACTGTTGTAACTACTTTCAATGTGTTATGTGTAACTGTAGCTTCTATTATTGATGATCCTCTTGTATCCCCTTCCTGTGGTTGTACCTACACTATCTCTGTATCTTATCTGAGTATATTGTAAACTATGTATGCTGGTAAACAGTGGTATATACGGTAAAAAAAAAAATACAAACAACTACAAAAGCAATAATTGCAAAACTGGTGTAAATGAACTGAACAACTCATGGGGGGAAAGGGAAAGGGGGAGAGGGGAAGGGGGAATGAGAGACGAGGTAACAAACAGTACAAGAAATGTATCCAATGCCTAACGTATGAAACTGTAACCTCTCTGTACATCAGTTTGATAATAAAAATTTGAAAAAAATAAAGCAATCAGTAATCTGTGAGTGAATATAATAATGTAAAATCTACAGAAATATTTCTTCCATTCAAGTCTAGTACTAATTCTATAGACAGATTTGAGTATGGAGGGAATACCATATTAGACTTTTTATAGCTATCATAGTGTTTGCAAATCATGAAAGAAAGAAAGGAAGGAAGAGGGAATGAAATAAAGTAGGAAGAAAGGTGGAGGCGGAGGAAGGGATATATGTAAGTGAATTAAAATAGTTTTAAAACGTAAAAGCTCCACACTGTCAAATAATAGTATAAAGTATTTTCTATGAAACAGTATCTCACACACACACAAATAAGCAAATCCAAACAATATTAGCTTATATGGTCTTTTAGCATGAGTTTTGCACAGATTTTACAAACCTATGATAATTTTACTAAACTGCGATTAAAAGTTTAAAAAGTTGAAGTGATGGAAGCCCAAATGTAATTGTGACTTGAATATTGCAAACTTGCACAGTTAACAATGGGTTAAAAGAAAATACATGAAAGAATGTATTGATGAGCTGCTACAACAGAAACAACAAAATTCTGTAGTGGAGAATTTTATGCTATGCTTCAACTCTGAATTGTTCAGTGCTAGTCTCCATATGATTTTGAAATGAACATATTACGGAGAGCTTTATCTTGCTTTCATTCTCCTTGATTATATTTTCTACCTGCTCTGAACATGAATACCAGAAATTTCATCATGATTTTCCCTGTCAAAAACAGCAACAGTACAGATTGTTTTACTAGATTTACATACTCTGATTTCATTAGAATAAGAATGTCTCTTACTACATCTTATTCTCTTAGTCCTAAACAGCATTTTTAATTACAAAAATAATATTGACATCTTATTAATGGATTAATATTTTTGAAGAAATACGTCAAGATAAAAGCATTCTGCCCCAAATCATTTATTATTATCTGAGGCTTCAACGTATTCCAGATATTGTATTAGGAAGTTTACAAATCATATTTAACAATCGTATTTCTCCTTACCAAAGCATTAAGAAATGGGTATGACTAGCCCCCTTTTCTAAACTAAAGAAACTGACAACCAAATTAGTTATAAAACTTACTCCATATGACATAGAATTTGACTCTAGATTTAGTATATTTCCAGTTTCATACATAGTGGATGCTTTTATTTTTTAATGCTAAGAGTAAACAAAACACATATCATGTAGATAAAGCCAGGAGCTGGAGGGACCCATGCACTAAAAGGAAGTCATCAGAATAAAGAGTTCAAAATAATACCTAAGTTAATAAGGACAAAGAAATAAGTCCCCAAGGATACACATGTCAGTTTTAAAGCTCTGCTTTGCTATATGATTCCTGTCCTCTTTATCATTGTAAAAATTCCCACACTATATTAGAAACATAGAAATAACTAGATAGAAACTTCACACACACCTCGAAAATAATAAGCATCTATTTTTCCTGAGATAAATTGCTGGGAAATCATTTCAAGTTATTCGGATCCTAAGTGAAAACATTTTATGAAATAAAATAGTATTCCCTTCCTCTTACTTAAGCAAAAAATACTTGAAGTATAAAAAATTCATAATCAGCTGGGTGCTGGTGACTCAAGCCTGTAATTCTAGCTACTCAGGAGGATGAGATCTGATGATCAAGGTTTGAAACCAGCCCAGGCAGAAAAGTCTGAGAGACTTTTTTTTTTTTTTTGCAATATATATATTTTAATTCAAAGTGAATCAACAGTAATACACAGTAAATTCTTATTTTGACACTCACCAAAATAGTCACCTGGAAAACTTGCTTTTTGTGACAAAGTACAGAAGGCTTGGTCACATTTAAGTCAATATTGCAAACTGTAATAGACATTACATCCATAAAAATTTTCCCAGTCTTTATTGTAATATTACACAGTGCAGTTGCTACATGGCAAACTAGTGTAGCATAAAAGTAAAAGCAAAAACAAACAAATCAAAGAAAGCCACAAGTCTAAAATTGTTAAACAGCTAACAGTTCAAACTTAGTAATCAAATCTATATCACTGGGTTCATTAATACAAATCTGAGACTCTTATCTCCAATAAACTAGTCAGAAAAATCCAGAAGTGACACTGTGGCTCAAGTGGTACAGTGCTAGCTTTGAACACAGAGTCTCAGGGATAGTGCATAGCTCCTATTTCAAGCCCAAGTACCATCAAAAAATAAAATAAAAATTAATCTTCTGACCCCAAAAGCTCAAATTCATATTTGTTTTTAAAAAGAAAGTTATAATTCTTTCCATCTTTTATTCAGATTCATGAACCACCTATACAAATATATGTCACTTTTATACTGTTTCATTTAATTCCAAATCTCAGTTCCACTTTTAAAAACACTCCTATTTTCATTTCCCTCACTGGTAGTAAGGAACTCCAGGCCTGAGAGTCCTGATTATTTTGTTTCAAAAGAAACTATAAATTGCCCCTTATAAAAGTGTACTCCACCCCTTTCTAATTCCCTTTTTCCATGGTTGAACAACTGACAGTAGATTACCCTTCTCTTCCCCCTTTCCTGCCTGGAAAATCCAAATTAGACCAACACAGAGGGGCAAAATGACATATTTGAATGGAATTTAGGCCCTTCAGTTCCTGTTTATGTTTCTGATTTGAGAATGCTGTCTTCTCATTCCCCATACATTAGGAACACTGCAAAGCCATAAATAGTCTCGAGTTACACACAAGCAGGACCAATGAGCATTAATCATTACTTCTAGTCAACTGGCAAAGGCAGCAGCTCATGGAACACTACACCCTTCAGCTCTGCATAAATGGACATTCCAGTGAGTGTGTGTGCGTGTGTGTGTGTGTGTGTGTGTGTGTGTGAATGCATGTGTGTTTCCTTTCAGTCTCCATTTTATGAATGAAACTCCAGGCTCTATAGAGCCCATTCATGTAAGAGAAATGATTACAGGGCCCTGCCCATAGGGATCAATCAGTCATGGGTAAACCTGATATGATTGGTTTAAGACAGCCTTCAGCCTTCCATTATGGACTTAAAATGCAGTCCCTGTCCATTTGACCTGTGTTAATGCATAAAGAGTAAATCCAGACTGTAGTCTCAATTCTCAAATCAAATCACTCGCCAATCCCACTTACTGTAACTGTAGATTTAGAGCATACTGAAGCATTTCTTAGAAAAACTGATATTGTGGAACCAGAGTAATGGTTTGGGAGATGTGTTATTTTTAACTTAGAAATGAATGAGGAAAACTCACATGCCACATACTAAGCAAAAAGTGAAGTCAATTGGTGAGTCTAATCCATGACCTCTATTATAATAACATCAATTAGGAAGACATCACTGTCACTTTTCACAATTGGAGCAAAATGAGATCTACTAATCCACAAATCACTAGCTGAGTAAAAGGAAACTATCTTTGGATGCTAGAGAAGCAGATAAGATTGCTAACATTTTCTAAAGGATCGATAGATCATT
Organism: Perognathus longimembris pacificus; assembly: GCF_023159225.1. Classification (NCBI taxonomy): domain Eukaryota; kingdom Metazoa; phylum Chordata; class Mammalia; order Rodentia; family Heteromyidae; genus Perognathus; species Perognathus longimembris. The sequence continues at coordinate 96,032,374 of NC_063162.1, read as the reverse complement.
CTTTAAAATTCCAAAGTGATCCTCCACTTGAATTTCTTTAAGCAATAGTTTAATAGTTAAGAGGAAGAAAATGAACTGCCATGTTGCAAATAGGAAAATGAGGCCTAAACAAATGATGCTTTGTATTAAAATAGAGCCAAGCCCAGTTCTGAGTATATTAGGTATAAAAACAGCTGAAGCTTGTAGAACGATAATCATTACTACCCTAAAAATTACTAAAGATGGTAATGTTGAAAAATATGTAGCCCACGCACATACATATAATCCTAGCTATTCAGAAGGCTGAGATCTAAAGATCACAATTCACAACCAGCCCAGGCAGAAAACGCTTTGAGAGACTCTTATGTCCAATTAGATCACAGAAAAAGCCAGAGTGGTGCCGTGGCTCAAGTGGTAGAGTGCTAGTCTTGAGCAAAAGGAGCTCAGTGCCCAGACCCAGAGTTCAAGCCTCAAGACTAGCCCCCCAAAAAATCTAGAGCCAGGTGCCTGTAACCCAAACTATACAGAAATCTGAGAGCTGAAGATGCAGTTCAAAGCCAACCTGTGCAAGAAATTCTATAGGACTCTCATCTCCAAATAAGCATCAAAAAGCCAGAAGTGGAGGTGTGCCACTGTCACTGGCCATTTACATCATTGAATTATGATTCATGAAACTATAACTATAACCCTAGTGGAGATAGGTGGAAACAGTCCAGTCTCCAGTTCTAAATCTATGAAGGACTATTTAATGTGGTATTAAAATTTAATATTTGGGGTGTGTGTGTTTGTGTGTATATGTGTGTGTGTGTGTGTGTGTGTGTGTGTGTATTAGCACTGGAGGTTGAACTCAAGGCCTGTGCTCTACTTTAGCATTTTTGCTCAAGGTGATGCTCTACCACTTGAGCCACAGCTTCACTTCCAGCTTTTTCATAGTTAATTGAAAATAAGTGTCTTTGATTTATCTCCTCATGCTGGGATTGAAATGTGATCCTGAGATCTCAGCCTCCTCAGTAGCTAGGATTATAGTCATGAGCCACCACTATTGGCCTAATATTTTAATTTTTTGTAGCATTTTTATTGTCAAAGTAATGTACAGAGAGGTTATAGTTACATACATACGGTAGTGAGTACATTTCTTATCAAACCTCCTCCTTCATTTTCCCCCAACTTCCTCCCTCCCCGATCCCTCTCCATCCTCCCACGAGTTGTACAGTTAGTTTACAGCACATTGTCTTGTAAGTGTTGCTGTTGCATTGTTTCACCTTTTACCCTTTGTCTCTCCATTTTGGTGTTCCCCTTCCCTAGTTCCAATAAATGTACATACAATACCCAGTGTAACAAAGTCAGTTGCAGTGACATCAGGGGTAAACCATGGGGAAGAAAGAGAAAATAAAAAGGCATAATTTCACATGGTAAGTTGGAAATAACAACAACAAAGATAAACCACTTATTTCCAAATCTTGTAGTTCATTTTGCTTAGGATCATTTTATGAGATCATATGTACATTGCTATTGAGCTATTGTGCTCCTCTGTTAGGACTATCCTAGACATGTACTGTTTCTAATGAGTGAAACCATAGAGTTTGTCTCTTTGGGTCTGGCTCACTTCACTTAGTATGATTGTTTTTTTCCAAATCTTTCCATTTCCAATTCACTCCAAATAGATGTGTAGAATTCTACTGTGTATATGTACCACATTCTTGCTCTATTAATCTACTGATGGGCATCTGAGTTGGTTCTATATTTTAGTGATGGTAAATTGTGCTGTGATGAACATAGTTGTGCTGGTAACTTTAGTGTGGTCTTGTTTGTAATCTTTTGGGTAAATGCCCAAAATCAGAGTTGCTGGGACATAGGGGAGCTCTGTGTTTAGCCTTTTGAGGAACCTCGATACTGCTTTCCAGAGTGGTTGAACAAGTTTACACTCGCACAGTATAGTAGGGTTCCCTTTTGGCCACATCCTGGCCAACATCTGTTGTTAGTTTTCTTGATAATGGCCATTCTTACTGAGGTCAGGTGGAATCTCAATGTTGTTTTGATTTGCATTTCTTTTATGGCCAGGAATGCTGAGCCTTCTTCATATGCCTTTTGGCCATTTTCATTTCCTCATCAGAGAAGTCTCTCTTTAAGTCTTCAGCCCATGTATTGAGGGGGCAGTTATTTCTTTCAGAATTTGGTTTTTTTAAGGGGGTGGCATATAGATCATTATCCAACACCTTTGTCCACTTTGACAATCTAAATAGGACCCAATATGTTATTTAATTTCTTAAAAAATATCAAAATGTCATTAAAGTATGAGCTCAGTCTCACATAAATATCAAATCATTTCTACTAGCTGTAAATTAAACATAATCTAGTTTTAACATATTTAAAATGAGGTAAATATTTTTAGTATCTATTTTATCATTTCTCTGCCTATACATAATTTTCTTCAAGTTAAAACAAAAGTAAAAGTTTCTCTACTGCCTTTCTTAAAGCTCTGAGGTGGTAAAATAGTTAACAGTAAGCTTGGAAACAGTTTCTGAGATACATTTAACTATGAATTTTAAGTTTTCTTTGTATCTATTTTATTTGGGGAGGTTTTCTTTTGTTTTTGTTTTTTGTATAAATGCTATATTTATTACTTTTTATTTAATGAGAAAACTGCTCTCACTTCTCTTTTATATTCTGCAGTACCTCATAAGCTTTCTTGTGAAAAGTGGAAACTGTGGACAAATGTTTGAAACCTATTAGAAGTATTGTGTTACGAAAGGCTGTAAAATTCAAGTAAGAAGCCTCAAACTCAGAAGTTTACCTATGGGTTATTGACTTGAGTCTGTCATCTTTATTATGCAGCCATTTGTAGAACTGCTTTAAAAGGCTCCTTCTTTGAACAGCTCAATTCTTAGAGGTGTTTGTGGTATCTTTTCATTCCTTTGAAAGGGTTTCATGTTACTGGGAATTGAACTCAGGACCTCCCTTTTGTGAGGTAAATCACACCCTAGTCCTTTTGGGTTTAGTTTTGCAGGTAAGGTCTTGTACTTCTGCTCAGGTTCACCTGATATCTTAATCCTTCTAACTCAGATTTTTGCGTAGCTAGGATTGTAGGTAGCCACTATATATAATATGCCCAGTGACAGGTATATTTAAAAAAAAAAAAAGAAATAACTCATTTTAATCATTCATACTGTTTGAGATTTTCTATTTTCCCACTTCACAACAGTGAACCTAAGAAGGATTGTATCTCTGTAATATATTATATGTTCCTCACCAAATTAGGACAAAGCACAGTTTCCAATTCTTAAAGCAGGTGACCTATCCTCCAGATCATTTCAGATAGCCTTTTAAAAACATACAAAACTAGTTCATCTATTCGGTCATGACAATGAATGCCTATAAACATTTAGAAAGGCAAGGGAGAAGAAATAAGAGTTGGATCCCAGCTTAGGCTATCTAGTAAGAACCTGTTTCAAAGGAAAACAGAACACATAACAAATTTCATCCAGATTAAGATAAATGATCAATAATGTACATAACAAAGTGTTTCTCTTTAAAAACAAGATTGGGGGCTGGGAATATGGACTAGTGGCAAGAGTGCTTGCTTCATATACATGAAGCCCTGGGTTCAATTCCCTAGCACCACATGAAAACGGCCAAAAGTGGCACTGTGGCTCAAGTGGCAGAGTGCTAGCCTTGAGCAAAAAGAAGCCAGGGACAGTGCTCAGGCCGCGAGTTCAAGGCCCAGGACTGGCAAAAAACAAAAACAAACAACCAAGATTGTTTGATTTTTAGTTTAATCCACAGTTAATGTTTTTTCTTTAAAGATCAGAGAATCTTGATTTTAGTGGGATTGGCCTGCTACAATGACTGTGTAACTGCTGGAAGTTACTTAACTTAGATGATCTTCCATGATGAATCTCTAAAACTTGGTTATGAAGAAAGAACATATAATAGGTGATCTCTAAGAGCTTCATGTGTTTAAAGATGCATAATTCTGTCAAAAATTTGTTTATGTCAATTTTCCAATTTAAAACAGAACTAACATTTACCTGCCACCAGGTAAATGTTACATGCTTCTATGTAGAAAGAAAGCCTCTTTAGTAAGATCAGAAGTGGCCCTAAAATATACTATTTAAAAATGAAAAATGGTTCTCTTAAGCAAATCTTATTCAGTGTTTCCCCAGTCCTCTGCTTCTACTTCCTCCTCTATCTACACTCAATGTAGGTGTTATTAGAAGAGAATTGTGAGTGGCTGAAGTGCTAGAGTGCCAGCCATGGCTGGCACTAAAAGATAATACCATGGCCCTGAGTTAAAGCTAAGCAACACTAACCCCATGTTCTGATTCCAGCAATCCTCCTCTTGCTCCTGAAGGTACTTTCCTTATTTATTCTTATGAACTCTCCCTCTCTGTGTCTCTCTCCTTCTCCTCCTCTTCCTCCCCCACTCTGTTTGTGTGTGACCCAAATATTCACTAGGCTTTTCACACTCTTTTTATTTTCGGGTAAATTTCTGACAGTGAAATTGCCTGAACAAAGTATATGAACATTGGTGATATTCTCTTTAGTGAACTTCTGATAACAATGCACCCAATAATCCCCTGAAAATACTATCCTAAAATTAAAAAAATATATAGCATAATAACAACCTATACGTACAATTCTAGTGAAATATATTGATACAAATATCTTAATACAACTTCCTCACCTGCATTTTGAACCTAAAAACCACATATACGGGCACAAAAATAAGCAAATAGCCATAAGCCTGTGGAAACTGGATATTATATAAGGGTCTCTGAATAATAAAGACTCTACACAACATAGTGGAAACATAATTGACTCTTTTATGTGATCACTTGGCCATAAGATAAGAAATACAACATATTTTGTATTGGAGAAAACCAACCAACAAAGGAAGAAAAAACAATCTGTATACTGTTGAATGAAGCCGTTTTAGGATACAGATGAATAACACTAGGGAAATAATGCATTTCACTTTCCAGCAAAGCCCAATAGCATTATTATCATACTGTACTCCTTTACCACATTGGCTCTTTGAATGCCTACTATGTATCTCCTCTCTGCCTTCTGATCCAAGTGTTCACTCAACTCTTGAATAAATCTTTCTACTTTGCTAAGATAATATTTTGAACTTTTTTATCTTAAATATTCGGCAGATGAAATTGCATTCCTGTAATTATAATTATCACTAATAGAGCTTCCATTTCCCATGTCATAATTAATGTCAGGCTTTATTAGCGCACAATCATGCTGCCTTTCCTCTTATAAGACATCTTTTATTGTCACAACATTTATGATACACTGAATTAAATGATAAAGAGACCCATAGGCCTTGTGGAAGGATAACCTTTGGATCAAACATGCTGGATTATGTGACTTCAAAAGTGGAGGGTTTATTTTTCTTATTGTTTCTAAAACACATAGAAAATAGTTCCTAATGTGATTTGTTCAAAATCAATAGGTAAAGAAACAAATCAAGATTCAGTGATGAATATGTTGGATTTCCTAAAAGGTTTTTTAATATGTTTTCAGCAAGAATGAAAGAACTAATGATACAAATTAAGTATCTAGGAATCATACTTATTAGTTGTAATATATGACAGACACAGAGGTGTCTACTTCACAACAGCAATCTGTTGGCCAGAAATATATATTTTGATGTTCATAGATTAATTTTTATAGGACCCTGTTAGACTTTCTTACATTTCTTTAAAATCATATCCCAAAACCACATCTGTAGCATTTAACTATTCAAATAAGGCAAACCTGTATTGTACTGGCAATAATGAAATTATTAATTCAAAGGTAGTGTACAACATTCATAATTTAAAATATAATTAGATGGGGCTAGGAATGTGGCCTAATGGTAGAGTGCTTGCCTAGCACGCATGAAGCCCTGGAAAAATTATACTAAGTGAAGTGAGCCAGACCCAAAGAAACACAGACTGTATGATTTTTCTCATTGGTAATAATTAGTAGACATCTAGGATAGTCATAGCAGAAGATCACAATAGCTCAATAGCTATGTGATAGCTTATGATCACATAAGATGATGCTAAGTGAAATGAACTCCAAGTTATGGAAAACAGTGGTTTACCATTGTCATTATTTTCAATGTACCTTCTGAAATTATGCCACTTTCTTTTGTCTTTTCCCCAAGGTTTTACCCCTGATGTCACTGTTACTGATTTTGGTACCCTGGGTATTGTATATATGTCTATTGGAAATGGGGAAGGGAAGAAGAACATCAAAATGGAGAGACAAAGGCTAAAAGGTGAACCAATGCAACAGCAATACTTAGAAAACTATATGCCACAATCCAACTGTACAACTTATGGGGAGGAGAGGGAATTGGGGAGGGGGAAGGAGGAAGAAAAATGAAAAAATATATATATACACACACACACATGTATACACACACATACACACAGAGACAGAGACAGGGACAGAGACAGTGGCAAAGTAGCAAAGATCAATAGCTTCTCAAATATCGAATAGTACGTCATGAATGAGTATAAGATACGTAACATACGTAGGAAGATAGGCTACAACATAACTTTAAAATAGAATGCTGAACCATGTTTTTGAAGCTTATGAATGACACAGCTGTGCTTTTGAGGGTCACACAGTCACTAGGTAAGAGTCCATGATGAATGTAGTCCACAAATAATGCATTTAACTCTTTCAGAGCCAGCTCCCATACTTTGGCTGTCACTGGAATCCTTAAATGTCACCCTTATTTTGTCAACATATTCTAAATACATGCTCAATATCGTAGTACACATGAATAAAACACAAGCATAATGATAAGATATATATGCAACAAATTACAGAATCAATAAAGTGTTAACGTCAAATATATAAAAATATTTTAGAAAGATTTCAAAATGCCGTTTTACACAATATTACTAGGACTAATTTATATGATGTCCTTACATGGGTTTTTGAAATAACTAAATCCGAAAACTTTAGCAAATTGTATATATTGTATATAAAATAAAAATATCAGTTATTGAGATTTTAAATTTACAGAGAAGAAGGCATGCTATTTATAATAAAGGTATTTTACATAAAGTGTATAAAATTGTAGCATTACTAATTATGGACATCATTGGACAGACTTTTTGAAGTTCTGAATGGAAACCAATATGAGTCCTTTAAAGATAATCACCAAATTACAGGCCTTGAGGCAACAATTCAAATACAGGAATTCATAGCATTGTTTTAAATATTTAAATGAAAACCAGTGGCATTGACTCTCACTTGTAATCTAGCTACTCAGGAGAGGGAGATATAAGGGTCAATATTTGAAGCCAGCCCAGGATGAAGAGTCTGTAAGATTATTATCTCCAATTAACTAGCAAAAAGAGCAAGAATTGGAGGTGTGGCACACATGATAGAGTGCCAGCCTTTAGTGAAAATGCTGAGAGCTCATCTTAATCCTGAGTCCAAGCCCCAGTACCAGCAAAATATATATATAATAATTTATCTTAATTTAAATTAAATTTAAATTATAAATCAGCCCAAGTATATCTTATCAGAAAATAAGTCATGGGATGATATCCCAGAAGTCCCACATTCATCATTTAAGAAAATTTCTCAGGATTGATCCTGAAGTAGGATCCAACCCAACTCAGTGCCACACTGAAGAGGCCTCAATGCCAAGGTCGGAGACACATCCAGACTCTGCCCTCACATCCTCTCATTAAGCTGCCCCCTTGGCTACTATCTTATACTTAAGGTGGTACACGGGAGCTGTGTACTCTGTTATCAGAAAATAAGGCCTAAGTTGAACCAACTCAGGCTCTCGTTGTGTACTCACAGTTTGATAAGAAATCCATGGGTCATGGGGAGTTGGGGAGCTCTCTAAGAGTTGAGGCATGCTTTAAACTACTTAGCCCACCAAATTTGCCTAGTGAGGAAGGGTGCATCCAAAGGATGGTCAGAGGGCAACTCTCAGTCTCAGAGTTCCCTCTGGTCAAGCTTTAGAAAGAAGTTCATAACAAAGTAGGTATTTTTATTTGAAGCTGGAAACTCAGGGTATGAAACAGTTTATTTTTCCTCAAGCAAAGTTGATATAAAACCTGAACAATTATTATGAAGGAAATCCTTTCATACAAAAATAAAAAATGTCCTTACCTTTGCATCTAGACAAAAGGAAATTATAATTTTTCTGAAAAATTCTCATTCTATGACTACCTATTGGCCACAGATACAACAATGCTAGCAATAATATTTTATAAGTGCATAGTGACCTTAAACATTAACTTTTATTGAGTGAATCTTTTCGAAATGTGTAAAAACAAATGTGTAAAAACAAATAAATATATGCCCTGCTTTCCCATATCATCAAGAGTTAAGTATTTCTTATAAAGTCTTAATTTTTAATGTTCTTATTCTCAGAAAAGTCTTTCTCTCTCTCAACATACAGTATCTTACAGTCCTTTATAGCTCACTGAGCCAAAGCTAAGCTATATGAATGAGCCACACATTGCTATTCCAGTCCTGTTGTATCAGTTCTTGTGTATGAGCTCTTGGAATCTTTGGCATTGATATATTTTAAAGTTATATACAAGAAATGTCCAATATTGAAGAATATTGTTTTATGTAAGCATTGTTTTCAAACAGGACTTAAATAGAAAAATAGAAGGAAAGAAAAAAAAAAGAAAGGAAGGAGTGATAGAAGGAAGAAAAGAGGATAAAAGGAAAAAAAGAAGGGAGCAAGGGAAAAAAAAAAGAAAACAGCAGCTATGCAGCCTATTATGGGCCTATAATTCCAGCTACTCGAGAGATAGTGACAGGAGGATTGTGAATTCCAGGCTAGCCTGAACAAAAAGATAGTATGTGGTTCAATTGGTAGAGCACCAATTTAATGAGAGAGATGCTGAGAGTTCAATCCCAAAATAAAGGAGGGGGGGGGGATTAAAGGAAGAAAGAAAAGAGAGAGAGATAAGAAAAGAAAGCTAAATAGGAAGAAGGAAGGAAGGAGGGAAGGAAGGAAGGAAGGAAGGAAGGAAGGAAGGAAGGAAGGAAGGAAGGAAGGAAGGAAGGAAGGAAGGGATGAGATGCTAAATTGCCATGTACCCTTTTGAGCTGAAAATACATAATTTTATAATTTTCACTTCTCTTTGAAATGATTTTATTTCTAGACACTATTTTGATTATCAGTATATGCCAAAATGGTTTGATAGTTCAATTTTTCACTTGTAGAGAAAGTTTCAAATACAGGATCAAATCAGAAAGACCTCACTTTATGAATGATCATGAGTCAACCAGTCTGACAATACTATCCAAATTGACAAGGGAGGTGAAATATACTTTCCATGCAATTGCATGGAAGTATAGGCCTACCTGAATCATATGCAAAATCTCTGGGTTCCTGTTTAATCATCAGAGGAGGGGGAAAGCTTTGGCTGGACGCACCGCCAACCATGGTGTTATGTTCATATACTGGGTCGTGGTACTCCTGCTTAAAGCCTTGTGGTGGGAAGGGAATGTTTGGCTCAGACATCTGGCGTTGGTACATAGGACGTCCTTCCCTTGGCATTGTCGGCAAAGGAGGAAAGGAGTTACAAGGTTCAGAAAGCTGGCGGCGAAATCTGGGGGATAAGAGAATATGTTTCAGGCAGATAGTAAACTCAGACTATTCTTTTAAATTACACCAATAACTTTTAAGTGCTGGTAAACAAAACAGTGAAAACAATATTTTGAAAACAAAATATTGAAACAATATGGTATTTCTTTTCCTTAGGTTAGTAGCATTATGATTTTTGTTTTGTTTTTGTTGTTGGTTGTGGGGCTTGCACTCAGACCCTGGGCGCTGCCCCTGAGCTCTTGCGCTCAAGGCTAGCATTCTACCACTTTGAGTCACAGCACCACTTCCAGTTTTCTGATAGGTAATTAGAGATAAGAGTCTCACAGACTTCCCTGCCCAAGGTGGCTTTGAACTGCAATCCTCAGATCTTAACCACCTGAATAGCCAGGATTATAGGTGTGAGCCACCAGTGTTTGGCTGCATTATGATTTTTAATCATATGGTGACATGTTTCTCTTCTAATCTATCCCTTACCATTATTTCAGTACAATACATAAATTAAAGGTATGTTTGGATTAGAGATAGGAGAGTAATAAACTACTTTGAGTAAAAATTAACCTTAATAGCTAATAAGTACAATTCTAAGCCAACTAGTTTATATATGTAACTTCTACATGAAAATATTCTGAAATAACTACTTAAAAGGAAAGAAATCAGACCTCCAACTTCATCCTTTCCTTTAATTCTGTTACCATACTTATCAGCAAACAAAACTCTCCTTATATTATTTTTCCCCATAACCATCAGTTATGAATGAAATAATAAAGCAGTAACTCTTTTGTCAAACCAGAAGAACTTTTAGTTCTTCAAAAATGCCCCAATTAATATCAGGTTCAAGTAAGAAATAGAATTTAGTATTATGGGGATTTAAATTTAAGCTTTGTGTTGATTTTTTTAAGGCTTCAATATACAGCAACCCACAGAAGGAAGATAAAAGGAATTGCATAGATTTGAGGCAAGGCTGTTGAGAGGTCAGAAGCAAGTTCTTAGGCTTCAGCAGAAGGCTAAAGGTGAGTCCTGTGTTCCTTCATTCTTCTTTTCCTTCTCAGTTTCTCATCCATAATATTATTGACCCACCACAAAGATATGGATTAATTAAAGATTCAAAAGTGCTCTAAAAATGCCCCAAGAGTAGTTAAAAATAACCTATAAAACATCTATAAGCAAAAATTAGCCTATTAGCCACCACTACACACACACTAACAGCATTCTGAGACTTTAATTTAGGAAAGATACCATTTAATTTTGGTAATGTCAAATAAAAATAAGGTAGAAGCTAAACAATGGCAAGGCAATTGCTTTAGCATTTCTAAGAGGACTCCATCCTGTGATTTAACTCTAGGCTAAGTGGTTGCTGTGGAAAGCACTGAAATTCTACCTACACCTGCAGAAAATAAACTTAGAACCTCGGATATTGAAAAAAAAAAAAAAAGAAAGAAAGAAACAGGCTGACTGGCACTGCATTCATTTCCCTTCTCTTGCTTATTTCATTAGCCAAAAAAAGAAACAGAAATTATCATTAAGAACTGTCAAGGAGTGAATCAGAAAATTGTAACTTGAAGATAAAATAAGAAACTAGCTCACTTGTGAAGCCTTAAAAGGAAGTTAATAATGCTTGTGCAGAAAGCTTTGTAGGGAATCAAACCATTTGTTTTTACAAAGTCGACCCAATACCAGTTGGGTTCTTGCTGGGGACATACACACATCAAACACATGCTCCACAGGAGAACACGGGGTGGCATTCTTGTCTGCCACTGACCAGTAGTAAAGAGAGAGTGGCTAAAGAAGCTTCTGGAAGAAAATTGATGGGTAAGAAAGGCATCCTGGTGAAATCAAGGGTAAAGAAGTGCAAGGTGGAGGGGACAGACAGACAGACAGGGAGGGGGTGTGGGGGAGAGAGAGACAGGGAGGGGGAGAGAGACAGGGAGAGGGAGAGAGAGAGACAGGGAAGGGGAGAGAGAGAGACAGGGAAGGGGAGAGAGAGGGAGGAAGGGGGGGAGAGAGAGAGAGAGAGTGAGAGAGTGAGAGAGAGAGAGAGAGAGAGAGAGAGAGAGAGCGCAAGAGAGAGAGCTCCTTTTGCTCAGTAGGTTCAGAAAGGAGTGCCAAAGGGCTGGCCTGAGGCTGAGAAAAGGAAGCAGAGCACAGGCCAATTGGCCACAGAGTGTTCCCAGAGTGAGGCAGGGTGCCTGGGCTAGATGGGGTTATCTGGGAAAAGAATCTGTTCCCCAGAGCAATTTTGCCATTTGTAACTGAGCGACTGTCATTTGTTTGGCTAGAGCCCTCTAAGAAATCCTCAGCAGAAACATAAGGCTTGGGAGATTTTCCTGTGATTGACCAGCTGGTACTGTCCTCAAAACGCAGTTGGGGGACAGTGGGAAAAGACCCTGAGCTTCCATCTTGTAGTTCCGGGCCGGCTGTTCTGAGTCTCACATATTTGACTTCAAGTTGAGAAACTAAAATGGATTTGGCTAAAGCAATTCCAGTTAGGTCATCTAAAAACAGACACACTGCTTATTCGGCAATCACCTTCCCAAAGAAATAACTAGTCTGCATAGATGGAACCTGTGATTTTTGGCAGCCATTTGAAACATGAGAGGTTGGGTTATGAAGCTCTGGGAAATCACCAGAAGTGGACAAAATAAAACTTGATTCTATTTTTGTGCTCTTTTTTTCCTTTTAGCCCCACACAATGCACATCTGTTTAATGGCCCACCCAGCAATACATTCTTTCTTCTGTTTACAAAGCTGTTTACACAGATGCACATACCACTTCACTCTTCTAAAGTCTCAGGACTAAGGGGTAAAAAGGGAAAGATAATAGGACCCATTTTTAAAGCACAAGAGGACCAGAGGATAGAAACAAATGTAGAAGATGTGGCTCAGTCTCACACTGGGAAAAAAGTGCCTTGGTATTATTTCTCCATACCCAAGAGTTTTGGAATGTGAAATTGTGCCCATCAAATAAGCCCTAAAGAGGAGGTCTGAGTGTTGCTTTTGAATTTAGAAAGTTGCCTGCACTAGCTCTCCTGCTTTCCTAGGCTTATCTGGAAGGTTCCTTTAGCTGAGTTACTTTTACAATGGTGTCACAGTCAGACAGCTTTCTGGCTTATGGATATAGTATTCATAAATTCTGGTTGCTAGTTGTTAAACAGTATTAAGAATTGCAACCGTGTCATTTGAGGAGATGAGTGAGATTGGGAGAGAAAGAGCTGACAAGGAAGGGTTGACATTGACCAAGATTCATTATACTCATAAACTGACATGGTGATTTGAAACCTCTTTGTACAACTATGTAAATTTTTAAAAAAAGAATCACATTGCATAACTTCACCAATAAAATATATTAAAAAGGCAACAGAAACCCAAAATTTGCTTCTTTCTAATTTTACTACATTTCACTACTTGATATGCTCATAGGGTTATGCCTACTGCATCTGTAAGAATACAATACTAAATAATTATTTTTCCAGCTAGCATTCAGAGTTGTAGCATACCCAATAAATTCTACACATATAATCTTTATTCTGACAGTGGTTATATACAAGTGCAAAGTAGAAAGAAGGAAGATGGAAATCTGTTGTATATTTTAAGTTATGTATTTAGGCAATTTTCCAATATTTTATTTCGATGTCTTTGTCAAGAATTTTCCACCAGAGCCTTCTGACTAGTTTAGTGTTTGAGTGCTTGCCTTTCCCCTTTCTCACACTAATTCAGTCTCTGTCTCTTTAATTCAGTGCTCTTCAATGTCCATGGTCATGGATCTATTGATATTAAAATTCACCCTTTGACAAGGATGGCAAACACTTTTAATGAAATAAATTATATTATGTACAACTATGTATAGCTAAATCATTCAATCTAAGGTAAAGAACCTAATTCCATAAGCCACCTGCTAAAATTAGCCTCTTAACTTTAGAGAAGAACAGACATATACTCATAGAATTGGGATGATCTGATTTAAAGTTTAAGTAAAGCAATATAATTCAAGCAGAGTGAAAGGAAAATGTTCAAATGTCAGAATATAGATTGTTTTCCATTTTAGCTACCAATTTAAATGTTTATAAAAGGCATGTTATAAATGACCTTCTCTACAAATTACATTTAAACATATAGTGAGCAAGGTCTTTCAAATACTATGTACCCATGTGCAAAATGAATATGCTAACCTTTAAACTTAGATAGGTCTTCAGAATTAGTCATAAGAATCCTCTCTGAGAAAGAAAGTACAGTTCTAGTAATGAATGGCCTTGTGCAGTTTTACCTGTGGTCCATGGGGTAGCTGCTGTCTGGAATAGACTGCGATGGAGGGAGGTGAGCTGGAAAGGCCCGGTCAGGTTTCGGAGTGTGTGTTGAGTTTGGAGATGCATGATGTAGGGGGGACACTGGAGTACTGGATGGTGTTGGGGGGTTGGAGGGCCTCATTCCCACTTGTGGCTTCTGATCATAGGCACTATCCAGGGCACATGAGGAAAAGAGAACATTTGTTGCTTTAAGCAATATATATTTTTTAAGTTCCTAGTCCTGAAGAAAAAGTTTTAGACTTAAATCATAAGGGAGCTAAAATCTTTTCAAAACCACCATCCCTTTAAACAGAAAATGGAATAATTTTTATGAAGCCTTATAATGATGTCATATATAAAATGTATATGTTTTGTATATACACAGTTTGTAAAAGGAAAATCTTTCAATGGAAAAATGGTATTTTTTCTATCTATTCTTTTCTTTTAATTGTTTTTTTGTGGTTTTTTTTTTTTAACAAGTACTGAGGCTTGAACTGAGACTGAGCACTGTTTTTGAGCTTTTTCATTCAAGGTTGGCACTCTACCAATTGAGTCACACTTCCACTACAGGTTTTTTGGTGAATAATTGGAGATAAGTATCTCAGGGATTTTCCTGTCCAGGATAGCTTTGAAATGAGATCCTCAGATCTCAGCCTCCTGAGTAGCTAGGAGTCTATCTATGCATCCTTTTGAGTGAATGTGATGGAGCTCTCCTATGTTATTACATAATTCTTATAACAATTCATCATCTATATTGCATTTTCAAACAAGAACAAACATTACCTTAATAAGATGGAGGCTATGTTGGTTTTGCCTTTATCTTTGTGGTTGAATTTTAAGACAATATTTTTGCCTTTTTCAATGTTTTTGTACATTAAACGAATGATGGTTGGATTAACTTTCTCACATAGGATAATAAAGATTAATGAGAAAAAATAAAGTGTCTGATGTAGTTAAACTTTCTTAGAGCATGAGAATGAGTATAAAATAATATTATTAAGAATAAAATTCTATTACGATAGCCTAACTTCCACTCACAATTACAGCAGAATAAAATGAGCAAGCTTGATCTTAGGTTATAAATGTAAATCACTTTCTTATGTGTGGCTTTGGGGAATATGATTTCACTAATTACTGTAATCTATAAAATGTTTTGTTAATGGCTGATTTTACTGAACAAGAAGATATTTCCAGTTTGAATCACTATATTTTCTTTCGAAATAAAAAAATCAAATAGTTTTTTTCTTTAAAAGGAAATGTTCTAATTGACATATTTAATAATTTATTATCATTCCATCGATACAATTGAATTATATCCAACAGCAAAAATACTTTACAGAAAGGTAGTATATGCTGTGTAGATCCACTTATAAAGATAACGATACTCAAATAAAGAACCAGTTGTTTGATTCTACCTAGGGTCTTTATTTGAATTTCTAAATGAAAACCTGTTTCTTTTGAAATGTGGCTCATCTGACTCATTTCCATGAAAGAAGAAACAAACGACTTATTCTCTATCCTAAAATATTACTTTTTCCCTATGATCTGTTACATTAAATATTATCTGTAGAGAGATAGAAGTACCAAAATTCATTTCACATGTTATATATCACTGAGAATTATTGGTCCTAAAAAAGGCTTTCAAATATTCAAGCAATTCCTCTACTGTTAATTTATGGATGTGAGATATGTTATATAGAACACAAGTGATTTCAGTCACAGTTCTGATCAATGCTGAGCAGCAGTGATAATTCTTTATCTCACTGCTTCGTTGATAGCAAATTCCTCAATATATTAAATAACTATGTTGTGGATATTCAGCATCTTACAGGGAAAATGCAAGAAATAAAACTAAACAATGAATACATTCTAACATGAACTCAGTATGCTTTCATATTTAGCTTCTATAAGAGAATTTTTTTATATGAAAGCTTTGCAGTTTCAACTGAGCTGGCTCATAATTTCAGGCTCTAGTGAACCTCTTAGAAAAGCAGATATAAAAGATAAGTTTTTGAGGACAAATAGTAATAAAATGCCATAATAGTAAGCCAGGGGCAAGTGGCTCACACCTGTAATCCTAGCTACTCAGAAGTATGAGATCTGACGGTCACAGTTGGTTCAAAGCCCAGGCAGAATAGTCAGTGAGACTCTTTGTCGGAGAGTCAGTGAGACACAAAAACTATAGCTCAAGTAAGTAGTAGAGTGGCAACCTTGGGTGAAAAAGCTAGGTGACTGCTCCCAGCACCAGTACCTGTAACCAAAAACAAAAACAAAACAAACAAAAAACCTAGCATTGGCTAGGAACTATGAGAGACCAACAAAAGTTTCTTGAATCTTAGATGCTTTAGATAAGAGGATATATAGCAAACATGAAGAAAAAAGGAACCTTTTAAATCATAATGGATGAGCCTGACCTATCATAACTTATAAAACCATATAAGTATTTGGAACCATTTTAAGAAGTTTCCAAACTACTCCTCTCAACAAGTAAGTTTCTACTGCAATTGCGGTAGTATTCAGAAGTCAGAGCCAACCTGTACTTTATACAATTAGAGGCTAATATGAAAAGTAAAAGCATGCAATTCACTATTAGGACTTTTCAATGAACATATATGTTATCAAAATTTCTACCAAATGAACAATGTACTTTTATGGCACCACTCTTTATTATCATTAGAAGAACAACTGGCTTTTTAATAGATAATAACCTCTTCCAAGCCTTACAAACTTCTAGTTTTATTGCAAGTGTCCGTGAATGTACCAGATATATCATCTGCAGTGCCTGTCAGATAACTAATGTACTGCTTAGACTTGCCAAATGTTTCTTCTTCTTTTTTTTTCTATAAACTCTCTATCTAAAGTGCATAATGCATTCATGCTAATGGGAACCTTCACAAGCTGCTGTGCCAAACATGACCCTCTCTTCCACCCCAAGATGCATCACTACAGTAGAAAAATAACTAATGATTGAAATGAAAATAATTCCTTTAAAATGATTACAAAAGTGTCTGAGTGTAGGGTAAATGGTTCTTGAAAAGTTCTGCTAAATGTATTACCTGATTAGCTTGTTATATAAATGAAGACAACTCATGAAATTGACTTGAGATTTTATATTTTTCCAAATTATTTGTTTCCATAAGAACCACCACACTAGATGCATGCACTGGGTTGCTTTACCTGACATTGTACAGGCACTTTTCTCCATAGCTGAATTTAAAGGGCTGCTCTTGACTGCAGGCAGAGCTGAGTTCTGAACACGGACTGTGGGGTTCTTTCTTGATTTTCAGTGGCAGGCCATGAAAAGCCACTAAAATAAAATAATTTTAAAAACTCATAAAAATTAAATACATTTTAAAATTAAGTCTACAAATATTTGACTTCTCTTCTTTAAAATATCGTTAACATTTCATAATAAATCTATATACATATATAATATAAAGACTGAAGAATCTCTATATAATTCTTTCTTTTGTGTGGCCAATAAACATGCTTGAATTTTCAATTCTCTCCCTTTACTTAAACTAAATCAAATCACTAGTAATTTGCTTAACAAATATTAACAATTCCAGAAGCTCAGTTTCAGTAGGGAAGCTTTGAAAACATTTCAGAACAATTTCCAATGACTAAAACTGAAAATAACACAAGGGATTGGCCCAGAATCAACTGAAGCCTCAAATATAATTTTAAGCACCATTGAAATGAAAATATCTCAAGTGCATCAATAGTAATGGCTTAATGGAATGACAACTAAAATATGACAAAGGAAATCCATGGGTGGGTCACAGGAAATAAAAACGATACTTTAGGCAACATTTCAACATCTTTAAGAACAATGGTTATTTACAAAGTAGAGATGAAAAATATCTGCTTACAGAATTATAATACTTACATACCAGAATTGTCTATATGTCACAAATAACAAAATAATTCTTCTATACCATGATATATTATGCTATTTATATTACTTAATAGATGGCTATTATGTTTTACCTATGTTTGTAGTTAATGTATATTCACTAATACTGAAAATAATAATGATAAAAATGTAAAAAACGGAATGATAGACAGGTAAGGGTTCATTACATTCTGTTTACATTTTTTCTTAGACAAAGTTTTCTTTCCTTGACAAATTTGTTTCCTAGTATATTTCTAATAATTTAAGTATAACTAATATTTGTTGCAATTGTGCACACATATGAATCCAGTGTTTTCACATAAACTTCTATGAAGATTTGTGACACATTCATATTATTACAAAAGAAAATCTCCCATGTACATGATGTATTTGTATATATGTGGGTACAATAGTTCTTCAAATAGCAAATACTATATGATAAAGCAAAATACGTAGTTTTTACACTTTAGATTAAGTATTGGGTTTCCCATTTTTCCCAGAAAAGAGAGTAGCAGTGTATAACTAGGCATGTGGGCTCTCAAAGAAGTGACAAAAATATTATTATAGAGCCAGGGGCTGTGGCTCACACATGTAATCCTAGCTACTCAGGAAGCTGAGATCTGAGGATCAAAATTTGAAGCCAGTCTGGACAGGAGAGTTTTTGAGACTCTTATCTCTAATAAATTACTCAGAAAAATGCCCAAAGTGGCACTGTTGCACTAGCCTTAAGCCAAAGAAGCTCAGGAACTGTGCCCTGCTTCTCAGTTCAAGCTCCAAAACTGACAAAAAAATATATATAATAACAATAGCAATGTTCTACTTGAAAACTCAGACCTATTTAGATTAATAAAACATGATAAGACCTAACAAATACATTAGTAAGATATAATGTTTATAAAAGGATATTGGCAGGTATAACCAATACTGCTATATTTTCTTGTACTCTATTTCATGTTCTTAATTTATTTGGCAATATTGGGTTTGAACACAGGAATTCTTGCTTGTTAGGTAGTTACTCAACCACTTGGGCCATGCCCCAGCTCTTATTTACTCTAGTGATTTTTAAGACTATATCATATTCACCCAAAATAAAAAATAACAAAGGATAAGTTACCTACTAATGAAATCAAAAACATAAGCGATGTCAGAAAAAGGAAGTTAAAGAAACCAAGCACAGAAGAATATACAATAGATTACTTCAGTAACACAAAAAACTAATTGAGAGTGGTTGTGTGTGACTTTGTTTGGAAGACTAATTAAAATGAAGTCATTGGATACAGATACCAGTGACTCATGCCTGTGACCCTCTCTATTCAGGAAGCTGACATGTCAGCCTGGGTGGACAAATCAAAGGGATTCTTATCTTTGAATAACCAAAAAAATGCACAAATGGTAGCATGTCTTGAAATAAAAAGCCAAGTAGGAACAAGAGGGCCTGAGTTCAAGGCCCAGTATTGAAATGTGTGTGCACATGGGCATACACACAAAGACACACACACACACACACACACACACACACACACACACGATGAAGTCAGTTGATGAGTGAATTCTCATACAACTAGTGTCCTATAAAGGAGAAATTTAGACACAGAAACAAGAACACAAGGATAACATTATGTGAAGAAAAGATAAATCAATTTGACATTTCTATATGCTAAGGGATATGAACGATTCCAGCAATTGCAGAAACTGGGGAAGAGGCATAGGGCAGTCTCTCTCCTGTCCCTGAAATCTCCATCTAGGATTTCTGGCCTGGAGAATTCTGAGGCCATCCCTTTCCACTTTTTAAGCTACCCAGTGTGTGCTTTACTCTGTCATGGAAGCACTAGCATACTAATCTACCACTCACAGAAGCTCTGGTTCATTAAACTAGGTATATCATGATTTTGTATATTATCAAAGCTATTACTATACAGGGGACAAATTTGAAGTATGCATGTATGCAAATCTCATAATAAAACTCTATTGTATAATTCATACATACTAATTTAAAAATAGGATTAAAGGTTCTAGGTGATTCTTAAAATTTTGTTGTGTGTGCTTGTACTGGGGCTTGAACTCAAGGCCTGGACACTGTCACTTAGCTTTTTATACTCAAGGCTGGTGCTGAACCACTTGAACCACACCTGCACCTATGGTTTTTTGCTAGTTAATCGGAGATAAAAATCTCATGGATTTTCCTGTCTACACTGGCTTGAAACCATACTCCTCAGATCTCAGCCTGCTGAATATCTAAGATGACAGGTGTGAGCCACCAGCACCCAGCAAAATTGGGTACATTTTTTTAAAACTGGGAGGCCTAATGGCCACATTTAGACCCAGTGTAAGCTGCATTCCAATAGGTTTAGCACTTGAAAATGATTTTTTTTTTTTTTTTTTTGGCCAGTCCTGGGCCTTGGACTCAGGGCCGGAGCACTGTTCCTGGCCTCTTCTTGCTCAAGGCGAGCTCTCTGCCACTTGAGCCACAGCGCCCCCTCTGGCCGTTTTCCAAATATGTGGTGCTGGGGAATCGAACCGAGAGCTTCATGTGTAGGAGGCAAGCACTCTTGCCACTAGGCCATACTCCCAGCGAAAATGATTTTTTTTTAAGTCTTAGTATATCTTGCTTTTCTTCAGATGCCAATAGTCAAGTATGCTTAGACATTGTCCAACTCCTCTAGCTGAGGGATCCTGCATCCTCCCAGTACATCTGATGTGTGGGGATATTTTTAATTGTTGCATGTGAAGAAAGAACAGGAAGCCACACTGAAAGCCTTTAATGTTACACAAGGAACCTTGGGCTATTTTATTTTTCTTATCGGTATTTCCTTGTTTTCCTAAAGATTCTCTCTCACAAAAGCAACTTCTCTTATTCATCCTGGCATAAGGGTAGCATGGACTCCACTGCACAGGGCTGAATTGGAAACGTTTTGGGTATTTCATCATAGGGCTGAGAGTTTGAACGTCTGCTAACAGGCGGTTTTCCAGCTCATTGGCATGAGCACAAGAGAAAGCAGTACATTCATTTTGTGCAATTTGCTTTACCTTCCCACATGGAGTTGGTGCATGTAAAAGGCTGTTAAGTACTAAATTATTCCTTATCAAATCCCCATCATCTGGAGTCATGATCAACACTAATTAAATTACTTACACTGAACACGGCTCCAGCCTGCTGCTGAGGCTTCCTTAGGTACATTTCATTTCGCTTTCAGTCCTGTCCTTACTTGGGTCTGAAACAGACAGAGCTACAAGCATCTGCATTGTGTGTAGTTTTAATTAAAGTGAATCTTGCCTTCTTCAAGTGTGTCAGATCAAAGTGAGTTAACTCCCTCATTTCATTTGTGAAGGAATGATGATTTTTAAAATGATATTATATCTTTATCTCTGACTTCAGCAGTTTAGATCATTTGATCTAGGAAATCTACAGTCTTGGGAGGGGTATTTTTTAAAGACCTTTTCCAGGCAAAATTATTTATGATCCACAATTCCTCCAGACAATCACAGAGCTGAGAGGAGAAGTGAACTCCAGAGATAAGTCCTTGCATTTGTTTTCTTTGATGGACGCTTGACCTATAAGACCACATCTTAGGGCTGATTAACAATGACTGACTTCTTCTAATGGCTAAATGTAAGAGTTCCAAAATACCAGGACTTAAAAAACATGTACTTCCAAAATAAACTTAACCACTTCTTAATTCAAGGGTTAACTTGGGGTCATGGCATTTATCATTGAGGGTTCTGTTAAAATTTGCAATTGTTTTCATTTAGAACTCTGAACTAATCTTGCTTCTTTTTATTTTCCTATCTCCTTTTTTGTTAGGCACAAATTTTGTCCTGGTTCCACTGGAACACAGAAATACCCTTGTCTTTCCAAGAGCAACTAAGCTAGGATACAAATACATATTTGGTTAAACATAGATGTAATAGAAAATCACATTTGACCATGAGACATATAGATGAAGAGAATGAATTTAAATATGTTCATACCAGAATTCCCTAAACAATCATGACAGTAGAACATTCTTTTGTATCCTTACATTGAAAATAGACCCTGTTTGTTTTAACTGTCCAGTGAATGGCCACTCTGGAGACCAAACAGAATAAAGTTCTGTGTATTTTTCTACAGAAAGTTCATGGTACCTCATACCTTTAGGAAATAACAATATTTTAAAGTATCAGTTTAGTACTAATTGAAAACTATAGCCAGAAAATGCTTTGAAATGTTCAAGACTTCAGGTCTCAAGAATAAAGAGCAAATTCTGAATGAAGCTAAAGAGAAGAAAGGAATTTTCTACAATAGGAAGAGGATCCGAATAACAGCAGACCTCTCCACACAAACATAACAAACGCGAAATGAGTGGAAGAACACCATCCAACAGGCCGACAATATACAACCTAGGATTAAATATCCAGCGAAATTGGAGTTCACATTTCAAGGGAAAACCAGATCTTTCCATAGCAAAGAGGATCCAAAGGAGTATGTGAATAAAAAACCAGCCCTACAGCAAAATCTAAGAGGGGAGTCCTACCCAACAGAGATCATACAGGGCACACAGACAGAAACAGAAAGAAACTACAATAGCCGGAGCCCAACAGAAAGAGCAGCTCACTAAAGAAAAGAAGAAAAGAAAAAAAAAAAAAAAAACAGAGGAAAAAACAGCCCAACAAGAAAATGGAAGGAGAAAAAACACTCTTATCCTTGATCTCTTTGAATATAAATGGTATAAACTCTCCGATAAAGAGGAGCAGACTGGCAGAATGGATCCACAAACAAAAAGTTGGCATCTGTTGTCTACAAGAGACCCATCTTACAGCAAGGGACAAAAACAGGCTCCAAATGAAACGATGGAGCAAGATCTTCCAAGCAAACGCACCTACCAAAACGGCAGGTGTAGCCATTCTGATCTCAGACAAGCTGGACTTTTCATTAAAATCAACTCAAAAAGACAAAGAAGGACACTACATTTTAATACAAAGAAAAATCCAGAATCAAGATATCACGGTGATAAATGTATACTCACCGAACAAAAGAGGCCCTACATATGTCAAGCAAATTCTCTCAGAATTACAGAACAAGATAGACCCAAACACAATCATAGTGGGAGACTTTAATACCCCACTCTCTCCAAGAGACAGATCCAACACCCAGAGGATCAGGAAGGGAGCTGAGGACCTAAGTAACACCATATCCCAAATGGATCTGACAGATCTATACAGAATCTTCCACCCTACAGAGACCCAATACACCTTCTTCTCAGCAGCCCATGGATCATACTCCAAAATAGACCATGTCATAGCCCACACAAAGAACCTCAGCAAATACAAAAGTATTGACATCATCCCATGTATTATATCTAATATCAGTGGATTAAAGGTAACCCTCAATAACAACGGTTACCACAGAGGCTATAAACATTCTTGGAGGCTAAACCCCAACACTTGGGCCACAGACCAAATTAAAGATGAAATCAATGAATTCATAAGCCACAATGACAATGAAAATGCATCACAAAGAAACTTATGGGACACAGCTAAGGCAGTACTGAGGGGCAAGATCATTGCCCTCAGCACTCATATTAAAAGAATGGAAGCAGAGCAGGTAAATAACCTCACGATGAAACTAAAACAACTGGAGAAACAAGAAAAGACAGAATCTAAAATGACTAGGAGGAGAGAGATCACAAAGATTAAAGAAGAGATAAATCTGATTGAAAATAGAAAGACCATTCAAGAAATAAATAAGACTAAAAGCTGGTTCTTTGAGAAAATAAATAAAATTGACAGACCCCTCACAAGACTTACAAAAAAAAAAAAAAGAAGAGACTCATATACATAAAATCAGGTACTCCACCTGAAAAACTACAACAAGAACGCACGATATTCAAACAATCATAAGGAGCTATTTCCAGAACCTCTATTCAGTAAAAAACAATAATTTTACAGAAATGGATCAATTCTTAGAGAAGTATAAACTGCCAAAACTGAACCAAGAAGAAATAAATCAACTAAGTAAGCCAATAACTTAGAGTGAGATACAGGAGGTAATCAAGAACTTCCCAACAAAGAAAAGCCCAGGCCCAGATGGATTCACCAACGAATTCTACAAAACCTTTAGTGAGGAGCTAATACCAATACTCCTCAAACTCTTCCGCGAAATAGAAACAGGGAGAAATCCCAATATCACTAATGAACTAATGAACTAATGAACTAATGAACACAGATGCAAAGCTTCTCAATAAAATATTAGCTAACAGGATCCAGAAACTGATCAAGAAAATTATACATCATGACAAAGTAGGCTTCATCCCACAGCCACAAGGATGGTTCAACATCCATAAATCAATCAAGGTAATTCACCACATAAACAGAACTAAAATCAAGAATCACATTGTTGGGGGCTGGGAATATGGCCTAGTGGCAAGGGTGCTTGCCTCATATACATGAAGCCCTGGGTTCGATTCCCACCACCACATATATAGAAAATGGCCAGAAGTGGCACTGTGGCTCAAGTGGCAGAGTGCTAGCCTTGAGCAAAAAGAAGCCAGGGACCCTGCTCAGACCCTGAGTCCAAGGCCCAGGACTGGCAAATAAATAAATAAATAAATAAATAAATAAATAAATAAATTTATTTCATGCATTTAAAAAAAAAAAAAGAATCACATTGTTATCTCAGTCAATGCCCAAAAAGCCTTTGGCAAAATACAACATCCATACTTATTAAAAGCTTTGGAGAGTAGGGCTGGGGATATGGCCTAGTGGCAAGAGTGCCTGCCTCGGATACACGAGGCCCAAGATTCGATTCCCCAGCACCACATATACAGAAAACTGCCAGAAGCGGCGCTGTGGCTCAAGCAGCAGAGTGCTAGCCTTGAGCGAGAAGAAGCCAGGGACAGTGCTCAGGCCCTGAGTCCAAGGCCCAGGACTGGCAAAAAAAAAAAAAAAAAAAAAAAAAAAGCTTTGGAGAGAACAGGAATAGATGGAACCTTCCCCAAACCAAAAAAAGCCATATTCAACATACCAACTGCTAATATATTAAATGGAGAGAAACTTAAATCATTCTCCCTAAACTCAGGAACAAGACAAAGATGCCCACTCTCCCCCCTTCTTTTCAACATAGTGCTGGAATCCCTAGCCATAGCAATAAGGCAAGAGGAGGACATCAAAGGGATCCACATCGGCAAGGAAGAAATAAAGTTATCCCTATTCGCAGGCAACATGATCTTACATCTGAAGGACCCAAGAAACTCAGTCCCCAAACTCCTACACCTAATAAACCATTTTGGCAAAGTAGCAGGATACAAAATCAATCCACAAAAGTCAGCAGCTTTTCTGTACACCAGCAATATACAAACAGAAAAGGAAATTATGGAAACAATTCCATTTACAGTAGCCAAAAAAAGAATAAAGTACCTAGGGATCAACTTAACTAAGGACGTGACGGAACTATTTAATGAAAACTATAAAAATCTATATAAGAGAAATCAAAGAAGACACAAGGAGATGGAAAGACCTCCCATGCTCATGGGTAAGCAGTATCAATATAGTGAAAATGGCCATATTGCCCAAATTGTTATACAAATTCAATGCAATCCCTATCAAAATCCCAGTCACATTCTTCACTGAAATAGAGAAAGTAATCCATAAATTCATATAGAACAGCAAAAGACCTAGAATAGCCAAAGCAATTCTAGGCAAAAAAAGCAGTGTAGGAGGTATCACAATACTAGACGTCAAGCTCTACTACAGGGCCATCATAACGAAAACAGTCTGGTACTGGTATAAAAACAGATCAGAAGACCAATGGATTAGAATTGAAGATCCAGAAATAAAACGGCACTCTTACAGTCAGCTGATATTCGACAAAGGAGCTAAAGACATACAATGGAATAAACATAGCCTCTTCAACTACTGGTGCTGGGAGAACTGGGCAGCTATATGCAGAAAACTCAAAGTAGACCCAAGCCTATCACCATGCACCAAGAGCAACTCAAAATGGATCAAGGACCTCAATATCAGACCTGAATCCTTGAAACTACTGAAGGACAGATTAGGAAAGACGCTAGAACTTATAGGCACAGGAAGGAACTTCCTGAATATAGTCCCAGGGGCACAACAAATAGGGGAGAGAATCGACAAATGGGACTACTACAAATTAAAAAAATTTCTGTACAGCTAAGGACATAGCCACCAAAACAGAAAGACAGCCAACCATATGGGAAAGGATCTTTACCAGCACAGCAACAGACAAAGGCCTAATATCTGTCATCTACAGAGAACTCAAAAAACTAAGCCCCTCCAAGCCCAATAAACCTATTAGGAAATGGGCAAAGGAGCTAAAGAGAGACTTCACAAGAGAAGAAATAAAAATGGCAAAGAAACATATGAGGAAATGTTCAACATCCCTGGTAGTAAAGGAAATGCAAATAAAAACAACCCTGAGATACCACCTCACTCCAGTTAGAATGGCCTATACCCTGAACTCAGGCAACAACAAATGCTGGAGGGGCTGTGGGGAAAGAGGAACCCTTCTCCATTGTTGGTGGAAGTGCAAATTAGTACAACCACTTTGGAGAACAGTATGGAGGTTTCTCAAAAAGCTCAATATACACTTACCCTATGACCCAGCCATACCACTCCCAGGCATCTATCCTAAACAGGAAGTCCCAAGATATCAAAAAAACATTTGTACTTCCATGTTTATCATGGCACAATTCACAATAGCCTAAATATGGAAACAACCCAGATGCCCCTCCACAGACGAATGGATCCAAAAAATATGGTACCTATACACAATGGAATACTACATAGCGATTAGGAATGGTAAAATATTGGTATTCGCAGGGAAATGGTCAGAACTTGAACAAATAATGTTGAGTGAGAAAAGCCTAGAACACAGAAAACAAAGGGGCATGATCTCCCTGATATATGACTGTTAAGAAAGGGAGATGGAGAGACAGTAGAGACCAGGTCTGTGAAACCAAAAACTGCTTGTCAAATGGTATTTCCCACAGGATTGGGGCAGCGACCCAACAGTATGTAACTAAAACCATACAACTACTCAACATATAAATGTCAAAAATTGACCTCTCAGTGGAATACAATAGCTCAAAAGCTATGTATGTACGTTCATATAAGACTACTGTCGACATATTGTCTAATAACGACATTACATATAAAACCCTAGGGGAGGGGCTGGGGATTTGGCCTAGTGGCAAGAGTGCTTGCCTCGTATACATGAGGCCCTGGGTTCGATTCCCCAGCACCACATATACAGAAAATGGCCGGAAGGGGCGCTGTGGCTCAAGTGGCAGAGTATACTGTATATGTTCTTGATACACTGTATATTGTATATATGTCTACCTGAAGTAGAGAAGGGAAAGAAAAACAGGGTGTAAGATATCACAAGAAATGTACACACTGCCCTACTATGTAACTGTACCCTTTTTGGACAACACCTTGTCAAAAAATTTGTGTTCAATTAATAAATAAATTAAATTAATAAAAAAAAGAAAATGCTTTGAAAAAGAACAATGCAAATTTGCATAGTATTTTATAATTTTCAAAGAACTGTCACATTGTCTATATCTAATTCCCATTATTCAAATCAGAGACATTGAGTAACATTTGCATTTTATAGACCTGCCTCCCTTCCCTTCCCTTCCCTTCCCTTCCCTTCCCTTCCCTTCCCTTCCCTTCCCTTCCCTTCCCTTCCCTTCCCTTCCCCTCCCTTCCCTTCCCCTCCCTTCTCCTCCCCTCCCCTCCCCTCCCTTACCCTCCCTTCCTTCCTTCCTTTCTCTCTTCCTTCCTTCTTTTTTTTCCATTCTGGGGGTTTGAACTGAAGGTCTATCTCTTTTATTATTGGCTGAAACTTGCCACACTATCACTTTAGTCACTCTTACACTTCCAACATTTTGGTGGTTAATTGTAAAAATAAACTCATACATAGGCTTTCCTTCTCCAGCTAGCTTTAAACCATGATCCTCAAATATCAGTCTCCTGAGTAGCTAGGATTATGTAGGTCTGAACCACTCTGAATAAACGTGTTTTGTTTTGTTTTGTTTTTTAAGGCCTTGCTCCTTAATGTCCTCCAAATGCATTCAAAGCTTAGTTCCCCTGTTTGTGAAAAGTGATTAGTTTCTAGGAGGGAGAGCCTAGTGGAAGGAAGTTATTGAGATTATGTTCTTGAAGGAGATAGTGGGACCTTGGCCTCTCCAATTCCTATCTCTTGCTTCTCAGCTGGCTTGACATGAATAGTCTCCTTCATTAGGAGATGCTCAGCAGCACAGGCCCAAAGCAACAGGGGCAAGCAACCAGGAGCTGCAACCTTGAGATTTTAAGTTGATTTTCTCAGGTATTTTTTTCACACTAATGAAAAACTTGCTAATATGTGCATAAAGAAGCAAAGTCTAAATTTTAACAGATTAACAGAGCACTGGGGTTTTGGCTGCAACACAAATTTATTTTTATTTATACATACATTTACAATTTCTCTCATGCCTGAACACCACTAAGAAATTTTATGAGTTGTTTATCCATTCATTTCTTTAGTAATTAATTAATTCAGCTACTATGGCTCAGATACTATGCTAGGTGTTTGTGAATGGGGAATGAGTGTGTCACTGTAGACTGGAAATGAAGTGTAGGACACTCTCCATACCATCAAGAATTTTATTTAGGCTTTAAAAACAATGTTGTTGCTTTTTTCCCCCCTAATAAAGATACTAGCTAGCACTATCTTCTTTATGTTTAATTAATTCATGTCTGTGAGCTACAATATAGCTATACACATGACCTTACTAATATATTCCTGGCACTTGTAGCTAAATGCAAACACTTCTGAGAGCCTTCGTGCTTGCTTTTAGGCATTCTGCCTTCTTTCAATTTATTACTGTGACCAGAGGCATTTAAAATTTCATACTACTCATATTCCAATGAAGGAAAAAATGTTGCTATCCAGCATCATAAGATTCTGCTATTTCCTGATAACCTAAATGTCATAAGCGACACAGAGGTCTCTTTCTATATGTGGACAGTGAACGTAAACACAGTATTAAGTAGTCTTGGCTCTAACCTTTCACTTTGTTTTCCTTCTTAACTCTCATCCTGAGAGAAAAACAGAATACAGATTATCTGAATACAAAACAATTACCCTAGGGGGAAAAAAAAAGCCTCATATGTTCTATGTGTACCTGTAATAGACTTGAACTCAGAGCCTTAAGCTAATAGCTTATGCCCTATCTTTTGAGCCATGCTTGCAATCTGGCACTTTTTTTGGTTAATTGGAGACAGAGCCAGATGGACTTTTCTATCACTGCTGGCTTTAAATTATGATCCTCCAGGCCTCAGTTTACTGAGAAGTTGTAATTAGTCATGAGCCAGTGATACTTAACTAATATCATTTTTTTTCTCAAATTTTTATTATCAAACTGATGTACAGAGAGGTTACAGTATCATACATTGGGCATTGGATACTTTTCTTGTACTGTTTGTTGCCTTGTCCCTCATGCCCCCCTCCCTCCCCCCCTTTCCCCCCCCCCCAGGTGTTCAGTTCACTTACACCAAACAGTTTTGCAAGTATTGCTTTTGTAGTTATTTCTCTTTTTTTATCGCAGCACAATTTGTCATAGCGAGAATCTGGAACCAACCCAGATGCCCCTCCATAGATGAATGGATCAGGAAAATGTGATACATATACACAATGGAATTTTATGCCTCTATCAGAAAGAATGACATTGTTCCATTTGTAAGGAAATGGAAGGACTTGGAAAAAGTTATACTAAGTGAAGTGAGCCAGACCCAAAGAAACATGGACTCTATGGCCTCCCTTATTGGGAATAATTAGTACAGGTTTAGGCAAGCCATAGCAGAGCATCACAAGGCCCAATAGCTATACCCTTAGGAACACATAAGATGATGCTAAGTGAAATGAACTCCATGTTATGGAAACAATTGATATATCACAGTTGTAACTACTTTCAACGTCCTATGTGTATGTGTAGTTTCTATTATTGATGATGTTCTTGTATCACCTTCCTATGGTTGTACCTACACTATCTCTGTAATCTTATCTGAGTATATTGGAAACCGTGTTTACTGGTATTGGAAGTAGGAAATTCAAAGGGAATACTAATATCATATTTTTAATTATTCTCTTGACAGAGCAAAATCATTGAATCAAATCTATAGTTTTTGCAGGAAATCTAGCTAGGATAAGAGACTTGATGACAGTTTCCTTAATTTGATATTGCAATTTCAGTTGTGTTAAGGAAAAACAAACTACCATTTTTAGAACTGTGCATGGTAGGACATATCTGTAATCCTGGCTAGATAGGAGGAAGGAGGAAGATTGTAAAGATTTCATTCCCAGGTCAGCATGACAATAAGGTATGAAGACCTTATCTGAAAAGAATAACTAGAGCAAGCTGGTGACCGTGGCTTATGCCTGCAATCCTTGGTACTCAGGAGGGTGAGATCTGAAGAAAGAAAGAAAGAAAGAAAGAAAGAAAGAAAGAGAAGAAAGAAAGAAAGAAAGAAAGAAAGAAAGAAAGAAAGAAAGAAAGAAAGAAAGAAAGAAAGAAGAGAAGAGAGAGAGAGAGAAAGAAAGAGAGAGAGAAAGAAAGAAAGAAAGGAAGGAAGGAAGGAAGGAAGGAAGGAAGGAAGGAAGGAAGGAAGGAAGGAAGGAAGGAAGGAGACAGAGAAAAAGAGAAAGAGAGACAAAGAGAGAGAAAGAAAGAAAGAAAAAAGAAAGAAAGGAAGGAAGGAAAGAGAGAAAGAATGAAGGAAAGAAAGAGAAGGAGGAAGAAAGAAAAAAGAAAAGAAAGAAAGAAAGGGAGGAAGAAAGAAAGAAAAGACTGAAGTGGAGTTCTGGCTTAAGTAGTAGAGTACTTGTTAGCAAATGCAAGGCCCTGAGTCCAAACCCCAGAATCACAGTAAGTTAATTAATTAATTGATTAAAAATTTTAAAAGGTGGGCTGGGGATATGGCCTAGTGGCAAGATTGCCTGCCTCGGATACACGAGGCCCTAGGTTCGATTCCCCAGCACCACATATACAGAAAACGGCCAGAAGTGGCGCTGTGGCTCAAGTGGCAGAGTGCTAGCCTTGAGCGGGAAGAAGCCAGGGACAGTGCTCAGGCCCTGAGTCCAAGGCCCAGGACTGGCAAAAAAAAAAAAATTAAAAAAATAAAAAAAAAATTTTTAAAGATCTATTCTAAAATAGTCTACCATATGGTGTTTAGAAGAGAGTTTGTCCAAATTACAGCCAATGGGTCTCCTTCAGCCTTTCACAAAATATAAGAATAGTCTCATAAACCATTTACTAGTACAGTCTAAGGGTACTCGGGGCTACAAGGACTGAGTAGCATAGTCGTGACCTGCAAAGCCTAAGATACTTTTCATTTGTCTCTTCACAGAGAACAGTTGGCTGATCCTTATTCCTCAGTGTGGTACATAGGAAAAAAAGGAGAAAAAGATATGAAAAAGGCTGGAACACTGGCATCTACTCATGCTAGGTTACTAGCCAACCACGGACCTCTAATCTTCATTTACTAACTGCTTATAAGCAATGCCCCAAATCTGCATCCTTCTGTAGAGTTAATCCACAGGGATATATCTAAACTGACTGATGAAAAATGACCCCAAATGGAGACTCTAAAACACTGCAAATTTATGAGCTGTAAGAAATTTCAAGCATTTATTTAGACCAAAGTGACACAGAACGTGGATAAGTTCTTAACACCCCCCCACTCTCTCTCTCTCTATATATATGTAATATATAATATATGTATATATCAAAAATAAATCATTCTTTAGACACCAAAGTACTTAGGAAAGAAAGAGAAAGATTTCACTTGGCTATAGCAAGGTCTAAAAAAAAAGAAACAAAAAAATTTGTATAAAGAAAAAGTAAATGGTATCCATAAATTATATTATTTAAGATCAGACACAAGCATGGCATGAAAAATGCATACAGCCTTTGATATAAATATATGTTGTTAGTATTACTCTCCATAAATGAAAAGCATTTGCTTTCAGTTAATATCACTTCAATTTCAGGTGATAAATGCATGGCACCCACCTCAATTAGTGCTTAGTGAAATGCAAGGAACGAAGGGGAAGGTTGTGGACAAATAAAGACAACAGTGTCACACTCCTTATGAATCCATCTTCTATGGCACAGGGAAATGCAGGCCCTTAAGCTGCATCTGAGTCCGGCTCAGGTACTTTATCAGTACACTTACCCCTGGAAAGCCCTCGATGCCCCCCCCCCCCCCCCCGCCCATGTACACACCCTAACATCCATTACTGAAGAGCCTAATCTCAGCTATCAGCAGAGTGCCTTTATGGGGCCATTAAACCATTTCTCTTGTTTACAGTGCCTGAAGAAAGATGTGAATTATGTCTGTGACAAAACAAGCGATAACATTTCTAAACTGCTATCAAAATGCAAACTGAAACACATTTAAGGACAGGGACCCTCATTCGAGGTTTCATTTCTTCCATTATTCGCAGCATCTGGAAATACAGTCACCTCTATTTCAGAGAGAGGAATTTAGACCATAGCACAGCAAATTGATACCATTTTTTTTTCTTCAATAAGATTATCTAAGTAGGACAGCAATAGGAAAGAGAACACAAAGTTTTTAAAGGAATTTTTTAAGCACATGGTGATCCCATATCTACTTTGCCCCTTCTTTGTTTTAGTTTTAGAGCCACAGCTCTACTTCTGGGTTTTTTTCTGGTTAAATGGGAATAAGATTCTCACAGACTTTGTGCCCAACCTGGTTTCTACAGGCATTAGCCCCTCATCCTCTTTTGCAAATATAAAATATGTTGTTCAGTACTAGTGTCAAGGACCAAGTTGGGTCAATACTTACCTACTGTTATGGAGCTCATGATTTTTTAAATGGCATATTAGGTTCAATTGAATTGTAAAGATTGAGTCAGATTAAGCTTCAGATACTTTGTACTAAGGAATTCTCAGAGCAAAGATGAGGTATAAAACAGGTCAAAATGAAGATATAGATGTTTTGTCACCAAGATGTCCCTAGCTTGCTCCGTGGTTGATTCTTAGCACACTACAGTAACTTCCTGAGAGGTTTCCAAACCATTACAATTCTCAATGAAACTGTATATTTCCTTTATTTTTTTAATACTAATCACCTATGAGTTATGGTGCCTGCACTAAAAATTCCTCAAACTCTTCAGAGGAGCACACCTGAATGAAGAAGACCTCATACCCCCTTCAGCATCAAGTGTCTAGGATTTGTCAACTGAAGATAAAGCAGGAATAGAAGCCAGAATTCCTCATAATCTATAGAATGGACCTAAACCATGAGCCTCACGAGCCAATTATTTCTCAAAAGTTCACTTAATAATTCAACTTTCTCTACATTACAGAGTACCGTTGTAGCATCTTAACAGTCAGTCATAAGAACTGTAGGCTTAGATCCATCCTTCATCTTTTCAAAGAGCAACAGAGATGCCAACAGGCGGCTGACTCTAATCCTCAGAAAATGTCTCATCATTTCTGATGATGACCTCAATCAGAGTTTGCAAATGCTTCGGATTGCTTCGGACTAGGTTCAAAATTGATTAGTTGTGACTGCTTAAGTATCTATTTTAAAAGGGTGAATATGGTCCAATTACTTTATGTACCTGCCTGAAAATGGAATAGTGAAACTTGCTGAGTCCCTGTGGGATGTGGGAAGGGGAAAGGGGATAATGAAAGGAGTGAAGACTCAGATTAAGATGCATTGTATATGATGGGGGTTGGGGGTGGTTCGGGTGACATTGATAAAATATGCATTGTACTCATAACCTGACATGTTGAATCAAAACCCTTTTGTACAACTACTTAAAGATAAAAGAAACAATGAATCATATACAAAAGATGTGTTGTGTACATAAGTGGACATATTATAATGAAACCTTGTTCAACCAACTGATGATAATAAAAATAAAAGCATATTTCAATTTTGCTGGTTTAAAATTCTAAGCTTCTTCAAATAATAATAATAATACTCAGCAACACCAATCCACTTTTCTCCTTGAAAAATAGTTGACTGAGCCCTTATCAGCTGCATCTTTGGCCAAGACATGTGTGTATTTTCCACATTGCTCTCTGTCCCCAACAGTTAGTCCTCTCTTGTTTTCCCTTTCTTTCTTTTCTTTCTCTCTTTCTTTCTTTTTTCTTTCTTTCTTTCGTTTTTCTTTCTTTCAGTTTTTCTTTTCTTTCTTTCGTTTTTTTTTCTTTCTCTCTTTCTCTCTTTCTATCCTTCCTTCCTCTTTCTCGCTCTCTCTTTTTCTCTCTCTCTTTCCTCCTCCTCCTCCTCCTTCTCCTCCACCTCTTCTTCTTCTTTGCTCTTACTGGGGCTTGAACTTAGAGCTATGTATTTGCACTTGGCTTTTTTGCCCAAGGCTGGTAATCTACTTCTTGAGCCACACCTCCACTTTGCACTTTTTTGCTGGTAATTGGAGATAAGAGTCCTGGTTTGTGTGCATTCAGGATTACAGACTGAGCTATCAGTGCCAGGCTCTTACCCCTATTTAACATAACTATTTAACATAACTAAGTATGCAATGGATATGTGTGTCTACATGTAAACATGTATGTACATTCACTGGCACATATGCATACATGAGCACATACACACACCATCCATAATAAATATTATAAAAATCCTGATACACTTTCCTCCACTCTCAAATCAATAATAATAAAGACCCTGCCTCATGGAGTGACTGACAGGATTAAATGAGATACTGTGCATACAGAGTGAGCCTTTAATAATGTTCAATGTTAGAGTTGTTACTTTTCAAACCCAGAACCTTAGACATAATTGTTAGGTATGAAGATGTAATTCACCCAGAAGCATAAAAGCAGAGTGGTTAAGACTGTAGAGATCAAGTCTTGGCTTTGCTATTCACTACCTAGAAGTCCTCTGGAATGCAAGGTGAGCTCTGTGTGACTCAGTTTCTCCTCTTAGTGACAATCAGCCCTTTCTCATGGAGCATAGGAGAGAATATAACAAGGTAACACACAGGGGAACTCAGAATAGCACTGGACCCACAGGAAGCAAATGTTTAATACTAGAGTCATGAATCTGAGCACTTTCTTATGAGAAGCCTGAGACTTAAAGAACTACAGAGATTTTTAACAGAAGCAGAGCTTCTGGACATCAGATTGTTACTTCATTATCTTTTCTATTCCTAATGAACAACAACAAAAAAAAAGCATTAGACCAAGTGAACTTTGCTAGTAGGCCTCGAATTCAGATTCTCTGTGAAAAGTACATACTGGCCAATGAAATAGATAGCAAGAATGTACTGCAAGAATTCTGGGGACACAAAATTCACATTCATTTTTGGTCAAAAGGGCCCAGAGTTGTCTATGCCTCACTAATCATTGAGAACATGTTGCAATATTGAAAGGGTAGTAACTAACATTCATAATGATGACCCTGAAGTACCATGAAAATGAAAAACGAGGTGCAAACACTGAATTTAAGAAAGGAGGGCACATAATGTACATTAGAAAGATCTGCAGGCAGGATAGTTGACATTTTAAAATAACTTGAGGCTTTAAAAGGTATTCCGAGTCTCCTTTGAATTTTTTTACATAGACCACCTACTTTCCGGTGGATGTTAGAAAGATAGTATTGTGTCAATAAGACAAAAAGCAGCACCCAAAGACAGAAAGCCATATTCCTAATTTTAAAAGCAACATTAATTGAAAAATCACGGAGCAACTACACAATGTGTTGAATGTTTCTCCTAAATTTTAAAGCCCAAGCTTAATAGAGTGACACTTCAGCAGTAGTGGTCCTAAATGCTCCCATCTTCTTCCGCTAATTGTCAGAGGAAAAAAGCATCCTGGGAGGAAACTGGTTCTTCCATCTGGAAAAAGGTAAGAACAGGAAAAAAGCCTAATGTATGAACAATCCAAATCTAATCAGTTTTTCACTCTGCATTGGCTTCAAATCAGATCTTCCTGCCCCTACCGGTCCAGTAGATGGAAAGCAGCATGACATGATTTTTTTTTTTTGGAAACAAATTCTGTACAGTGAGCCCAAACATACAGTACTTCATATCCAACTGGCAGGGGTGAAACTGAACAACCTGCAGCTATATCTGAAAGGCAGAGCTAATAAATTGAAATGAAATCCCTGAATTGAGATGCCCATACAAATCCATACTTTGCAATATCACTTTACTCAATAAATAACTTAGGACCCCTTGGTAACTTGAAAAGTATCTGTCGCACTGAAATTGTCCCTTTTTGAATACTGAGAGTTTCTCAAAGTAACTATAATTTCACTGATTGGTCATGCTATGCTTTCTTTCAAATAAAAGTTAAGTAGGTATTTGGAAAGGGCTGGGCAGTCTCTGTTATTATTCCAGGCTGGTAGAGGCTACAAGATCCTAATACCTCCTGGTATCTTTCAGTCCAGTAGGAAGATGTCTTGAGGAATGCTGTGGTAGACTGACCTACAGAATAGCCACACCTCAAGAATGCTTTGTAGTGGCTACTGAGTGGTCGTGAGTCCTGAAGCTCCTACAGGAAGAACATGTGAAAAGATGGGCTTCTCTCCGTTCTGCACCTTCATCTCTCCCAACGTCTCAGAACAATTCCTAGGGTGTTACCCACTATCAATAAACAGTAGTGATCTCACAAATAATTCAGGAAAAAAGTAAGTATGTCATTTTATATGTCATCTTTTAAAATTCAGCACTACAAAAAAAACAGGTAATAAACAAGACTATAAGCAGGAAACGCTAACATCCAAAAATATCTTACTGAAAAGTAATACATGATAAGTAGCATCTTCCATTTTCCCTTTTTAATTAACTCAGTCTCAGAAGCTCCAACCTAAATTTAAGATAATACTGCAGACACACACACACACACACACACACACACACACACACACACACACACACAGCCTGTCATCACTGTGGAGTAAACAGTACTAAAAAGCAGTTTCTGCAATTTATAAGTTTCTTTCCAACTAAATGAATAATATTTTATAAAGTAAACTATAACCATTTTCTTTAGCAGTATTTAAATGACAATAAATAGTGACATAAATACTTACTTCAATAAATGAATTCCTGTGGTCATCAGAACAATGGTAGTATAATTCTAATTTTAGAAATACTTCATATGAGAATCAATTAGCATGACCAGGAAAGTATTTTTTATGAGCCCAGAGGTAAGAGATTGAGACACGGCCCATAGAGAGAAAACTCCTACCAAAAAAATGAAATCTCCAAATCTATATATCACTCTCATGATAGTAGCAAAATTCTATTCTTGTGTCATTTCTCCAAAAATCTTTGCACTAATTATTTCAATATTAACCCTCTGGAAAAGATCATCCAATTTCATGATCCTTTACTGCTTGAAAATTTCCATTTTCTTCTGAGACATTGAATCCTTACTGTCCAATCATAATCTCACCTACTATTTTGAATGTGTGTGAAAGGACCAAGGCTTGAACTCATGATCTGTGCACTATCCTTTAGCTTTCTTTCAAGACAAGTACTGCTACTTGAGCCACAGCTCTACTTCCAGCTTATTGGTGGTTACTTGGAAGTGCTGAGGCTCATAAACTTTCCTGGCTTGGAACTGTGATCCTTAGATCTCAGCCTCTTGAAAAGCTAGGATTGCAGTTGTGAGTCCAGCTTCACCAACATTTTTTTCACTACTTTGCATGTAAAAAAAAAAAAAGAGCTGTCAATTTGCATAGATTTAAACTGACCATGTTTGTTTGCACCAAAGTGATGAACAGATTAGTTATGAAATAACCCTCAAAGCTCTGAGTCACAGGTACTGCACTCAGCATCCTCCCACCCCCCTACTCCCAAGACAGAATTCAGATCCATTCAGACATTATTAGTCACTTGGCTTCTCCTTAAAAAGTAAATAAAAAGACCCTATCAGTCAACAGTCAAAGCCGAAAATATGTGCTTAGTACTAGAGCTAAGAAAGTTTGCCTGAAAAAAAAAACAAAAAGAAAAAGAAAGCCTTCTGGGAAAGGCCAAAAAAAGGGGGGTAGGGGTACCTTTCAGTAAATGCCAATAAAACTTTACAGGCTGCCAAAACAACAAAGATGGAGTAATTACAAAGGGAATTTCACAACTTCCCTGACAATAAACACCTAAAAAGAATCAATCTCTCACCTGTTCTCAATTGTTACAGCTAAAAGCAATTCTACCTGGAGTAGATCTTGTAAGCATAGTTTATTTAAAACAAGTAATAATTACAAAACTTTTATCATTTACATCCACAAATAATTTGGGGGAAATGTTCTTTTTAAATGCCTTATAATAGTTAATTCAATATATTATTACAGCCATTTGCAAGAGAAATCACTCATGCAAAGAGTTTTATTCCAAAATATTTTGCCTTTATAACAATTATTCTCTGAAATTTATTAGATTAAGAATTGCCCAACAGAAGCTGGTTGTGGTACTCTATGCCAAAAAAATCCCTCAGGAGGTCAGGTGATTGAGGCTAGCTTGAGCTACTTAGCTAAACCTTGTCTTAAAAATTAAAAATTAAATTAAATCCTTTTATTGTGTATTAAGCACAAACATTAATACCTATAGCATATAAGCAACACCAGAAAAATAAACTACTAAATCTGTACTGGTAAACCCAACATTATCAATAAGCCAAGAGAGGAAAGCAGGCCAAAGGCTGAAAAAGAAGATACTTAACTAAAATGATGAAATCAACAGTCACCATATAAGATAGTTACACAATGAAACACTTTAACTTTGAAAGCATTGTAACATTCTACTAATGTAAATAGTCAGTGAACACATGGATCACGTTTCCACAGATAAAGGACGTAATCCCAAGAAAATTGACTTTGTAATGAAAACTTGTGTTAACATTTTGTATGTAATTTTTGTGATTTGACACACTCCTCCTGTTTTGTTTCTATAAGAACACATCTCTAATTTTCCGCTGGAATCCACTAGAGAGTTACAAATCACAAGTGAACTAGGATGTATCACAACATTTCATAAGATGTTTAAGAGATTACATAGTCCACCTCCACAGAATGAACAATAATTGAGTAGTATTCTAACCATAAATATATATCTTGCTAAATACGATTTCAATACCCTGTCATTTATAATAAGACATATTTATACAAAGTTGTAATTATATTTGACTTAGCTGATAGTGTCTAGTGTCATACAATTGTACAGAATAGCTGAAAATATGCAATCAAGTACTATAAAGCTATTCACAAATTATTTACAATTATAACTTAAGAATATCCTTTATTTACTCTATTTACAGTAGTACAGAAGGGCTTCTAAAATGTGTAGAAAATTATCCTTCAATTTTTGTCACACTTTGGAAAGTTGTTGATATGACTTCCTAGTTGATGGTTCAAATCCCTGCTCCTATCTCTCTCTCTCTCTCTCTCTCTCTCTCTCTCTCTCTCTGTTTTCTAGAGCCTCTGTTCTGCATCCCACAAGTCTCCCTTTGAGGCTGAGTAACAGGACAAGTCCATGTATTCTGGCCAGGAGCTTATGGCTCATGCTTGTAATCCTAGTTACTCAAGAGGATGAAATTTAAAGATCAAAGTTCAAAGCCAGTAGAGAAGAAAAATCTCCTAGACTCTTACTTCCAATTAACCAGAAAAGAGCTGAAGGTAGAGATTTGGCTCCAGTGAAGCTAGAGGACAATGCCCATGTCCTGAGTTCAAGCCCCAGAACTGAAACATGTGCGCTCCGCGCGCGCGCGCGCACACACACACACACACACACACACATATATTTCTGACATTCTGATCCTCAGGCATCAAGCTTTGCCTGATGGGAATCACCTGCTACTAAATTTAACTGCACAGCAATAGTATCATGGCAATAGTCCAATGTATATTTTTATTCTAACTTGCTAACTGCAAAGAAGAAATTAGATTAGCACATTAGATATAAAATGTAAGGCATAACCAGGCAGCAGTGATGCACAGGTGTTATCAGAAATAGAAACTTGCAGCATAGATGCAATAATATTTGAACATTACAAATCTTTTTATTTCTGTCTTGGGCAAAGAGCTTTGAGCTAACATCAAAATTACATATCATCTCATAGTGATCCTGGCAATGTGCAACTTCTAATGCCATTCTTTTTTTGTTTGTTTGTTTTTGCCAGTCCTGGGCGCTGAACTCAGGGCCTGAGCACTGTCCCTGGCTTCCTTTTGCTCAAGGCTAGCACTCTACCACTGGAGCCACTGTGCCACTTCTGGCTTTTTCTATACATGTGTTGCTGGGGAATCGAACCCAGGGCTTCATGTATATGAGGCAAGCTCTCTTGCCACTAGGTCATATTCCCAGCCCCATCTAATGCCATTCTTAATGCAAAGTGGCACTAATTGGAAAGTAGCTTCTGTATTTGATTTGATTATAAGTTTCACTTAATATTAGTGACAAATCCTTGTTATATTTCTTAAATTTTAAGATGTAGTTATGATGTAAAGTCTACATAATTGGATCTCTCTTTTTAAATGAAACAGTGTTATCCAAACACTGCTTAACTCAATTCCTTAAAAAAAAATATTGGCTTAAACTGATACAATGCTACATGTTAGTTTATGAGTACAATGTATTTTGATCAATGTCATCTCTCCCACTGGTCTCTCACATCTTCCCTAACCGCACCCATCCCCTCAAGCTACCTAGTTCCTTTTTCACATATGTACAGGGTCAAATACATTCTCAAATTCTCAAAATTCTATGTAATGTTACATTGGTCTACTTAAATTTAGTGTTTTTAGAATGTTGAATATTAGTTTTCTTCCATGAAAAGGTATTATCCTGCCTGTTTGAGATCATAAATTAGTTAGAGGTAATTGTAATTTGTTTATCAAAGAGAATGATAAGACAATAATTACAAACACCACTGTGGCTTACCAATATGATGCAATGTTTAATAAGACTCATCCAAGCCCG
Source organism: Perognathus longimembris pacificus (assembly GCF_023159225.1). Classification (NCBI taxonomy): domain Eukaryota; kingdom Metazoa; phylum Chordata; class Mammalia; order Rodentia; family Heteromyidae; genus Perognathus; species Perognathus longimembris. Next base: position 95,991,668 of record NC_063162.1, on the reverse strand, counting down.
TCAACAATGGCTCACCCTTGCAATCCTAGCTACTCAGGAGGCAGAGATCTGAGGATCACGCACTAAAGCCAACCCACGTAGGAAAGTGTATGACAGTCTTATCTCCACTAAAACTACTAAAAATCTACAAGTGGAGCTGTGGCTCAAGTGGTAGATTGCTGGCTTTGAGCAAAAGGAACTCAGCGACAACACCCAGGCCCAGAGCTTCAATGAAAGCCTACAACTGGTACATACACACACACATACATACACACACACACACACACAAACTTATCTGTAGAGAACTTTTTTCTTTTTTCTTTTATTTCTCACACTATAGTCTAATTCTTTAGAGTGAGAGTCTCCCAGTCCACCTACAATCACTCCCCAGATGTATGGTGGCTGTCAAGCATGTCAAATACTGTAGCCAGCTGTTAATGTGGCAGCTTACATGAGCAATTATACACACAAAGTAGATTTATATAGCTCTTTGTAATTTATAGTTCCAAGAAACTAAAAAATATGAAGATGAAAGGATGTTCAACTCTCCTTCCAAATATTACAAAAACAATAACAACTTTGGAGAAGCACATGGAAGCCACCTGCAAAACAACTGCATGATCCCAAACATTAGCAGCCTGAAGTAAATTCTCCTCCTCACCCCTTTGAAGTAAATAGGAGCTTTGTAAATTGAGGGTCAGCATTTGGGATGAAAGGGAAGTCACAGAAAGCCTGGTTTCCCTCTTCCCCTATCATGCTTGCAAAAATTCCTAGCCAGTGAATATTTCCTTGAACTATCACTTCAGGTTCCACTGACAAAAAATTATAACTCCCTCACAGACATTCATTATTTAGTATATATTCATTTGAAGACTACTAAGTACAAGTGTGCCTATATGCTAAAATTGTATCTATCAAGCACATGTGATAAATGTTTACAACATGGGTTAAAATCCTTACATTTCCTGTCCCTACTTTTGCTTCCTAGATATCTTTTTGTCCTAAGAACTTTCCAGGATGGCTCATTTGTTCTTTGGAGAGCCCAAAATTGTATTGATTTCTTTTGCTAATCTTCAGAATTTGGCATACTTTGAGCTATGAAGTATTCACACACTATCCAATGAACATCTGGGTATTCAGTCACTATTCACAGTCTCTCTGAAAGAGGAAAATTAATCATTGGTCTTCATCCAGTGCAACAGAACATGTCTTAATCACTGAAATGTCAACTATGTGCAGTAAGCACAAATACATTGAAAATTAGGTACCAAGGAGGATTCCCTTGCACGCCAGTCACTTTTAGGACACGATTTATCACATTGGGAAGAGTGTCCTTGACAACTTAATCTTGGGACAGGCTCTATCTTGCAAAATTGTGTAGCAAAGTAGATAATAATACAACTCCACAAGGGGGTCTCCACCAATGCCTGTGAGTCCTACATTTAACTACTTAAGTCAGTTTTTTTTTTTACCTAGACATCTTTCTTACCTGAGCATCATAATAATCTTAAGAAATAGGGTTTTTGTGAAAACTGGATGCTTAAGGAATATGCTGAAGAGTATCTAATCTACAGAGCACTGGACAAGTGTTAATTATTATCATCCACCTTACACAGAAATAATGGGTTTATAATCTCTAAACTCATGCCATTTATAAAACTTCATGATTCTGGATTTCTAATTGCAGTCATACTTTATTTTTTGTGAGGCATTTCCCAACTATTCAATCTGTATTGATCACTTACAAAAAAATACCTATAGATGGTCAAATTGTAGTTTTGTGGTGAATATATCAATAATTGTGTTGATAGTGATGTGTTCTGAATTACTTTCTCCTCAGTATATCCTTATTCTTCCAAACCTCTTGGAAAGTTGGGGGGAGGGGAGAGGAAAGCATCAGGAAGTGAAAGTGACCTATTAAGGGAGAAAGTAGTAGATGGGGTATAGAACTAAACACAGAGAATTCCTGAGTCTCAGCCCTAACCACTGCCAACATTTCCTACCAACTGTGTATGCACTACCCTCAGCAGATAGGTCCCAAACCCTCTCAAACTTTTATTCTTGGTTTCTAGAGTTTGAAGTAAATGCCTTGCCTAGTTAGGCAGATGCTCTATCATTTGAGTCATGCCCCCAACCTTTTTCCTCAGTGAGATTCTACACAGGTCCTCACATTTTTGTTCAGACTTAGACTTGGGTCATGATCCTTCAATTTACACCTCTCAAATAGCTTAGACCATGGGCATGAACCCCCATACTTATTTGTTGAGATTCAATCTTACTAACTTTCTGCCTGGGATAATCTTAAACCACAATCCTGTCCTCCATCTGCTCAGTAACTAGGATTACATACGCATGCCACTCATCCTTTCCAGTATGTTTTCTTCTGAAGGCAGAATCATGGTTTGTTTGTTTGTTTGTTTTTTTACTTAACCTATTTTGACGTCAAAGAACTATGTCTCATAAGTAAGTATTAAATATTTAGTTATGCTTTTCTTTACACTATAACTATGCAATCAATGCATATAACTTCTAAAATAGATTAACTCTAAATGAAAAGCTAGCTTACAAGTGGCTTGCTGTTTAGAACCATTTTTTTTCACTCCATTGGGAGCCACAAACATGATACTTAAAGAAAATATTAAACTCACTGTGCTTACAGAACCAACCACACCAAATAAGGGAAAAAAACCAATCGCTTTCATAAATTTCTAACATATATGTTCCTACTTATGTAGTATTTGCTCCTTTCAAGTGGGTAATGAATCCAGGTGCCAATGGCTCATCCCTGTAATCCTATCTACTCATAATGCTGAAATCGGAAGATCATGGTTCAAAGTCAGTCAAGAAGGAAAGTCTGTGGGACTCTAATTTTCATCAATAAGTGAAGCAGTTGAGTGCCATTGTTAAGTAAGAAAAATAAGTACTGAAACAATAATACTAGTAATAATAATTTTTAAAACAGTGAATAGTGGAGCTTAATGAAAAGGAGGATGATACACAATTATATGATTCTATTTGTATAGGTAAGATAACTATATGGTAGCAAGATAACATCACAAACTAACATTTTTCATTCCTAGATCAAATACAATCATATTATATTTTGTTCAGCTGCAATGTTTTTATTACTATTCTGAATCATTACTACTACTACTACTACTACTACTACTACTACTGTGGTAGCTTTTCTGGCCTGAAAACATTCCATAAGTTATGTGTATATTGGTAGTGAATTATCCAATACTCTATTTGCTAAAAATCTTTACAAGGAAATAACTGCTTCACTTTTCACTCAACCTTTTTACTTTTATCCATAAAACTAGAAGGAATTAGCTCAAAAATCACAAATATAGTTAAAAGAAGATTGGAATGTGGGTATGCTAGACCCCAACACTCACACATTGCCTTTTAGACTAATAGTTAGTTCAATGAAATCTTAATGTTAAATAATATCCTGATGCTAGTTATCCCATTCTGAGGGAAGAAAAATAAATTTAGTTTGCTTAAATTCAGCATGCAGAATCACTTGCTGAACCTTTTATTCTAAATTGCTTTTTTTTTCACTGTTAAGAATCTGTTTAAGAGTGATCGTACTAACTCTTGAGGTAAATACCTTGGGTCAAACACCTCTGGTCCTATAGAAGTAAAGTGATTTTTAATAACATTCATTGGACAAGTAGCTGTTTTATAAGGATAATCTGTGGTCATCTACAATTTAAGCAGCCAATTCTTTCTAAATGGGCTTCTAGAAGACCACATCTAAAGCTGAATACCACTTTACTGTAAGGAGTATTACAGAGTCCTGTAGGATTTTTTATTATTTAAATAGGGGTGATCATAAAATTAGCACCCTTCTAATGTAGTTCTCATCTTGATTATTGCTATTGAAGGAGTAAAATTTTTTCTTCAGGCTGAGTGAACACTGTAATTATTATTGCATTGCATTGTAAAGGTTACATCTTAATTGAAAAATCAACACTTTTTTCCCTTTCAATGAATATATCAACTTCAAAATCAACAAAAACATTGAAGATGCAAGCAGTTTTGCCAGACTCACAAATTAGAGTGTGCTTGATCAAGCAGAATCCATAACCCATAATCTTAAACATAAGATGCTAACTGATCCCATACACTAGGCTAATACTACAAGTATCAGAAGATTTTTTTTTTGCCAGTCCTGGGCCTTAGACTCAAGGCCTGAGCACTGTCCCTGGCTTCTGTTTTTACTCAAGGCTAGCACTCTGCCACTTGAGCCACAGCACCACTTCTTGCCTTTTTCTATATATGTGGTACTCGGGAATTGTTGAACCCAGGGCTTTATGTATACCATACAAGCACACTTGCCACTAGGCCATATTCCCAGCCCAAGTATCAGAAGATTTTCAGGTGAACTTTCTTATGAATTCCTATAATCAAAGCATCAATAGGCTTGAACTAACACTTACGAGTTCTTTCTGACAATATTAGTACAGATATGCATCAACATACTTAACACGATCCACAGAAAATGGTCCCATCCTCACAAACATTTTACACTAAGCATAGATACAGTCTATCGGATGGTCCATATTAAGTTTAATTCCTGAACATGATAAAAACAACATAGTGCAAAAAAGTAATTTGATCCAAAATGAATGCATTTGTAATATAGTATGCATGGTATATTTGATATATTTCATATATTATATTTTCATAAGAAATAAAAAGCTTACACAGTGTTTTTATGTGCCAATGATATACTTATAGATTTAATATAAAGAAATGTGTTATACTAACACACATAATGCAGATTTATTTACCCAAATCAATGACGATAAGGTAATATGAGTTTTTTCTTTTCATAAAGGAGGAAATTGAGTCCAAATGATCTTAAGTTGCTTGCACAAAGTCACACATCTAGTGACAAACTGAATGAAATGTAAGTGGCCAAAGTTCTTCTTTCATATAGTCTCCTAGGTGAATCTCATTATGTTTATATTAAATGGCTTTAGTGTCTACAACATTAATGCTACGAAAAAGCATAAAAGTATTCTTACAAAGTATTACCAGAAAAAAAAATGCAATGCCAAAAGGTCATGGTCAACTAATTTGAGCAAACATAAGCAGATGTTTTTGGCCTAATTATGACTTGGCCAAAGATAAACAGTGTTCAAACCAAAATTTAAAAATTCTCATTTGGGAGCATCATTGTTTTGTTAAACAAACATTTTATATTCCTGGAGCTGAATACCTATGTATACATAGGATTTAACCACCTTCCTACAATTCAAAACACAAGGGTCAACATTTTCATAGAGAAATAAGGAACTTGGGATACTGTCTGTGTATACTCTAACCCTGCCTCTCACTTTATAAATTAGAAGAATTCTGTAAATAAGGAATATCTTATAAAATTTCCATGCTTCCTTTATTGCATTCTACAAGTATACAAAGTGTATGACACAGCAATTTAATGAACAACAAACTAAACCGTCTGGTAGAAAGTAGCCAACAGAAAATGTCCCCAGGTTTTGGTGGTACTGCCATGCACTATCTATAAGACTTAGGGCGACACACTAGATTTGGACGAGCCTTGTCAATGCTGCCTACATGTCAGGCTTGTTTTGTGAGAAGCAAATGCGATGTAGAATGTCCATGAGCCATAAAATGCTTAACAGATATAAGAGATTAATGCTATTGCTGGTCTTTGGTATTTTATCTTTTTTTTCCCAGTCTCTTATAATTATTCATTGGTTTAACTTATTTCTTATTGTAAAAAAGCTATAGTAGGAAAGAAATTAAAAGGACAAGAAGGGTTTTGCCAAAGTAAAGCTGCTAAATTTTATTAACACTCTATTCACTGAGCTACACAATTAATATGAAATAAAATATTTTCCAATGTCTGTATACATTTTACTGGTTTTTTTTTTGGGGGGGGGTTTGTTGTTTTTTCTTTTTTTGGCCAGTCCTGGGCCTTGGACTCAGGGCCTGAGCACTGTCCCTGGCTTCCTTTTGCTCAAGGCTAGCACTCTGCCACTTGAGCCACAGCGCCACTTCTGGCCATTTTCTGTATATGTGGTGCTGGGGAATCGAACCCAGGGCCTCATGTATACGAGGCAAGCTCTCTTGCCACTAGGCCATATCCCCAGCCCCTACATTTTACTGTTATATTACTGAATTTTTACATCAAAGGTTTAAGACACCAGTTTTAACAATATATGTATATGTGTGTGTATGTGAGGGGGGGGAGAGTTACTATTGATTAAATTTAACAAGAAAATTTAAGGAAAGCAAAGATACAATATTCTACACAAAATTAAGATAGAGGCATTTGTATATGCAATTTGCTTATATGTAATCACACACACACACACACACACACACACACACACACACGCACTAATTCTTATGAATGTAAGAGGCGTCCGTATATGCATAAGCACATTCTCCAGACACTCTGAAATCTGCCATTAAAAGCCAAGGACCTAAACTTCCACTTTGATCAATGAGATAGCTTTATCATAAAATGGCATGATTGAGGCTTATTGACTAGCTGATAACCTTCTAATGGACAGGCCTTTAATCTGCAATAAAACTGTGAATGAGAGTAGAGCTTTCAGAAAGGAAAAGAGGGTTTGATTATCCTAGGATCAGAAAGAAAGAAAGAAAGAAAGAAAGAAAGAAAGAAAGAAAGAAAGAAAGAAAGAAAGAAAGAAAGAAAGAAAGAAAGAAAGAAAGAAAGAAAGAAAGAAAGAAAGAAAGAAAGAAAGAAAGAAAGAAAGAAAGAAAAAGACAAAGGGGGAAAGTCTTAGGAAGGCAAAAACATTCAGAAAAAATAGAGCAGCAAAACCCAGGGCACTGGCTTTTCCTTCAGGACAGAGTAGAGGCACCAGCATCACCTGACAGTCTGGCCCCATTGCCAAAGACGAGAGTCAAATCAAATCAACATAATAAGGCTGTTGTGTCCATGAGGATGGAGAAAAACAACCTCAAACAGCGGTAAAAGTTCACTTCACAGCATGACTGACATTTCAAAGGGAAAGCTAACACTACTGAGAGGTTGACTTCAGTACACTCTATACATCTTGCTGGGAGTGAACCATTTTTAACCAAGCCTGTTGTCCTAATGGAGTCTGACACAACTTTCACTGGCTCTGTACCACTGCAGTGAATTCTAAATGCAACTTATTCTCAAGGATGAAATGTGAGTGTTGAAATGTTAAGAATGAACAATGGGAAAAGAATTGAGTATTAAAAAATATATTGTGATCATTATGCATGGATGATAGATGATGATTGTAATGTGAATGCCAGAATAACAGTAAACTAAGAGCAACACACAGGTACACTAAAATACAAAACAAACAAAAGAGGGCCTAAAAATACATTGAGGTAAAATAATCCTTTCATTCAACAAATAGGTTTTTGTGATCATGAATCTCAAGTTGAAAAACGTCTCCTTTAACAAGAAAATGGGCGACAACTATGTCTTTTTTCCCACAGCACGAATAAAGAATTTATAATAAAGAAAAAATGAATATGTTAAAGTGTCTTTTTTTAATTTTTTAAAATTTTCACAGCACCCAATTAAGAACATCCAATCTAGATTTTATTGTGTGTGTGTTTTAAACCAAATAGTCCAATCACTTTGTTCGGATTTCAGTATTTCACCTTTACATTTCCTATATTGATTTGGGGGAGTACTTGCATAGCAAGGTTGATATCATATGTCTAATCCCCAGGACAGGATAGATAGATAGATAGATAGATAGATAGATAGATAGATATAGAAAAATAGGTCTATAGACAGACAGATGTAATATACATTTAATCTTCATACCATTAAATTAGAATAGCTCTCACAATTACCACCTAACATTCCCATGAATATTTACTACTATCTTTGGGACTCAGTAAAGACTACCGATACTACTACTAGCAGTATTTCTAATATGTCTGCTGCTTCAATGCCCAAATAGTTAGTTCTTCTTCCCTGGGAGAAAAATATGCTGTGCCTGAAATATTTCAGGAATCAAAGACTGTGCATAAACAACATGTGGTATCATCACAAATATCTCTCAAATTCTGAATAATGAAGAGAAAAATCTTTGAGAAAGAGAAATGCAAGCAGAGTTGCCCAGATGACAACTGGAAAAGTCTCCAAAGCACAGTTCCACCCGTCGTGTTTCATTAGAGATTTTTAGCCCAAGAGGTCACATGTCATGTTTCCTATGAAAAAAATCCTATTGCCAGATAGGATTCTCTTGGTATCTCTGTTGTGCTTTAATGAGACTTTGTTTTTCAAATCTCATCCATAGCTGTGTGAAGGACATTCTTTACTAATCACATATGTTAGCTGTTCTTTTCCTTTTTGTTTTTGGGAGTGGTGCTGGAAATTGAACTCAGAACCTCAGGTATGCTAGGCAAGCTCTGTAACACACAGCAACATGACCAGCTTTAACCATTTACTTTTGTTTTTGTTTTATTTTTTCAGAGTGGAAACAGTTATGAAATTGTGTAATTGGTCTAATTACTGGTTGTCTTAAAAGGAAAAAGATCTCCGCAGACCAAGGAACTGTGAGCTGGAGAGCTGAGCTGTGTAACTTCATTCATCACATGCTTTAGTGATTTGATTATTTTGTGCCCTGGATTTTTCTTTATAGAAAATGTGAACAATATAGAGTTCTCTCAGAGTATTTGTGTTAAAACAGAAACTGCTGAGAAATGTATTGTGAGATCAGAGTATCAAATAACATTTATTAGAGAGCTCTAATCTGATCACAGAGGTCTAGATCTAATGTTACCTAAATGCAAACAGCTTTCCATTATCTTTCAAAAAAAAATAAAATAGAGGGAAATAAACGTAGATATTTGCATTAGATTTCAAACAATGGAAGCCACCTGCATGTGAGTATGTTAAAAATAAAATAAAGATTGTAAATAACCAAGAAGCTCGTCATTCAATTCAATTCAATTCTATATCCAGCAAATAAGTCAAACATTTCAATCAAAGATAAACAGGACATGTACCATCCTTGTAGAAGCCAATCAAAAGAAGACCAAAATTTGGATACATAAAGCATTTTTGCCACATGGGAGTTAATCATTCTTATTAAGATACTCAAAGTATAAATGAAATTAGAACTGAATGTTAAAGGAATAAATATATTTGGTGTGAAGCAACAATTGATGTTGTAGTACACAGGACTGGGGCTGTAGCTCAATGCTAAAGCATCTTCTTTAGAAAAGAACATGGTTTAGAAAACCTACACAGACCAAGTTCCAGACATGAGCAAAAAATTCAAGAAAGAGCATGTGGTGCAGAGCTCAAGTTCTGATACTAAAACATACATAGGAGCATGCGTACACGGCACATGCGCACAGGCACTGCAAGCAAGAAAGGAAGATTGAAGCATATGTTGTGTAGAGTCTAATAGGAGGAACAGAATCTGAGTACTCAATCACTGAGCACAGATGCTGCTTTCCTCCCCCATGGGTAATTTCACATCACTGGGCATGGGATGACTTACATCATACTGAAATTATGTTCAAATTAAGCTCCAACCACAGTAGAAATGGTGTGTGTGTGTGTGTGTGTGTGTGTGTGTGTGTGTGTGTATGTATTTTTTTTTCTGGTTGATTCAACCATGTGCCATCACTTCCTTGCCTAGAATAGAGCTGAGCTCAAAATGTATTTTGTTTTACCAATCAACCTACAAGGGCATCAGTGTAGACGACAACCGTGTAGACATATGTACTCAGTAATACATTAAACTAAAATCTCACAAGTGACATGAGAATTTCTCACTGTTTACTTTCATACACATCATAAAATCAACAGATGAGTCTTATTTGTAAGAACACAGTCTTGCGATGTTGACTACAGAAATGTGGACAAAAATGGCACCTCAAGTTCCTGGGCTTGATCCTAGAAAACAAACAACACACACACACACACACACACAGAGTCAATACAAGACACACACACACACACAGAGTCAATACACGATTGGGCTCAATAAGAGTTAAAAAAGGAATCATCGAGATTCAAAAACCTTTTCTACAGGATATCAAAATCCCTCCTCATAAGACTAAAACACCAGTAACTATGAGTAACTGTGAAACAAATTTCTGAGTGGTCTTATTGCAGAAATTACAGGAAAAAATGGAATATCTTTGCGAAACCCTAATTTTTAAGAATATTCAAAAACTTGCATATAAAACCATTTACCAAAGTAATTTTTTTCCAATTTAAAGGCTAATCAGCCATTTTACTTTTTAATTTATCCATCCTTGATATATTATCAGTAATTGGGTTCCTGAGTCCCCATCACTCTAAGCTACTGTCAGAAAGAAGCAATGCTTGTTAGAATATAATTCATTAGATTTAAGGAAGCAACAACATCAAACTAACGTTTTTACAACCCAGATGCCCCTCCACAGACGAATGGATCCAAAAAATATGGTACTTATACACAATGGAATACTACATAGCGATTAGGAATGGTGAAATATTGTTGTTTGCATGGAAATGGTCAGAACTCGAACAAATAATGTTGAGCGAGACAAGCCTAGAACACAGAAAACAAAGGGGCATGATCTCCCTGATATATGACTGTTAACAAAGGGAGGCGGAGAGACAGTAGAGACCAAGTCTGTGAAACCAAAAACTGCTTGTCAAATAGTATTCCCCACAGGATTGGGGCAGCGACCCAACAGTATGTAACTAAAACCAAACAATTACTCAACATATAAAGGTCAAAAATTGACCTCTCAGGGGAATACAATAGCTCAAAAGCTAGGTATGTACGTTCATATAAGACTACCGTCGACATATGGTCTAATATTGACATTACATTTAAAGCCTAGGCGAACTTTCTTGGGCATGGCCACCTGGCTACTGTATATGTTCTTGATACATTATATATTGTATATATGTCTACCTGACCTAGAGAAGAGATAGAAAAACAGGACGTAAGATATCACAAGAAATGTACACACTGCCCTACTATGTAACTGTACCCTTTTTGCACAACACCTTGTCAAAAATTTGTGTTCAATTAATAAACAATAAATTAAAAAAAAAACCTAACGTTTTTACTTACTGAGATACTGCCCAAACTCTTATTAGATGAAAATTCAATAACAGACAAAAGCACATATACATTTGGAATCTTAAGCACGTATTTTTTATATGAGGGACAATGGGGAAAAAAGTCATAGCCCTTTATAAAATCTGACCATATGGTTATGACATAAAGTTTCACATGACTAATTTGTCTAATAATATTTCTTCTTTATATGTTTACATGAAGTTCATATATTCTATAAAACAGTAGCAGAGAAATATATTAATCATTGCTTTGGCCTTATTTTCAACTGCCAAGCACTGCTTCTGAATCAGATGAGATGGGGCATGTTGTAGGTGGTATTATTGCAGAATGACCACTGGCTGGCTACTTTGGTTTGAAAAATGCATTCCTTGTGAAAACATAAACCCATCACCAAAATAAATTTCTGCCTTGCTGAAATGGCACCAACCAATGGAAGAAGAAACGATCTTCTGACTAAAAGAACTTGGCACAGGGTAGGGACATCAGTGCTTTGGTTCTCTCAAATCAGCACTGGGAATATTTACAATTTACTAATTATGCATCTAAATTAGAAATGATTTTTGTATGACAGATGACTGTAATCGACAAGGACTCTCAAAGCAAAAAGGGAAAAAGAAAACATAAAAATGTCTTCAGAATTGGAAAGTATGCAAAGCTCAAGTAAAAAGACTAAAGATAAAAAATTATCTTAAAATTATCACTTTTCTAGAGACTATCTTCCGAGTCATTACTATGTTTAAACAATAAAGAGACTACATCACTTACATAAATATTTTTCAGAAACATATAATAACTTGTAGGCTATGGTGAATACCAGGGTCCATCGGCTTAATTGTAAAAGACTGATATCTCTGTCCTTGTTTTACAGTTAAATCACTGGCAGGGTAAGCAAAATATTTAATCTTATGTTTCATGAAAGGCTGCATCAGAATCACATGACTCCTAAGAGATTTGGGGTCAGAATTTCAGCTCAATAATGTGAACTCTCACAGGTTAAGAAATGTGATGCTAAATATGAGCAAAAGTCCCAAAGATTTATATTCATATCCAGGTAAGTAAGATTACTGGAATCAGGTAAAACTGTACCGCTCAATACTGTCAGTAAAATAATTAAAACCTATCAAAATGCATATCAGTTTTAAGAGAGCAAGATGTCAAATCCAATTTGATAAATCAAGATGTCACAGTGCCAGCATATTATTGAGAATATGATATAATATGATATTTTAAAAATAACAACTTTGTCTCCAGAAAAGACTAGGGGATGTGGAGCTGTAAACAAAGGGAGAAAGAAGGAGGAGGAGGTGGAGGAGGAGGAGGAGGAAGAGGAGGAGGGGAGGAAGAAGAAGAAGAAGCAGAAGAAGAAGAAGAAGCAGAGGAGGAGGAGGAGGAGGAAGAGGAGCACTAGGAGAGTATGTATGTATATATGTATGTATGTATGTATGTGTATGTGTGTGTGTGTGTGTGTGTGTGTGTGTGGAGAGAGAGAGAGATGGACAGATGGAGGGAAGGAGGGAAGGAGCGAGGGAGGAAGAGAAGAAGGGAGAATAGCATACAAAGGAAACAGACTAGATCTTAGCCATTGCCTCAATGAGGAGTGTGGTACTGTTCAACCTTGAAACAGACAGGCTAAGTCTAACTACAGGGATATGTCTAATTATGCCTTAGAACCTTATGTATTTTTTTTAAAAAAAGCAAAACTCATGGTAGCAAGTCTCAGTAGTAAGAAGTATATGTAGAAAGTAACAAAATGTATAAAACTACAAATTAGTCAAAAGACAAAGAAATCATTTTCTATTTTTTTCATATTATCTATTTGTTTTAGGTGGTTACTAGTATATAGTCAAGGTCTCATGCTTCCTAGGCAAGAACTCTACAACTTCAGTCATTCTGCTAGCCCTGTATGCTTTGATTATTTTTATCTTTCAAGTAGGATCTCATGCTTTTGCCTGATGTAGACCCCAGATGCAAATCCTCCTGTATCTTCCTGATGAGTAACTGGGATGAAAAACATGTATCTCTCCTCCACAGCTAGACTTATTATTTCAGATAGACTCAATAACTTTATTGTATTTCTTTCATTTTCTTTTGCTAAACTGGCCACAAATGTCAATCATCCTATCTCCACTTTCTAAGTAGCTAGGATTACAAGTATGGACTACTATACCATGCCTAAGAAATACAAATCTTAAATAGCTTCAATTCTGACCAAGTACATGTCATTAAAATAGAAATTGTACTCAGACCCTACATAGATCTTTCTGACTTCAATTAAAAACAAAGTAAAACAGATCTGAAAGACTTGGAGTATACTTTGGTGTTCAGTGAGAGCTTACCATATGTATGACCATGGCTCAGTTACCAGCAGCTCTCCCAAAAAAAGACAAAAGCAGATTTGCAACAATGGATTGACATTTATTTCTTTTTGTATCTCATTGCAAGAAGACAGAGACAGAGAGAAAGAGAAAGAAGAAAGGTCAAAATAATTTTTAGAGAGCCTGGGCACTGTCCCTGAACTTTTTTTTCTTTTTTTTTGAACTTTGTTCTAAATGATAACACTCTTAACAGTTGAGCCACAGCTCTACTTCAGGCTTTTGGGTGGATAATTGGAGGTAAGCCTCTATGGGACTTCCCTGCCCAGGCTCTTCAAACAGTGATCCTCCTATCTCAGCCCCCTGAGTAGTTAGGATTATAGGCGTAAGCCACCACTGGTTCCAAGCAAAATATTATCCTTTAAGATACATGCCCAAGAAAAATAAAGTATAGCTATGTCTTTCATCTGCATGAAGAAGGTATCATCATGTAATAATGATTTTTCATAGTTGAATCTTCACACAGTGTTTTGGCTTATTTTGAGACAATCCAACAGTATCACAACAGAAATATCAGGTAAATAGAGAAAGTACAGAGTATTTACTTTGATAAACATATTAGAGAGCTATGGTTAGCATTCCTTTCATGCCTTCATTCTAACTGACTTGCACCTCAATGTGTTGTTTTGAGAAAAGAATGAGCTACAGAATCCATGCTGTTGGGGACTGGGCCTACCTGAATCGTACCTGCCAGCATTCTGGGAGAGTAAGAAATGTAAATTTGAACATTAAGTATCATATGAATCACTATAGGGGACAGATTGAGATTTACTAATGTAACTAAATGTTAACAAACAATAAAAAATGCATAACTTTCTAATCAACAAAACATAGGTTTGCAAATATGAGTGACAAAATAAATTTAAAATATATGACTTAGAGAATGATTAATGATGCAATTAAAATTTAAATATATTATTTATAAAAGTTCAGCTTGGTCAGGTGCCAGTGGCTCACGCCTGTAATCTTAGCTACTCAAGAGGCTGAGATCTGAAGATTGTTCTTCAAAGATAGCCCAGGCAGGAAAGTCCATGAGACTCTTATCTTCAATTAAACACCAGAGAATCACAAGTGGTGCTGTGGCTCAAGTGGCAGACCACTAGCCTTGAGCTGAAGAGGTCAGGGATAGTGCCCAGGCCTAGAGTTCAAGCAAAAAAGTTCAGTATATTGCTAATTTGTAGATGCTTCAGAAAGACAAGGTCATCTGTGTTTTAAAGGTTCTGAATTCTTCTATGAAGGGATGTATTTTCATTTCTTCCAGCCCAAGCATATCTTGAGGTAAAACTATATTTCAGTAAAGTGTTTTAAGTTATTAAAAATATATTCATAAAAAATAAACAATTTATTGAAACCATTTGTTTCCTGGCATACATTTGTAAAAATTGTTTGTTTTTGTTGTTTGTAATGTCCAAACTTGCTTCAAAATTTAGCATTTTCAAAAGTTAGCAAGTAATAGTGTTGGATTGCAGATTTCTAATTGAAATATTTTGTCAATAAAAAATAAGAAACACTAAGGAAAGTTTTTAGAAAATTTCCAAATGTTATGATTTTATCTTCCTGTGTCATTTTTGAATACTTTGCTCTTCAGTCTTCCATACATATTCAAACATGTTCTAGTCAAATATATGTTATATTTTTTGATCCAGTGCTGAACAAAATTTTGCTATTCATTCAGCTAACTTTGGTTAACACCAAAGGACTAAAACAATAAAAGCAAAAATAGAAGCATCTTATTCCGCAGAGGTATGTAAGGAAATCTGATTATTCACATTTGAGAAAGTAATCCTGTATTATTTATAAACAGGCTGCATAGGAAGATGGAATTTCTTTCTTTGTCTAGATTTAGAAACCTTCTACCAAAGAAGACAAACAACACTGAAAAATTTATAAAAGGCATTTTGAAAACCATATCTTTTCAGTTCCAATATCTGATAACCTCCATCCCAAAACCTACCTATAATTGAAATTAGATGGGCTTCTCTTTCTTTTAAATCAATTCCCTTTTGCCCTCCTTTTAGTACAGTGATATTAGCTGATCAGCACTGCTAAGCAATAGTTTAATAACATCAACAAAAACTTGAAATACATATTTCATCTTTCCTTTTATTGGGCTATGCCAGATTGCTTAACCTTTGTTTATACTTTTCTCCCTCAGATACTAGGGCTTAAGTCCAGGCCTTTGAGATCCTGCTTGTTTTTTTGTTGTTGTTATTTTTGTTTTGGTTTGGTTTGGTTTTCTACACAAGGCTCGTGTATACCATTTGAGCCACACTCACACTTACGTCTTTCTGCTGGTTAATTGATAAGAATCTCCTGGGCTTTTCTGCCCAGGCTGGCTTTGCATCAGGATCCTCAGATCTCAGCCTCCTGAGTAGCTAGGATTATAGGAATGAACCATCAGCACCCAGCTTTACATTTCTTTCATAATAAAATGTCTCACTCACAATACACAAAACATATCTGTTAAATTATCAGTGGACACAAATTAAGTAAAATAATAACTTCTTTGGCCTAAAAACATGTACTTAAATACTCATTGTTTCAGCATGTTTTTCTCAGTTAATATTACATATGTTGTAACACAATCACTTCTCTATCTTAAAAAAGATCCATAATTCTAAAATATTTAAAATATTCTAATATGTAAAATATTCTAAAATAATTCTAAAACAATTAGAAGCTGACTATGATTATGATAATAATTTTCCTTGTTCTAGAACATTTCCTTGCTTCTAGAACATTCCAGACATGTTAAATGTACCACCTGAATCAAGTAGTTCACAGTCTTGCCAGATAGATATGTGCATCCAAACTATTCTAGAGTCCAGCTAGGGTTGAACTCTAAAGGTAGCATGAAAAGCCTGAGAAAGACTTGAGTGAAGACTAAGCTAAATATGAAAAGCAAATGGGAAATCTTACAAAGTAAAGCTAAGTCATAAACTTTGATATGCTTGAAGAATTGAAAAGGTTAGAAGAAGTGAAAATGCAGAGACTCAGAAGGGACTGGGTGCTGAAGTAGCAAGAGTTAAAACTTCAGAGGTTCCTGGTTATAGAACAATTTCCTGAACAACTCAAGAATTAGGACTTTGTCCTGTAAGAGGTTTAAGAAGAAAATTAACAAGGCCAGATGGCCGTGTGTGTGTGATGGTCATTGCAAATAGTAGATTATAAGAAAGGAAAAGAAAAGACAAGATGAAAAGAAAAGGCAAAGAAAGCAAGTAAAGACTGATTCAGCTCAGACAAGGCAGCATGTGGGTATGAATTAACACACTAGAATAAGGACAGAGTGGAGGCCAGGAAATGAAGATAAGTTTTGAAAAAGAAGAATCAACAACTTGATTTGTGATTTTAAATCATAGATTTCCTTGTGGATAGCAATACTATTAATTTAGCAAACAAACAACAAAGAATTAGAAGAGAAATTTTGTTTATGAAAAAGTGGACTTGCTGAGTGTAAGCAGACTATAGAGTACCACGTGGAAGGTTAGGGCTGGTGTTTAAAGAGTGTTTTACACTAACAACCAACTGAAGGTTGAGGAGATGAGTCTAGAGATGTCGCTTTGTTTTTCTGGCTTGCAAAGGGATAACCAAGCTGGAGGTGAGAATACAGAAAACAACTCTTCATGATTACACTGAGCAGTATAGTAACCATTATCTGCATATATTCAAAGTTAAAGTACTCAAGATTAACTAAAATTAAAAGGTCATTTCTGTAGTTCACAAGGCACATTTTGTGTGTTTAATGGTCCGTGTGACTAGAGTTTATTCCACTGGTTCACAGAAATGTTGGCCATTTCCACAAACACAGAGAGTTCTATTGGTGAGCATGGACTTAGGGCATGTATAATACAAAGGAGGATTTAGGGACCTAGCCCCAAGAAAGGAGAAATACACAAAGAAAAGGGAAGAACAATAAAATTGACTGAGGAGGACTAATCAAAGGTGGAAAAAGAGAAAAGAAAAAAATCACATCGCTGTAACTAATACAGAAAATTTCAAGCAGACAAATATTGAAGAATAAGAAAAGTTGGCAAGATATCAAATAAGAAAAGGTATAAACTGATATATAAACTGGTGCCTCAAAGTGACTTATTTTTCCCCAGCATTTGATATTGCATTGGAGATAGTAGTGCAACAATGTGAATGTGCAAAAAGCCACTGAAGACTACATTAAAAATGATCAATTCTTGTGTTAGATATGTAGAGATATATAGATAGATACAGATCTGTAGTCAGTCAAGTTGAATTAAAAGTGGGAACATAGAGCCAGGAGACAGGAGCTAACACCTATAATCCTAACTACTCATGAAGCTGAGTTCCAGAGGGTCATGCTTCAAAACTAGCCCAGGCAGAAAGGTCAGTGAGACTCTGTATCCAAAATAATCAGCAAAAAAGCCACAACGGTGGTATGGTTCAAATACTAGAGTACAGCCATGCAAGCCAACCAGAGTGAGGCTCTGAGTTCTGACTCCAGAAAGATATAAACAAACAAACAAATAAATAAATAAAAATATAAGGGTTAGGAAGAGAATGTGGCTTAGTAATAGAGTACTTGCCTAGCATGCCTGAAGCCCTGGGTTCAATTCCTTAGTACCACATAAAGAGAAAAACCTGGAAGTGGCACTGTGACTCAAGTGGAGTGCAGAGGCAGTGTCCAGGACCTGAGTTCAAGCCCCAGAACAGGAAAAAAAAAGATAAAGATAAAAAGATGTACCCTACAAAGAAAATCTACAAGAAACCTCACAACTTCTATACCACTGGGAAATTGAACATAGCAAATAAAAATGTAAAACATTTCCAGCACATATCTTCTACCTGAAGTAATGTAAGTATTGGTGACATTAAGGTAAGCAAGGTGTAAAATATGGGTTTTACACATTGTAAGGTAGCACAGATCTCTGCTGTTGGTTCGGCTTTATCTGAGAATATCAATGGCCTGGTATGCAGCACCAATAGAATAAACCACCCTCTTTATTATACCCAGTGTCACTTTCTAGTTTCAGTTCTCAGCTTTCTATCAATCTCAGTCCAAAATTATTAAATAGAAAAGTCCAGAAATGAGTTATGATATTTAAATAATGTTTATAAAGTACATTGTCATAATTGTTTTATTCTTGTTGTGTGTGTGTGTGTGCTGTACTAGTATTTGAACTCAGAGCCTCAGAGTCTCCTTTGGCTCTTTTAAGTAGGCGGGCATTCTACCACTTGAGCTTCACCTCCAGTTCTACTTTTTGCTAGTTAATTAGGCGTAAGAGTCTTACTGTATTGCTGTTCTAGATGGTTTTGAGCCTCAATTCTTAGAACACAGTCTTCTGAGTAGTGAAGATTAATACTGTGAGCTACCAGCTTCAGGTTCTTCTATTTTATTATTAATTATTTTAATAATCAGTTATTTGTACCTGATTTATAAACTAAGGATAAGAAAAAAAAAACATAGTATATGCAGTACAATGTTCTGAGCTATGCACAGATTGACACATCCACAGAATTTCTTGAATATAACCCTGCAGAGATGGCAGTACAACTGTAGCTTCTTTCTCTTCCTCTTTCTCAGGTCAGTAGCTACAGTTAGCTGGGTGACTGGCAAAATATAAATATCAGCAGTAAACCCTGGGGCAAGTATGTTTGTGCTCACTCGGCAATTAAGGGAAGGCAAGTATCCCATGAATCACTCCTCATGTATTTTCTGACAGCAAGGCTGTCATGTATACTCAGGAGCAAGGTCAGAGAAAGAACACATGAAGGACCCTGAAACAGGCCAATGGCTGCTTCCATTTGTGTTCTCACAACCTGGAAGCAGAAAATTTCATGCTAAAGATGAAATTAAAAGAGGTTACATAAAATAGTACCTTAATCCAATGAATGGTTGGTTCAGAAGCTTTTCCAAATTCTACAAAAACAAATCTCATACAAATTTTAATGCTGTCTCCCACCAGCATCCAGACTTTTCCTTGTGAATGAACTGGCAAAATGGAAGTAAACACTTTCACATTCATGGATCACACCCTGGTCTGTCTCCAAGGATATGTACCAAATATGGAGAACAGAAGAAGCATGTTAAACAACTTGGTTTTCCTTGCCTGCTTCTGGAAGCTTTGTTCAGATCGTACAGCGACTCTGCTCATGTAAGAAGCTGAAAACTAAAACTGCTTCATGACGACAAGCTAAAAAAGACACTGCCTCAATGTCCGAAGTGGAAACCAACCAAAGAGAAAGAAGGAAAGAAGAGAGAACAGTAAAAAGTAAGGAAAATACCAAGAGGCGAATCACATTACATATACTTACAACTTTCAGCTTGATAGTCTGGCACAAACTGCTCATCGTTGTCAGGTACCTGAGCTGAAGAAAGAAAAAAAAATTAAATTAAGAGAGGAACTGCCAAGGCATAAGGAATGTCAAATCAGATCTGTCAAGCAAGGTCTTTTTAAGCTGAGATCAAACCTATGATTACTTGCCAATAAGCTCCTATTTAAAATGGCCTTGACAGTCAGAACTACTTAGGAGGGAAAACAGAAGGGCCCATTGATGTCAACTAGAAAACATAAATATGTCACAAATATGGTGGCAGGTGTAGTCCCTATCAATTTCTCTTGCCAGATAGAAATAAAAGAGACACAAAATAAAAGAAGCTACAGGATTTCTATTTCCTGCAGGGTTTTATTTTTCAAGAGTTGAGCCAAAGGTATTTCAATTCACCACTGCCAGAGCTTAAGCAGCCCATCTAAATGAACAACATGATTCTTTTCAGTCATGTGCAGCTTGCACACACATCCCTTTGCATTTTTAGAAATGATGACTTTTGATATGTTCCATTCCTGGCAAACTCAACTACTATTATTTCAAAACATTTGCTCTAACTTTAACCATGGAATGATACAACTTTTAAAAATGAAAAGACCTGCCAGTAATTTGGGTCATATATGGCAAAGTAATATACTGCAATGATTATTATCATCAAAATAAAAATAACAATAAAACAAATGCCATATTTTCGTGCAAATTATTTTCCTGGCTACTCTTCCACACTAGCAAAAAGAATATCCCTAGTTCATCAGTTTTGTCAAATGACTTCCATATTTTTAGTAAAGGAAAAACACTGGATAGCATGGACCTAAGGCATTTGACAACAACCAAAACACAAGTCTACTTTTTCACTTCTAAAATGTTTTCATCACAGTTGATTTGGACACAGAAATTACCCACTCCAAACTACATTAGAAAAATGAATTTGGACAAATATACATACAAATATACAAATTACATAAAAGGGAAGTTAGGTTAGTTTGAACTTGGAAAAAATAATTATCATCTTAGTTAACTGTAAGTATGATTTAATTAGCTAGTATTACTTGACTTGTATTGTATAATTACTTTATTAGCACTGAAACTTTTTAATGCAATCAAGTTACATTAAAACAAGCATCAAACAATTTATTTAAAGTAGCCTATTCTGTATGTAAAGTGCTTTTTAGAAACAGAAATATTTGACAGAGTAAAAATTTAGGTTACATTATTAAAACGTAACTATCCAATGGTAGTCTTGTCTGTTATTAAAATATAAGCATTTTGACACTCGGTTGTTTTCTCGCAACTTCCTTCTGAACAAGTACACTTAACTTTATAGAGAAACACTATTTCCTCCAGTACATGAAGCTAAATGAAGAATAATTTCAAGATATAAGGGACACTGATTTGATCAGCATACACGGAAGAATTTTTTCTCTTCATGTGTCACTGTATCTGATCTGTGATTTGCCATCTATGTAACTTTGGGTAAGTTATTGAAACACACTAGTTTAATAGTGATACTAAAAGGTTGTGTTTTGCATTTTGGTTTTGGTAAAGATTCCATAAAACATTTCAACAAGGTAACAGATGCGTTAATATTCCTTTTCTACAGTTACAAACAGAAAAGTGTTTTAATTACATAGTTTACTATCCCAACTTCTAATGACTTATACTGAAGGCAGGAATCTAATGAATTATACCAGAGACAAGAAAAGACCTAACAGACTATCTTTTGACATTAAATAAGCTTGATTATTCCCATAGATTCATAAGTTATCAGGGAATAATATAAGCACCAAAAATAATGTAAATGTTTTTACATATAATTAGTAAATATTGGCAAGTAAGCAATCAAATTCTACTCTGTCCCAACTATATCCAGATGTTTCCGTGTCCTCTCAAAATTAAGATTTAAACATACAACCATTGAGGTGTTAAATTATCAACTATGATAATTATGGTGCTTTTAAAGAAATCAAACATTAAGTATTTCATTTGCAGGAATAATTAAAAAGAGTCAATGAGGAGGAAAAGTGTATTTGTAATTGAAAATTTTAGTATGAATAGACTAAAGGCTAGATATTTTTTCTCTTTATGTACTGAAACAAAGTTCCAACTCCATAGTTGCAAGTACAGCCTAGAAGTCCCTGATGATGGGTATGTATTGGCAAAATGGGGTGGGGGGAGATGGCTAAGGGACAGAACCTAGAAACTATGTCTCAGAGATACAGTGAAAATAGTTGCAAATTGCTAACAATTTGTCAAGAAAGAGAGAAAAAAAGAAAGAAAGAAAGAAAGAAAGAAAGAAAGAAAGAAAGAAAGAAAGAAAGAAAGAGGATTACTGTTTTAGTACAAAATCCTTTCCCTAACATACTGAATAAATACTTCACACTTACGCTTGAACATATTACAGAATTTTAACAAAAAACATATGACTCACATTTTCACAGAAGCTGATCTTAAGAAACTGAATAGACCAAATGAAGCAGTATGCTACTTAAATAGACAAAGGCTTAAGTATACCTCTAATTTCAAGCTGGAGTAAAAGGAAAGCATTTTAACTGAAAACACAAGTTGGATCTGGGCAAGGAAAATATGAAAAAGTATTGCCACACTTGTATCATTCATTTCCTTTTTTTTTTTTAACTCCCTCCCCTTTAATTCATGAGAATTTTGTGAAGAAGCAAACTACAGCTCCCTGAAAATTTGTGGTGAGCCCGACCAACTCCAAAGTTGAAAATTATCAATACAGGCCAGCCTTTAAAAAATTTTTTTTTCTGCAATTATCTATTATAAGCTATGCTTAAATGATCACCTTTGGGGAATAAAAATGTTTCTCTACCTGAGGTAATTAGAGGAAGGAAAAGAGAAGACGAGAAGAAAATTACATACCAAAAGACCAATAAAAGGCTTTCAAGAAGATTAAGCATGTAGATTGTATTGGTAATAGCTGAAGCTGCTCTATCAGTTCATTGTACATTAATAGACAAGTTGCCATCAAGTCTCAGGATCTCAGCTTTAAAAGGATAGTATCTGCATGCTCAGCTATTTGCTTTACCTAGCTTAGTATCCAAGTTGTTCTTTTTTTCCTCTATTTTTTTACTGCATAGCAATACATACTAGGGGGAAAAATCATAAAAATACTAACCCTGACCTAAATGTAACAGAAACATCAACTCTCATTTTTAACTTAAATATCCTTTTCTTAAGTAATCTTGCCTCAGGGATGGACAATTTTAAATACAGCTTGCCTTTATTTTCACTTATTTTTAACTTTTAAGTAAAACCACACTAAGAAAAAGAAACTGGCTAAAAAATTTTCAAGGTTACCTACAAGTAAATAAAAATCCTCTCTTTTCTACAAAATAACCCTTAGGTTTTCTTTTAAAACTAGGAACAAGGCAGGGAAATTAGAAATAAAACAAATGTCAAGTAGAAAAGGGGTTAATATTTAATTAAAACCAGTTCTATCCACTGTAACAATGACCTGGAGCCAAACAAGGCGGAAGATGTATGAGTCATTCTTTCTACCAGTGAATGAGACAGCTGATCTCCTCAGCCATTCCTCAAGACAGGCAGGCAGAACTGGAGTTCTGCCTCCATTCACAAAAACACTGTCCAGCCTGAGCCATGTGGCCCAACCACAATCTTTTCATGTCACACCCTTCCAGAGAACTAACACAAGTAAACTTGAACTTGCAATATAAACACAGTTTTATTGCTGAGCCTCAAATAGAGCTCAGATCCATTCTGAAACATACTTAAATAAATGGAAGTTTATATACATATATTCATACATATCCATATGCATGTGCATTTGCTCTCACACACATTTAACCCTTCATGCTATTTATTGAGTAACTTGCTACAGAAATTTGAATGTACAGAATAATAAAAGGAAAGCAGAAAATAGGAAAATGAAAGAAGGAAGGAAGGAAGGAAGGAAGGAAGGGAGGGAGGGAGGGAGAGAGGGAGGGAGGGAGGGAGGGAGGAAGGAAGGAAGGAAGGAAGGAAGGAAGGAAGGAAGGAAGGAAGGAAGGAAGGAAGGAAGGAAGGAAGGAAGGAAGGGAGTTGGGGCACAACTATGTAGAAGATCATTAGTTTAGGATAAAAGAGGACTTCAGTTTGACCGTCAGCACTACAAAGAAAAAAATTAAAACAATGTCTTGCTTTTCTTGCTTATTATTACAAGCTTCTATCATAAGAAGATAATGAAAAACTATGGAGCTCTGTAGCATTTCACTCCGAATCAAAGGGCTAGAGACAAACTTTTCTAAAGACATAAAAGTTTTATTTTTTAAGTAAAAGAATAAGAAAATTAATCTTTGCACAGTGGTACTTAATTCTAAAATAAACCTCAGACTATGGAACAAAATAATCAGGAGTCCACTAAGCCTAGTTTTATAGCATATCCGGTTTTAACATGAAAATGACTGTATCCATGTAAAAGCATTAATTAATGCCCAAGTATAAACAAATATAAGCAGACAAAAAAGGGAGAAGGGGCATTTCCCATGACAAAGACACCTTTAATACTTTGTAAGTAGTTTGGACATGCTGTAAAAGAAAGAAACCATGAGGTTTTAATTGTCTTGAGTCTCAAATCAGCTTCAATTTCTAACTAAATTGACCTATGCTGGCTTGAAAACTGAAGGGAAACTCAGAGACAACTAGCTGTTGTTTGTAGCCAACTACTCTCAGTAATGCTACATGTCTGACTATTATTAATAACAACTGCAAGACTGTGTGAAAGTCAAAGAAATAAAGTTAAACTCTGAAATGCAAGAAATTACACATTTCCTGTTACTGAACTAGAAAAATCTTAGGAACATTTATTTGACGTTTTTAGGATCTTCTAGAAAAACTACACTATACTGCACCAAATCTAGTTTTTCCATTCAAAAAGAAAATTTACTAATTTGTAAAACAAACTTAGATGAAAAAATTCATATTTTAAATATTTAGAAAGAAAACATATTCATTCTGTTAATTCTAAGTCCAAATAAGAAGTCTTTAATATTTTACAATGTTTCCTGATATACTATACAACAGTATACACTCAACATGAATGAACTCTTGCTCAAGCCTAAGAATATTTATGGGCTTCTGAATTTAATGCTGAATTCTCACTTCCTGTTTTGTGTAACACACACAATTTACATTTTAGTTCTTATTCTTTACTTCACTTTATGTGCCAAAAAGAATGTAAAAGACACAGGAGCCCATATGCAATGTCATGTTCTATGGAGAAAAGAAACAGAATTTGTGAACAATAAAAATAAGTGCCTGGTGACTGCTCTGTATTGTGGATGTCACACACTGAGTGACAGCAGCATACATGGTTTAAGAAATCTTGTTACAATGATCTTGAATATGAATTTAGCATCAGTCTTTGAACTTGATCATCATTTGAAGGTTACATAAAAACAAAAGGGAAAAATGCAGTAATAATACAGTTGGTATAGGAAGATAGTTCTCGGAGATAGAAGTTAGGGTACTTCCCTGTATATAATACTAGCAAATATTTCGCTCTGATGGCAGCAAATCAAGGGCTAACTTTTTCCTTAAAAAATTAAGATCTAGACCTGTAGCAAAATAACACTCAAAAGTAAAAGCTGTGTATTTGCATTAGCTGTATGCTTGAATTTATTATTTCTCTTTAAGCTCTGTGTAAGGAGTCAGTTTGGAGAATCAAGTTCAGAAGAATGTAATCCTTTTCTTAACTCTGTTTTTCACATCCTTCTATTTCTGTCCCTGATGTTAAAGGTTATGTTTTAACTATGACATTTTAGGATGTCAGTCACCAAAAGTGCTAAAAAGCTGATTTAGAACCAGAAGTTACTATGGTGTTGCTAGAATTAGGTTTGAACTTATTCCATGGGATCAAATAATTCCAATTGTCTTTCTGTCAGTAGGAATCTATTTCAAAAGTCAAAGGATCAATAAAGAATTGTACACAATAAAACAGTAATATATAAAGTAGCCATGTTAAAATTTATAATAGGAAGATTCTCTCATTTAAAAAAATCTACTTCCATAATCTTTAAAACATTATGTTTTCCATTTTCTTCAGAATAAAGTGATTATTTTAAGCATTGGTATGTTTGGTTAAAACTTTCAAATTACAAAGTTAGTGCTTGGAAAGTGAAATTAATGTAAAGTTATATTCTTTACAAACACATTTTAATTCCCTGTGTAGAAATGAATTTGGGAGGGGAGGCCAATGAAATGTGTTTTTCAGAGGACTTCACTGAATCAAAAAATACTAGTTCTGGTTCCAACCTCAACTCAAATAGCCATGTCTTATCTATCTCAACTTCCCCTTAGAGATAAATCCATAATATAATCTACTTATGACTAACACATATGTCACCATACAAATTGTAAAAGTTCTTTCAGAAAAAAAAAATAAAAATGCTAAGATGTAGCATTTTTAACTATTTAGGGACTCTGATTATTTTTTTAAACATGACTATCAACACAACTAACTTGAGTCTCCTGTCTAATAAGATTTTTAGACCTGTTTAACCTCCCAGTGAGATTCTAACTCATGAGAGAACTTGGTTAATTGCCAATGATCTTTTTTTTTTTTTTAAAGGTCAAGATGCCTTAGATTCCATGGTCATTTGCTTGACTTCTGAAGATTATGAAAAGAAATATATATATGGTTCATAGTGTGCCAATTTAGCAATGTTTTAGTTTCTGGATATCCAGAAGGACAAATTTAGCTACAAATAAACTAGGGAAATGGGGATCCCTCCTTAGCCAATATTGATCAAGGAATGGGATAAGTTAAGTTAAAATAGCCGGCAAAAAATAATTATACTTAATTGCTAAAAAGAAAAATGAATGTGGAGCCCATTAGCAGTAAGAAAACATTATTAAATTAAACTTATTTTGCTTATATCATGATTTGATAAATTAATGTAAACTACTTTGAAGATGTTTAAATTATTCTAAAATGCAATCTTATTCACAGTTTGTAAATAGTTGCACACCTGGGTATTCAATAAAACACTCAAGATTAATTTCTGAATTTAATTAAGCTTATGAATTATTTTCTAAGTAAATGCCTATGTTTCTCCAAGTACAGTAGTCATTTTCTAAGCTCATTTCATATAAATATACATTTCCAGATTTATTTACAGTCATGTTCATAATGACAGATAAGAATATTCCATATAATTTTCAAAGACAAATTCAGATTAATTATTCAAATCATTTGTCTAAGGCTACAAGATACAAAACAAGTCTAAAGTTTAAAAAAGATGTACTAAAACTGATTATAAAATAGAAACTCTGCCACAGATTCCTCAGTTTAAAATTCCAGAAACAGAGTTGCTATGCATATTCAAATCTTCTATAAAGTGCACTGACTTGGAATCAATCAGAATTAAACATCTTAAGAACAAACAAACCTTCACAATAACGAAAACAGGCATTTTAAGTTATTTTGAGTGAGTAAATTCTCCCATAAATATAAGTCCTCTCAACATGAACTTTTGCAAAATTAAGAAATAAAAGTTAATAAAACAACATCTGCAAGTTTTCCATAAAAGTTATGTTCAAATATATGGCTCATGTTCCGATATAAGTAATCTATTGCAATAAGTTGCATTTATAGACAAGCAAAAATGACCTTTAAGAATACCCAAAACTTTCATTAATACTTACCTTTCATTAACATACAAGTATAATCACACTTTCAAAAGACTATCAAGCAAGCTATTTAACTTAATGGTTCATAAAGAGTATAAAAAGCTTTTTGGAGAGCTAGAATGTCATCAACACAAAGAAACTTACTTTACATGCTAAAAGCAACCTGTGCAACTGTATTCAAGACCACCAGATAAAACGGATAAAATGCTTCAGTCAGCTTAAAGTAGCTCCACAACACTTGAATTAAATTCAGAGACCCTCTCTCTACTTTTAGCCATCTTCAAATCAGTTCCAAAAACCCGGTTTCTCATAGAATGTGAAAACACAAACACAATTACACTTAATGTTTAAACATCTATAACTGTCTCTTTCTGTTCCTCACACATCAAATCATAAAACTAATGCATCCTTTAACATATCAAGTCCAAAAAGAGATTCAAATTATAAGGACCAACCAAAAAAAATTCCTCAAATGCAGGCATTTTTTGAAAATGTACAAAGCTTTAACTGAAGCAGGGTTATTCTTCCTACATATATAAAGTTGCACAAAATAAAATTCCATCAAAAATAATTCCAAGTTCTTTTCAACATCTCCTTGACATATTAAATAAATCCTAATAAAAGTGACAAAATAGTAAAAGTCAATTTCAATAAACATCACATGAATAGTAATACATGATAGACATTTTTTAATCCTCAAATCCCCTCAAGATTTACTTTAAACCCATAGATTTCCTAAGTATTGAATACACACCTAATGTTCTGTGTTGTGAGCAGGGCGGAAAGAAGACACTTGCACTTAAATCTTGAAGCATCCCGTCCTGATGAACCCAGAGAAACTAATTTCTGCCATCAGCAAAGTCCTCCACCAGAACACCAAATAATGACATGCGCTGCTCTAAAGGAAACAGCAAGCCAGCCGGGCTCTGGCTCTAGGAGGTCTCTCGAGGTACAATAATATAAACCTGATCAATTGCAATTAAAATCTGAACAGAGACTTAGAACTTGAAGTCTTGGTGCATTAGTTCTTGCCAAAAGCAGATGTGATTGTGAGCTGGAAGCAATTTCTCCTGGTAATTTGTGATGACACTGGGTAGTACAGCCCCAGAGTCCCCAAAGACAAACTCATCAGAGGCTCTAATGTATGCATGACACATGAGGTGGCTCTTTTAGAGCTCAATTAATTGGGCTGAACATTAAGACAGCAAGTTTAGGGTTTCTTTTTTCTTTTTCTTTTTTTTTTTTTCCATTTCTAGAGTTGCTTCTTCCCTCCTCCCTTTTTTTGCCTTACCTTCTGCAAGCCATGTTTCCTGTAATTGACTTAGATCTTGAAACAGTTCTGAAAAAATAAAATAAAAGTCAAAGACATAAACATAAGATTTTCAGAACTTTGGGCTTCATTAAATGCAAATGTGTTTGTCATGAAATTGTCATCAAGTATTAATTTGAGGACAGGGAGTTGATGGAAAAGAAAATAGGATTCTTATTCAAACATCTCAACAATCCTACCAACTTTTCATGCCTATTAGGGTACCCTTTAAGAAATTCTCCAGGCAAGTAATAGTCATTTATCTTCCCTTTTTATTTTCCTCCTTAACAAACAACTTAAGCTCAGAAATATCAACACACACACACAAACACACACACACATACACACACACACAACATATGCAATAAAAGTCACAGAAAGGCTGAAGTAAAAGGTGGTCTGTTAGCAGAAACCTATTTTAAATATAATCAACTCTTGCTAAAGTAAAAGAGTAGGGAAAAGATTAGGAAGATTGTAGAAGCTTTATTTCTATCTTTTGAATCTAGTACAAGACGTTAATAGGACTTGGGTTCTCAGGAAATATGTTTTCAGATCTAATGCTTCAAAGCTAAAGGGGACAACTTCAAATACAAGTTCTTAAAGCAAAAGTTTTACATTAATGAAATTTTGAAAGCCAAAGATAGATAAGCCTTTAGCTTCTGTATATAGTCAAGTCCAAAACGTGTATCTTGCCATATAGAAGAGAAAGAGAGGTATCCAACTAAAGTATGAAGATTTGGGGAAGTTTCTGAATTCAGTATACATAAATTTAAATTTCAAACTGAACTTTAATTTCGAAAAAATCAAGAGTATCTTCATGTCATCATGAATGCCCCCATATAGTCGAAATAACTTAATATACAGATCTCTTACCAACAATTCATAAGAAATCTGCCACCTAATTCCCAAAAAGTGTAATTAATAATTATGCCTTAAGTATGACTCAGTGAACACTTTAAGGCCTATTAACAAGATGTTATGACTTTACAATGTAGTCATCAAACTCACTCATAAAAAAATCTGATAACAACATGACTTCACTATAAAGTAAAGGAAAAACCAATCATTTATGCTATTTAACTTGTAATAATATTGAAAGAGATAAGCAATGTACCTGACTGCTTATTTTGTCCTACTGTGTTGGATATTTAACAATTGTTATCTTAATGTAGGAGATTCGTTATAAGCCATATGGACAAGAATAAATATAAAAGGATGATTGAAGAAGAATGTCACTGTTAAGTTTTTATTTCCTCCTTTGTGGCAGGAACATAAAATATTCACCAGTGCAAATTGACCCATTATGTAAATTGCTCCAAGTAAAAGTCTCAGTTAAATTCAGTAATTTCAAAGTTGCTTAATTTTACGATAATACTGAAGTGTTCCCCTTGCTTCTAAGAGTAGAAAGTGTGTAGATAAAGGGCAGTGTGGGGGGGGCGGGGGGGGGGTTCTGCTCAAAAATCAAACCTCACCTTCTGAGTCATGAGCCAGATCTCTGTTAATGAATTTTCTTTTCCTGACATTTGTTGGTTTCTCGTTACAATTTCTCCCACGCTGACTCTACAAAAGGGAAAGATAAAAATCCTTTAATAGAATCCTTTAAGATAAAAATCCTTTAAAGCACACACACACACACACACACACACACACACATGCATATATAACATAAGCCTACTGATCCTCTCTCTAAATAGAAGTTGATAAGATCACTTCTAATATTCATTTTCTGCCTTCATTTTCCTGTAAGGCTGGAAATTCAGCAGCAAGTGAGTGGTTTCCCAATGCTGATCTTAACACTACTGTTTATCAGTCATATATATTCATGGCATCTCAGCATCCAAACATTAAGCTCTAACACTTAGTCTTTTCTCTCTTTTTTTGGTTGGATGAACACTAGATTAAAATGCCATGGATTTTATTCTCTCTCAGCACCTCTCCCAAAAGAACTATCAACAGTGGAGAAAAAGAAAGCGAGAGAGAAAAAGAGAGAGAGAAAAAAAAGAGAGGGGGAAAAAGTAACAAAATCCAAAATCACCCCATGTAAACAAAAAGTGTCAGCGTTTGTCTCAACTTCATTCTTTTCCATGTGGCAGAGAAACCCAGCCACAAACTTTGAGGCCAGCAGCTGCTGCCCTCCCTCTCTGCTTCCACGCATGAAGGGAACTTTAATCTGGAAAAGGGGGGGGGGGGGTATTAAAAAAAACAACTATGCCTTATCCAAACCACTGAAAGGTAAGCTCATTTTGAAGATGGGACTGCTAGAGGCAGAGTCGCCCTACAGTGGCAACAAAGCAGATAAAGTATCTGCAGTCCCAACCCCCTGCCCCCTCCCTTTCCTTTCTCCCCACCCCACCCCGGTCGGAGTCAAGTTTATAAACAGCAACTTTCAAACGGAGCACTCACAGGGGTGACCACGTAAGGCACTTGCTGGTCATAAAATCCATCCATTCTGCTGCTCTTCGCAAATATTAGCTCAGTGTTTTATATTTTGAGCATTTAGCTGGAGATTTCCTCGGGATCTGGACTTCTAGCAACCTGGAGGGGAACAAGATGGCTTTTAGGCTTTTTTTTTAAATCATGAATGAAGCTCTTAAATTTGCATAGCTAATTACCCTCTGACAGTCCCATTCACAAAAATAACCCTCCCTACACCGCCTCCTTCACCTGGGTCCAAAAAGAGCTAACAGAGTTCTCAATTCACATATTTTTTGTTAGTAGTAAAAATCCGAACAAGAGGCTATGTATTTATTTACATTCTCGATGTTTCCCTGGGCGGTCGGTGTACCCCGGGCAGCTCAGCTCCGCAAACGTGTGCAAAACTAGCAATGGCGATCAAGGAAGACTTGCTTTGCACCTAACGGGACTAAAAGAGACGGAGACACCTCTTTTCTATGGATAGTTTTTGCAACCCACAACCATGCAATTATCTGGAGAGACATGAAAAGTTGCTGGAAAAACCCACCTGAAGGCCACGCTAGGAGAACGGCTGCAAAAAATTCCCTCCAAATTTAATAAAAACATTAATTATTGCCCAGCACTTCCCCTTGGAAGCCGAAAGCGCCTCTGACAGAGCTCAATTCGGTGGTTTTTCCTCTACTTCTCCTCCAGGGGCCTCCAATCCAAACTGATGGATCGCTGCCTCCCATTGGCTCCACGTCTCTTTCACAGTATCAGATTTCGGGCTGTCAATCAGGCGGCTGGCTGCCCCTTCCCTCGGGTCTCCTGCGCCCCTCGACCACAGCCAGGGCTCTCCCTGCAGCGCAAGGTCTGAGCCCTGGAAAGACACGGAGAAAATCGACTTCCTTCCTAACTCGCAGCTTATTGTTAAGGCTCCGGGGACTGAGGAAACCATGTCTACCGAGGGGCCAGATCTCTTTACTTGGTGTGTTTGGTCCACTATTGGGCTGATTTCCTTAAAAGCATTGTTCTACGGTTCAGGTGTAGAATCAGAGGCGGGATCCACGAAGCCCGAGTCTTCCCAACCCCACCCCATCTCCAGCCTCTCTACTCTTGGGCTGACAAGGAGTCCACCCTCGCTCCCACTAACCTTTGGGCCACGTTTTTCCTTTCATTTTCCAACACTAATCGTTACCGTTGCTTATCAAAACATTTTTTTTCCTCCTTAAAAACCCATCCTCGATTAAAACCAACTAATGGGACAGGAAAACGATCTGTGTTGGGAGTATCTGTAGGAAGAGGCATTTATTAGGAGAGGTTGTATCGGGAGAAGTACAGAGACTAGGCGAGGAAAGTATAAACAGCCCGGTCTTCCCTACGTATCCAAAGGGGAAAAGGTACTTTCAGTCCGCGGCGGAGGAGGAGGGGAGGAGAGCGGAGGCTCGGGTGTCCTAAGGACCTGCACGTTTCCTGAGCTTTTGTTATGTATACACGAAGGCGGAGGGTGTCGCTTTACTGTACCAGACGCGTTCACTTCCTCTGGAGCTTTGAAACAGCCAGAGCCCAGAGTTTGGAGGCTAGCGGTCAGAAAGCTCGAGTTACAAGGACAATAACCCAGGACGTCTAAGAACTGAGAACTTCAAGTCTAAAGCCACTTGCCAACGGGGTTCGGGAGCCTCCAAATCGTTCCCGAGCCAGCTAGAATCCAACAGGGGATGAGAGGCCTCCGTTGGAAGCACTAGGGGGTTCCACGGGGTTGAAATTCACTGATGATCCTGATGGCGACCAGAGCCCGGGACCGGAGGAGGTTTCCGGCAGCTGTTCAGCTGGTTGGAAACGTGCTACAGTTCTCAATTTCTGTTTCAAAGTTTCTTTCCTTAAATGGAGCTTTGTGCAGACACATTAAAATGGAGTGTGAGCGCACCACTCAATTCGGGACCCAGGGAGGAGGGGCAACATCTCGATTGTCAATTGTTTTTTGTTGTTGTTGCTTTTTAAGATCAGCGCTTGTTCATTAGGAAAATAATAATCGAACAGCAAGAACAGACACTTTGCATACCCTGAAACTACTAGTTCAATTCAGCGCGCGCATCTTAACAAGCACTTTGAGCGGGAACTCTTATTTTAACCCTGGCAAAGGACTCCCGGCGGTGCCCGGGGCCTCCAGGCCAGAGTAGTGGAGCTCTCGGGTACTGTACTTTGTGCAGTGCAGCCAGGATCGGAGCAGTAACGGGGGTGTCCCGCCACAGGGTATTCCCAGGATAACTAACTCAACTCCTGTAATCCCAGCAAGTTTAAAAAAAAGAAAAGAAAATGAACGTTCCTGGCGGCCGGAGCCTGACTGGTATCCAGGGCAACTGGGAGAGGGTGGAACTCTTGGTTAGGCTCTGGGGAGGTTCTCTCCACAGCCAATAACAAACCGTAAATTCCCAGCCCATTGTTGTTTATAGCTGACCCCGCAGCGCTCCGCTAGGTGATTGGCCGCATAAGAAAGGGGCGGGGCTCGTCCCGCCCCCGCAGCAACCTTTCGGCTCCATTCACAAAAATCTCGGCCTTTCCGAGTCACAACGGGGGGGGGGGGGGGGGGAGGGGGGAACGAGGCGGGGCAGGGGAAATGACACAACAAGGCCCAAGCCCTCGAAACCATAAAACTTTTTATACCTCGCTCTCTCCTTTTTGCTAGATAAAGGAGTTTTGGGTCTGGGAGTAATAACGAGAGAGAGGTGGGGAGGAGAGAGAGGGAAGGAGGGGGGAGAGAGAGAGAGACAGGGAGAGGAAGAGAGAGGGAGGGAAGGGAGAGAGAGAGACAGGGAGAGGGAGAGAGAGAGACAGGGAGAGGGAGAGAGAGACAAGGAGAGGGAGAGAGAGACAAGGAGAGGGAGAGAGAGACAGGGAGAGAGAGACAGGGAGAGGGAGAGAGAGACAGGGAGAGGGAAGGGGAGAGAGAGGGAGAGAGAGACAGGGAGAGGGAGGGAGAGACAGGAAGGGGGAGAGAGAAGGGGGGGAGAGAGGAGACTCACTGGGAGCTAATTTAATTAATTTAATTCCAAAGCTGCCCTGAGGACAAGGAAGAGGAGTGAGGGCTGAGAGAGAGGTTTTAGGAAGCACTGAGAATTTTGCTTGCTGATTCTTCCAGTCAGTTTTAAAAGTTCAAAGAGTTCAACTGTAGAAAGCTCTTCGTTTTCTCTGCATTGCTACCTCTGATTTTATCTCACGAGGTCATTTTATTTTTTTAAGTCTTTCGGGATATTCTATGTGTTTTGCTCACTGAATGCCACCCCACCCCTCAGCTTCCATGCCCTCTCTCCTGTGTAGGTTGGAGCTGAGTAGTGAACCTCTCATTTTCCTATCTATTGCTGGAACTTTGTACTAACCTTCTAAGTTCTTTTAAAGGACCCCTATCTAGTAACTATATGAACTTCACTTCAACAGTAGCTGAAAATGATCCTCTAATGTGAAGAAGCAGTTACTTTTGCTGCAGCTCTGTTTTTAAACAGCACAAAATGTTGAGGTAAATGTTCTCTTCTTGACAAGGGGGTGTTTGAGAACAGTACTCAGGTCTTCTAGTTTCTCTGCCTTGATATGTCTGAAATATTTCATTTCTGGTCTTTCTTTGACTTGAGACTTTAGAAACCTTAGCTTTGAGCTTGGTGCCTAATTATCTTTTAGGCCTGGTTCTGGGGAAAAACCTAGGGACCCAGCGGGTGAAGACATTGGAAGGGCTGACTGAATGCGTATTTTTAAGAAAATGTTGGAGTGGTGGAAAATGTCTACAGAGACTGCTAGCTGTTCTAGCCACAAGAACAGAAAGTCAAAAGTTGCCCAAAGTTTCCACTCTTTTGGAGAATGTCTTTTAAAAAAAAAAATCAGTTTTATAAATGGCAGTCCTTCTTGAATGGAAAATTTCTTTTTGGCAGGATGTCAGGCATAGAGTGGCAGAGCAGAGGCCAGACGCTTTGACATTTATTTACTTGTATTTGAAACCCCATTTGGGCTCTGAAATAAGACCTCTTGAGAGAAAGAATCCCCCTACTCCAACAAAGTCCATTTCTGAATATGGAAAGTTTTTAACTTGCATAGAAAGCTGTTTAAATCTTTATAGCTCCTTTGCTGCTATTTTATAAAGTAAAGGTAATATTCATTAGTGGCTCTTCTGCAGTTAAGTTATGGTAGTACACTGAAAATGTACTTAAATGAATGTAAATAAGTGAATTTCTTTATTTTCTTTTCTTGTTTTATTATTTTTGTAAGTCATGGGGCTTGAACTCTGGACCTGGACACTGTCCCTGAGCTCTTCAGCTCAAGGCTAGCACTCTACCACTTGAACCACAGTGCCACTTTCGGTTTTCTCATAGTGAATTGGAGATAAGAATCTCATGAACTTTCCTGCTTGAACTGGCTTTGAATTGTAATCCCCAGATCTCAGCCTCCTAAATAGCTAGGATTACAGGCAGGATCCACCTGCCCTCAGCAATAAGTGAATTTCTAAAAGCCTTTCAAGGAAACAAAGTTTTAGTATAGTACTGCTTGTTTATAATGGCTAAGAAAATGAAAATCAAGTGATAATGGCTTCCTATTAACTACGGTAGTAATGTTTATAATTTGTCTTATTAAAATGCTATGTAACATAAATATTGTTGGGCTACTTTGCATAGAGCTTTATCAAGTAGCTAGCTATAGGCCATTAAGTAGCTGTAATATTGTTGGGCTCCAGTGTTTCACACCTATAGTCTTAGCTAGTCAGAAGGCCGAGACCTGAGCATTCATGGTTAAAGTTTGAACAGGAAAGATAAATCTGAGAAGTTCTTATCTAATTAATCAGCAAAAAAAAATGGAAGTGGAAGCTGAACCTAAGTAGTAGAGAGTCAGCCTTGAGCAAAGAAACCAACTAAGAAGAGTAAGAAAAATCCTGATGACAAGCCATGGTACCAATGCAAAAAACCAAACCAAAACAAACAATACAGTATTAGCAATGGAAATAAACAAGTCAAAAGTATTTCCAGAGGAAATCAATTCTGAGATATTGTTGTCTCAGTGGAAAAGGAAGCAAAAATTCTGCACCCAGCAAAAAGGTAAAAGAAAATATTCCCTCTCCTATCATTGTACACTGCTATTATGCACTGCTGAAAAATCTGCAAACTCTTGTCAAAAGAGCTTATGAATATGTAGTTTAATTAATTTATTTATTAATTAGGTCATGGGGCTTGAGTTTTGGGCTTGGGTGCAGTCCCTGAGCTCATCAGCTCAAGGCTAGTGCTCTATTACTTGAGTCACAGCACCACTTCCAGTTTTCTGGTGGTAAATTGGAGATAATTGACTCATGAATTTTCCTGTCTCCCTTGCTTTGAACTGTGATCCTCAGATCTCAGCATCCTGAGTAGCTAGAATTACAGGCGTGAGCCACTGCTGCTGGGCTAAAGATTTTTTAATGATGCTAGAAGTCAGGTTGGGAGACATAAAAATAATATATTTAATCTATCAAGTTGGAAAGAAGTTTCAAATCTGCAGAAATTTGGGTCAGATTTACTAAATGTAACCCTGTGCAACCTTTTAAAAGTTAGGGTACAGTAGCTATTATACCCTAAAAAGTAAAATATCCCTCAAACTTTAAAATTAAATCCAGTAATCCTAATTTAGAACCTCTATCCTACAAAATTCAGAAGTGGCTGTGAGTAAGGAGGTATATGGGTTTATAAAAGGAGGAGCAACTCAATAGAAGCAACTCAATATCTATCAATGAAGGAACAGTTTTAACAGAGTACAATACTTTCATCTCTTGGAACTTAGTTATGATTATAGGCCTGTTAAAGAGCAGGCTAAGAAACTCCTTATCAAAAATCCACTTCCTGGATATCACCATAGTTTCGGATTCAGTATGCTTGAGACTGAGATGAGGTGCAAAAAGTGGTGTAATTCTACTGCAGATTTTGTTGCATTGTTTCTCGAATGAGAAACCGTTGAACTTCCATCAAAAGTGCACAGGTGGCTTGCCCTGTGTGCTAGTCAGATAGGCTTTAGATGATCCCCATATTATGTAGACCATCATGAGGAATTTGCTGACATTCCAGTGTCAAATTCATATAAAAATCGAGGGTTCCTGTATTGCCAGAAAGAAATCTAGGAAAATGGTAACACCAGGGTCGGCTTTCCACATGACAAATCCTGTTGCAAAACACCAGGAAAGGGGTGAACTTTGAAGGCAACCAAGAGCAAGTGATGTTATGTCTCGCTCACAGGGGTTCGTCAACAAATGTTACCATGGACAACACTTCCAACCTGTGTTCTTTTTGCTTTTGTTAACTATCTGAGCTCTATCATAATTTGCATATGCGATCTAGGATTTTTGTGTGACTTAGTAGATGAAATGGAAACAGAACATGTGGTAACAGGTATCTTGCTGTGAAAAAGTAAAGGAGATGTAGATATAGTTACACACATGACACGCATGCTCATAGGATTTTATTTCACTTTCATTCTCTAAAATATTGTATTAGACATTTATTGTATTCCTAGCTGACTTCCTATCATTACATTTTAACAATAATGTGTAACTTTTTGATCCCATAGTCCTTTGGAGAGTCACAGGAGATATTGTTGTATTGCCTGAAAAGATCCATCCATCAAGACCTAGTTCTCAACATTTGGGAGCAATAGCATCCATAGCCACTAAGAATGATATGTGCTTAACACTTGATTTCTTTGCATAGATTCTATATTTACATAGGAATATCAGTGTTTGTATAATCGAAAAGAATGGCATCTTGTCTGAGGGATGGAGGGTTGAAAAGTGGGGGAAGGCAAACAATTGGAAAGAGGAATAGTGGATGAATTCAGTCATCATACTCAATGCACATATGTGAAAATGGAATGACAAAACTTAAGGGGGTGAGCTGGTTTGGGATAGATGGGAGAGGAGTGATGGAGGGGTAATGCTAATCAAGATGCACTGTACTCATAAATTCACATGTTAAAACCTCTTTGTACAACTATTTTAAAATTTTTTTTAGAAAAGAAAAAAATGAAAATCTAAAAAGAAAGTTAAAGAATGACATGGACAAATATTACTTCTTGTAGGTCTGACAGGATGCAACAAATAAATGTTATAGGGAGAAAAGCTGACTCCATCTTGACTAGGGAAACATAGTAGGAAATGTTGGGGGGAGTAGATTAGGTCAACCTGACCCCCAAATTCTACTTCTGTAAACAGTTTGCTTAACTTGTTTGTTGCTTGCTCTACCCCCTGTGACAACCCCTACATCTGCTTTGCTTTTTCCTTTATAAATCCCAATTTGAGGATTGCTCGGAGTCACAGTGTCAGCACCCAAGTCTGCACTGTTTACCTGGCCAGTCAGCCCGCTCTTTTTTATAGTCACAGTTTCAGTCTGTGCTGCGCCCATGGCAGGTCAGTTCACTTTTTGCTTCCCCAATAAATCCATCTTTTTGCTTGAGACTGTCTCTGAGTGGTGGACTCTTGGAGAGACATGCAATCCTCGAACCCTGCAACATAAAAAATTATTTTTTCTTCTAGTATTTGAAATGATATGCTACAACATGCATATTTCATAGCCATCATTTTTTTAAAATTTTAAATGGCAGGACAATTATTGGGTTAGAGCTAATTTTACAAGACAGTAGAATTTTTTGTTTTTGTTAGTCATGGGGCTTGAACTTCGAGCCTGAGGTATTGTCCTATAGCATGTGCTCCAGGCTACTTTTGTTCTTACAGTTATTGGTCTACCACATTGAGCTGAACTTTGCTTCCAGGATGACTTTTTGTTATTCTTGTTTGTTTCATTGAAGGTAAGAGTCTCAGGAAAATTCCTTTCCCTGGGCTGTTTTTAAACCATGATCCTCAGATCTCAGCCTCCTGAGTAGCTAGAATTACAGGCGTGAGCCACCAGCACCCAGCCAGGCAGAAGAATTTTTATGTATGGAAGATCCATATATATTCAGGTGGTCATGGGGTGTAAGTGATACGTAAAGTTTGAAATAACTAATAAGAAATGTCTTGGTAAAATGAATCATTTCTTTTAGAATTGAATCTATTTGGGGGAACTATAAAACAAATAAGGTATCAACAGACTTCCTCCATCTCCTCTTCTTGTTTGGTGGACCCAGGTGTGATTACTCTGCTGTGTTCAGATTAAAAGTCAGCATAGTTCTGGGCACTGTTCTATCATACCTGTAATCCTAACTACTCAGGAGGCTGAAAGCTGAGGCAGGAAAAGCTCAGACTCTTATCTCCAATTAAAAGCACAAATTTGAAAGTGGAGCTCTGGCTCAAATGGTAGGATACCAGTCTTGAACAGAGAAACCTAAAGAACAGCTCCTAGGCCCTGAAATCAAGCCCCAATATTAGCACAAACAAACAAATGTCAGGTTAATAGCAAGACAAAAAGTTTCAAAGAGTTAGTTGTAAAAACAGAATTAATTTTGAATGATTTTAAATGCTAACAATTCAGTTTGTGTTTTGCATGTACTAAATATTAGGAGTGTAACATTTCCAATCTGACATTCCAAAGCATCTCCTCCATAAATTATTTCTGCAATGAAGTCTCCAAACCCAAAAGCAGCATTAAGGAAAACTCTTTTTTGTCATCTCTCAAAGCTGATGTTAATCTGTGGTTCTATGTTCTGTGACAATGTTCATCTTTTAATAAATTCCTTAGGACCCTGTGTTTATTCACCGCCACACAGAAGGTGTTTATGCATCTTGTCAGACAAATGAATTAATGAATAGGTAGCATATTTCTGAACGGTCTCTCTCCAAATTATAAGCAAGTTCCAAATATTAATCTAAGCAATATGTGGGCGAAGACTGTTCTGAAAACAAATAAACAAACAAAACACAAATGAGAACTGAAAGGCCAAACTATCTGCATCTAATTAATTTAAGATGAACAGTTTTTTTTTTTCTTGCCTGGCCCTGTGGTATGTGTGAGCTGGATAAAGTCAGAGGGGCTTTTGAGAGCAGCCTGGCCAATATAATGAGACCCATCTATTGGAGAGCAAAACTACCCCCCTATACACACACTAATAACAACAATAATATATTCAAGTTCTGGAGAATAGATTTCAAGTGCTTTCCCCCAACTTCAAAACACACACACACACACACACACACACACACACACACACACGAACATACTCATATACACATACAGTAACAAAATGATAATACAAAAGGTATTAGATAATGTTCATTTGATTGTAGCAACCATTTTAGATTGTGCAAACATATTGACACATATCATATGCATTGAATGAATATTGTTCTTATTTGTCAATCATACCTCAATAAACCTAGAAAATGAAGAGAAAAATGTTTGCTTTTAAACTTATCATTGAAAAACTGTTAAAATTTCACTGAGCTAAATATATTTTTCTTTTTCTTTTTCTTTTTTGGCCAGTCCTGGGGCTTGGACTCAGGGCCTGAGCACTGCCCCTGGCTTCTTTTTGCTCAAGGCTAGCACTCTGCCACTTGAGCCACAGCTCCACTTCTGGCCATTTTCTGTATATGTGGTGCTGGGGAATCGAACCAAGGGCCTCATGTGTACGAGGCAGGCACTCTTGCCACTAGGCCATATCCCCAGCCCTAAATATATTTTTCTAATGTGTAGGTTTGTTTCTTTTTCTGTTTTTGACACAGAAACATATTCTTTGTGATCTCTGAGGACGTGTTGTTTATGTGACCAACAGCAAAAGTAGCTGAAGTATAGAATTCAGAATTTTCCTTTCTGTTGGTTGGTCTTTTATTTATCATATGAAGGACTTATATTCTAGAAATTGCTTATAAAATAAAACTTCTTTGATTTTCTTTGTCCACCCGCCTTTTTTTTTCTTTTGCTGGTACTTGAGTTTGAACTCAAGACCTCACACTGTCATTCAGCCTGCTTGCCACCCCAGCTCTCTGTCTGCCACTTGAGCCATACCACCACCTTGCTTTTAGGTGGTTGGTTATTTTGGAAGTAGGAGTCTCACAGACTTGTTTTGTGCCCAGCTGCCCATGTCCCAGTCTTGTGAGTAATACTGCTATGATTATAGTCATGAGCTACCAATAACAGGCTGGTTTTCTTACCAATGGCTGTGTTAGACACACTTGGGGCTTGGGGGAAGTGTAAAGGAAAGAAAGTTTGGCATGGGACAGTCATGGATTTCAATTTTGGATCCAACATGGGTGAGATTTCTTCATCTCCTTGAGTGTCAGTTTTCCCATCTGTGTAGTGGACCAAAGCCTAATTCCCCAAATTTCTCCAAAGAGGAACTAAGTAGACCTATATTGACTACCTAGCTGAATTGGTGTTCCATAAAAGTTGGTATTCTTGTACAATTAGATCTTTTCTCTACTATGTGAAAACAATTTTCTCCTGCAGGCAAGCCTTCTTTGGCTAACTGCCATGGAGATCTGTCCATATGATTTTCTGGCTGGCTTTTAGGTATGTGCTTGACACAGAGAACAGCCTAACTTCCTGTTCCTGATGAAAACAAAATTCTGGTTTTCTATCCATGATTCCTGGCCTCCAATACAGACAAGAGACTGTCTGCTTGCTCAGACAGGGAATTAACACATCAGAGCCTTGTCCCCAGTTCCTGGTGGTCAGCTGATTTGAAGCATTTCGCAGCATAGCATTATCTTAGAGTTTAAGATCTTCTCACTGAGTTCAAAAGTCTAGCACATCAGGAGACTTACTCTCAAGAAAGTAAAATATAATGGTTCCCAAACCAAGCAGTTTCTAAAAGGGGCGAAATAATGGTCTTGTGTCCATCACTTCCCTAAACCCTAGAAAGCCTCCCCTGAATAAGGGTCACCAATGATATTTAAGTCACCTTCTTGGTATTTGAAGAACAATGTGCCTTTGAACTTTGTAATAGTGATTTCACTTCTTTCTGATCTTCCTGAATTCCCTTTTATATTTAAAATGTTCCCTTTGTCCTGAATTTCTTCTCAAGCTTAAAAATAACCGTTTGACTACAGGCATTTCATGTGAGCACATCAAAGACAGCTACAAATCTTTTTTGTGTCTGTGTGACATACTCTAAATAAAACCCAGGAGTTTGTTCTTGGTTCCCTTTTAGATTGTGAGTTGAAATTACTCCCTGCTTCAATTGTGTCAAGTAACATCAATGTTCATTGGCTTGTCAACTATATTTGGGAACAACCTGGAGCACCCAGAAATAAGTTATTTATGAATGGAAGACTTACCTTTTTTTAAGGAAAGATTCTCATGTACTGCTTTTGATATCATTGGGGTAAAAAGGAAGGTGGCACAAGGGCATTGAGGAAGAGGAACTGAATTGCTTCAGGTGTGTGAAGGGGTGGGACTTTAAAATAGTTTGTTGGTGGTAAGTCAAAACATACCAGTCTCAGCTGCTCTTACTGAAATCTACACTGAATTCTTAAAATAGTGTTAGTTGTTAAAATAGAAGAAAGGCCATGACATTTATTATAAATAGCTCTTGTTATCTGACTCATTCCTGCTATAATAGGGGATCTGAGTGCTTGGATGCTGATAACTTGATTTT
The DNA here is from genome assembly GCF_023159225.1 of Perognathus longimembris pacificus. Classification (NCBI taxonomy): domain Eukaryota; kingdom Metazoa; phylum Chordata; class Mammalia; order Rodentia; family Heteromyidae; genus Perognathus; species Perognathus longimembris. Next base: position 95,949,048 of record NC_063162.1, on the reverse strand, counting down.
AGAAGAGGAAGAGGCATTTACAGCTCTCTTGGTCTGTTATCAATGTTATCTGTGTTGGGTGTCAGTGGCATACTTGTAATTGTAGCTACTCAGAAGGCTGAAATAGAAAGATCTATGTTGGAAGCTAGGCCAGGTTAAAAAAAAATCTGAGAGATTCTTATCTTTAAATAACTAACAAGATGGTGGACTGTAGGTATGGCTCATGTGGTAAAACACCAATCATGAGAAAGCTAATGGAGACCGTGAGGCCCTGAAATCAAGCCCTGGTATTGGCACAATAAGTAAGTAAATATGTAATTAATCTTATCTCCATATCTGATCACTAATCAGTAAAATTCAAAGTTATTTTTCCTACCTTTTATTTTGTGTGTGACAGTCTTGGGACTTTAAGGGCCTGGGCACTCTCCCTAAGCTTTTCTGCTCAAGGATAGTACTCTACCACTTAAGACACAATTCCACTTACAGCTTTTTAAAAGGTGTTTAGCTGCAGAACAAGTGGCATAGTCTTTGCTGCTCGGGTTGACTTTGAACCCCAGTAATCAGATTTCAACCTCTGGAGTAGCTAAGATTACAGATATGAACCTCCAGTACCCAGTTCATTTTTTGTTCTTGATATCCATGAATGTTGGACACAAAAAGCGGCCCAAAAGTCTGAGGACTACCTCGGGTGACTAGGAAATTGGGGAAGCTTTGGGTGCCTCAGTCTAGCAGGACTATAATGACAGGTCCATATCTAAATCCACTTCCCCTTAAAGGTAGATAGTGACAGCCACAGAAAACTTCACCAACTCCTTGAAGCTTCATAGATGTCCCATGTACTCAGCCATACTCCTCCAAGTTCCTTCAAACTTTGGAGTTTGAAAGGATGTGGGAAATAAATGGCTGATCAACAGGGACCTTGTCGACCACTAGTCCCTTTCCAGTCAGGTGAACTTACTTTGTTTTTCTGTGTTTCTGGCCTTTACATCTTTCTGATTTTCTCTTCTTCTCTCTTCATCCTCCAGCATCAACTTTCAATAAACTGAGGCTTTTGAAAACAAAAGCAGGAAAGTGTTTTATCTGCAAGAAAGAAAAGAATCATGAATTCTGCCAAAAAGATAAGAATAAAAATATTATGTTAGTCCTTTCAGAGCAATGAAAATAAAAGACAAATTACTACCTCAAGCAACTTTTCTTTCCTATGCATCACAGATATAATCCATACTTTACTCATGGCGAATGTTGATACATTAAAATAATGGACAACATCTAATCTTTGATAAGGGAGCCAAAAACATCAGATGGAAGAAAGATAGGCTCTTCAACAAATGGTGCTGACAGAACTGGCTAAACACATGTAGAAAACAGAAATTAGATCCTTATATTGTAATGGGGAGGCCAGATCTGCCCAGTGCCTTTAATAGCTGTGGAGGGACTTCAGATTGACTCCAGCTCAGATTAGAGCAGAAGCTAACTCCATCTCCACTAAGCCCTCCCCCACCCTATTCAGGGAAGCTCCCTTTACTATGTAGATTGACTACCTGAGGCCTGGGAGCTTCAAGGGAACCTGTGTCCTCCTCTTTATTATGATAAATTATGTAGATTAACCACCTGAGGCCTGGGAGCTTCAAGGGAACAGGCTGTGAGTAGGCATATCTGCCTGCATCATGTGAGCCCCGCCAAATCCATGCGTCAATTCTAACTAGAATGATAGGTTAGTTCAAATAAATATTATGAGACAGACTGTAACTCTATTGGCCACCTGCGTGCGGCCTAGCATGCTCTGTAAGTGTTGTATCTTCATTGGTCACCTGCGTGTGACAAGTTTGTCTGTGATGTTTGCCTTATAACCAGGCTGGAAGGCCACACGGGGGCGGGTCCCAGCTCCCGAGTCTGGGCTCCACACGTGGTCGGCAGTTTCAGCTCCCGAGTCCGGGCTGCGACCAAGGCCGGTCGGTTCACTTTTTGTTCACTTTTTACTTCCCCAATAAAACTGTCTTTTTGTCACCTTGTAGCTGGAGACTGTGTGGTGGACTCTTGGGGGAACCAGGAATCCCCTCCCTTGGGGGGAACCCTGTTTCATTGTAGCGAACCCCCACTCTACTTCAATATGTCTTCCGGAACCAGAATCAATTCCAAATGAATGAAAGGCCTTGAGGTGAGAGCAGATTCCCTGAAAATATTACAAGAAAGAACAGATGAAATACCAGGGCTCCTTGGCACAGGTCAAAACTTCCTAAATAAAGGTCCAGAAACAAAACAAATCAAAGAAAGTATGGATAAATGGAATTGCATTAAACTACAGAACTTCTGCATGGCAAAGGACATAGCTAGCAAGATAAATAAAAAGTCCACAGACTGGGAGAGGATCTTCACTAGCCATACAACAGATAAGGGCCTCGTGTCAAAAACATACTTAGAGCTCAAAAAAGTAAACCCTCTAAAAAATCCTCAAAGAAACAACCACCCCATTAATAAATGGGCTTAAGAATTAGAGTCTTCTCTGGAGAGGAAATAAAAATGACCAATAGAGACATGAAGAAATCTTCAACATCCCTGGCCATAAATGAAATGTAAATCAATACTACATTGAGATTCCACTTCACTCCAGTTAGAATGGTCATTATCAAGGAAACAAATAATAACAGATGTTAGTAAGTGTGTGGCCAAAGGAGAACACTACTACACTGTCAGGTGGGAATGTAAACTTGTTCCATCACTGTGGAAAGCAGTATGAAGGTTCGTCAAATGATTAAACATAGAGGTCCCCTGTGAGCCAGCAACTCCACTTCTGTGCATTCACCAAATGATCACAAACAAGGCCACAGGAAAGCTACCAGCACAAGTATGTTCATTGCAGCATTATTTACCATAGCTAAGATATGGAATCAACCCACACACCTCAGTAGAGGAATGGATCAAGAAAATGTGGTATATATACACAATGGAATTCTATGCTTCCATCAGTAAGAATAGCATCACTTCATTCATAAGGAAATGGAAAGACTTGGAAAAAATCATATTAAATGAAGTATGTCAGACCCAAAGAAATATATGCCCCATGCTTTCTGTCATTTGTAGGATGCCTAGGATAGTTCTAGCAGAGGTTTACAACAGCCTAATGACTATGTACATATGACCACATAAAATGATGCTAATCGAAATAATCTCCATGATATGGAAACAAGAGGGTATTTTTATAGTTATTTTGTTTTTCTTATTTAGTGTACTGTTTGGAGTTCTTTTTTTTCCCCTCCTCTTGCTTATTCCCTTTGGTCATTGTTTCTGATTTTGGTACACTTTGTCTTCTATATAAGTGTACCTGATTCTTAGAAAGGAAGAAGAATCACAGAAATGGTAGGACAAAGGGAGAACCAATGCAATAGCAAAACTCACTAGACACTATGTTGCAAATGAACTTTACAATTTGGGGTAGGAGGGGATCTGGGGATAGCAGGAGAAAACTAAGGAGGGGATAACACTATTGGAAAACTTTCATTTAAATGGAAGTTAGTTCTTTTCATTTATCTTACTGTATAACTGTAACCCCTCTGTACATCACCTTTACAATACAATTTTTAAAAAATGTCCAAGTATGTGTCTCCATTACACCAGTATGTAGCATCAAAACATCAGATGGGACACTAGAGAGTATACAGTGTGGGTTCTTCATCTTTGGGTAAACCAGAATAATGTAGCCTTCTTATACCTTTTGTTACCTGAAGAAAATAATATTATCATAATTGTATCCTCATACATGTTATTGTCTGAAGAAAATGTACACAATCTTTTGTTCAGAACCAGCAGTTCTTTAACTATATAAGAACTGTAAAAGAAAAATGATTAAGCTAATTTGATATAAAATTTACTATAAAACTAGACTAAGGATTTTTTTTCCCTGAATAAATGAAATCGTACTTGATCCCGGCTCAGATATACTTATGCCATTGCTTTCTTTTTTCTTTTCTTTTTTTTTTTTTTTGCCAGTCCTGGGGCTTACACTCAGGGCCTGAGCACTGTCCCTGCTTCCTTTTGCTCAAGGCTAGCACTCTATGTCTTGAGCCACAGCTCCACTTATGGCTGTTTGGTAGTTTTTATTGGAGATAGTATCACTGACTTTCCTGCTCAGGCTATCTTTGAACCCCATCCTCAGACCTATGCATCGAGTAGCTTAGAATTATATACATGGGCCACCAGTGCCCAGGTGGATGAAGTTTGTTTTCTTTTTCTTTTGTTTTTGCCAGTCCTTCTGGCTTTTTCTGTGTCTGTGTTATCAAGGGATTGAACCCAAAGTCAGGCACACTAAGCAAACACTCTGCCATTAAGCCACATTCCCAGCCCCTGGACTGAGGATTTTTTTTTTTTTTTTTTTTTGGCCAGTCCTGGGCCTTGGACTCAGGGCCTGAGCACTGTCCCTGGCTTCTTTCTGCTCAAGGCTAGCACTCTGCCACTTGAACCACAGCGCCCCTTCTGGCCGTTTTCTATATATGTGGTGCTGGGGAATTGAACCCAGGGCCTCATGTATACGAGGCAAGCACTCTTGCCACTAGGCCATATCCCCAGCCCCTGGACTGAGGATTTTTGATAGTCAATCCAAAAATAATATCAGAATCAGAGAGAATTCAATATTTAATTTTTAAATGTTGCTGTAACCAGGCACCCTACCACTTGAGCCACATCTTCAGCCCAGCAATACATTTTAAATAATCCTTTAACTGGAATTTACAGCCTGAAGTACTTAGGTATGAATCTTGCGTGGTAGTTATTAGTTTTATGTTAATCTCTGCCAAAAAACATAAAACAACTTTAAATTCCCTTTATTACTGTAACCGTTCTGACTCCATACTATGTTTTGTGAAAATGGGGCTTGAAAGAAATATAAGGACTTAAGTATTCTAAAAGTATTAGTAAAAAGTATGGCTAAGCATACAGTTACAGATTTTATTAAGTTTTATGACAGAGTATTAAGGTTTGTGAAAAAAGGTTACAGAATACAGCCAAAAAGTGTTTTTATATAAATTTGCTGAGATAATAGGCCATCCTACAGAGAAGCAATGGTTTGATACAATTATTAAAGATGGCTATTTTTTAATGCCAGGTCAATTTAGATGTGAGAAATATTCTTTAATGCATTGCTTGTTTGTTTCTTAGGCTACTTGTGGGGCTTGAGCTCAGGGCCTAGGTACTGTCCTTGAGCTTTTATACTCAAGGCTTACAGAACCTGTAATCTGCGGTACCACATATCAGAATCAAGCAAGGTAACACTTAAAATTCATACTTCCAGCAATTTTGTCATGAATTTCCTCACTGGAATCTAAAAATTTCATCTTTTTACTCTTTCATTTGGATCAAATAGGAAATAAAACCTAAATCTGATCATATGTTTAAACAGGATTTTGTTCATTTAAATTGCATGTATGAGTGAATTATTGTAACTTTTCACATTAGTAGAGAGTAATTATAATGTAATCAGACATATAACCATTTTATCAAGAATGAAGTTAGAATTTTTTAATAACTATTTTTCTAGTTTCCTAATAGGGCCATAGGAAGTAAATGCCTATCTGATTATTTTTCACACAGTTTTATTTTCAAGATGGAAGGTCTACAGTTTTACCTCTAGAAATGATGTTAGAATATGATATACATTTTAGATAATAAACATAAATGTGTGTATAGTATAAAGGAATGATACAGAAACATGTGGAATGTAAATAATTGTCCAAGTCTCCACCATTTTCCATGTGAATTTGGATTTAATTTCAATAGAAACTACTATAGCTCTTCTATGGGTCAGGCAGATTATTTCATTTGGTCAATGGAATACAGACACAATAATAATATCACATTTAAGTGATTTTCGGTTTATATGTTTGATTTTTGGTAGTATGCCAAGAAAATGAAACAAGCCCCAGGAAGTTGCCTAGCCTCTAGTTTTGCTTCCAGAAAGTCAAAACCTTTACACAAAGCTACCATCATGCCTGTGATCTCAAAACTAGGATGGCTAAAGCAGGAGATCTGGAGTTCAGGGCTAGCCTAAGCTACAAAGTAAGATTCTGTCATTTGTTCAGAGAATTCATCTGAAGTATTTCTGATCTCATTGTCATTGTTAGCAACTGTATGTTGGACAATAAAATACATGATTTGAACAATACACAATTTTGTGCTTTTCATATTTTTCATGTGCAAGAATAATGCTAAATGGGTCAGTTTTATGACAGATATATCCAGTAAAGCAAAAATGACTTTTCATTTCAAAATCAAATAAAAGTGCCAAAAGATAAGAAATTTGAAAGTCAAGTGACTTGAGAAATAGTATAATTTTCAGGTTACTATCATTTCTCCAGTTAGTGGTTAGTGTATAATAGCCATCCAGAATATGGAATGATACTAAGTACCATAAGTGTTTGTAAAGCAAAGAGATGATATACATTTTTCTTGTATAAATTAAAAGCCTAAGATAAGGAATACCAAAACCAACAAAGAAAACGTTAAGAGTTTATGAGAGTGTTACAACCTAAGAGTTTTGAAATGATTGTCTTTTCCAGCTATAGAGATTAGGAAAAGTTTTGGGGAAGAGATGTCATTTGAGCTGAAACTTAATGAACAAGTTTTCAATAGGATGGAATTTAAGGCCATTGTCAGTGGGAGAAAAAGAATACATTTATAGAGCAGAACAGGTACTTGAAATGGTCAGTTTTTCTCTTTCAATAGACTATTCTTTGTAATCGACAGGATAAAGGAAGGACTGAAAAGTGAAGCATGTACCATGTGTCTTGAGGAATTTGATTGCTATGTTGTTCAGGAGCTCACTTTTTTTTTTCTGGAGACAATGATTAACTGCTACAAGATTCTATGTACATATGATCATATAAGATGACGCTAAGCAAAATAAATTCCAAGGTATGGAAACAAGAGGTTTTTTCATTGTTCTTGTTATTTTTTTATGTACTATATAAAATTATTTCTTTCAGTTTTCTTTCCTATTGTTTATGCTCTGCTGTCACTGTATTTGATTTTGTTACCCTGGGTATTGCATATATGTTTATATGAGTTAGGGAAGGGAGGGGAATATCAAAATGGTAGGACAAAGGACAAAGGGCAAACCAATGCAGTTGTGATACTCACAAGCCAATATGTTGGAAATTAACTGTATAAATTGGTGGGGTTGGGGGAAACAAAAATGAGAGAAAAATGAGGGAGGAGGAGTGAGTTTGACAAGAAATGTATTCACTTCCTTCCCTATGTAACTGTAACCCCACTGTACATCACCTTGACACTAAAGTTAAATTTAAAAAAAGATTCTAAAGAATATTAAAAAAATCAAACTGAGTCCTTCCATTTCCTCACTAATGGGGAAATGCCATTCTTTCTGACAGAGACATAGAATTCCATTGTGTATATGCACCACATTTTCCTGGAAGGACTTGGAAAAAATTATACTAAGTGAAGGGAGCCAGACCCAAAGAAACATGGACTCTATGGTTTCCCTCATAGGGAATAATTAGTACAGGTTTAGGCTAGTCATAGCAGAAGATCACAATAGCCCAATAACTATGCCCTTAAGAACACATAAGATGATGCTATGTGAAATGAACTCCATGTTATGGAAACAAGGGGTATATCATTGTTGTAATTATTTTCAGCATGCCATGTGAGACCGTAGCATTTTTGTTGTTGTTGTTTCTCTTGTATTTGCTTCCTGTGGTTGTACCCCGCTATTACTATATCTCATCTGAGTACCCTGAATACTGTATATACATGTATTAGAACTGGGGAAGGGAAAGGGAATATCAAAATCGAGAGACAAAGGATAAAAAGCCAAACACTTCCAAACTTAATACTTACAAAACCATTTGGTGTAAATGAACTGTACAACTCAAGGGGAGGAGAGGGAAAGGGACACGGGGATAGCAGAGGAAAATGAGGGAGGAGATAACAAGTTGAACAAGAAATGTACTCACTGCCTAATGTATGAAACTGTGACCCCTCTGTACATCACTCTGACAATAAATAAGTAAATATAAAAAAATGTCATTGTAAAAAAATCAAACTGATAACAAGCAGGAAAAAGGAGAAGATTCCAGAACAGAGAATTCTACAAGGACGTGTGCTCAGATGGAAATGACAGAGGATTTAAAAATAAAGCCTTTCATTGGCCTCCAGGAAGACAGCTTATTTATAAGAAAACATAATGTAATATCTGAAAGTAGGCATGCTACTACTGTTAGCTGAAAAATTCAATATTCTAAAAATGAAATTCAAATGTTAGGGCATGGATATTTTAATGTGAATAAGAATGAGTTAAGAAAATACAGATTTCTGAGATTGAACTCCAGAAATCTTGACATAGTACTATGAGCAACATAAGAATATGAATTTTACTCAACACCCTATAAACTAAAAGCAGGTCTTCTGCAGATTTCTTTGACACTGATTGGGAACATGATAATGACAATAATGACAAAAGAACATGATAAAACTGGGTGCTGATGGCTCACAACTGTAAGCTTAGCTATTTTAGAAGGCTGAAATATGTGTATGGTGGTTAAAGCCAGCTCTGGCAGGAAAGTCTGTGAATCTCTAAGGCCCAGAGTTCAAGCCCTAGTATTAGCACAAGTGTACCTTACACACAACACACACACATGCACGCACACACACGCAGGCATCCATGCATGCACACACAGACACAAAAAGTTACATTATTGTCCACTTCTCCTTGGCTAAGTAGATACATAGTTGCATTGTCTCATTTCACCCCCAGAGTAAGCCCAAACTGTGGTTATTTATATTATTTTCTAACTTGCTGTTAACTGAGAATTGGAGGCATTCAGAAACACTATGAAATCACAGTATGGGACAAAATTCAGTATATAAACCAAATATCATCTAACTTCAGAACTCACATTGGAGAAATTAATGATATTACACAACATGGCTTTGTCTATCTTCTTATTCTTGCTGTTTTCAAAAGTTTCCACTGATTGGGATTAGTGCCACATTTAACAAGATTGTCTGATTAAATTTACTCTAGTAAAAAATCTCACTCCTAAGTAGAGAAAGACCAGCTGGAACATAACCAGTCATCATAGTGGGATGCCCTAGATATGAAGATGCCCACTCTACTGAGAATAATACATATGCACATAGCAGTAATTCCAAAATAAATATAGAAAATTTCTGCAGCATGTGTTATTATAACCATTTAAGCAAAAAACATAAGAACTTTAAAGTGGGGCATGATCATTGCCTTGAAGATATTTTTTTCTCCCTGTCTTAAAATAAATTCATGATCTTGAAGCCTAAGTATTATCTAAAGGAATAGCTCATAATCACACACCATGTAAGTCAATGTTAACTTTATTCTTTTTCTACTGCCTCTGGGTTCACGTTAATATATCTTTTTAGATAAAAGAGCTACAAATTTGCCTATATTTGTGATTCGAAGCATCACTACCTTTTCTTTCCTGAAAAAAACAAAGCAGTATTCAAAGGCACCTTCAAAGTTCAGTCAACCCATGGTAGATACACTCCTACTTTCAGAAGTAGGCTTAGAGAACAATTATTGAATATTTTTTCCAAAAACTTATGAAAAAAATATATAAAGTTTCCATGTGTTGGAATCACAATTAATATCTGTCACTAGTAATTTTCCTGTTTCAAATCTAGTAACTATTCATTGTGATTTCATTTTTTCCTGAAATAATAACTAAGAAAGCAAAGCTAGCAATATGTTGATAATTTAATTGATGATACATCTTTATTTGCTTTCTTAAAAGCAATGTTCTTTTCTGTAGTAGCATTTTTCCTTTTCATCTAGAAGTGAGATGGTGGTCTTAGACGTAGCCATGAAAGTGGATTTGTTTAAGTTCTTCTTATTTTAAGTGTCTTGGGGCAGCCTTTTGTTAAAGTTAAATAAAATCAACTATTTCCCATACACGATGGTAAATCATACAGAAAGAATTATGAACATTGACTTCTCTGATTTCTTTTTCATTTGTATGAGCTTGCTGTGTATCTGCCATTTTCAAGGAACTTATTAACTCAGCATTAGAACATAAAACACCTACTCAATTCCATGAGTCGATTATTTGCTAGATAACATAAATATATGATACAGAATAAAGAATAGTCAATTGTAAACTGTATTGTATGCTAGTGTTGTAAATTTTTTTAAGTCCTTTAAAATAATTATTTAGCCCAACTGCTAGAATTTTGTATTGACAGAGGATACACTGGCTAGCCTTCATGTATCATTCCACAAATGCCTTCCGATCTATACTTCACAGTACAATTTTCCATGGCTTGATAATTTATTTGAAGACAGATGAGAAGCTTTTCACAGAAATAGAAGACTAGGCATAGAAGGCCAAAAAGATTATCTACTTAAATTTGACAATTGAGAAACTCAAGATAATCCATTAAAGCAAATTAAAACTACTGTATAAATATACAAAAGTATAGAAAAATAAATACATCTGAGTCAATAAGGCTTTCACAAGTAGTAAAAGTAGTCTGAATATTAAAGTATAAAATGGGTATATATGAAAAGGTGATAACAAACCTATTTCTAAAAGAAAATTCAAGAAAAAGTTTAAAAAGCAGTGGAGACAGGAAAGATCGAAAAGAGTAATACAGGACCATGAATATAATCTAAGTACATGATAAGCATTTATGGAAATACTAGGTAAATCACCTCACTTTATACAACTATTATATACACAATAATGTTTAAATCTATAAGATCATATTCCCAGTAAAAACAACTATATAGAATAGACTTGAGGCTGGGAATGTGGCTTAGTGGTACCTAGCATGCATGAAGCCCTGGTTTCGATTCCTCAGTACCTCATACACAGAAAAACCAGAAGTGGCACTGTGCTCAAGTGGTAGATTGCTATCCTTAAGCAAAAAGAGCCCAAGAACAGTGCCCAGGCCTGAGTTCAAGCCCCAGGTATGGCAAAAAAAAAAAAAAAAAGGACTCTATCAATTTTTGCCTGCACAAAGGCAACTCCAGCAGTGCTTCCCCCTCATGTATCACCCTGTATCAATCTTTCCCCTCTAGAGGATCTATCACTCTAACATGCAGGCATGCAATTACAACTACCATGTTTAAAAAAAAAAAAAGTGGGCAGTGGTGGCTCATACCTGTAATCCTAGCTACTCAGAGGGCTGAATTCTGAGGACAGATGTTCAAAGCCAGCCTGGGCAGGAAAGTCCATGAGACTTCCTCCTCTCTCCACTTAACCAAAAAAAAGCTGGAAGTGGAGGTGTGGCTCAAGTGATAAGAGTGCCAGCCATTTGCAAAAAATCCAAGCAAGAGCAAAGGCCCCGAGTCTGTGTTCAGGTCCATGCAGGCACACACACAAAAACAAACAGTGAAAAAAAATCTGTAAGAATTTGTCATATTTTTGTTTTGCTTTGTTTTTTGCTAGTTGGGGCTTGAACTCAGGGCCTGAGCACTGTCCCTGGTTTCTTTATGCTCAAGGCTAGCACTCTACCACTTGAGCCACAGCACCACTTCTGGCTTTTTTTTTTCTGTGTATGTGGTGCTGAGGAATCAAACCCACGGCTTCATGCATACGAGGCAAGCACTTTACCACTAGACCAAATTCCCAGCCCCAGAATATGTCATATTTTTGAATAGAAAAAATTGAACTATTTATATAGTTTATCTAGTAGAGGGTTTATTTGATGGATTATGTTACAATTGTAAGGTGGAATATTATGCAAGCACTGAGAATGCCAATTGGTACACTTATATAATCTTATTTATTTAATGTACCTATATTGTTGAATATGTATAAATATAATTTCAATAGGTGTATAAATATCTGTACCTTGAAGGAAATACATAGAAATTTAAATACTGTTTATCTCATGGTTGTAAATAATTTTCTTTAAAAAAAAATCCACTTAAAGCTCTCCATGACGGTACATGCTTGTTTGCTACCTGGGGATATTGAAGCTTAAGAATTGTGAATTCAGGGCCAGCCTGGGCTACATGGCAAAACTCTCTCAAAAAAAAAGAAGAATAAAACCCCCAAAACCTCAGACTATACCAAACCAAACCATGCTTAAAAACTATGAATTTTTTAAAATACAAGTGTGATATTCTTTAAAAATTAAAAGGGAATAAGAAATATTCCTTTTTGCCTCTATCTTGGAAAATGACCCAGATGAAAATTTAAGAAAATAAATTCACTTCTAAGGCAAGCCAAAATTCTACTGCTTCTTTAATAAATTTGCCTACATATCAGTTAGTCTTGTGGGATTGAATTGTCACAATAGGTAACGACTCCTCCTAGAATTAGGAAGATGGGTTAGCATCAAGGAGAAACATAGATAAGGTCAGGCCATTTGATTGGAAAGATCTTAGGAAATTCTGTTAGCTATCATATTTATTTTGCCATAAGCCTAAGGCGATCATCACTGCAGTCATTTAATGAGTTCAAATCGTAAGAAGACGTACTTCCCAACCACACCCCAAATATGTTACCAGAAGTTTAGGGCAACTAAATAACCTCAGCCCTTGAGTGTAGCAAGAGAAGAATTCAGGAAAGACATGTGCATATGTGAAGATGATAGAAAGGTTTATTAGAGAACTGTAACATGTTAAGGTAAAACATAAAATAGAACACTTTAGTCCAAGTCAGCCTTATTCCTCAATCTTTCGGGTTACAAAGCTTGGCCTTGCATTAAATATTGAGAATTGAGTGATTTTCTTATTGGTAAGTTTTCTTTTCATTACCCTTGAGACTGTTTGAGGCCAAAGATTTACTGTCTCATTCCTATTTAATCATTTCTTAGTTCTTTCTTTATCATGCCCCCATTTCATTGCCAGGCAGGTTTTGCTTTATCTGCTTATCGTGCCGTCCGCAAACTGTATAGATTGGAATTCCCTGCCTGTTCCTCTATTAACCTCTTTACACCTTTACACAGACACAGGGACTAGTCACAAAAACTTCAAAAATCTCAATATGCAATAACATTTCACACCCCTTCCAAATTTTCTCACATCATAATACACAGAACAAAAGAGCAATTACACGGGCTGGGAATACGGCCTAGGGGTAAAGTGCTCTCCTCTGATACATGAAGCCCTGGGTTCGATTCCTCAGCACCACATAAACAGAAAAAGTGGAAAGTGGCGCTGTGGCTCAAGTTGTAGGGTGCTAGCCTTGAGCAAAAAGAAGCCAAGGACAGTGCTCAGGCCCTGAGTTCAAGCCCCAGGACTGACAAAAAAAAAATAAAGCAAAAATAAAAAAAATTTAAAAAAAAAGCAAGTAGAAATTTTTCTGATTTTTTTTCACATCACAGTCCCTTCCTTCCTTCCTTTTTTTTTTTTTTTTTTCATTTTTACTGAGGAATTCAGTTTGGTAAAATAGGATAAAGCAAATAGACAGGACAAACAGGAGAAACATTTTGTGCTCTCTTGTGTTTTGTTTTTTGCCAGTCCTGGAGCTTGAACTCTGGGCCTGAGCACTGTCTCTGGCTTCTTTTTGCTCAAGGCTAGCACTCTACCACTTGAGCCACAGCACCACTTCTGTTTTTTTCTATATATGTGGTGCTGAGGAATCGAACCCAGGGCTTCATGTATAGGAGGCGAGCACGCTACCACTAGGCCATATTCCCAGCCCCACATTTCGTGCTCTCAACACAGGAAATGTGAGTACTAAGTTGGCTCTTGTCTGTGGCCTGGATATTTTCCGAGCAGGGAGAATACACTGCGTCATGTTGTTGGGAAAGAGGAACTATTAGGTAGATGGACTTAAACATGGCAGATAACATGTATCCCATCATGGTGTTCGTTTTTCAAAGTGCCTTGAGCTCCTGCTTAAATGCTTCTTCCAGTCCAAACTCTTCTTCCTATATAAATTCCTTGGTGCCAGCTCAACCAATGGAAAGAGCCAGGGCAGCATGAACAAGCAAGCCATCAAGCAATCAGTGCAAAATCCAGGGGAGGAGATATCAGGGGAGCCTTGTACTAGAAAACTCTCCTCTGAGAGAACTTTACTGTACTCTAGTTCTTTCTGTAGATGGGAAGTTTTTCTACTTTCTTTCATGGTTTTTCTTTCACTTTCAAATAAACTTGCCCTTTATTTGAATTTTTGCCATTGCTGGCTTTATCTCTATACTGTTCTAGAGAACAAAGACCCACATGCTAACATCACTGTAGTTCAAGCAGCAATTCATCCTCAGACAATCGTTTGGGGTGGCTAAAATGAGAATTATTCTAGACCAGAGAGATGTGATCTAAGTTTACTGAAATTCTTGGACAATAGCTAAGATTTGCCTTCAATTAGTAGAAGACTTTTAACAAAAGAAGGCAAACTAGGTAGTTAGTATCCTTCCATTTGCTTCTACTTTAACTCTGAAAGTTGATAGCAGGGAGCGAACTGCTCTGGGCTTCTTTTTAAATTAGTTTTCAATTTACTTTCTGGTTTTCATGTTTTCAAATAACCCCTTTAATATTTATTAATTATAATGTACCCTTATCCTAATCTATCCTGTTTCACATTTTCCCTAAACAACTTTAGTCCCTGTGAAGTTTAAAAGAGGTTGATAATTTTTTTCTGTGGATGCTTTGAGCTGTGACATACCTTTTAAGATCTTCCTTCCCTTCTCTCCCTTCCACCCGCCCTCCCTTCCTTCCTTCTTCCCATACTTCCATTATTCTAGAGATCTGACCCAGAGTTTTTTGCAGGCTCAACCTGTGTCCTACCACTCAGCCATACCCTGTTAATCCTGTCCTGCTGGCAACATAGAGAAATGATCATATAAAAGAACTCTGCGCCTAGGGTAATTCAATTCGGATTCTGGCTTCTCTTCCTAAGCAGTTTTACAGTACTGAGTGCTCTGTCCACTCCATTTTGCAGACAGAAAACAGGATTTTATATGATTTTATAACCCATGAACTGTTAGCTCATTTCCTCAGTAAACACTGTACTGTGAACACGCACATGCACACCCATGCACACACACACCCATGCACACACACCCATACACACACACACACACTAAGGAGTCTGGTCCAAAGTCCTCCACTGCATTGACTCCTTGGGGCTTTTCAGAGTGGCCTTAAGATTATTTAGTTTTCTATAAAATATCTACTTTAATCTGATCCTGTCAATCTATTTATTCAAACTTTACTGTGCAGCCAGTTCATGCTTTTATACACATATCCATCTGAATTCCATCCCAACTTTGACCCCTTTCTAAACAACTTTTTTCCTGTTGATCTCAGGCACCATCTTCCCCAGGAAGAGTTCCCAAATTTTACCTTCAAATGAAACTGCATTTTCTTCCTCAAATTTTCCAGACAGTCTCGTTACTCTAGTGTATCACCTAACATATCATACATACTACAGTTATGTATTTGTCTTTCTACAATAAACTAAAACTTTGTGTCTTGTGTTCTGAGTTTATTTCATAGTATCTCCCATTGAGTAGGTGTCATTTCATACCTACCAATGCTGCATAAGCTCACACTTGAATATTTATTTCAAACATATCTTAAGTGTAGGTTCTTTTCTCTACCTAACTTTTATTACTGTAACTTAAATGCCCAATACTTGTTTCTTGGTTGTACCACTTCTTCAAGGCCAACTACTTGCCCCCTCCTCATATTATGTATCTGTGAAGCATATAAACCACAATAGACTAAATTTTTTATAATGACCAGTTTGTTTTTTATGTTTGCCTCCATATCTTTGTGATAGGCTGATGGATGGTACATGCAAAATCTGAAGTGCTTGCCTGCCTTCCTTCCTTCCTTTCTTCCTTCCTTCCTTCCTTCCTTCCTTCCTTCCTTCCTTCCTTCCTTCCTTCCTTCCTTCCTTCCTTCCTTCCTTCCTTCCTTCCTTCCTTCCTTCCTCCCTCCCTCCTTCTTCTTATTTCTTTTTGTTCTTCTCTTCTTGTTTTTTTATGTCAGTCAAGGGGTATGAACTCAGGGCTTGTGCATGCTGTCCCTGAGCTTTTATGCTCAAGGCTAGCACTCTACTACTCAACCCATAGTTCCACTTGCAGATTTGAGGGTAGTTATTTGAAGATAAGAGTCTTATTGACTTTCCTTTCTGGGCTGACTTGAAATTATGATCCTGGGATTTCAGCTAGGATTATAGGCATGATCCACTAGTGCAGGTCTAATGTTACTTTTTGATGAATCTAAGTCAGAAAAAATATAAAAAGACATTCTAATCCCTCAATTCCCAACCAATGTATAACATATGTTACCAGAATGTGTAGCAGTTAAAGGATGTCCTTGAGTGTGGTCAAAGAAAAATTTGAACAAATGGAAACAAAGTAACGATGATAGGAAAGTTTAATAGAAAAGAAATACAGCAGAGGAAGGCAGTACCTGTCATAGATATGCCAGGATAAGACAGCACTTCAGCCCATCTCAACCATCTTGCACTGTCTTCCAAGTTACAGAGGTTGGCCTTTGGTTAAGTAGAGAGAATTAGAACCTTTTAAATCAGCTGTCTGGTGGATGTCCTTTCTGTTTTCTCTAAGGTTACGGGTAACAAAGATTTAGTGTCTTTACTTTCTCATTTATTGTCTTAATTCATAACTCATTTGTATCTTCCTTCCCCTTCCCTATTTCATTGTCTGGCAGGTTGGGCTTATCATCTTATCCTGCCATCTGCAAGTTTCACAGCTATAAATTCGATGACTTCCTGTTTTTGTTTTTCCTGACACACACCAAAGGTTCAAAGGAATCTAGCAACTAGGTACATTTTACTGAATATATGAGAATTAGCTACATCTACTAAAGCTCTTCCTTTTATAAGCAAACATATTGTCATAGCTTTTTTTAAGCACTATCATTAAGGAATAAATAAAGACCCATAAATAAATTCTTGAATCTTAGTTAAAACTTAACATTGTTTTTTGGAGGGGGGACTTATTCACAAGAGATATGGAATGAGTCAAAGAAAGAATGAACTAACACATAAAGTAGTTTTGTACTTTTTTCCAGTAGCATAGGGTAAGTCTTGAGAAGAGGAAACTTTCTTCAGTTGGGGGACAGTCTGTTACAGGCAGGCTGTCTGACATTGTCCATGTTCTCACATACGTAGAGCAATAGGTCTAACTCCATGATGACTTTCTACCCATTCACCCAAACAATCTAAGCAGAATCAACTGGACACAGTTATACAAGATGCAAATACCTCAGCACTGTCTCAAACCTACCAAATCATTTTCGGGAGACTCTGAGTGTGAATTAGTACTTTTCTACTAGCTAGGTAGGTGATTCTTCCCCACACTAGAAGCTCACTTCCACGGAGGGGAAAAATACTACTTAGTGCCACATGTTGTGAAAAAATCACAGAAAATCAAAAATATATATATATATATATCTGGTCCACACAATACCAATTAGGAACACTCATTCTCTTTTTTCACAACAATAAACAATCACAAATACTTGTTCCTAGATTTTAAACTACAGAGTGGAGAGAGATAGTGCATGTGTATGAGAGAGAGAAAGAACAGAGAACTCTTATATGAAAAGATTTATTGCTTCCTCATTGTACTACTTTTATATGTACTTTTGTCTAACTTGATACTTAGGATAGAGTTAAAAAAATCTGTTCTTGTAGCTTAAAAAATTATGACAGACTAGTTTCTTCCTTGAAATTAGTGCATTTTTTTTTCTTGAAATGACTTCCTACTTCCAACTTTTGCTTCATTTTCTGGCAACTATTTATATACTTTAAATGAATTATCAGCATGTAAGCCTCCTGTTATTTTTTTCACTTTATAAAAATCTTTCTCTGCCTCACTTTTTCCTCAAGCTAGCACTCAGTTCTTCTTCTCTTTATAGAAAGATTGTTTCAAATATTTGTTCATATTTAGTTTATATATTTTGTTTCTCTGTTGTTGTCCCATGTACCCTAACCACAGGGCCTCTCTCTAATCAAGGCCCTGATGATATCCATGTTGTTAAAATGGATAATCCATCCTCAACCCTTATTTGCATGACTGGTGGACAGATGTGACTAGACCCACAGATTTCTAGAACACATTTTTCCTAGTCTTCTTCAGAGTCTCCACTCCCAACATCCTATTTATGAATACTCCTCAGCACCCTGAACTTGGAATTCTGGTTGTGATTCTTGTTTGAGTCTTGATTCTGCTTTAAACAGTATTCAATGGCCTTTCCCAGACTAGAAGCTTTCTATGCCATCTCTATTCTGAATATTCCTAGACTTGAATTTGCAACTTGGACCTCTCCTCAGATAGGTCGACTAATATAATTAATAATTAATATAATTAACTGGTTCTTTGAAGTTTCACTTAGAGATCTAACATGAATATTAAGTGGAACAGACATACACTGAGCCACCACATCTACTTTACTCATAGTTCTCCCCATCTCTGGAAATGGTAGATATTTCTGATCAGATATTCTGGAGACATTTTTTACTTTTCCTTCTTTTTCATGCCTTACCCTTGCTCCTTTAGCAAATCCTCTTGGCTTTCTTCAGTAAGCCAAGGCTGACCACTTCTCACTACTTCCATTGCCATTTGCCCTGTGGCAGCATCCATTATTTTTCATTTGCACTAAGATAGTGGTTTCTTAACTCTTCTTCATTATTCTGCCATTTTTCTCTCATAAAACTATGCCCACTGTGACAGGAAGAGTAATCTTTATTTCTTTCCTTTCTTTTTCTTTATCTTCTTCTTTCTTCTCATCCCCCCCCCCACCCCCTGCCTTTTTGAGAAAGTATCCCCCTATACATTCCAGGTTGGACCACAATTTTCTGTATGTATGTAGATATATCCCAATTTTACTATATTCCTGCCTCAACCTCTGAGTGCTAGAATCACAAACATGTGCAAACATGCTTGGCAAGCTGATTAAAATGCAAGCCATGACTCATCTTCCCAAACTCTTCTCACAGTTTTATATTTCATAATGATTAAAGACTAGTCATCATGGTGATGTTTAAGATCTAAAATGCTGTGTCAGTCATTTATAGTCCCATAACAACCCACAACAAAATCTTGCCATTTTAAACAAGAAATGTTTGGATAACATAGTTTTTCTTAGTCAGAAATCTGGATGCATCTTATCTTGATACTCAAGGGATTCTATAGGATGTTCATAAGGGCCCCAATTGTGGAAGATCCACTTCCAATGTTCCTCATGAGGCTGTTGGAAAGTTCTAGTTGCCTGTTAGTTATTGGTTGGAGGCCTCCTGTAGTTCCTGCTATGGACTTCTTAGATCAGTTTATAATATGGCAGCTAGCTCCTATCAGAGAGAATAGCAAAAAAAGAAGAGAAAGTAAGCAAAATTGAATCTAGTCCTTTTTTTTTTTTGTAATGTAGTTCAGTTCATTTGAAGGAAATCTCTAAGTCTATCCCACACTAAAAAGAGTAGATGTTAAACAGGAGCTTGAATACCAGGAGTCAGGCAACTATACAAGCCAACTTAAAAACTTCCCACCACAAATAACAAATTGCACATTTCCCATTACTTATCTCACTTTATCTCCTGCAACTTTTCCTTTGATCACTGTGCTTCAGTTACACCGACTTCTTTATTATTTCATGTGAGTCATACCCTTTCATGGTACTTAGGCTAGACTTGTGAAGAGATATTTTTTAAGGTTGCATTCAAGCCCTAAGAATTTATATGAAACAATTATGGTACTGGTCTCCTAGGAACAAAAGATTATGGAGTTGGTAACATGTTTTGAGTCTTGCTGTGAGTGGCTATGTAAAATGTTACTATGAACCTATAATATTGTGCACGATAGAACTATCTCAGAAGTCCATAGGTCTATAAAATTCTTTTTTTCCAGTTATAATTGCTTTAGCAAGTGGAAAATGAATCTCGATTACCCCACAGGTTGTTCATTGGCTAAGATAAGGATCTCATGATGGCGGTAATGCTTAGATTGATCATAGGAGAAATATTTTATAAAGCATCAGAGCAAGTCCGGGGCTGAGGGGCTCATGCTTGTAATCCAGGCTACTTAGGAGGCTGAGATCTGAGGGTCTTAGTTTGAAGCCAGTCAGGATAAACACACCCCCAAATTCTGATCACCAACTAACTAACAAAAAGTTGGAAATTTAGTTGTGACTCAAGTGGCAAAGTAACCTTCAGCCCAAAAAGCTAAGCAAAACACTACTCCAGCACACACATACACACACACACACACACACACACACACACACACAGTACTAATTCACATAGAAAGTAGAAAACACATGGTTAAACATCTGGAAAGAGTGGAAAACTGAACTACTACAAAAATTAGTCAGACTGAGATTCACAGGAATGTGAAGTAAAGACAACAGATAACGAGGAAGGCTTTATAAATAAAGTACCAAACTCTTTATGCTAGGGTATGTGTAAAATATTATAAAAGAAGAAAGATTAGAGATATGACTCCAACTTGTGGTGGTAAAAAAGGGTATATCTATAAAATAATCTCTGTCTTCATTGTGATGATGCTGGTGGGTTGAACTCAGGACCTCACACTATAGCTTGGCCTTTTCAGTCAGAACTGGAACTCTACTTCTTGAAGCACACCTCCAACTTTCAGCTTTTTGCTGGTTAACTGAAGGGAGGCATCTCATGGATTTATCTGTTCCAAATGGTTTTGAGCATCAATCCTACTAGTGCCTGATCTGGATGGGCCAGTTACGTTTCTAGGATTTTTCATTAGAATCTCTTTGTAAAGGTTTGTTGTATTAGCAGAAACACTTCAGATAAGGATCAGGCTTTGGGTTCAAGTGAACCTACACAGATGCTTCATGAATGCTAAATAATGGATTTCAACACATCAATGATCAGATCTTCCACTAATGCGCTACACTTTTCCAGACATCACCTTTCATACAGGTAGATGCATTTTATGAAAGATTGGAGGGGATGGGAATG
Source organism: Perognathus longimembris pacificus (assembly GCF_023159225.1). Classification (NCBI taxonomy): domain Eukaryota; kingdom Metazoa; phylum Chordata; class Mammalia; order Rodentia; family Heteromyidae; genus Perognathus; species Perognathus longimembris. Next base: position 95,928,169 of record NC_063162.1, on the reverse strand, counting down.
TGGCTTCACAGTAGAGTGCTTGCCTAGCATGCATGAAGCCCTGAGTTCAATTGCTCAGCACCACATAAACAGAAAAAGCTCGAAGTGGCACTGTGACTCAAGGTAGAGTGCTGTCCTTGAGCAAAAAGAAACCAGGGACAGTGTTCAGGCCCTGAGTCCAAGTCACAGAACTGAACACACAGAGAGAGAGAGAGAGAGAGAGAGAGAGACAGAGACAGAGACAGAGACAGAGACAGAGACAGAGACAGAGACAGAGAGACAGACAGAGAGACAGAGAGACAGAGAGACAGAGAGAGAGACTGGATAGCCAGGAGCCAGGAGCTGACACCTATAATCCTTGGTACTCAAGAGGCTGAGATCTGAGGATGGTCATTCAAACCCATCCTGGGCAGAAAAGTTCCCATGAGACTCTTATTTCCAATTAATCACCAGAAAACCAGACATGGAACTGTGGCTCAAAGTGGTAGAGCAATAGCCTTGAGTGAAAAAGTTCAGAGACAGTGCCAAGGTCCTGAGGTCAAGCCCCACGACTGACAAAATGAAGGACAGATTGGATAATGTATTTATTTAAAGTAATTTTTTCACTACCTTATTATCTTATATATGTGTGTATGTATATATATAGCTTATTTAATAAGTCAAAGTTTTCTAGTGAAATGTGAGCATACTTTTCAGTACTTTAATTATCAGTATAAGTAATGCTAAGAAAGGGTATTTAAGTCATTTTTTCTGTAGTATTAAAAGGTCTAGACCTTTAAAAATTCTGATTCTGAAAAAAATATTTCTGTAAGTGAGATTATTAAGGCAAACATTTCCAACTGCTACATGGTACATAAATAGTAAGCATTTCAATGCTATATATTAGTGCTAGGAATCATAGTATTGCTTAAATGTGTCTAATACTAGTCATATCTTCACTTCTCTTTACCCAACATTGTTTAACTGTCATTCAAAAATTAAATGGAAAGAAATGCACCTAAATCTGTGCTACACATTTGAAACTGATAGTTTATATTTGGTATAAAAGGGATAAAATTTATAGTCCTAGGTGACAATTTTATGTAACAAGGCATGAGAATGTAAAATTCCATTCAAATTCCTTTCTTATCACTATTCATGAAAACAGCATTTCTCAGCTAAGAAAGCTAACAGTGATATTACATGGTGACATTATTTCAGAAGAGTTGACTACGATGCAGAATATCTAATTTTCTTCACACATGAGTAAGTACTATGCAAAATTTAGCATTTAATTTGCATTCTATATGCAGTGTTTTAAAGGGCAAGGTTAAGTTTTTTTGCAGTATTATAAGAATCTAAAATTACTTTAAAAATAAGATTTTAGTATTTACACATCTCTCTTTTTCCAAGTCTTCCCAAATAGCTTTGCCGAGATGCATAGTATATCTTGATAGACCAAAGATACAAACACTATTATTGCTGCTTTAGTAAAAAGGAAACTAGAGCATGGAATTGCATAAATGATTTTTCTAAAGCAATCCAAATAAAAATAGAAGCATAGGAATCATGATAGTCTCAGTATTTCTCAGTTTAGTGCTTGATTCTTTTAAATATTAAAACTATTACAATAGCTTAATAACTTTGTGTACAAGGGACAAATTGTTACCTGTATTGTCTTCATAACAGTATAAAGTTGAACTCAATGCAAGGTTATGCAGCTTCATCCTCTGACTTAAGTCGAAAGGTAAAAGTGACCTGCCTGTGGCTGTGGAGTATGTTAATTGCGTGGACTAAAACCCAAACCATAGTGCTGGGAATATGGCCTAGTGGCAAGAGTGCCTGTCTCCTATACATGAAGCCCTGAGTTCGATTCCCCAGCACCACATAAACAGAAAAAGGCCAGGAGTGGTGCTGTGGCTCAAGTGGTAGAGTGGTAGCCTTGAGCAAAAAGAAGCCAGGGACAGTGCCTCAGGCCCTGAGTCCAAGGTCCAGGACTGGCCAAAAAATCCAAAAAACAAAAAACCCCAAACCATGTGTCCATCATTTCTTGTACCATGCTGTGTCTTCCATAATGAAAGGAAATTCATTACAGATCTGTGGATTACTTATGCAATTTGATTAATGATACAAAATTTTTTGATTCAAAAAAAACCATTCTTACTTAACATGCCTCAAATAGAATCCACCCATCATGGGTTGTTTTTATTCATCTTACATACTTAGGAGGCAACTGCAATTTAAACATGTTTTTTCCTTAACACAAGAAGATAAAAAATGTTCACTTATCACTATTTATCTCTTATCTTATTGATTGATTGGTTGATGAAACTACCAGCTCTTACATTCCTGAAGCTTGATTGTCTATAGCCATAATCCACAACATTTTCTGTAAAGCACCAGATAGTAAATATTTTTGAAACTTTGAGTTCTGGTGTAAATTCTAATGTTGGTAAAACAAACCAGCCTTAGAGATAAGGTGAATGGATGGAAATTACAATATCCCAACATAAGTCCCTTACAAACACAGACGATTGTTTCTGGGGCTTTGTGACCTTGCTGTGAAGGGCAGTGGTTGCAGATGGAGAACTAAAAGGAAGAGGTTCACGATGAGTCAGTGCAGGAGAATCTTAGTACTAAAATAAAATCACCATCAAAATCTGGAACTACATTTGTTCTGTGATGTCTACACACCTCCTGAATTGGCATACCTTTTTAAAAATAAGCTCTTCTTTATCATCTCAGAGATTTACAAAAAAAGTTATCTTTAGCATTATCACTGGCATCATTCTTTATAGAAGATAAAACCAAAGATCCAGACAATACAAAAGATTTAAATAACATATTTTTAAATTTAAACAAAAGTATTTCCAAACCTCAGACGCACACTTTCATTTATCTTCTCTCTCTTTTTTGCCTCTGGAGAATCCCAACAAAATATCAACTGACATTATTTACAAAAACATATAAAGCCACATGTTTGCAGAGAGCAGGGAAGAGATTGTTTGCCAGAATTCTTGGCATAATTTTTGAAGGTGTGAAAGAGGAGTGGCTGTGACTCAGAGCAGTGGAGGAGTTTTTCTTCAATGTTTTATCCTCCTATCTCTACTTCTTTCTGACCCCCTGCCTACAATTCCTGTCAGCTTTCCAGTACCTTAGTATTACAAGTGACATTCATATTACTAGTTATGAGATACATCAGTTAGTATCAGGAAGTCTCTCCCATAAAGGAAAATATAAAAATTGAAAACAAAAAACAACCCCCACCCCAGAAAAAAGACAGGAACACAGAGGAAATAGTCTCATTTCATGGTATAGATGAAAATACTTATTATAGCTCTGAAATGGGAATGGAATTCTATGGTATGAGGGATCCATGACAAGACAGAGACTTTTCTTAAAACTAAAAATACTAGAATGATTATATAGTAAGACTAAAAAGATTTTTTTTTTTTTTTTTTTGGCCAGTCCTGGGCCTTGGACTCAGGGCCTGAGCACTGTCCCTGGCTTCTTCCTGCTCAAGGCTAGCACTCTGCCACTTGAGCCACAGCGCCGCTTCTGGCCGTCTAAAAAGATATTTTTAAAGAGAAAATCTTATAAATTAGGACAAGACTAAAAGGAAGAGAAATGTATTTAGAAGCTTGATCTTATTAGTCTCTTTGCTTATTTCTGAGACACTGTCTCATGAAGTAGACCAGACTAGCTTCAAGTTCTTGATCCTCCTGCCTCAGCCTTACATGTTATGATTCCAAGTGTGCTACCTCTGGAAAGAGAAACAAAATAAGAGAAGCAAAGAAGCAATACATGGTTTTGAAAAAAAAAATCTTCCTTAAACTCATTAAAATTATCTGAAACTATCACAGTATTTTTCTAATGTGTAATATTTTAGACACAGAGAATGGTTACAGTATATACCAGACAATATGCTTTATAATATTTAGAGTATGTTAAAAAATTTTGGCTGTGGAAGCAAAATATGGTTTATATAGGAGAAGATAATTTTTAACTATTTGTTTTAGTCATGTTATAGGTGAGCATACTGTATTCTGTGCTAGGCATTATATGTCCAAAAGGACAGATACCCTAAGGGATGAGAGTAATAGATAATGGGAAATTCTTTGTATCAGTGCATCTTCACTGAGTAACCATCACACCCAAATCTGCAGCTTCAAAGAACAGTCTTTTCATTTGCTCTCAGTTCTGAAGATCAGCAAGTTGAGCTAAGTAAGCTATTTGCCAGCCTTTTCTGTGGACATTTGAGCAACTTCAGTGAGATAAAAGTAGGCTAAGAAGTCAACTCAGATTCAAAGTCATGGTGCAACTATTAGCTATATTCCCTTTCCTAGAACACATTGCATCTCTCACTATTATATTGAAATGTATTCATTTATTTCAAACCAAGTCACATAAAGAGTACACGAGAGTTTAGGCTAGATTAGTGTGCAGTAATACATAACTAACACAGCTCTTTTTGGATATTTCAAAGGATATAATAATGTAGATTCTCCTAGTCACACAAAACATGAAGATGAAAGTCTCAAAGAGATAATTTATGCCCCATGCAAAGAATAACTCCTTAAAAAATTGTGCAATGTACATGGAACCACACTTTGTATAAGAGTGTGATGAAAAACTTTGAGACAGCTAGCTACCTGACTTTTATTGTCTCTTTTAATCCTGGATCTACATGGTCTTTCAGAAGTTGTAGGGAGGAGAGGTCAGTGACCAGGACTAATATCCCCCAGAATAAATGACTCTTCTCAATTGGGAGTTTGTAAAGAAAGAGACAAATAAAAAAGAAGACAAGCAGTGGCCTGTAGGACTTTGATATTCCAGGGCAGGAAGAAGTAATTAGTAAGAAAGTAGAAACAGGGGAAGGAAAACAAATCAGGATCCCAGATTCTACATCATATGTCAACTCAGCATTTATGTATCTCTGCATGCAAAATTTTGCATTGCGTTCAGAATATCAATGTCACCTTATTCGTTTCTAATACATGCAGCCTTTTGCATCTGAACATCCTCTTTGTGATATTAATACTTCATTTTAGAGGTATTTAGGTTCAAATGGCTCCCTCCCCTTAGAATTTTCCATTTATAATAGCATCCTAACTAGTGTATCTTTCCTGGGAGGATAAATTAGTACAGCTGTGGGTTAAAAATCTATGCTTACCTTTCAGCCTCCTGCATTTTTAACTGAGTTTATATTCAGGCTCTTCAGAGAGAATATGACTAAACAACGAGGAGAATGTTGCATTACCTAATCCAATTGTACATTAGTGGCAGGATAAAGAAAAGCTCTAGGCCCCATAAACAAGGTAGACCATTTCCTGGAGACTCTTGTGTCTCTGTCTTTTCGGTTTAGCTTTTACCTGGGACTGGCTCCACTTTGATAATGGTGAAAGTTCCTGATTAAAGAGCCATGCACATTTATCTGAATCCCTCTCTCGTGAGTAGCAACAATATCTCTGGATTGTAAATTTAGGAGATGGAAGAGCATAAGAAGAATAAAATCAAAGTCATCAATAAAAGTTAATGATTAGAAAGCATTTTCAAATGGAGTCAAATTGATTTAAAACAGGAAAGTTTTAAAACTAGATACAAGTTGAATATGAGTTTGTTTAACTGAGATAGGTTAAGTGAGGAGCTGGTCAGGGCTGGTGTTTGGGGACGTGCTTGGCTTAGTACTGTGCATTCCTTTGGCTTTGCTAAACTAGAACTTAGCCATGTGCACAGATGCCTGTTTTTCTACCTAGAAATTTCCTGGCTGGCATAACTGGCATTTATTTACTTGAGGAATTTCTATTAATGTCAGTGTTCATTCTAATTTATTTGTTATCCACATTTCTCCATTTTCTCAAGAATGATTAAGGAAGTCACATTCTCACAAATTCCTCTAGGTTTTTTATGATCATATTTCAATGGAACTAATGATATAATAGACTTTTTTTTCCTACAACTTAAAAAGTTTTGAAAAAACTCACACCAGGTCTTTTAGTATTATTTTTGTGTAGTTCCTTTTCTGGCTGCTGTGAGCTTTGGTGTTTATTCTGATTCACCAATCATCAGAATGCCCAGAGTTCTATTTATACTCAGAGAAGTCACACATTTCAATAACTAGTGTATGTATCTTTTAAGTACCCAATTTGTGTATCTTTTAAGTATTTAATCTGTATGTCTTTTCACATACTTCAGTTATCCATGTTTAAATACATATTACACATTCTTTGACATCAGCAAGAACAACTTATCTGATATATCACAAGTGATTGTTTTGTTCCATATTTTTGTCTTATGGGTTACGGACAGTGATCCATCTTTACAACAAAATTTGGGGAAATGTGTGAAGTATTCCTTCTATCTGCCTCTAACTCCAAGCCTTTAAGATATTCAACATTAACTGCATTAGCTAGCATGAGAATGAGCCATATATGTGACAGTGAAACAACTCATATGCAACACAGTGCTGACCTTTGCTTGTTTGTGCAGCATATAAACATGGAATCCTCCTGCTCATATTTTTGTGTGCTTTGTCCCTCTACCCCTTTGATGCTGGGGATGGAACCCAGAGCTTGGTGCATTCTCAGTGTGCTTCAACACTGAGCTACAACCCTGTACCATGTACTCTTCACTTAACAGTGCATTTCTCAGATGTGATCTACATGAATATTTGCAGCTGTAGTTTATTTTTCCACTAGTTTCTCTCATGTTCAGAAAGCTCGCTATTTCTGCTATTGTTGTAGAGACAATGCATATTTTTACTGGGTTTACTATGTAGTTAAACAACACATTTCAAGTAATGACTATTTCATTTCTTCGAACTCATCAACCAACTCATTTATCTCTTTTTTTTTTCTTATGAAATCACTAGCTCTCTATTCAAAGCAACACTTACCCATTGATCTTCCCATAACTACCCCTGACTGGGTATATGGTAATTTTCCATAATCTAAATATTTCCATAATTTACAAAATATGGAAATAGGCTCATAGAATTATTTAGTTTTTTCTGTCACCTTGAAATAGCAGGATGAGAATGGTAGGGCAGGGACATGATTCTTCAGAATGCTGTATATTTAAATCAGCACTTAATTTATGTTTGTCTTTCTTCCATAGGGAAGACACAAGGTAAAAATCTGTTGTAGATTTGGGGAAACCAATGCCTAATGGACTCCCTTTAAGCTTATATGAGCAGTGCCCACAGGTTATCAGCTCACAGGCACTCTAGTTTAGATCTGACGTGATTATTGAATCACACGCGATGTGTGATTTAAAACAATTTACAAAAAATTTATTATAGATACCCTTGATAGGTGAATAGATTCTCATCTATTTCATGTTTTCTAAGTTTTCATCTTGGTTTTGAAATGTTCTAGTAGTTTTAATGTACCTAGTAAGATGACCTTTTTGTAAATTTCTTTTTTTCTTCCTCTTGACAATAAAATACTACATATTGAAGTATTAGTTATTGATAATAACTAATTGATAGATTTCAAACATTTAACCTTTTATGTGTCTGAATCTTTTGGGTCTCGAATCCTTTCTACTTCCACCTTAGATCTTGGTAACTATTCTACACTTTGCTTCTAAGAATTTAACTTCTTTAGCATATAAATGAGATCATGTGGTTCTGGTCTTCCTATGCCTGTCTTATCACTTTGTATAATGTTCTTCAGGCTGAATCCATAACTTAGCTAATGTGAACAGTGTTAAAGTATGCATGGGTATAGATGTGTCTTCAGTATCGTGATCTCTCCTCATTGGATAAATACTAATCCTATTGGTTATTTGTATGAGATCCCCCTTGGAAATAAGTTTTCTCAGGTCCTTTGCTCAGTGTGTGTGTGCACACACATGCACACACACACACACTAGTACTCGGGCTTGAACTCAGAATATCAAACTCTTGCTTGGTTTCTTTATTTATGATTGGTACTCTACCACTTGATCCATGCTCCCATTTTCTGCTTTTTGCTGGTTAATTGCAGATAAGATGCTCACAGACTTTTCTGCCTGGGCTAACTTCAAACCTGTTCCTCAGATCTTAGCCTTCTGAATACCTAGGTCTTGTGATTGAGTTGTTCCAGTTCCTTATTTATTTTGGAGATATAAGATAGATTTGTATGACACTTTAAAACATATTGAAACCTAGTGGTAAAGGAAGTAGAGAGAATTAATTTCACTAGGATGTTAAACAGTATGATACTTTAAAGAATTTTTTTGTTTGCTTGCTTATTTTTGTGCTGGTCTTGGGGATTGAACTCTGAGCCTGAGTACTGCTCCTGAGATTTTGTGCTGAAGGCTAGCACTCTACCACGTCAGCCACAGCTATACTTTCAGCTTATGTTATTGTTGTTGTAATTTAGAAAATAGAGCCATGGTCTAAAAATCTGAACATCATTCTGCCTATCTATGAAGAGAGAACAATCATTTTAATTTCTGAAAAGAGAGGCCAATAAATAATCATGTATTGATTAATTGAGTAATTTAGGAATAAATTAAAATTGACAAAAATTATATTGTTAAGGCTTGGTCAAAGTCCAGTTTTCCCCTGATTTGTTTTGAATAGGTGATTGCTAGATTGCATGTTCATGAACAACAACAATCAAATTCTTGCCACTTTTTAATCCTTGAAACTTGTGGCAAAACAGCCAATGTCTGTGTATTTCATGGAAGTAAAGTGGCCCTGGGAGGAAGGAGAAATGGAATTACAATGCAAATTACACTTGAGAGGAAACTAGTAAAACTATAATGGTGAAGGTGAGCTGCTACAGACAAGGAGGCAGAGGTGTGTGCAGGTGAATCAGAAGAGATAGAGGTCAAACCTAGGCAGGTTGAGAAGAAGGAAAACACAACAGTCTTAGTGTGCCATCAACTCTGCTATCCAAGCAACTGTCCATCTTTTTTGTGTTTATGCCAGCCTGTCACTCCTCCCGATTCTCTCAAGCCATGCAAATTTTACAAGACTACAAAGAACATTTCTCTTTTATAGCTTTGAATCTTTAAATCATTTTGGGTTGATATTTGACATGCTTGTTGACAGCCTAAATGGATTTTTTAATAGTGTAGCTTAGATAAATCCTTCTTATATTGTAGGGGAGCCAAAAATGTTTTTATGGCTAACTCTAGCTGAACAGGAAGACAGTTCTCTCAGGTTTTTTACCCTCCCTGAAATGTAACAATTTAATTTTTAATAAGGATTGTTTCATTTTGGTAATTAAAAACATTTTGTTGATCTGCCAACATATTCATTAAAATAATATAGGGTTCTGTATGTCAGACATTTAAACAAGGGTTGTTGTTGTTGTTAGTGGTGGTGGTGGTGGTGTGTGTGCATGTGTGCTGTTCCTGGGGCTCGAACTCAAGGCTTGGAAACTGGTCCTTTTTTTTTTTTTAATTCTTTTATTCCAGGCTAGTGCTATACCACTTGAGCCATAACTCCATGTTGGTTGATTGGAGATAGGAGTCTCACAGACTCTTTCCTAGTCTGGCTTTCAATTGTGCTTCTCAGATCTCAGCTTTCTGAGTAGCTAGAGTTCAAATCTTGAGCCACTAGCTACCAACCTTAAGCATCTTTTAAACCCTTCTGTAATGGAGTCATGAAATAAGCATACATAGTTGTAAGTAGTCTTTTATTATGCATATTTTATGTAGATCAGAGGACTTACACAGTTTTGCAAGGATCATATCCCCTTTTAATAGATTCCAGTTTCCTTGGGATACCTAGATGTCCTAATAGTAACAGTTAGCAGCATTATGCAAAGAAAACATCTCCTTGGTTACACAGGTTTGGAAGTTGTTAGGTTTTATTGTTGTTGTTGTTGTTTGCTTTTTAATTCCAGCCAATTTTAATCAATGACCATCCACATCTCTGTTTCTCCTTGGTAGTAGTGCTAATCTGCTCTTCTAAATTAAGATTACAATGTATCAAATTACCTTTCTAAAAGCGAAGTTTTCTTTCTGGGTACTAGAGCTAGAAACTCTTTGTAATAGTCAGAGACTATTATAAAAGGGCCCAAGATAAGTTGTTCTCTTCCTCCTCCTCCCCCTCCTCCCCCTCCTCCCCCTCCTCCCCCTCCTCCCCTCCCCCCCTCCTCCTCCTCCTCCTCCTCCCCCTCCTCCCCCTCCTCCCCCCTCCCCCTCCTCCCCCTCCTCCCCCTCCCCTTCTTCTTCTTCTTCTTCTTCTTCTTCTTCTTCTTCTTCTTCTTCTTCTTCTTCTTCTTCTTCTTCTTCTTCTTCTTCTTCTTCTTCTTCTGTGTGTGTGTGTGTGTGTGTGCCTAGAATATGATGAATATAGTAAATTCTCAGACATACAAATTTCTAATACACTCAAGAGCATTAAAATAGTCATGCTGTCTTCCTTTTAATGCAGTATCTTCTGGCATCTCATTCACTACTATTATTTTTATACTGCCAGAAGTATGCCAGAATTTCTTTTAGCATCTAGCTATTTTGTCAGTAAAACAGAAAACAAATACTGGTTATTTTACATTGGTTTTAATAAAAGTCAACATGTTAACATTCTTATGTTAATATTGAACATTATATGTCTTAATCTTTACTAATACCTTATTAATTTTCTAGTACCAAACGCTATCATCTCATCCTGAAAGATCTTTTGGCTTAATCAAAGCCTTAGACTGTTAGGATATTAAAAATGATCTGACATTTTCTCACTATGTCAATCACACTTTTTCAGAAGATTGAGCTGAGTCCATTATAAGATCCCTAATTCTGAACTTCACTTAACGCAGTAAGCAAAGCTAGTTTAATACTATTAAATGATGACCATCGATTAAGTGATGTGCTTCCATTGTACTTAGTTTAACAAACTGAACTCAAAGCATATTCTCTTTGCTCAAAGACAATGCAGCTTCATTCATTTTCAGAGACCCTAATAGATCCAAACACTGGTAGTTTGGCTTTGTTACAGTTAAAAGTTTTAAGCACTTTGAAATAATGTGAAAATGAATCTGGAGATGGAGTTTGGCCTGCAACTTGAACTGTCCTATAGGTCTGTCTACTTCCTCCTGATTGTTAGTTTCTCCACATTATTTTTGCAGGACTATGAAAGTGAAGATCACTAGACTCTCATTTTCTTTATGTTGATGGAGCCAATGAAAGCTCCAAACCACCACAAAGTCAGGAAATGCAGAATGTGGTCACTTTCCACAACCTATTATGAAAGAAAGTTGCTTGATATTCTTGCCTTATGTGAGGTTTCAGTTATTGATCTGGATATACATCATCAACAAACAAATAAATGAATGTGGCTCTCTTCCCTTCTCATTTTCTATAGAGAGCTAGTATGGTATTAGAGTCAACCACAAGCTTTCTTCTGAGCCCCTAAAGACAAGTATAGGCATGTACAAAAAGCAATAACTTATGTATAACTCTAGTTCTGTGTTGGGAAGTATAAAAATTAACATAAAGAAACAGTTCTAACTGGGCACTGGTAGGTTATGCCTGGAATCCTAGCTACTTAGGAGATTGAGATCTGAAGATTATGGTTTGGAGCCAGATGTGGCAGAAAAGTCTGTGAGACACTTACCTCCAATTAACCAACAAAAAAAAAGCGCCAGAAATTGAGGTGTTTGAAGTGATAGAGCACCAGATTCAAGAGAAAAATGTTAAGTTGAGAGTATGAGGCCACAAGTTTACCTTGAGTTTAAGCATGGCACTGACTTGGTGATGTTTTGAGAAAGAGACAATTTTATAGATGCCACTGGCCTGAAATATCTTTCAATCTTTTTACTGACTGAAAGGTAAGATGAAACTTACAGTTTGAAAATAAATGTGCTTTTGAAGTAAAAATGTATAGACCATGATGAACTTCCATTTAAATTCATTTTCTCTGTAAGACACTTTGATATTTTTTCTAGAAAAATGTTTATCAGTGTTCTCTATCTTGATTTTTCTCTTTTGTGTTTTTGAATCAGATGGATGGGAGACATTTGGAAATACTTTACAGTTTTTCTAAGACCTCTCAGTGTCTATGATATGAAAGATGGTAGAGTTTGTGCCATTTTTTGCATCACTCCAACTCTCTCTATCTCTCTCTGTATATATATGAAACAAAAGTCAAAAATAAAGGACTAAATCTTATTACCCTTCCCCACAAATTAGGCAAGTACAATGTAGTTATTAGACATACAGTATTTGGAGAAATTAGGTTTGACTCTCAGTTTTTTTTATGTTACTGTGGATAAAACAGTTTTTCTATGTTTAACTTCATATATGCAATGAAAATGTGACCTTATGAGATTCTTGCAATTATTCTTTTTAAAAAAATTATCTCTAAGCAGTTTTTTTAAGTTCCCATTAATTGTGTCATTTTATCATCATCATAGACCTTGCTCACTGTATCCTATCCATCATTCTCCCCTATCTTGCTTAACCCCTATGATCCTCTCAGTTTACCTGGCTTCATTCTCACATACGTACATTGAATAGCATTTCCCCACCTTTCCTCCTTTCATTTATCTGTCTGCAATTATGCTTTGATACAAGATACTTAACAAAGCACCCTGCACATAGAAGATAATAATTATCAGACAAATGCTTGTTAACTCTCACCTTGACCTACTGTTATAGACTGCACTGGGTCTCTGCAAGAGACACATATTGAAGCCTTAATCCTAAGTATCTCAAATGTGAAGTAAGTAGGGCACACTGATGCCCTACAGGTAAGTACTAATCCAGTGGGGCTGGTGTCTGTAAGAAGAATTTTTGTCATTGATGCACATACTAGTACTGTAGGAACATAGCAAAATGGCAGCCAGCTATCTCCAAGGCAAAGATAGAGACCTCAGAAAAAAGTTAAACTTGCCAACATGTTGATTGAACCTCTAGCCTGCAAAACCACAAGAAAATATATTTCTGTTGTTTAAAACCTCTCAGTCTGTGGATATTTTGTTAGAATAATCCTAGCAAATGATCTATCTGCCCAGGACAGCAGTCTTCTCTCAGCTTGGAAATGTATTTCGGACATTAAACCAAAAACTTGAGCTAATGGCCATATTAAACTATGGTCATCACACCTACCATAGACATAGTCATTGGCTCAGGTTTCAGACAGGGTTAATCAGAGAACTTTTGTGGGTCATTTTGACAGAAGCATCTGGAACTGTTTTGCAATTCATTACTTGAGATAGTTATCCTAAAGCAATTGCCTAGTGATGCAGAGATAAGCTTGGAAGAATATGACTGGACCAAGAAAGAAGCAAAGGAGAGAGGCAGCAAAAAAGAGGAGTAGTGATGCTTTGAATCCCAGCAGTTCTCTACTTGTGTCCATTTCTCCATAAAGCTTTCACTTTTATGTTGGGCTACTTTTAGCTAAAAGAATCCTGGCTATCATTTTGCTTGTTAAAAACTGAACATACAGTTTCATGAGAAAAAAACTCCTGTACCAATAAGTTGCTATGATAGAGCTTAAACTGTGTGCTTCTCTCTGTTGACATCCACCAAAAGATATGTGGAAATCTTCATATTCGGTGTCTTAAAGTATGACTTCATTAGAATCTAGTGCATATTTCCATCATGGCATCATATAACTGGTCTCCAGGGTCAGACTCTGTGGCTCAGACTGATATATTTCTAGCTCCTTTGGAGGTAGAGATTGTGAAGAATGAAGATCAAGGCCAGTCTGGATAAAAATTCATGAGCTATTACAATGGCCAATGAAACTTGGCATAGTGATGTGTTCCTGTTGTATCAGCAATGTGGAAATTGTAAATAGGACCATAGTGGGTCAGACTGGGCATAAACATGAGACCCTATTTGAACATGAAAACAAAAACAAAACACTAAAGTAAACAGGGAAGGAGCATGCATGGCTCAGGTAGTAGAGTATTTGTTTTATGAACATAGGGCTCTTAGCTTAAACTCCAGGACTGCCAAAAAACTGAATTATTTTCATGTACCATTCCCTCGTTTAATATTTTTCTCTGCTCTCTTATGTTCTTCTAAGTAATAAGATTTAGGTGCTGTTTATTCTAGCATGATGTGTTGCAATTTGTTGTGTTTTGAAATGTGTCCCCTTACTACTCAGCTATTGATGACTTGATCCTTGTTCCATGGAATTAGTGGTAGGGGGTTGAACTTAGAAGAGATGGGTCGTTGGGTCACTGGAAGAATGTTCTTGAAGGAACTGGTATCCTATCCCTTGTCTCTTCTTTTCTACTTCCTAACTGTGGGGCTTTTGTGTTAAATGGTTTTTGTGTTAGATAGCTTTCTGTCTTTGTGATAAGTGCCTGAGAACTATCATTTTACAAGGAGGAGAGTTTTATTTTGACTCATGGCTTCAGGAGTTTGAATTCATTTTGGATGGCTCTGTTACTTTTATGCCTGTGGAAAGGCAGGATATCATGAATATCGTGGCAGGAGCATGTGGCAGAGGAGGCTGCTCACCTCATGGCAAACAAATTGGTCTGGCTATTGACAACTGAGCTCATTATTAATTCAGGACTTTTGATCTGTTGCTCCTTTAGTCTTCATTCTATCAACAGATGGATTTTAAGCATCTCATTTAAGTCTCAACTAAAGTGTCATTCTCATAGGTGAGTCCAAACTTAATTGATCTAAAATAACACCTCACGTTGTTAGTTTGTGTGTGTATGTGTGTATGTGTCTCTGCATTTATTCCATCCTGAGGTTTGAATTCAAGACCTGAGGATTTTTGTTCATTTGAGCAATATCTCTACTTCTGCTGTTTTGTGGGGTAATTGGACATAAGACTCTCATGGACTTTTCCTGCCTGGCCTGGCTTTGAACCTCCATTCTCAAATTTCAGCCTCCTGAGTAGCTAGGCTCATAGGCATTATGTTATTCATAATAGCACTGACCAAATATCTATCATTGTATGTTTAATATCTGTTAATTGTTTGCCTCTGCAACTGGGATAAGAAGTTTTTGTTTGTTGCTATATTCCCAACATTAAGAAGAATTTCAGAGTAGATACCCTGCAGTTACTGGTAAATGAACAAATTATCATTCCCAAGCTTTTTAATGACAGATATTTCAAACTTCATTGTTAGATATACCAATCATCTGTCACCCAGACATCAGAATTTTAAAAAATGGTTTCTTGACATTACTTTCATATGAAGGTCTTAATTCCATGAGTATTGGGAGTCTAAAATAGGTCCTTTGAAACTTTTGGTCACAGAGCATCTATCCTTTGAAATGTTGATTCAGAATTTAGAGAGTTTTTTCCTCTGCTCTTGTTTTATCTCACTCTCTTTTTCACATTGAGTTTTCAATTTTCAACATACTATAACCGAGTTGCATGACAGGTTCACAAGAGTGAGCACCTTTGCTACTTCATCTGCATTCAACTAGTATAAATAGTTCTTTGTCTTTTGTTAGAATGTCCTAAAAGAGTTGTAAACTTCCATTTTCTTCATAGAGAACAGGGAATATTTCTCGCTTTGTTTCAATTTCTTCTTATTTTATTCTGCTGTTCTGAAAAAAATCCTGGTTAATACTTAAAAAAAAGTGTGGTAGGAGAGGGAAGATGGCGCCGCCACAGTAGCGAAGCACCCCAACTCGCTCCAACTGAATAGCGAGCTGGGAACTCCAGCACCCAATATCCCATCAAGAACCCAGCAAAACCAGCAGCCAGAAGCAGTGGAGAAATGCACAAAAACAAAAAGGAGCAAAAAAGAAGAGCTGAAAACCTACACGGAGCCAGAGAATCTATGGGGCACCCTCCCCCCACCAGCCAACCCTGGCCCGAACAGGGCCAGGCTGGGAAAGGGGACCCGGCAATCGGCAGACCGACTGCCGGGAGCTCAGAGTCCAGACAGCAGGACTTCACCGGCACCAGGGAGAGTGCGGACCAAGACACACAGCGACGGTGGCAACGGGAAGTTCGGGTCCACACCAGGAACGAACATAAGTGGCTGGGGAACCCAGCGGTGCAGAAGAGGAGAGCTGGTGATGCCACCACGACCTTTCGCCACACCTGAAGGACCAATGGGGGCGCGGGACACACACACAATCCAGGACCAGTGAGTCTCCCATTACCCCCTCCCCCAAAGGGAGACCAGCTATCAGAGACCCAAACCCTACAAAGAAGCTAGATATCCCTCCCTCCCCCTCCCCACCCTGAGGGAACAAAGAACCCCCAAATCAGGCGGGAAGCTCCCATCAGGCGCTGGGAAGTCACAGGAGTTTAGCAGGGGAAGGGCGGAGCAGCCCCAAGGCCGCCTAGGAGCCTGAACTGGCCGCACCGGCCCTGCCCCCTTCCCAACAGGGGCCGGGGGACGGCCGGCAGTGCAAGCCCCACCCGAGGCGCCTGGACCTCGAGGACCTTTACAACTAAAATCACAGGCACTAGGCAATACCAGCACTGCAGGGACACCTGGGCCTGATTACGCACCCCCCTCGCAGCAGAGATGCAGTCTGAGGGCGCTAACCTGCGCCTGGACAGTTGATCCCACTGGGCCCCACACATACTGCCCCCCACAGTGGATTTGTGGGAGGGTGCAAGCACAACCCAACAACCCAGGGCTCGCTCTGGTAGGCGTACCCCGCTCAGGTGGGCGGGGCCACAGCGTCAGCGCCTGCTCTGGTAGGCACACCTACACAGGAGGGCAGAGCTCTCCATCGGCCCGTGCCCACTCAGTTTGGCGCATTTCACACAAGTGGGTGGGCCGCCCCTCAACAACACCGGCCCCGGAGCAGTCCACACAGGAAGGTGAACTGCCTGAGAGGTGAACTTCTCTGACCAGGATACAGAGTGGAAAAAAGAACCAAAGAAGAGATAAGCCTCCACGCCACGCTGAATCAGCGACCAGCAAACCCCCAACAGGGGCATGCTAGGGTCAGCACAGCACAGTGGCAGGACACTGTCCTGCAGATAAAGACACAGAACCCACTGGCCCCCAAGTGCAGGGAGAGTGACCACCTCAGCAACAACCGAGAAGGTCACGCTCACCCATTGGGAAGCAAGGTGCAACAGCCAAACCCAAACCCAGAGCCAGGACACCAGGACACAAGGCTCCCACTGATGGACCAGCACAAAAACAAACCAGGGAAGCTACCCACAGATCTCCAGATGTGAAAATCACAAAGAAATATAACACAGTTCATCAAAGGGCAAGCCAACTCGCCAGCTCCAAAAATCATCACGGCTGAAGAGGAGATGGAGAATAAAAAAGCAAATGAGGCCATTTTAACTGAAATGATGGAAAGCATCAGAAACAAAATCAGAAAACAATTCCAGGAGTTTAGAGTGGAAGTCTTGAAGGACATCCAGGAAGCCAAGAAAGAAATGGAAGCAAAAATGGATACAATGCAAACCTCCGTTAAAGAAGACCTTAATATCTTGAGAAGTGAAATGCATGAAAAAATAGATTTAAAATACAACTCTTTAAAGGAAGAAATTTACACCATCAGAACTGATCTGGCAACCATAAATAGCTCTCTGACATCCATAATCTCCGCAATTGAATCCACAGCACAAAGAATTGACCATATGGAATCCAGAATCTCTCGCTTGGACGATGAAAAGCAGACAACAACCAGAAAATTACCACACTCCAAGAAACGGTGAAGCTTCAGGGCAGACTAATACAGGTACTAATGGACAAAGACAAGAGATATAATCTGCGCATAATTGGAATAGAAGAAGGAGCCCAATACCAGAGCAGAGGGCTTCATCATATTTTCAATAAAGTTATTGCAGAAAACTTCCCCAATCTCACAAGGGACCCAGGGACCCTATCCAGGTAACCGAAGCCTATAGGACACTTGGCAGGCCAGACCCCCGAAAAGCCACCCCAAGGCACATAATATTCAAGACTTCAGATCTCAAGAATAGAGAGAAAATTCTAAATGCAGCCAAAATGAAGAAAGAAATTTTCTACAATGGGAAGAGGATCTGAATAACAGCAGGCCTCTCCACACAAACCTACCAAGCGCTCAGTGAGTGGAAGAACACCATCCAAGTACTACAGGCCAACACTATGCAAGCTAGGATTAAATATCCAGCGAAATTGGAGTTCACTTTCGAAGGGAAAACCAGATCTTTCCATAGCAAAGAGGATCTAAAGGAGTATGTGAATAAAAAACCAGCCCTACAGCGAATTCTAAGAGGGGATTCCCAAGCAACAGAGATGGTACAGGACACACATACAGAAACAGAAACAGAAAGAGCAATTCACTAAAGACAAGAAAAAAAAAAGATGAAAAAACAGCCCAACAAGAAAATGGAAGGAGAAAAGACACTCTTTTTTTTTTTTTTTTTTTTGCCAGTCCTGGGCCTTGGACTCAGGGCCTGAGAACTGTCCCTGGCTTCTTCCCGCTCAAGGCTAGCACTCTGCCACTTGAGCCACAGCGCCGCTTCTGGCCGTTTTCTGTATATGTGGTGCTGGGGAATCGAACCTAGGGCCTCGTGTATATGAGGCAGGCACTCTTGCCACTAGGCTATATTCCCAGCCCGAAAAGACACTCTTATCCTTGATCTCTTTGAATATAAATGGTATAAACTCTCTGATAAAGAGGAGCAGACTGGCAGAATGGATCCGCAAACAAAAAGTTGGCATCTGTTGTCTACAAGAGACCCACCTTACAGCAAGGGACAAAAACAGGCTCCAAATGAAAGGATGGAGCAAGATCTTCCAAGCAAACACACCTACCAAAACGGCAGGTGTAGCCATTCTGATCTCAGACGAACTGGACTTTTCATTAAAATCAACTCAAAAAGACAAAGAAGGACACTACATTTTAATACAAGGAATTATACAGAATCAAGACATCACGATGAGAAATGTATACTCACTGAACAAAAGAGTCCCCACATATGTCAAGCAAATTCTCACAGAATTACAGAACAAGATAGATGCAAACACAATCATAGTGGGAGACCTAAATACCCCACTCTCCCCAAGAGACAGATCCAACACCCAGATGATCAGCAAGGGAGCTGAGGACCTAAGTAACACCATATCCAAAATGGACCTGACAGATCTATACAGAATCTTCCACCCTAAGAGACCCAATACACCATCTTCTCAGCAGCACATGGATCATACTCCAAAATATACCATGTCATAGCCCACACAAAGAACCTCAGCAAATACAAAAGTATTGACGTCATCCCATGTATTATATCTGATCACAGTGGATTAAAGGTAACCCGCAATAACAACGGTTACCACAGAAGCTATACACATTCTTGGAAGCTAAACCCCACACTGTTATCCAACACATGGGCCACAGACCAAATTAAAGATGAAATCAACGAATTCATAAGCCACAATGACAATGAAAATACATCACAAAGAAACTTATGGGACACAGCAAAGGCAGTACTGAGGGGCAAGATCATTGTCCTCAGCACCCACATTAAAAGAATGGAAGCAGAGCAGGTGAATAACCTCACGATGAAACTAAAACAACTGGAGAAACAAGAAATGACAGAATCTAAAACGACGAGGAGAGAGATCACAAAGATTAAAGAAGAGATAAATCTGATTGAAAATAGAAAGACCATTCAACAAATTAATAAGACTAAAAGCTGGTTCTTTGAGAAAATAAATAAAATTGACAGACCCCTCACAAGACTTACAAAAAAAAGAAGAGATTCATACACGTAAAATCAGGGAATCCACTGGAAAAATTACAGCAAGTACACACGATATTCAAACAATCATAAGGAGCTATTTCCAGAACCTCTATTCAGTAAAAAACAATAATTTTACAGAAATGGATCAATTCTTAGAAAAGTATAAACTGCCCAAACTGAACCAAGAAGAAATAAATCAACTAAGTAAGCCAATAACTTAGAGTGAGATACAGGAGGTAATCAAGAACCTCCCAACAAAGAAAAGCCCAGGCCCAGATGGATTCACCAATGAATTCTACAAAACCTTTAGTGAGGAGCTAATACCAATACTCCTCAAACTCTTCCGCGAAGTAGAAACAGAGGGAAAAATCCCAAACTCATTCTATGAAGCTAATATCATACTCATTTCCAAACCAGGCAAAGACCCCACAAAAAAGAGAACTACAGACCAATATCATTAATGAACACAGACGCAAAGCTCCTCAATAAAATATTAGCTAACAGGATCCAGAAACTGGACAAGAAAATTATACATCATGACCAAGTAGGCTTCATCCCACAGTCACAAGGATGGTTCAACATCCGTAAATCAATGAACGTAATTCACCACATCAACAGAACTAAAATCAAGAATCACATTGTTATCTCAGTCGATGCCCAAAAAGCCTTTGACAAAATACAACATCCATGCTTATTAAAAGCTTTGGAGAGGGGCTGGGAATATGGCCTAGTGGCAAGAGCACTTGCCTCCTACACATGAAGTTCTCGGTTCAATTCCCCAGCACCACATATATGGAAAATGGCCATCAGGAGCGCTGTGGCTCAGGTGGCAGAGTGCTAGCCTTGAGTGGGAAGAAGCCAGGGACAATGCTCAGGCCCTGAGACCAATGCCCAGGACTGGCCAAAAAAAAAAAAAAAATTTAAATGAATTAGTAAAGGCAATGTTAAAAAAAAAAAAAAAAAGCTTTGGAGAGAACAGGAATAGATGGAACATTCCTCAAAACAATAAAATCCATATACAACAGACTGCTAACATCATATTAAATGGAAAGAAACTTAAATCATTCCCCCTAAACTCAGGAACAAGACAAGGATGCCCACTCTCCCTACTTCTTTTCAACATTGTGCTGGAATCCCTAGCCATAGCAATAAGGCAAGAGGAGGACATCAAAGGGATCCACATCGGCAAGGAAGAAATCAAGTTATCCCCGTTCGCAGACAACACGATCTTATATCTGAAGGAACAAAAAACTCAGTACCCAAACTCCTACCCCTAATAAACATTTTGGCAAAGTAGCAGGATACAAAATCAATCCACAAAAGTCAGCAGCTTTTCTGTACACCAGCAATATACAAACAGAAAAGAAAATTATGGAAACAATTCCATTTACAGTAGCCAAAAAAAGAATAAAGTACCTAGGGATCAACTTAACCAAGGATGTGACGGACCTATTTAATGAAAACTATAAAAATCTAATAAGGGAAATCAAAGAAGACACAAGGAGATGGAAAGACCTCCCATGCTCATGGGTAAGCAGAATCAATATAGTGAAAATGGCCATATTGCCCAAATTGTTATACAAATTCAATGCAATCCCTATCAAAATCCCAGTCACATTCTTCACTGAAATAGAGAAAGCAACCCATAAATTCATATAGAACAGCAAAAGACCTAGAATAGCCAAAGCAATTCTAGGCAAAAAAAGCAGTGTAGGAGGTATCACAATACTAGACTTCAAGCTCTCCTACAGGGCCATCATAACAAAAACAGCCTTGTATTGGTATAAAAACAGACTGGAAGACCAATGGATTAGAATTGAAGATCCAGAAATAAAACTGCACTCTTACAGTCAGCTGATATTCGACAAAGGAGCTAAAGACATACAATGGAATAAACATAGCCTCTTCAACTACTGGTGCTGGGAGAACTGGGCAGCTATATGCAGAAAACTCAAAGTTGACCCAAGTCTATCACCATGCACCAAGAGCAACTCAAAATGGATCAAGGACCTCAATATCAGACCTGAATCCTTGAAACTACTAAAGGACAGATTAGGAAAGACGCTAGAATTTATAGGCACAGGAAGGAACTTCCTGAATATAGTCCCAGGGGCACAACAAATAGGGGAGAGACTCGACAAATGGGACTACTACAAATTAAAAAATTTCTGTACAGCTAAGGACATAGCCACCAAAACAGAAAGACAGCCAACCATATGGGAAAGGATCTTTACCAGCACAGCAACAGACAAAGGCCTAATATCTGTCATCTACAGTGAACTCAAAAGACTAAGCCCCTCCAAGCCCAATAAACCAATTAGGGAATGGGCAAAGGAGCTAAAGAGAGACTTCACAAGAGAAGAAATAAAAATGGCAAAGAAACATATGAGGAAATGTTCAACATCCCTGGTAGTAAAGGAAATGCAAATAAAAACAACCCTGAGATACCACCTCACTCCAGTTAGAATGGCCTATACCCTGAACTCAGGCAACAACAAATGCTGGAGGGGCTGTGGGGAAAGAGGAACCCTTCTCCATTGTTGGTGGAAGTGCAAATTAATACAACCACTTTGGAGAACAGTATGGAGGTTTCTCACAAAGCTCAATATAGACCTACCCTATGACCCAGCCATACCACTCCTAGGCATCTATCCTAAACAGCAAGTCCCAAGACATCAAAAAGACATTTGTACTTTCATGTTTATTGCGGCACAATTCACAATAGCTAAAATATGGAAACAACCCAGATGCCCCTCCACAGATGAATGGATCCAAAAAAATGTAGTACCTATACACAATGTAATACTACATAGCGATTAGTAATGGTGAAATATTGTTACTCGCAGGGAAATGGTCAGAACTCGAACAA
The DNA here is from genome assembly GCF_023159225.1 of Perognathus longimembris pacificus. Lineage (NCBI taxonomy): Eukaryota > Metazoa > Chordata > Mammalia > Rodentia > Heteromyidae > Perognathus > Perognathus longimembris. The sequence goes on along the minus strand of NC_063162.1, from coordinate 95,905,772 downwards.
ATAATGTTGAGCGAGACAAGCCTAGAACACAGAAGACAAAGGGGCATGATCTCCCTGATATATGACTGTTAACAAAGGGAGACGGAAAGACAGTAGAGACCAGGTCTGTGAAACCAAAAACTGCTTGTCAAATGGTATTTCTCACAGGATTGGGGCAGCGACCCAACAGTACGTAACTAAAACCAAACAACTACTCAACATATAAAAGTCAAAACTTGACCTCTCAGTGGAATACAGTAGCTCAAAAGCTATGTATGTACATTCATATAAGTCTACTCTCTACATATTGTCTAATGTCCACATTACATTTAAAGCCCTAGCGTAATTTTCTTGGGCGTAGGCCACGTGGCTACTGTATATGTTCTTGTTACATTGTGTATTGTATATATGTCTACCTGACCTAGTGAAGGGAAAGAAAAACAGGGTGTAAGATATCACAAGAAATGTACACACTACCCTACTATGTAACTGTACCCTTTTTGCACAACACCTTGTCAAAAATTTTGTGTTTAATTAATAAATAAATTACAAGAAAAGTGTGGTAGATTAAATTACATACAACCAAAGAATGGTTTAGAGTCTCTTATGGAGTAATTTTCGTTAATCATGGTAACTTTGCTCCATCTGGACAAATGTAAATCAGAATAGACAAGGATGACCCAGCAGCCCCACTTTTGGGCATCTACCCAAAAGACCACAAACAAGAACACACTAAAGCCACCAGCAAAACAATGTTCATCTTAGCACAATTTGTCATTGCTAAAATATAGAACCAATCCAGATGCCGCTCAGTAGACGAATGGATCAGGAAAATGTGGTAAATATACACAACGGAATTTTATGCCTCTATCTGAAAGAATGCCATTTCCCCATTCATAAGGAAATGGAAGAACTTGGAAAAATTATGCTAAGTGGAGTGGGCCAGACCTAAAGAAACATGGACACTATGGTTTCCTTCGTAGGGAATAATTAGCACAGGTTTAGGCTAGTCACAGCAGAGGATCACAAGAGCCTAATAGCTATGCCCCTATGAACGCATAAGATGATGCTAAGTGAAATGAACTCCATGTTATGGAAATGAGTGTTATATCACTGTTGTAATTACTTTCAAGACACCATGTGAAACCGTAGCTTCTTTTGTTGATGATCCTCTTGTATCCCTTCCTGTGGTTGTACTCGCGCTATCACTGTATCTCCTCTGAATATACTGGATACAGCATATACTGATATTAGGACTAGGGAAGTGAAAGGGAATATCAAAATCGACAGACAAAGGATAAAAAGACTAATGACTCCAAAAGCAATATTTGCAAACCCATTTGGTGTAAACCAACTGAACAACTCATGGAGGGAGAGGTAAAGGGGAAGGAGGGAGGGAGGAATGAGGGAGGAGGTAACAAATAGTACAAGAAATGTACCTAAGGCCTAACGTATGAAACTGTAACTTCTCTGTACATCAATTTGACAATAAAATAATATTTTTTTTAAAGATGACAAATAATGATCCCAGAAGAAAAAAATATGTTGTTTTACTTGTTACTGAAGTGTTCCAGTTTTCATGTTTCTTGAATTTTGGAATATGTATATATCCATAATTATATATCTTGGGACTGGATCAATTCTGAACATGACCTTCATTTATGTTTCATATATACCTTGTACATACAATGTGGAAAGAATTTATACAGCATTTTTAGTGCCTCTTTGTTTTGATTGCAACCTGTCACATGAAGTCAGATGTGAAATTTTCCATTTATAGAGTCATATCAGTGCTCAAAAAAGTTTCAGACTTTGTAACATTTTTCAATTTAAATATTGGGGTGAGATATATTCAACTTGTATGTTATTAGTAGACTAGAAAACGGATTTTAAATTCACAGTTTAAATCCTGGCTAAAACAACAACAATAAAAGTGTCTTAGTAAGTAAATTATCTATAATAAAGAGTTGAAGTAGCTTCTCACAAAGTAATTTCAGTTAATCCTTATAATAGTTTTTAATGGAAAGATGGATCATAATAAATTAGGCTTTTTATTATTTTATTGACAAGGTATTGTGCAAAGGGTGTACAGTTACATAATAAGGCAGTGAATACATTTCTTGTGATATCTTATACCCTCAGTTTTTAGGCTTTTGACATCCTTTATATGAAAAACAGTAATCAGATGAAAAAGTAAAAGAAAAATGTGTTATTTCACTACAATTTACCCTATGTGTTGGGGAAACATGTAAATCTTTTATACAATATAACTCTCCCTGAATTGAATAAAAAATGTAAGTAAATATAATTATGATTTACATTAAAGGACTTAAAATGAATGTAAGAGGCATTTCATCTTTTTTATGTATTATTTTCAAAGTAGTTTGGAGAAACATAAAATGTATCCTCTCTCTCTCTCTCTCTCTCTCTCTCTCCCTCTCTCTTTTTCTCTCTCTGTGGTACTGGTACAGAGGCTTGGTTTCAGGGCCTCATACTCTTGCTTAGCATTTTTGTTCAACTCTGGGGCTCTACTGTTTGAATGACAGCTCTATTTATGGCTTTTCGTTGATGAATTGGAAATAAAAATTTCATGGACTTTTCTGCCGTGGCTAGCTTTGAACTAGGACCCTCCTGTATAGTTAGAATAGAATATAATGTGGGCCAATGGTGTCAGTTCCATCTCTTCTTTGAACAAGGTCTTCTTTGAGTACGGTCTCCTTCATGCTATACTTGTAGGTAAGAGCTCAGCCCTTTCTTTAAGAGCACAAAACTATTGCACAGACAGTCCAGGGACATTATAGAAGTTCACAAAATATAAACTTAAGTAGACATGAAAAAATAGTCATGATCTAACAAAAATTTAAAAAAGTCTAAAACAAAAAAGGCCTGGGAATGTGGCCAACATGGCAGAGAAGGTCATGTGTTCAAACTCCAGTGCCACAGGGGGAAAAAGGGATTATTAAAAAGACAATAAATTTGTATCTTATAAAATGAGACGAAAATAACTGTTTCACAATAATGGTTTCACAGTAACTGTTTCATAATAACTGAAGAAACTAATTGTCTACAGAACTGCCATGCAATTTTGATTAACAAATTGCAGAAGTGCTTTCTGAGCTTGCATACCTCAGCTTCTATGGGATAGATAAGATAGCAGGCTCTTGTGATCTTCATGTTGCTGATGAAAATCTAAGATTTTCAACAGTAACTTCTGTATTATTTACAAATTTCTTCCAAGAAATTTCTTTGGTAATCTCGTTTATGTGACAGGAATAAAACAACAATAGTAAAAACAAAAATAACTCCAATTATTTTTAGAAATCAGAGAAATCTTAAAATCCAACTGTAGGTTTGAGATTCTTGCAAATATAGTATCTATGGTGATAGTACTTATCTCTATTTTTTCAAAATATAATTCAAAATTTTTCATTTTTTTCTTGCTTCCTGAGGAATCATTGGCATACTGTTTTGATTATTGCTATTTTTATTTAATGGAAGTAAAAGTAAACATTTGACAAAGCTTTACAGAACATTGACCAATCAGCAGATACTCTGTAAATCAAAGGAAAATGTTGATGAATAGGACTGTTGATAGCAGCAATGAGTGTTTATGCCTGTAATCCTCTGGAGGCGGAGATCTGGGCAGTCAAATGCATGAGGTATGCTTTAAGTGATAGAGCAGAAAGAAGCCTTGAGTGAAAAAACCAAGAGAAAGGGAAAGGCTCCGAGTTCAAGCCCCAGTACTTAGTGCACATGTGCATGTGTACACACATGCGCACACGCATGCGCATGCATGCATCCGCACATACACAGACACAGTAATAACAAAGAGGATTGATAAGTAAAAAAATCGTTCACCTAATTCTGAAAGCATAGTTGCCTTAAAAACATGCTAGATTGCCATTATTTATTTAGAAAAGCCATAGTCAATTTCTTTTAGGTCATTTAGTGTTGGTTATGATTTGATCATGAAGGTGATTAAAAAAATTTTCTCCTGTCTCTTTCTGTTTTTTGAATTTAGAGGTAGCTAGAGGCATGAGGAAAGGAAAGGAACACTACAATGATCTATTTAAAAAGGTTACTTTACTTTTGTCTGAAATTTTTATGGCAAGATAGATGCCATTTTTCTTCAACCACAATCTGTGGCCAAAATAGATGTTATCACGCCCTAGAATCTTCCCAGGGGGATTTTTAAAGGTGCATTTTATAAGAGCTTAAACTAAAAATAGCATGCCATTTTTAACAGAAACATTTGTAAATTATGAAACATTTGTAAGTTATGAAACTAAAGCCACATTTATTAAATAACCTTCCCATTTTAGTTTATTCTTCCACTTTGACAGTGTATGGATCACAAGCTGACAGTAAAATATTTAGAGTTTACTAAAATTAACAATTTTATCCCATTGTGACCCATTGTTATCTTTGCCTGTTCTCTGTGAAAACAATTCCACATTCTGCAGTTAGGGGTTGACTCTTTAACCATATCTTTGTGCCATGCAAAAAAAAATATTCTTAATATCAAACTATACTTACTTGTCTAAAATTACTCATTCATAACTTAGAAGATTTTTTAAAAGGGTATTTGTTCTTAGCTGATATGAAAAAACATATGTGAATACTAGCTGTGAATACTATCAGTGTCCTGTATAATGTTTCATAGATTGATGCAAAGTGTTTCTGTCCAACTGGACATATTTATGCCCAATTTAGAAATGGTCCCTAGCAGAGATCAGCTGTGTGAACAGTGCTGCCCTGGGACCAAGTTGCCCCTCTCAATAGCTGTTTTTTAAGGAATCATTCTTGTATTTATATATTAAGTAATATAAACTTATAATTACAGAATCAATTCCTTTTAAAATTTTTGGTCAGAGATTGAGACTTGAATTTGGTTCCCGATACTTTTTCACTTATTGGCTAGCACTGTACCAAATGAACCATGTTTCCAAAAGGAAGACATGGAGCCAGATATACTGTATTCACAAACTGCTTTGTTAAATGGTACCTCCTTTGTGAAGCTACTCAAAGGTAATAATAATAAGAAAAGCATAATTACATAAACTATATTTAAAACAACAGTAGTAAATACTCCAGATTCCTCATTTCCTAATTACATGAAATGCAAATTGGGGCTTTTAACCCTCTGCTAAGTAGCTCTTAGTAGCTTAACTTTACTAATGGACAATCTAAATGTTAAAGAGCACAAGAGATAAACTGATTCTACATACTAGGGAATAGAGGTCAATTGTACTCCATTGTACATTTCTCTCTTGTACTCTTTCTCTCTCATCGTTCTTTCTTCAACACTTTCACAACATAGTTAAATAATGAGAACCCATCATATGAGAGTCATTATAATTGAAAGTATATCTCCTTCTTTGTCCTCTGTCTCAGGGGATTATCTTGATTTCTACTAAAAATGCCAACACAGTCCCAAGGCATGAGACCATATGTGATCAACCTACTTCCACATATCTGTTTTTCTTCTTAGGTGATTTATTAGCATATTTGGGCAATGTGGAATATTCTTTCAAACATTCACCTCTCAGGCTCCCAGATATCATTGGAGGATGGTTTTCTTCTTTATCTTTCTTACTGTATTGTCCCATTTGCTTTCCTTTTCATTGTATGGATCATTGACTAGGAGATTTTACCACTTCTTGTGGTTTTATAATCTATTGTCCTGATATCTATCTATCTATCTATCTATCTATCTATCTATCTATCTACCTACCTACCTACCATCTATCTACTTGATTTATTTCCTCCTTATTCCATAAAGTTCACAACCATTCAACCTCTCTCTACTGCCTGTAGTAGTCTACATTTCTGCTCAGAGGCTGAATAAGCATCTCAAGTTTTAAAGCTTATCACTCAGCTATGTGTATGTGCCCTCTACCTGACTCTAGAGTAGCTCCTCCTCCTGTGTTTCATTTCAATACTCCAATTTTGACCCTTTTCTTCTGTTCACACCTCATTTAACCACATGCAAATTGTTTCAATTGTCTTAAAAAATCTATATATAATTTGATTGCTTCTCAAGACTTTCCTTGCTACTATACTGGTTTAAAATGTCCATTCAACTTAGACCTGTCTTACTGCCACAACCTTCCTTTTATTTTCTTTCTTTCCTCTAAAGTTGGTACAAACACAATAACCAGTACGACCCAATTAAACACTTCTTCTGTTTATGGTCTTATAATGGCAACCCATTAGACTCAGAGAAGAGCTTGTCATGTTGGGGAGGTGCCTTGTCCTCTTATTCATAACACCTGCCCCCACCACTGCCCACACTGTCTCATATCCTACTATTCTTACTTTTCCCCATTCTGCTTTTCTTTGAACGCTCTTGGCACTTTCCCAGAACAGAGCCTCTATATTGGTTTTGCCTCCTATTTTCTTCAGGGCTTTACTCCATTAAAACTTCAGTAAGGCCTCTGGCCACTTCATCTAAAATTCAGCCTTCTATCCTTCCTGCAGTATTTTATGTATACTTTTTGGCCTATTTCCTTTTTCCTCTTAGCATTATCACCATCTTATAAATTACTTAACTCAGTTTTCTTCTTTATAGTTTATCTTTGTTCTATAATGTAACTTTTAGAAAAGAATCGTGTCTTTATCTTTTCTGTTACAATCTCCTACCCTAAATGAAAAACATTTCTTAGTGTGTAGTGATTGCTAAGATAAATATCTGTTGAATGAGAGATGAAATGATAAGGCAAAAACATGGCAGGTAGATCAATGAGCTATCTAGTTATGTTTATTTTAGGATAAAAATAGAAACTCAGCTGAACTTAACCCAGTTTGATGAAATGATTATGAGATTAAGGTTTACAGACCCAGGAAGTCAGGATATTTTGAGATTTACTTTGTGGTCAATCCAAGTCAATTCATGAGACACTTAGCATTAAGACTCTGTGAATCCTTAAACTAACAATGAGCCATTAACTCAATTCAGCAACTCTGGGGAGGTCTTGTTCTTCTTCCTCCTGTTCAGGCACACACCATGAACAGTATACCTGTTCTAAATTGCTAGGCTCTGTGCTCTCATTCTTTGTCTTGAATGTAGTGCCCCACCCCCACCTGTTAGCTCACATTCCCCACCCTGACTTTATGTTCTAAGGATTTTCCGCTTCAAATCTCACATGTGGAGTTTACTTATGGAACTAACAGATTCCTGTGTGGAAATGAAAAGAGAGCACATTTTCTTTAGCAGACATTTTTTACAATTAGGATACTGATATTGGGTAGTTTGAGAGTTGTCTGTGTTTCGACGTCCTTCCATCCACTGCAACAATGCCAGTAGTGTCTTATATGTGACATACTGGTTCCTAACCAATTGTTTCTTAGTAGAGGCCAAGGCATGACTATTACAAAAGCATCATGGGCAAATTATGGCATCAAAATAGATTTATCAAACAAAACATAATGATATAAAGAATATCACAATGCGTGCTAGGGTGGGCAGTCATTCAATATATATTTATAAAGCAACATTTCTCTCTGTACAATGCCATGGTACAGAACAAATAAACAGGGTCATTGTTTGTATAACACTTAACACTAGAATATAAGGCAACAAATGAATAAAAGAAATACAGATAGCATTACATGTTGTATAGAGAACTAAAATAAGATGGGAAGTGCTATTTTAGTAAGAAAAAATAGTTTCACTGAGATGGGTATTTAGCTGAAATGTGTATGACACAATGTTCCCAAGTATGGGAGGATAGCATTACAGGTAGGTGTGGTAGCTTGGTAAAATTGGAAAAACAGTAGGGCTATAGCACACTGGTACAAAGTTGTATGCTCTAGATTCCAGAAACTCTAACGTGAGAATCTTGGGTTATAATCCAGGTAGGATTGGCACCTACAGGAACTACTCACCAAGGGAAATAGAATGATCTTCATTATACTTTAAAATCTCACTTTGACTTTGTTTGCATTTCTTTCCCCTTTTTTTCTTGGGCTGTTACTGGGGCTTCAACTCAGAGCTTCTTTCTTGCTCTTGGCTTTTTCATTCAAGGCTGGCACACTATGACTTGAACCACAATGCCACTTCCTAAATTTTTCTGATTAATTAGTAGTAAGAGTTTCTTAGATTGGTCTTTCTGGACTAGTTCTAAACTAGGATCCTCAAATCTCAGTTTTGTGAGTAGTTAGGATTCCAGGTGTGAGCCATCTGTGACCAGCTGTATGCATTGCTTGTTAAAGAGGCAAGATTGGAAGATAATTAATAGACTGTTATAAACAGCAGTTACCTAGGGGAGAACAAATGGAGGGCTATATAAGGGTGGAGTCAGGAAGAAGATGGCAAAATATGGAAGACCAGGTAGTTTTAGGCGGCTTTAAAGAAAACTATCGTGTCATACATAGGGTGTGAATTTCTAGGGTATGAATTACATAGGCAAGAAAGAAAATCAGTGATCTATCATAGAATTTTGCTGAAGAGCAATGCTTCCTATCACGTAAGGAAACTTGGAGAGAAAGTTTGAACATATCTAAATATTATTTGTAGATTCTCAAAATTGTCTTTACCCTTTTAAATTGCCCTCTATCATTGCAATGGCTGAAGACATGGAATCTCCCTTTCCCAGATTCACTAGTCACTCACTGAGGTTTTGTCAGTGAGACCAGGGAGTTGAGCAAGAAGATGAAGGTATTATTCTTTGAAAGAAGTCTGTCTGGCTATGGGCAATGGCAGACATGTGAGAATCCCTAGTGGCTTCCAGATGTCTTCCTGAGAGTCATACATCTGAGCACTGTGAGTAGCTGGAGGTATTCACAAGGCTTTCCACATCTGTTGCATAGTCTGACATGTCTAATTATGGCTTTCTTTTGACTGGCAATGGCCGTCTGATTCTTTTTTCTTGGTATATTCACTATAACAAACATTGGATTTCATGTATAATTCTTATCTTCCTGAGTTAAGTCATTTTCTGAAAGAGATGCTCAGAATTTGTTAGAAGTAACTCAGGATTTTGGGGTGTCACACAGCAATCAAGACACTAATTGGAAAGGAATTTGGTAAAGCCAAGTTTACTTCTGCCGAAGGGTGTACCATCAGCCAAAAATCTGGCAAGAAAGAACACAGAGCAGGCAGGCTGCTCCCTTTTTATCTCTAACCCCCACTCTTCTGCTCATATTGGCTGAGCTCAGGTTTACAATTTGCAAAAGGATGTGGTTTTATTAACTGGATGTAATTAAAATTCAGTGAACTTCTAAAGTGATGTCTTAATTCAAATGCTCAAGAAAAGGATGTATGTAACTAAAATGTAATTAACAAGAGCCAAACTACCTGGTCAAAGCAGGAAGAGGTTCAGAAAAACAATTCTCTCAAGATTGAAAAGCAAGCAAGCAAACTACATTGATAGAAAAGACACTTTTCTCATAATATCTTTCTAAAGAAACTCACCCTATATAGGTAGAATAATCTATGTTCTAATTTCTGGAATTCAAGAAAGAGATAAGAGGGCTGGGAATATGGCCTAGTGGCAAGAGTGCTTGCCTCATATACATGAAGCCCTGGGTTCGATTCCCCAGCACCACATATATAGAATATGGCCAGAAGTGGCACTGTGGCTCAAGTGGCAGAGTGCTAGCCTTGAGCAAAAAGAAACCAGGGACAGTGCTTAGGCCCTGAGTCCAAAGCCCAGGACTGGCAAAAAAAAAAAAAAAAAAAGGGAGACATAAGAGTTGGAAACATAGACTGTTGGAATACTTGGTGTTTAAATAATATAAAATGGAACACAATGAAATTGTTTTAGATAAGAGAAATAGGGAAAAGAGAAACCTAGAGATTCAGACCTTATTTTCATTACTGGAATTTGAAATCAGGACCTCATCTTGTTCAGCTTGCTTGTCAAGCTAGCAAGCAAACTCAACAATGGTTGAGCATGGCTTTGAGCCATGCCTCTAGCCTTACTTCCTGGTGGTTAATTTTGGAGATGGAGTTGCTCTGGCAACTCCAGGCTGGCTTTGAGCAGCAACTTTTTAGATATCAGCCTCCTAAGGAGATAGAATTATACATATGAGCCACTGGCAACTGGCTGGAGTTCAAAACTGTTTAAGTTAAATAAAGGTGTCAAAAGAGAATGCCTATGAAGTAGGAAAGACCAGTAAGTTAAAAGATGTCCAGGTGGGTATGAGATTATAAATATGAAGGAGAGAAAGCATTTCAAAGATGAGGAAGGTGGGCTGGGATATGGCTTAGTGGTAGAGTGTTTTCCTATCTTGCACAAATCCTTGGATTTGATTCCTCAGTACCACATAAACAGAAAAAGCCAGAAGTAGCACTGAGGCTCAAGTGGGAAAGTGCTAGCCTTGAGCAAAAGAAGCTCAGGGACAGCACCCAGGCTCTGAATTCAACCCTAGGACTGGCCACAAAATAAATAAATAAAAAAGAGAAAGAAAGAAAGAAAGAAAGAAAGAAAAAGAAAGAAAGAAAGAAAGAAAGAAAGAAAGAAAGAAAGAAAGAAAGAAAGAGAGAGAGAAAGAGAGAGAGGGAGGAAGGAAGGAAGGAAGGAGGGAGGGAGGGAGGAAGGAAGGAAGGAAGGAAGGAAGGAAGGAAGGAAGGAAGGAAGGAAGGAGAAAGAAAGTGATTGAAGACAAGGTAGGTTTTGCCAAAGAAAAGTTATCTTGGATTTTATATTAGAAAGGAACAACTGGCTATTTACTGAAGTTATCAAGATGGGTTTGAACTTGCCACCAGAAGTGCTAATGTGAAGGAGGGCCTTTGATAGAACGATTTAAAAAAGTGAGCATAGGGGCTGGGGATATAGCCTAGTGGCAAGAGTGCCTGCCTCGGATACACGAGGCCCTAGGTTCGATTCCCCAGCACCACATATACAGAAAACGGCCAGAAGCGGCGCTGTGGCTCAAGTGGCAGAGTGCTAGCCTTGAGCAGGAAAAAGCCAGGGACAGTGCTCAGGCCCTGAGTCCAAGGCCCAGGACTGGCAAAAAAAAAAAAAGTGAGCATAAAACTAACATTTAGCAAGGCAAAAATGTCCAATCAGATGTGAAAGCTCGTGAAAAGTTTCGATTTAGTTCTTTATTACATAATGAAAATCATTAGAGGTTTCTGAGTTGTTAAAAATGGCAAGTGGAGAGGTTCAAGCAAAAAATAGGATAAGATGGGTATGATGGGTGTACACCTGCAATCCCAGTACATGGGAAGAGGTGTCCGGAGGATTGTGAATTCAAGGCCACTCTTCTATCTTGATGATGATGTTTACGATGTATAATAAACAAAAGGCATTTTGATGGGATGCATATAGTAATGCTAAATAACTTATTAAATATTGACATCAAATACATTGCTTTTAACTGTTTTAGTTTGAACTGGTAAGAAATAGAATAATGCTTTCGACAAAAGGGGAAGTCAGGAGAGAATACTGATATTGCCTTTTCTCTTCTGTAGAGGTGGTATTTATTAGCAAAATTATAGTCCCTCAATAGCATTGAGTATTCAGTCATTGTATATATTATTTGCAAATTATTTTTTCTTTCTCTTGCTTTCTTACTATTATGGAAATTTCAAACATATACCATAGCAGAAAGAATACCATGATAGCTATTTATTTCTCATACTCACTTCAACATTAATCAGCATAGTTTTGTTTTCCCATACCTCACCTATTCCCAAAACTGGGAGACAGAAGAAAATCAGTATAATTCTCTCAAATTATAGCACATGAGGAGGTTTATATATAATTTAATCCAGGCATTTGATTTCTATACATATGACAAAACTAGACAGTTGAGACTGATGACTGATATTCTCTCCACTTGAAAGTTACCTCTTAACTGAAAAGAATCATATGACTGAAGTTTATTATATACCCAGAAAGGATAAAATATAAAACTGCATATTTACAGTTTATTTTTTCTATGAAAATATTTTGTCAGATTTATTCTCTGAGTTCATTTGGGTCACTTATAAAAATATCATAAACTATAGAATTTATAATAAACACAGATTTATTTCCACAGTCCTGGAGGCAGAGAAGATCAAGGAAAAAAGGGTCTGATGAGATTTTTTAATATAGCATCATTTCAATCCATGCTTAGCTATGGTAATTGTCTATTGCCACTCAATCCCAAAGCCATGCTTCAACACCTGCACTGCAATAGTAGACTGGAATTCTAGCATTTCCCCCATGTTTTGGACACAAATTAAATAATGTCTGTAGTTAGGTTAGGGAAATATGTTAAAATAAAGCAATTACTTGTTTGTATTCTATGCACCTGCCAGAATCTCAGCTCATCTGTGTCATTAGAAGAAATATTTCCGGTGACCCTTTCCCTTGGACATTGCATCCCTTGTACACCCTTGCTTGTAACTTAGGCTTCTTAGTATCTCATTTTCTGTTTGCCTAGCCACTGTAGAATAGATCAGACCTCAGTGAGCCAGCAAACTTTCCAGAAAGTTACAACTATGCCCTTTCCAGAAAGATCTAAACCCTCACCCATTTCTAATCCTGCTTCTATCTAGTCTTTTTGTTTCATTTTATGGTTTGACACAGCCGAGGGCATTCTTTCTGTCCTTACAGATAACCCTTATCATAGTTTCATAATTTTCTTGTTTAAATTGCTGTGGCTTCTTTCCCTTTATTGGGTTTATGTAGTTACACCTTTATAATAGCAAGTTCCATTTCTCATACACTAATTACCATGAATATCTTTTTTTTTGTTAAGCCCAACCTGGCTTTAATCAGGCAGGGCACAGCAATTAAATATTGTTTGTTTGTTATTTGGGTTCTTGTGCTTTTGTCCTTTGACTCCAGAGAATTCCATGAAATGACCTCAAGGCCTACAAACTGACTGTACATGCCAAGATGCAGAACATTTAGAACAGTTTTGATGAACACAAGGTTTGACGTATTTGTCAATAGTCCCAGGAATAGTTTTGCATGCTATAATATTTAACAGCCATAGGAGAAGGGCAAACAAATATAATTAAAGTTATGGGTACATGGAAGACCTGAGTCAGAGAAACTTAATGTGTTCCTATTTCTATTTTGACTCTGTTCAAGTTCATGGATCAATAAACTAGGGCAAAATTATGTTTAAAAATGAACAAATTTCCAAATATATTTTGCTAGAGTTTTCCCTAATGAACTGTTATTCATGCAAGCAATTCATCCACTTGGAAAGCATGTAATTTTTCTGATGTACAACGTATGATCTGGAACTGTAATCCACTTTCTTTCATTTAAGAAAAAAGATCACAAAAGAACGTTAGTGGTTATTCAGTGATTGAATTCATTAGGATGTGCACTTGACAATTGATGCAGAATTCTAGCTGTAAATATTAGTCCATTCTGTTATGGAAACTTTAAAATAAGGAAAGCAAGTGTGGAGATCTTATAATCCTTCAGTTTTCCTTTTCTTTGTTCTTTTTGTTATTTTGTGCTGGTACTGGAGCTTGAACTCTGGGCTTGGGTGCTGACCCTTAGTTCTTTTATGTGAGACTGGTGCTCTACCACTTGAGCCACAGCTTCACTTTCAACTTTTGCTGGCTAATTGGTGATAAGAGTCTCATGGATATTCATGTGCAGACTGACTTTGAACTACTTCTAAGGTCTCAGCCATCTGTCTAGCTAGGATTACAGGCATGAACTACAGTGTGAGACTACCTCTCACCTTTTCTACATTTAAAGGTGCTTAGTCATTATATGTAGCAGTAACATGCCGAATATATGTTGTATATGTCTGAATTTTTTTTTCCTAATCTATCACATAAAATGTAGAATTATAAAAAAACAATGGATATAATGCAATTCCTATAAGGGCCTTTACTGTAATAGAAATTTTGTAAAGTAACACAATTACATTTCCAATGTAATGGAGCTTACTTAACAAAAGAGAATAAAAGTAATCTTTCAGTCAATAATTATACAATAATAGTGGGAAAAGCAAAGTCCAATGATTTTTCAGTATAGCTGACACTTCACAAATAAATGCGTTGGAGAACATGAGAAGATGAACAACTTCTCTACTTAGGAAAGCTGATTAAACATTACTATATGAAATAAAAACAGTGTTTGCAGAGCATCAGAACTGGTACGTAAATATTACCCTCCTCAAAGGAAAGTATGGCCATGCTCATTAGCAAATGACATGAGACTAACAAGAATGTCTTTCTGAATAATTAAAAAGATTATATTATAAATGACATGATATAAGAAAATTGTTTAAAATGTATTTTGAAATCACATGCATACTCTATGAAATGAGGTCCAAGAAAAGGAAACAAGAGACAATTTTAGTTGTTATTGTTGCTTTTTTTGTTTTCCTTTTGTCTTGTTTGTTTTTATTTGGGAGGGTATATAATGACACAGAAAAGGTAGAATAAAGGGTGAACAAATAAATATAACACTATGTGAAAAATGAACTGGATATCCTGTGGGTGGGGAAGGGAGAAATCAATGGAAGGGGAAATGTGATTCAAAGAATTGTACTCATTACTCATGGCTTGATTTATGTAACTGTAACTCCTCTGTATATCATCTCTACACTAACGATAAATTCTAAAAAAGAAAAAAATAGCATAAAATTTGAGATTAGGCATGAGTGTTTTACTTCCCAGGGAGAAATGGAGAAATAGTTTGTACTCCTAGAGAATTTCTCCTGTAATATGTAATAACTAACATTTTAATTTGTACTTAACATGGAACAATATTTTTTTTTTCTCTGCACCAGTTTCGACCTCAAGATCTCACACTCTCAATGTTTACCTCACTGCTAGTGGTATACTATTTAAACCACACCTCTAGTATGGGTATTTTGCTGTTTATTAGATTATTTTGCCCTGGATGACATCAAACCTCAATCCATCCTACAAAATTGTTCAAGTGATCCATAAAGAAAGGAGGGGTAAAGAAATAGAGAAAAGAAAATTAAAAATGAGCTAGATGCTATGACTTATGCCAGTGACTCAGAAGCCTCAGATTCAGATAATAATGCTTCAAAGCTAGCCTGGGCAGACAAGCCCATTGGACTCCAATTTCTAATTAATTAACAAAAAGTTAGGATAAAGGAATGATTCAAGTGGTAGAATGCCAGCTGTAATCAAGAAAGCCAAATAAAAGTGCTAAGTACTGAGCTCAAGCCTTGGTGTATGTGTGTACGCCCAGACCTACCAGTGTTACAGTGCTAGGACAAAAAGCTCAGGGATAGCACCCAAGCCCTGAGCTCAAGATACAGAATTGGCACTCAGATAAGAACATAATCACAATATTTGCTGGGCATTGGTGGCTTACTTATTCCTGGCTACTCAGAAAACTGAGATCAGAGGATCACTTTTTGAAGCTAGCACAGTAAAAACAAAAAGCAAAAAAGTTTGTGAGGTTCTTACCTCCAATTAAATACCAAAAAAAGATGAAGTAGAGTTGTGGCTCAAGTGATAGTATAAGTGAGCATTTAAGCTCAGGGATATTACCAGGACCCTGAGTTCAAGTCCCAAGACTGGTACAAAAATGAAAAATCAAAAAACAAACTCATAACAAAATGGAAACTTAACTCCTACCATATGAATAATTGTTATAAATGTGAGCAATTATCTTACGTTTTGATCAACAGGCAGAAGCTATCAGAATTATTAAAGTTACTAAACTATATGTTATGACAAACTCACTTCAAATGTAATGACATCATAGGGTAAAACTAGAACATTGAAGAGAATGCACCATTTAAATGTTAAATTAAAAAGAAACTTAACCAACAGTGGCTATAAAAGTATCCAGTAATACAGATGTCAGAACAAAGAAAACCTGCAAGCACCAGGCAACAACCAGGAAGTTGTATAGTCTATGTATGTAAGCATCCAAACCATAACCTTCAAAATATAGAAAGCAGAAACTCACACAGTTAAAATCTACATTAATGTGTAATGAAACACACCTGCCGTTTTAGTTACATGGAAGCCTAAATAGGAGGATTACAGTCCAGGTCTGCATAGGAAGATTGAAGTTCGAAGCCAGCGTGGGGAAGAAAAGTTCCCCATGAGACTCTTATATCCAATTAACCACTCAAGAAGGTGGCTCTGTGGCTCAAGGGGTAGAGCACTAGCCTTGGTCACGGAGAGAAGCTCAGGGACTGCACCCAGGCCCTGAGTTCAAGCCCCAGGGCTGGAAAAAAGAAAAAAGAAAAAGAAAAGAGATGTGATGGAGAAGCTCCCTAGATAGTATATTTCCCTTCTGCTAAAGTGGGGAATAAATGCAGCAACAAAAGATTATCAATAGGGCACAGAGAAAGCTCTTAAGACAGAGTCTATTCATTGTTTACCATAGCTAAAATACGGAACCAATCTAGATGCCCCTCAGTAGATGAATGGATCAAGAAAATATGGTACATATACACAATGGAATTCTACGCTTCCACCAGAAAGAATGACATTGCCCCCCATTTGTAAGGAAATTGAAAGACTTGGGAAAAATCATGTTAAGTGAAGTGAGCCAGACTCAAAGAAACATGGACTCGGGGCTGGGGATATAGCCTAGTGGCAAGAGTGCCTGCCTCGGATACACGAGGCCCTAGGTTCGATTCCCCAGCACCACATATACAGAAAACGGCCAGAAGCGGCGCTGTGGCTCAAGTGGCAGAGTGCTGCCTTGAGCGGGAAGAAGCCAGGGACAGTGCTCAGGCCCTGAGTCCAAGGCCCAGGACTGGCCAAAAAAAAAAAAAAAAAAAAAAAAAAAAAAAGAAACATGGACTCTATGGTTTCCCTCATAGTGAATAATTACTACAGATTTAGGCTAGTCATAACAGAAGATCCCAAAAGCCCAATAGCTATGCTCTTATGAACACATATGATGCTAAGTGAAATGAACTCCATATTATGCAAACAAGAGGCTTCTCATTGTTATTTTTTAATGTATTATGTGAAATGATTTCATTTCTCTTTTATTTTTCTTTCCTGTGGTTTATCCCCTATTATCACTGCATTTGATTTTGGTACCCTGACTAGTGTGTATGTATGTATGTATGTATGTATGTATGTATGTATGTATGTATATAATGTGTATTTATATATATACATATATACCTATATATGTATATACATTTATTTGAATTAGGGAAGGGAAGAAGAATATCAAAAGCTGAGACAAAGGACAAAGGGTGAACCAATGCAACAGGATACTCACAAGACAATATGTTGGAAATTTTTTAACTATAGAACTGGGGGGTGAGTGGGTAGGAAGGAAGGTAGGAAAAAATGAGGAGGTAACAGGTTTGACAAGAAATGTATTCACTACCTTACGTATGTAACTGTAACAACTCTACATCACCTTGACAATAAAATTAAAGAAAAACAGTCTTTTGAAAACTTGGTTGAACTGGGAGAAGTTTCACTTCTTTATAAATGATAAATTATAAGGTATTTTGTTATAGCAGAAGGAACTCAATTAAAAGGTGGCATTATAATTTTTGTTTCAAAGAGTGAATATAAATTTCAAAATGCATGAAGATGGGTTCTTCCCAATGTTTATTGTTGTTGTTGGTGGTGGTGGTGGTGGTGGTGGTGGCCGTGGTGTTTAGTCCCAATGTTCCAAGAGTTGTTTTTGTTTTCTTTTGTCATTTCCTCTCTGTTTGTGGACTTCTTTTCTGCTTGTATCAGTCCTGGGGGTTGAATAAGGGCCTAAGCACAGTCCTTGAGCTTTAGGGTTCAAAGCTAGTGCATTCCTACTTGAAGGACTTTTTAAAGACATTCTTTAATTGTTCTGCTTGTGGAAAATGTTGCTTGTTTCTTATCTGAGAGTAACTTTCTTTCCTTTCATTTTCTAAAGGCTAATTTATGTACATCTACAGTTGAGAGTTGCTTTCTTTCACAACATGAAAAATATAGTGCCACTTATTCTAGCCTTCAATTCATTTAAGTTACTATTCCTCTGCAGATAATGTGTTCTATTTCTCTGGATTTTTTTCAGAAATTAATTATGCTATGACTGTGTGGAATTGTTTTTGTTTTTGATTTGGGAGACACACTTGACTTCTTCGATCTGAAGGTTTGTGTTATTAGTCAAGTTTGGATGTAACCAATTCTCTGCAATCTCTCTTAGCACATTGTTTTCCTCTTCTTGTTCTGGGACTCCATCAGTATGAATATTGTGTAGTTATGTCTACAGGTCCTTGGGTTTCTGCTTACTTTCCCTCCCTATATTCCATCTGCTATTCAGATTTGGTAAATCATACTGAGTGTTCTTAAATTTACTGGTGCTATCCTCTGTCATCTCCAGTTTAATACCTAGTCATTCAGCAAAATATATCCAGATACTGTGTATCTGTCATGGAAATTTTCAATTAGATTTTTTTTGTTTCCACTAGTTCCTTTTACAATTTCAATTCTATTTCACTTCTATTTATTTCCAGAGTTGTCAGTTTGTATTTATAAGAAGGGAATTTGTAATTGGAAGTGTTTTTTTTTTGATGACTGATTTAAAATTGATGTAAAATAATAACAACATTGCTTCTTCTCAATGTTGGCATTAACTGTCTTTTCACATTCACATTTTATGTCATGAATTCCTTATACTGATAGATATTTTTATTGTCTTCTGTAGATTGTATCTACTTTTCAGGAATTCTGTTCTGAATTGAAATTTTATTTTTGTTAACATTATTGGGCTTTAGCATGAAAGTCCTATCCTTTTGTGGGCTGTTATTCCAATAATGGACTATTTTTTTTTTTTTTTGCCTTTTTTCAAGCCTACTTGGATTTCCTTATGTTCTGTTTGGTTTATCGGGTGCTTCTGGGCCTCCTGCTGCTTTGTATTAACTCTGATTGAGAGGATGGCAAGGAGACCTTTCCCTGGAAGTGTCCAGTGGGAAATCCTGGAATCAATTAGGAGCCATGCTCTTGAAAGGGATTATTGTCTCTGACTTCCTGTCTGGCAATGTGACCGCTGCTTCCACACAAGTACCCACAATCACAATCCATCATGTGATGAAGCAGCCAAGGAGAAACCCTCACCAGAACCTGTCCCACCAGAGCAACTTGAATTTTTTTGTCCAACTTACTACTGTGAGTCAAATTGCTTTACTTTAGATGTTAGAATGTCTCAGGTATTTAATTATGGTATTGAAAAGCTGACTCATACAGATGACTAAAAACAAAGTATTCTTTCTGTTTATCTCACAACGAGAATAATATCAATGTGACTTTCTTGACTTTCACAGAAATCACATCCCTTATTTTGGGATACTATTATCATAGTCCTTAAAATACCTTCTTTTCTTTTATTTCTGTTTTGTTTTTGTTGGTCAAGGGATTGACTTTGACTCAGGCCTGGACACAGTCCCTGAGGTTTTTTTGCTCAAGGTTAGTACTCTATCACTTTGAGCCACATCTCCACTTTTGGTTTTCTGTTGGTAAACTGGAGATAAGAGTCTTGTGTATTTTCCTTTCTGGGCTGGCTTTGAACTACAATCCTCTGATCTTAGTCTTCTGAATAGCTAGGATTATAGGTATGAGCCACCAGCTTCCAGCTTTTAAAATAATTTTTGAAAGTCATATTTAACTGATAGTTGAATGAAAAACAAGTCTTAAAACCAAAGAAGACTTTAATAAGCTATTCTGTTTTGACAGCATGGTCTCCTGTGGAGGCCATGTTCAACTGACAGAAATATTAGCCAGTTATAGTGGCATCTTTTCATAAGGCCTATGACCACCCCTAGTTAATTATGGCCCTGGACTTTTAGACCATAAAATTACCAGATGCTGCTCTTGCCTTTGCCTGGATTATAATTGTATACTTATTCAGTTCAAAAAAGTGAATAGTATAATACTGTACGAAAACCCAAAATTTCCATCACCATGGTCAATTTCAAAAAAAAATTCCAACATCAAGTGCAATAGAAAAAATAGATGACATAAAATGGCTTCTATAATTGCATTCTACCAGAGAATTTACAGGAAATTGTACTGCTCAGTAAGTATCTCCCCTCTTCTTCTAACCCACTAGAAAGGTGCCAAACGATTTACTTGCTACTTTTTGCTAAATACACATCATTCTGAGCAGTTGCTCAATAGTATTAAGTAATTCCCTGGTTCACAGACCAGAATTGCAGAAGAAGCTACCCATAAATAGTATAATATTCATGGAAAAATGAATTACAATATATGTTTCTTGTAATGATATAACTGGAAGCAACTGTCTTAGTATTTGATTCTATGGTGAACCTTGGACTTTCAATTTATTTTGGAAAACAAATCATCATGAATCATAAAGTAACTCCTATAAGAATGAAAATCTCTCTAGAAATACTGAGAGAAAAGTTAAAGGCTTGGTGATGCTCACCAAGCAAGCTTATGTCATCATCTAAGATGACTGCACTTAAGTTGATGACCGAATTGGATCTGACTTACGTCTGTGAAAGTACATAGAGCAATTCAAATCATTCAAATGATCAACCAAATGACAAGATACAATTATAGTATAAAGAATTGATATTGTACTTGTATTACAAATAATATAATAAATAATATGTAATGTACAATTTTTTCAACCTTTTCTTTACTATCATGAAAGACCCGAAACAGGTTAATTGTGAAGGAATTTCTTTAATTCACAAAGTTAGAAGTCAAAGTTTAGATTAAGCACTCCTATTACTAGATGGTAGACAGAGTTATATCATGGCAGAAATGCAAAAAGAACAAGCCTTTACAACTTGAACCAGAAATCCAAAAGAAATACTGTGAATCCATAATTCTTTTCAAGGATGCACCCCAGGTTATCCAAGGTCCTCCAATCTCTTAAACATTCTTCCAAAAGTGCCACCTTGGGACCAAGCTCCCATTATAGTGTGTGTGCATGTGTGTGTGTGTGTGTGTGTGTGTGTGTGTGTGTGACTTAAGTTAAAATTATTTCAATCTTTTAAAACAAACAACAAAAAACTCCACAAACTGATATATATATATGTATATATATATATATATACACCAAATTTGTCTTTCTTGGATTTCTTTAGTTTTATTCATTCCCTCTAGTTCTTCAGATAAAGACCATATAGTCAGGAGAAACTATTCCAACTCCCTCTAAGCTGTGAAGTGCCTTCTTGAATAGACCTGTTATAGATTCACCATTTTGTTTCAGTTTTGAGAGTTAAACACTGACAATATCACTGATATCTTAAAATAAATTTTATGTCATGGAAGAATTTATTCAAACCCAGTCTTAAAAAAAAACCAAAACCTTAGGGGCTGGGGATATGGCCTAGTGGCAAGAGTGCTTGCCTTGCATACATGAGGCCTTGGGTTCGATTCCCCAGCACCACAGATACAGAAAATGGCCAGAAGTGGCGCTGTGGCTCAAGTGGCAGAGTGCTAGCCTTGAGCAAGAAGAAGCCAGGGACAGTGCTCAGGCCCTGAGTCCAAGCCCCAGGACTGGCCAAAAACAAAACAAAACAAAAAACACCTTAATTTGAAAAACAGATGAAAGTCAATATTTCCTACAACTTCAGTTTGTCTTCATCAAATCTCCATCCTCTCCAGTGGGGCTTCCAATTGGTAGGAATTCATTTAACACATTGTGAAAAGCTGTGGTATTAATTATTTGTCAAGATTTCACTCACTGACATAAATTTCTTTCTTTTTTAGAACATTTACTAGTATTTTTAAAGTAATTTTATTTTGATCTTTCAAGTAGTTTACAAAGGAATTGCCACTAAAGAAAGTATTATGTGAATTTATATACAAATTTCTAAATAGAAAACTTAGAGCACTTTTAAATAATTCACCTAAAATCAGCGCAGTCATCTGGAGAATTTCTAATTAACCATTTAAAGAAATTATATAAAATATCATGTGTATTTTGTCTTTGCTAGGCTTCAAGACAAAGCAAATTAAAAATAAAGCAATATGTTATGCTATATTTCTGTACTAAGAGAGCCAAAATTTTAGATAGAATATCCTAGAGACTCATAAATTAGACTCCTTGCTGTGTGACAGCCAAAAGGAGGGACGAGCTGCTGAAATCATTTGATTTGTTTCAAGTGAAAACAAGACTAGATTCACAAAAGAAGTATTTCATTTTATTAAAATTCAGAATTCTCCCTAAAAATATCACCATAAAGCTCCATCAAAGCATTTAAATTTAAGTCAGTTTTGAAAGCATCTAAATAAAGTTGGTGTCAGTAACAATTAATATTATGGAATTTATAACATGTGCATGCACACGCTCGTGTGCACGCATGCGCGCGCACACACACACACACACACAATCAGTTTCTCACCAAGTAAAACAAATGAAGCAGAGTACAGAGATGCTCTGGGAAACTCTACCCTGAGTATTTTGAGGCTGACTTCATTTCTGTTTCATTAGATGCAGATGGTGCAGTTTCTCAACATACCTAGGAGAAAGGCAACAGGCAAGACATTCTCAAACTAACAGACTTGCAGTGATGAAAATGTGACTGTTAATTGCAAGGTTTTATTTCCAGATGTTTAGATAGCTGAGTGCTTTTCAGAATACTTTGCAGAATAGCTCCAAGAAATAAAGTAAGATACAAGAGCATGAAACTATTTACATTTGAAAAATGCAGAGTTACTATAAAGGAAGGGACATTCAAAAATTCTTAGAGGTCAGAAAATGTGGGGAAATATATAGAAGTTTCATTAGGAGCCTGAGCAAGCTTTAAGGTTCTTTATGAAAGATCACGCTCATGATGAGTTGAGTATTTTGGATAGAAATATACTATTCCAGTGGCTTTTACACTCATGGGTGGCACACTACCAGTTGACCCATGCTTCCAGTCTAGCATTTGGCTGGTTAATTTGATATAGTTTTGATGCCAGACTGTCTTTAAATCACGATTCTCAGATCTCATTCTCCTTAGTAGGTAGCATTATAGCTGTGAGCCACTAGTGAATAATATGTGGAAATATGTTTTTAAGTGAACATACAATTAAAGTATTTTCTAATAGGAGAGTTTTGTCACCAGAAATTGCATGCTAAGAAATATGAAACAAAAAAGTAAAAAAAAAATGATCAAGGATGGAAGGACAATATTTTAAAAGAAGAGAAACGTTTTTAATCTGATAGATGTAGTACAAATAGAAAACAATTTCCCATTTCAACTTACTTGTGTCTGTGCATGTGTTTATATGTAAGATATACCATAGGAAATGGAACTTCCTAGTTTAACATAAATTATAATAATTTAAGGAAAATTAAGAACTACAGAGAAATCATAAGTGCCATGGCATAAAATTATGAAACTACAAAGCTAAAAAGTAAGAGAAACATTACGTCAAATAAACATTGGTAGGACTGACGACATTTCTCCTGAATTCCACTGTGTCACATTGGTGTCCATATTTGTTCTTATGGCTTCATTTTCAGAAATTGCTGGTTTAAAGACCCTGTGTTTGAAATTAAAACAAATTAAACATTTGTACCTCATTAAATGGTCTTTTGAAGAATTTCCTTTTTTGATAATATTTAGGAAGTGAATGAATTATTTTACAAATTAAAAAGATTAAAATCTCAAAGGTAAATTGCTAGTTTACATTTCAATAATATTCTTTTTTTTTTTTTTCTTTTTTGCCAGTCCTGGGCCTTGGAGTCAGGCCCTGAGCACTGTCCCTGTTCTTTTTGCTCAAGGCTAGCACTCTACCACTTGAGCCACAGTGCCACTTCTGGCCGTTTTCTGTATACGTGGTGCTGGGAAATCGAACCCAGGGCTTCATGTATACAAGGCAAGCACTCTTGCCGCTAGGCCATATCCCCATTCCCACATTTCAATAATATTCTGTTGTAGTATTTGTGACTATTACATTTTATATAGAAGATTTATTTTTATGAAATTATTGTTAGTTTC
This sequence comes from Perognathus longimembris pacificus, assembly GCF_023159225.1. Taxonomy (NCBI): domain Eukaryota; kingdom Metazoa; phylum Chordata; class Mammalia; order Rodentia; family Heteromyidae; genus Perognathus; species Perognathus longimembris. Next base: position 95,881,973 of record NC_063162.1, on the reverse strand, counting down.
TGTTGCATAGAGCAAATAAAAATATGGATAATTTTTGATTATGTGTAAGAAATACCCTCTGTGACATTTACAAGCTAGTTTCAATGTAAAATTATTGAGTCATCTATGATTCTTTTCTTTTCTTTTTGACCAGTCCTGGGGCTTAGACTCAGGGCCTGAGCACTGTCCATGGCTTCTTTTTGCTCAAGGCTGGCACTCTGCCACTTGAGCCACAGCGCCACTTCTGGCCGTTTTTTCTGTGTATGTGGTGCTGGGGAATTGAACCCAGGGCCTCATGTATATGAGGCAAGCACTCTTGCCACTAGGCCATATCCCCAGCCCTATGATTCTTTTCTTAATACCACTAATTTACAAATTAATTTTTATGCATGACTCTTTTGTACTAAGTTGTTTGCAGTAAGCATTGTTAAAAATTTAAAGTTGCATTTAAAGTTCTAGGTGAATTTCCCTTGGCGTACCCTTCGTGGTTACTGTATATGATTTTGGTACACTGGATATTGTATATATGCCTACCTTATCTAGGGAAGGGAAAGAAAAATGAGGGTATAAGATATCACAAGAAATGTACTTGCTGCCTTATTATGTAACTGTACCCCTTTTGCACAACACCTGGTCAACAAACCTTAATTAATAAAATAAAAAAAACTTGGAAATGCAATCTCTTGTTATGTTGTAACAATTTGAATAATATTTGTAGAAATATTTATTAATCATAAATATTTTCTTGAGAAATATTTCAATTGATCTGATTGGGTCCTGATCTCCTGAATGTGTTGGTGCTTCATACAGATCAAGGAACAACTGAAATGTAAGGTAGAGTAAACTGAATTCCAGCTCCGTTTTGAATGTGTTTCCTAAGTTCCTGTGTTGGAAATTTAGTTCCCAAATCCCCAGATTTTACTGGCATCTGAAGGAAGGACCAGGACGTAATTAGAATTAGGTGAGGTTCTAAGGGTGGGAATCCTATAGTGTTAGTGGCTTCCCAATAAAGGAGAGACACTTGAGCTTGGCATCTTGCTCAGTTTCTCTGCATGATTCCATATGCCTGTTAAGATGTAGCAAGAAAGCCTAACCAGATGCTGATTCTGTGTTTTGGGACTGTTAGCTAAATAAATCTAAGCATCTAAAACAGCCATCTACTGTGCTATGCTTGTCATATTGCCTCTAATTCTCTAGTATTTATATCACTTGTATTAGACACTTAGACCCATTTAATGCACTGTGTTAGATCTCTCAGGCTTCCTTGCTTCCAGTCTCACCTGACATGCCCCACTGTTCAACCCTCGTGTTAGCCTTCATGGTTTCCCAGTGATGGTTTGAGACAACTATTTCCAAGCATGAAATCTGAAGTTTGGTGGTGATTAATTCCACACACAACTAATGGAACAAAGGAGTCAGTGGATAAATATTCCATTTTCTTCTCAGAACTTTTTAGAACTAGAACTTTTCAAATAAAGTTAATTGTCAAAGCAATCAGTTGTCCTGGACACCAACATCAAGTGGCCAGCTCAGCAATTCAAATTTGTGTTGGCTCTTTCTTCCCTACCTCATCCCCACTTCTCTTTGATCACACGATTAAACAATGTAGTAACTTTTGCTCGAGCTCTGCTTCTTTGAGTATCTAGAATTACACCACTTAATCCCGTCCCCTCTTTTAACTATAATACATTAGATAAGATCTTAGATATTAAAAAATTGATAAAGATTGAATATATATTTGAAAATATTTCTTTTTTTTGGCTTAATTGTTCTATTTATTTTTCTTGGTCCTTCTCTTTCCTGCTGTTTATGTGTTGTAATGACAGATATGTTTTAATCATTTGTTTATCTTTGCTTGAGCAATAAATGGATTTCTTGACTTTTGTAAATGGAATGCGCAGGCATGCTGAAGCAAGACCTCCTTCCACTGCTAATCTCTGTTTTCTTAGATATTTCTTTTACTTTCAAGAGCAAAGATGGACTCTGACATTTGAGGCAAATGTAACACCATCTAGAACCTTTCAAATAAAAGCTTCACTGTTGAAATTTGCAGCATCTACTTCAAGAAATAATCTAGTTAGCTTGATTTAGATTGCATACCAATAGTCCATTTTAAAGGAATTGTTAAAGAAATACACAGTAATCATAACACAATTCAATCTGAAATCAACCAGAATATTCTTTAAAAAACAACCCTTTCACTCTCATTTTAAACTATGAAATAGAATACTTTTAAAGTCTTGGGTTATATAAAGTCAATCATTTCTTTCCCATTAAACATTTTAAAAAGTAGATTGAATACTTGATTTAACCTGCTGCCTTTTTAAATTGCTGTCATTCTTTTCCATGTAACTCAAGCCTTTACTTATTTTTCTTTCTTTTCCTTCTTTTTACATTTTAGTAAGTGATTTAAACTCAGCACCTGGAGGTCCCACTTGGCTTTCTTATTCACAGCTGGTGTTTTACCACTTGAGAGACACCTCCAGTCAAGCTTTTTGCTGGTTAATTGCAGATGGAGTCTTATGTATTTTCTTCTCAGGCTAGATTTGAAATATGATCCTTCAGGTCTCAGGTTCTACAGCAGTTGGGATTATAGGTTTGAGCCACCAGTGGCCAGCTTAAAATTCTGCCCTGTGACATATTAAGTTTATCATAAGGAATATTTTTCATTCTATTAGAAAAAAATTGCGAAGAATTAGTTCTTTTGTAGAACACAAATAAAATTGAAAATACAAAATATAATCATTATTTACTATATATTAGTATATTTTGTATTTGAACATATATTAGTAGAGCAAAATATGACTATAAGATATAAGAAACAATTTTTTACTATGATTGCCTCATAACTCATATTTAGAATATACTTTAGCTTGAGTCCTACAAAAAAGCTTTTCTATAAGTTGTACTCTTAAAAAAGGAATTTTTCATGATTTAATTCCTCTGGCCCCCAAATCTATAGATTATATGCATTAAAAAAATCCTGAAACACCAGTACAGAATCAGTTGTATTGATATGGGATAGGAGGACTCGCCTATTGGAAAGGGAATATTTTTAGCACAAAGAGATTACTACTACCAGTATGAAGTAGAAGAAAAGAATGGACGATATCAGCCTGAACCTGGACAATTGCATAAGGAGCTAAGAGAAGAGTTCTGTCGTGACAGACACAAAATGTGTTTTAGAACAAGATCAAAGCCCTGATGACACAGAGGAAACCTGCAAAGAACAAATTTTCAGAAGAGATCATAGAGATAAGCTCTCACCTCTTGGAATGAACTTGCTAAAAATTTGAGGACCATTCAAAAAATGTTTCAAATACAGCACTGAAAGGGCTTCTTCAGATGAGACTATCTAATAGCTAAAAGGTGTCTAGTTGAAAGAGGGAGAAGAAAGGGTTTTGTTATGTAATGTTCTATATTTGCTTTGGGAACCGTTGCAGGTACTAAAATGTCTATGGTGTACTTCTATAGATTAAAATAAAAGTTGTAGAAGGACATAGCCTACATGACTAAACTTTATGCTAATTCGTGGGAAAGTGCCTCATTCTGAGTTTTAGCCTAGATAATAAGTACAATAGGATATAGGACAGTTGATAAATTAGAATTAACATACTGCTTTATTCTGAGAGTCCATTATTCTAGTGTGTGAGTGTGTGTGTGTGTGTGTGTGTGTGTTGGTTCCAGTACTGGGGATAGAACTCAGGGACTTGGTGCTGTCCCTTTGTTTTTTACTTAAGACTGGCCTTCTACCAGTTTGGCTATGCCCTCACTTCTGGTTTTTTGCTGGTTAAGTGGAAATAGGAATCTCATGGACTTTCCTGACTGGGCTGGCTTTGAAACTTGATCCCTAAAATCTCAACCTCTTGAGTAGCTAGGATTATGGGGGTGAGATACTGGTACCTAGCAGTAAATTTGCTAATCATGAGTTTGAATGTCACCTAGCACAAGACTGGAGTATACAAATGCGTGCCAGCTGGTAAGTGAAGTGGTCACAAAGCTCTGCCATTCCATTGTGGCTTTGTGTCCTTGTCTTCCATTTACAGTATTTGAAATTCCAGCAGAGTTCTGAAGAATTTTGTTTCTCTATGGAAAAATGACTTGAGGAACAAATCCAGTTGAGACTGCTGGAGAATCATTCAAGTTATTAATGGTTTTAACCAGAAAGTAACGTTTTTTCAATAAATTAAAAATGGATTGTCAAATTATATGGCAGCTTGAAAATTGAAAGTTGTCAAGCCCACTATAAGCTTTATGTAGAAACAAGAAAATGTGATTTGTGAAGCTGATTCAGCATATGTTCTAAATAGTCCAAAATTTGCTCACATTGTGAAAGATAAAACTTTAGTAAAATCTGAAAAAGCAATTAACTGGTAATGTGAAATGTAACTTTAGAAGGAAATGTGCTTTTGGAGACATTTATTTTAATAGCTGCATAAATAAACTATGGTCTATTATTATATAGACACATTGGAAGTTTGAAGGTATCATTAACAGTTAAGCATTTCAGTTAAGCATTATGGCATTTGAAGAAACAAAATTCATGGTTTTAGAACTTGAAAAGGTCTCAAAAAGCACTGTACCAAAATTTTAAGGGCCTACTATAATTCATTTACAATCACTAGGAAGAATTCATGATGTGGTGGGGATAAATATTTTGCTATAGGATGATTTTGCTCATCCTGTTTGAGCTTTCCAGGATTTGGACATTGTGTCTTAGAAAAATAATAATAATGATTTTTTTTTTTTTTGCCAGTCCGGGGGCTTGGACTCGGGGCCTGAGCATTGTCCCTGGCTTCTTTTTGCTCCAGGCTAACAGTCTCCCACTTGAGCCACAGCTCCACTTCTAGCCTTTTCTGGTTATGTGGTGCTGAGGAATTGAACCCAGGGCTTTGTGCATACAAGGTAAGCACTCTACTGCTAAGCCATATTCCCAGCCCCATAATTATTAGTTTTAATTTTATGCTAGTCCTGAGGCTTGAACTTCAGGCCTGAACATTGTTCCTTAGCTTTATTCACTTAAGGCTGGTGCTCTACTACTTGAGTTAGCCATCCACTCTTGACTTTTTATGGGTGATTAATTGGAGATGAATTTTATGGACTTTCCTGCCTTTGCCCTGGACTGGCTTCAAATGGTCATCCTCAATTTCCTGAGCAGCTAGGATTACAGTTGTGAGCCATTGTAGGGATGAAGTAGTAAACCCAGGTATATCTTTTCTAACTCTAATTTCTTGTCCATTCCTGTAATTTTTGGACATGAAAGAAGATGAATATCAGCTACTTCCACTGCTTCTCTCTTCACATTTTGGCATCGCTGCAAGTCAAAAAAAGACTTTGTACCATTAGATGAGTAAGAATTTAAGATTTCTTCCATCCGCCCTTAGGAATGAGTGGGAGGCAACTGCCAAGCCAACTTTGACAAAACTGTGGATTTGAATATGAGCCAAACATACAGGAAAAGTGAAATGCTGTTACAACTGCCTACGGTTCCATTTACCTTTCAACTAAGCATTCATTGATGGGATTCTGTCATTCAAGTACATTTTGGTATTCAAATATTTCTATAACCTCCCCCTCCCTTTATCCCTGATAGTGATATTTGTAGCATTTTACCAGTGTGGGAATTTAAACATGGGGAAATATGGATTACCCTAGACAGTGATGCTCTGTATTCTAGTGATGTTTGTTGAGGGTCTGCTGGAGAGCAATGCATCGAGTAGTATGCTTCCCATACCAACACTCAAAGATGCAAAATGCCTGGTAATCTAAAGTTCCAATACAGATTTAGTTTTCAAGTGCCAAGATGAAACCCACACTGATACCCCTGTCCCCCCAGAATGAGCTTATTTGAAAGTCAAAGGAGAAAGCCATGAAAGAAAGCAGCAAAACTCTCCATTAGGAGAGGGGACACAAAGGGAAATCCAATAAGTTCCTAGAGGAACTTATAGTAAGGAACTCCTCCTCTGGACCCTCGCCTGAGCTTTTCACTAATTGCTTGATGGCTCCTGCATGCCCTATCCTGGCTCTTTTCATTGGCTGAGTGGGCATCTAGGGCATTATAGGAAGAAAAAAAATGATCAATAGCCCAAAGCTCAAGTGCCAAGATATTTACACTATTCCTTTACAGCAAAGATGTTTAAGTATTGAAATGGGCTGTGCCTTTTAGCCAGAATTTAGGTGTCTATTTGAACATATCTCTCTGATTCCAGCTTCCCTTGCTGAGACTTTGCCTCTTCTATCCCTGTCCTCCTACACCATTCTACTCTGTGATTTCAAATACATTATCTAATGTACTCTATCTCTTACATATTTGCAGTTTGGTGATGCAGCCCTTAAGGACAGTTTTGTTCATTTTTTTTTTTTCTGACTGAAAAACTAAGATACCTGGTACACAGCAGGCACTTAAAGAATATATCTTGAAATAATTAATTTATGCATCCTACTTCCAAAAATCTAGTTCAGCCTCTGGAATTTCTTTGCCAGAAGATCTAAAACAGATGAAAGCTGAGTTTTGAACTAAAACTTTCCAAATTTTAACAGAAAAATTATTATTGAATCAGGTTGTTCATATTGAAAATAAAAAATGTGTTTTCTCTAATGTTTACTCTAGTTAACATGTAGATAGAACTTGTTTCATCACAGGCTGTGTCTTCAATCTTTATGTATGCTAGCTAATTTAGACTTTTCTCAACCACACATGACAAATATTATTATAAACCCTTCTCATAGATCAGAAAACAGAGGCACAAAAAATATTTATGTAACTTCATCATAGTCAAACAGACATCTGGCAGAATCAGGATTCATACCTTTTATCCCCAATATGCATGTTCTTACCTTCTAAGCTCCTCCAAACTGTGCTAATGTTATAGTTTGGATATAAAATGTCACTGAAGCTCATGTGCTGAAAGCTGGGCTTTCAACATACAGTGTTCAAAGATGAAGTCTTTGGAGGAGATTGGGTGATGAGAGCACTGATATCATGAAAGGAATATTTTTTTTTATTTTTTGAGGTTTGAACTGAACTCCTCGCCCAAGGGGTGGTGGGAAGGATTTTATTATGGTGATGGAGGCAGGAAGGCGGGGAGGGAAGGACTTGGCTAATTGGCTGAGCCGGGCTGTCTCGGCAAGGGTGGCATCCTGGGACTCCCCCGACAGGCTGATGTCACGCCCCAATAGGACCGCCCCTGGGCACTGGCGGCGCCATCTTGAAGGCATCCACGTGGACCCGAGATCCAGAAGGGAGGCAGGCTCCTCTGGTTCCTGACCCAGAAGGCGTAGGAGTGGCTTCCGGCCATATGGTCCCAGGGCAGGAGGAGGGGAGGGTCAATCGGGGACCGGCCCTCCACATATACAGCCAGCGTCCCCACATCTCCCCCTCTTTTATTTTTTAAATGGCAGGAGGAAAGGAATAATTTGTAACTGTCTTTATAACTTAATTGATAGTGGTGGAAACTTTGCAAGTTGGAGCTTCATTGGAGGAAGTAGGTCATTGGAATTGGACCTTTGAAACTTCCACATTTTTTGTGATCCTTTTCTCTATCTCTGCTTCTCTATCTCTGTCTCTCTGAAACTGGGAATCAAAATATACCTTTTTTTCTTTAAGTTGTCTAAATTAGGCAGTGATGGGAGGCTGACTAATATACTATGAAAAACTCAGACTTTATGATTATGATTATTATTGGCTTTAGGTAGTTATATAAAGGAATTGCCATTTAACAAAGCAGTTTATGGATATCTTGATCAATGTCACCCCTTTCAAACATTATCACTCATTCCTCTTCTACCCATCCCTTCCCTCACTCTTCTTAGTTTTGAAGGATATGCACTCAATTCTTGTATGCATTTTCCTTTTTTTTCTCCTCTTCATTCATCTACCTATCCCCTCTTCCTTTGATCCCACTCCACCCAATTTGAGTACCTGCTGTCTGGTGTTTCATTTTGCTGAACTTTGATCTTGCCTTTCTAAGGAATTAACACTATTTGAAAACTTCCTAAATCTACTGTATTTCAGTTAATGCATGTATATACACTTGTGCACAACCCAACATATTTACTTACATTGTAAGCTAAATCTAGCTTCCACACACAAGGGAAAACATGGATACTTTGTTTCTCAAGGCCTGACTTACTTAAATTTTTTCCAAGTCTTTCCATTTCTTTATCAATTATACAATATCATTCTTTTAAGTTGACAATTAAAAGTGCATTGTGTATATAGACACCATGTTTTCTGGATCCCTTCATCAACTGAAGGGAATCTGGGCTGATTCTATATGTTGGCTGTAGTGAGTAGTTGCACAATAAACATGTTTGTGCTTGTGGCTTTACTGTATTGGGTAAATGACTATTATTGGAATTGCTGGACTAATTTTTAAAGAACTTCCACACTGCTTTCTAGAGTGGTTGCACAAGTAAAACTATACTTATGTGAAGATGACATGATCCTGTACTTAAAGGATCCTATCCTATAGACTTCTCTCTTCCCAAGCTACAAGAGCTGATTCATGACTTGGACAAAGTAGCACAGTATAAAATCAATCCACAAAAATCAGTAACTCTTCTGTATGCCAGCAATGAGCTTGAGACTGAAATTGGGAAAGAAGTTCCTTTTGCAATATCCTCAGGGGGAAAAATACTTAGGAATTAACTTAATCAAAGATGTGAAGGAATTCTATAGTGAAAACCTTAAACCTTAACTTAAAGAAGGACATTGAATAAGTCTTCAGGAAATGGAAAGACCTTCTACGCTCCTGGATTAGAATAATTAAAATCGTGAAAATGGCAATGGTGACCAAAGCAACCTAACGATTTAATGTAATACCCATCAAACTCCCAACTTCATTCTTTAGTGAAATAGAGAAAGCAATCAAAAAAATTCATATGGAACAGCAGAAGACCACCGACAGCAAAAATAATCATTAAAAATTAGAATAGTGCAGGAGGGATAGCAGTACCAAACTTCAAGCTCGCAGTACCAAACTTCAAGCTCTGTTACAGAGCCATAGTAATGAAAACAGGTTGGTCCTGGCACAAAAACAGGCCTCAAAACCAATTGAGCAGAACAGAAGACTCAGAAATAAACACATAGACCTATGGCCATTTAATATTAGACACTTGTTCTGATGATGCAGTCCTGAAGCTTTCTCATCTAAGACACATAGTAACCTCGTTGTTTTCTTTCCACAGGCTGCTCTTTCCACGGTTGCTTCTTTTTTTTTTTTGCAGTTCTGAGAATCTTTAAAGTTCATACTGTGTCTGGAGCAGAGGGGAAAGTGTTTAAGGTATGATTAAGTCATGTCATTACTTTTCTCTGTTCACTAAAGAGCCAGTGAAAATGTCCTCTTATTTTCTTTTTTTTTTTTTTGGCCAGTCCTGGGGCTTGGACTCAGGGTCTGAGCACCGTCCCTGGCTTCTTTTTTGCTCAAGGCTAGCACTCTGCCACTTGAGCCACAGCACCACTTCTGGCCATTTTCTGTATATGTGGTGCTGAGGAATCGAACCCAGGGCCTCATGTATACGAGGCAAGCACTCTTGCCCCTAGGCCATATTCCCAGCTGTCCTCTTATTTTCTGACAAGCAGTAATTGCTCTTAGAGGCTGAGATGAATCTCAATCATAAGTATTGGTCCTTACATTGCAGGGTCCTATTAGAGGCAGGCATCATACTTGTTCTATCTTCATTTTCCTCAGCCTGTTAAAGATAAACTATGCTAGTGTATGTCATTACTCAACAAATGATACTGATATGCCAGACCTTTTCCTTTCCTAGTTTTGGAGAAAGATTTAAAATTCTGCCTTCCAAATTTACAATCTATTCAAGCTGAAGAGCATCATACATTTTACCCATTTTCTCAATACATGTATTTATAATTTGTATGCATCTATCTCCCTATTTACTATATCTATCTATCTATCTATCTATCTATCTATCTATCTATCTATCTATCTATTTATCTATCTATCTATATCTATCTGTCTATCTATCCATCTCTCTATCTTTTCTATGTAATAGAACCTTGATGTCTAAGAGGAAAGGGTTTTTCTATATCTCTAAAATACAAAACCCAATTAAAGAGAAATAAAATAAAGCAAGAAAAAAACCCAAAACTGTTGCTTTCATTATAGTCAATTTGTTTCTACTGAACTGAAATCCAGATCTTTTTAAAAAAATTTTATTGTGTGGGGGGGTCACAGTTACATAAGTAAGGGAGTGAGTACATTTCTTTTTGAACACTTACTCCCTCTGTTGTTTTTCGCCACTTTCCCTTCCCTCCTCTCGTGCCCCCCCTCCTGACCCCCAAAATCAAAATCTTAAGGAAAGTTGTTGCTTATATATCCCAGCCTTGTTGAATCATCTTATAATATGTCACTCAATTTTTTCCCCCATCTGTAGCTAGTACTTGAGGATAGTTCTGTGTAACTCAGTCTCCGCCACTTGCATTTTTATGGTTCTTTTCTGTTCAGGACACTCTAGGGATTGTTGACATCATTCCTCTTTTATCAAGCACTCTTCTCAAAATGTTCCTGTCTTTCACCCTTGATTCTCTCCTTCACCTGTGTCTTCACTTTGAGTAGTTTCTTTGCTCCCCTTCCTATGCTATTACTCTCTCTCTGACCTGTCCTTTAGCTCAAAGAGAGAAGCTTTCAGCTTGCCTTTGACCTACATCTTCTTTGGTACTTCTTGAATACCAATATCAAGCAGCTTTGCCATTTTTCTATCCTTCTAAAATGGCACAAAGTTTTACAAGGTAACCCTTTCCTGCCCACTTCTCTATGGGCCACATTGATATATTCTAGGGTGCCAAATTATAAAATGCTTTTAGTTAGAAATTATATTCATAAGGGAAATCTTTCTTTATCTTGACTGACTTTTGTTTATGAAAAATAAAATGACAGTGTGTAATTCATTCTTACTTAGAGTGACAAAACTCAGGTAGAGAGTCTGTTGTCTTATACTTTTTAGGTGTTAGAAAAATATTGAGGAGAAAAAGGCAATGGATCTTTCATTTTTCTGTTAGAATAATTTTCTGTGTGATAAGATACCATTTAATTCAGGTATTATTTCTTCCAGGGAATATCACACTATCTAGAACTTGCCTTCTGGAAAGTTCTTAAGGTTACATTCAGTGGTATATTTTCAACCATCTGTTTTAGTCCAATAATATGAAAGATTTATATTTAATTCTTTAGAAATACCTCTTGCTTAATGTCTCCACAGTTCCCCGGATGATTCCAGAAATCAATAATTAATTGGTAATATATTTTTCCTAAAACTCTAAGCTATTGCATTAAATTATCTTATATTGAAATATATGCACAGACCTGAACTATGAAGTCTTTACAGCATCGATGTGCACAGCAGGTTCTTATTTTTGTAAATTGCACTAGAAAACATTGAAGATAACATTCCATTTTAGCAATTGAGACTGCAGTTATTTTTCATAGGTAGCTGAACTATTTTCTTCAAGTGCATGTTAGAATGAAAATATCTGCTTCAAAATTAAACTTTGAGAAAATTACTCAGCTGTCTGGATAAACATTATAAACAGGTAGTCTCAGGGAGTGTTGTTGTTACTTTCTTATTCTTTTAACACTCTTTTTAACATTTCTGACTTTCAATGTCAGAGAAAATTCTCTTAGTGCCAGTCTTTGATCAATGGCTCTGTAATTCAGTTGGAAAGTATAGCGGAAATCTACCTTGAGATGGGCAAAGGCATTTACGTATCTGGAAATTTTTTCTAGCCTTGATGAAACAAATTAGATTTTAAAATGAATTTATAAGAAATTAAAAAGCATATATAGTAAACATGTGCACATTACAAGGCAGTCTACATTTTACTACATTTTTACATGTTGGTTATTTTGACTCTATCGTGTCATCTTCCATATGAAGCACTATCTTTTTTTATATATTGTATGCTTTGTCTTAGATAGAGAATGACATTCCCAACGCGTCTCTGCCCACAGCTAACTCTACCCCTTATGTAAGCAAACCACGGCATGACATCATCTCTCATCATAAAAAACAATATATTCTTCTGTTGGAGAGCAATTCAAAATGCTAGTCTCACAAAATGTGGTTCTGGTTTTTCTAATATAGCAGATGCAAAGCCCTGTATTAGGGCAGAGTCACATCTCCATACTGCAGATAAAAAAATGAGAGAACTGGAATTTGCTGTGCTAAACTGCTGAGATCACCATCATGCATTATTAATTAAAATAAATAAGAAATAAAAGAAAAAAATGACTTTTGCTCCTGCAATTTGAAAGGTCTGTAGTGCATTATTTAGTCACCAATTCAATTTCTTTTACCACATCACTCACCAAACTTCTACTATGTGGCTGACAAAATTCTCTTGATGACCTTGTCACTTTAACTTTTCATAAATTTCCCCCTCTTCAGTATCTAGCTGATATTCATCACATACTCACTTCCTTGAATCTTATAGTCACAATCACAAAGCCTCACAATAACAGCCAAGCTGCTGTCAGTGATGAGTTATTTCAAAATAACTAAAACCAATATGAGTGAATCTGTCACATGGAAAACAGACTGAAGCCCTCCTCTTGATAAATGACCTTGGAAGGAACACTTAGACAACATTCCACAAAATTTCCGAACAGCAGACTGAGTTTTTCAATTGAGTCAAACAGCAGAGTTTAGAAGGAAAAAAAAGAGGAGGAAAGATGAGGAGGTAGAGGAGATAAAGAACAGAAAAAGAAAACAGAGAAAATTACACATCTATTCACTGTATCTATATCTCTATTTGTTCTCATACTGGGACTTAAATTGAGAGCCTCATGTTCTTACATTTTTCAGCACAAGCCGGGTGGCTCTATCACTTTAGCCACACCTTCACTTGTGGCTTTTTATCAGTTAATTGGAGATCAAAGTCTCTCAGATTTATCTGCTTGGGTTGACTTCAAATTGCTATTCTGAGATCTCAGATTAATAGTTAGGATTACAGGAAATGAGCCACTGGCACCACATTCAAAAATGTGTAATGAAACTAGTAGACCCTGGACTAGTACAATCAGTTACCTACATTAACAAACAAACAACACAACAGCAACAACAAACAGAGCATAACTACCTTACTATGTCTGCTGATGACCAAAAATATCCCTCAAATCAATTGCCATTCTGTTCTTTGAAAGAAATGAGTTCTAGTTTCTCAACCTAGCAGTGTGGGCTGGACTTTTGATCCACTTTTAACAAAAAGAATAAAAGTCTGGCAACATGGTTAGGTCTTTTTGACTGTCTCTAGGTTTTTAAATCATATTTAGAGGAAACATGAGGCCGTATTGGGAGGATGTTTAACTTATTTCGGTTTTGTTTGTTTGTTTGTTAATTTTTGGTGCCAGTCTGGATCTTTGAACTCAAGGCCTATGCACTGTCTTTGGGCTTAAAGCTCAAGGCTAGGGCTCTACCACTTGAGCTGCAGATCCACTTCTGGCATTTTTGGTGGCTAATTGAAGACTCTCATGGACTTTCCTGCCTGGGTTGGCTTCTAACAGTGATCCTCAGAGCACCCACCTGAATGAAAAAGCCATGTGAATTCAAAGAAAAGAGAAAAGACAGACAGAGGGGGGGGATGGGGCGAGAGAGAGAGAGAGAGAGAGAGAGAGAGAGAAGGAAGGAAGGAAGGAAGGAAGGAAGGAAGGAAGGAAGGAAGGAAGGAAGGAAGGAAAGAAAGAAAAGAAGTGGGAGAAGAAGACACTTAAACCCTTCTAGTTGCTTATGCCAGGAACCTTTGCATCCCCCTATTTCTCTAGCACTCTGATGTAATCTGTCAGTACACTATTTTGGCTGTACAGCTATGTCCATATGAACACATAAGATGATACTAAGTGAAATGAACTCCAAGTTATGGAAACAAGTGGTTTATCATTGCTGCTGTTATTTTCAACATACCGTGTGACATTATGCCCTTTTTCTTTTGTCTTTCTTTCTTATTGCTTTATCCCTGATATCACTGTAACTGATTTTGGTACCTTGGATATTGTATATACGTGTATTGGAAAGAGGGAAAGGAAAGGGAATATCAAAATCGAGAGACAAAGGATAAAAAGACAAACTAATTCAACAGCAATACTTATAAAACTATATGCTATAAACCAACTGTATGACTTATGGGGGGGGAAGAGGGAAATGGGCTGTGGGGAGGTGGGGGGAAATGAGGGAGAAGGTAACAAGTTGGATAAGAAATGTACTCACTGCCTTATGTATGAAACTGTAACCCCCCCCCCCCCCCGTACAGCACTTTGACAATCCAGAAATGAAAAAATAAATGCATCCAAAATCTGACCATTTCTTACCACCTCTTCTTTGACAACACTGTTACAATATACCTCCATTGTTCTTTGAAATTAATGTTCAAGCCTCCGCATGGTTGGTGGCATCTGCCAATCGCCCCTTTAATCTATCTTTATTACAACTGTCAGGCTATCTCCTATGAAACATACATCAGATCAGATAAACCCTCTGCTCATGATTCTTTAGTGTTTTTTCATCTCACTCAAAATACAAGCCAAGATATTAGAATAGATCTGAACTCTTGCTAAACTCTCTAGCCTTATCTATTATAGTTTCTCTCTTGCTCAGATTGCTTCAGACACATGGATCTAACTCTTCCTCAAATAAGTTAAACATGCTCCCACATGAGGGACTTTGCATTGGCCGTGCCTTCTGCTCTCAATTGCTCTTCCTTTGGAAACAACGATGGTATTTTTTTAACCTCAATTGTCATCTTTACCATATACTTTCTGACAGCACACACACACACACACACACACACACACACACACACACACACACACACGGCTTATATGTACCCTGTAATCTTCCTCTTATTTTTTCTTTATTGAACTATTTTTTTGTAATTTCCATAATTTTAATCCCAAGTATTCACTCATAGTAGGTGCTAGTACCATCTATTACAATGGTCATTTCACAGTTTATATGTAGCTTGTATCCTCTCATTAGTAAACTAAAATAGTGAAAGCAGGGTTTGATTTTTATTTGCTGTTTTATCCCAACACTTAAGAGTCGTTCCTGAAACTGAGTATAGTTATGAATGGTTTCTGTTATAATTATGTTGACAAAGTAATATATATTAGTCATAAATATCTGAATGGTAAAATGTTGTATTTTATATTTATGAAGTTATGAGCAACAGATGCTGGAGTGTTCCTTTTCATCTTTGGGGGATATTTGACTATGAGTGGTATATTGCCTTGTGCACAGAGATAAGCTCCTTCTTAAATGGAAAGACATGACATGCCACCCTGAAAATAGTTAGAGGTGAAACACAGGAACGATTGTCATAGGAAAGAAAACATGTCATTTGTGTCACTTTTGAATTAAGTTGAGGTTGAGACAATTTTATGAGCTACATATATGTATGATATTTCAGAGTAAGAAAACTTGAAAGGATTTTATGGAAAGATAACAAGTATATAAAGAGAAGGCTTCTTTTTTCTTTAAATTAGATGCAATAGACCACTAATTACAGGCATGATCAAGCGGCATCCACTATTTTCAAACACGTTTTCACATGGATTCCCTTATTTACCCTTACAACACTTGCACAGAGGCAAACATGTATTTCAGATTTATTAAAATTAAGGTTACAAGTCATGTGCCATATCTTCAGATAAGTGCAACTAGGGTTTCCTGAGTTCAAATCATTTCCCTTTGCAACATCTCAGGTGATAATACAGACACATGAATAGGACTGAATCTACACATAGAAGGAGACTTCACCTACATTACACAAAATTGTTAACTGAGTCTTTGGGTGAAGGACATTTATAAAAAAATCCAAGGAGTATTTAGTGTTGATAGAGCTTCACCAGTATTCAAAATCAAGTGTTGATGCTCTACTATTATGTCCACAATTATGTACTTCAAGTCTTAGTGGATAAACACAATAATACACATTCATCATCTCCCTGTTTGTAGGCTGATGCTTTTGGAGGCACAGTGAGAGGTTAGTTCTGGTGGACTATCTTTCATGAGGATACAGTTAAGATTCTGAAATCCCCTGAAGTCTTGGTGGAGGCTGGAGGACCTGCTTCTAAGTTCCATGTCTCATGTTGATGGCAAGTTGTTATTGGCTCTTGGGAAGAGGTCTCCCTTTTTTCTCTATACTACTTCTCTAGGAGGCTTCTTCAGCATTCTTCTTACAGATTAACTGAATGGTATGGGTATATGGTAGAAGTCTCAGTGGTTTTTATGACTTAATTTTAGATGTATTCATAATTTCTATAATATTTCATGCTAAAAAAGTCAGCCCTATTAAATGTACAGTGCAAGTATATGAGTATCAGGGGATGAGAAACACGAGGAGCCATTTTGAAGGCTTAATAAACACAGTTTCCCACAATGCACCTGTTTTCACATTTCTAGCAACAGTATTATAGTTTTGATAGAATTGGCATGAATGGTGAGGTTGGGATAAATGGACTTTTTAATGTGATAAAAATAGTTACTTTAGCATAATTGTTCATGTTGGAAAAATATATTCTAATTCATACTTCACTGTTAGCATTCAAAATATACTTCAGCATTCAATTCTTCAGGAAGCTATCCAAATCAATCAGTGGACAAGCAAAGATGGGATCTCTCAACTTACAAAGTAATAAAACATCTATTACTGGCACTCCAATGGTTGTAATGGTTGCATAATCCTCATTAATTTAACATTCAATATCCAGCAAAGATTACCTCATCATATAGGTCTTGTTGTTATAGCACTATCAATTTGAATGTTTTCTAATCAATTTAAATGTATTTTTGAGAGGAAATAGTGGTGGAACCCTAGCAATCTATAGATTTACAGTGTAAGTTTCAGTTTGGAGACAAAAGCAAGCCTGATCCAATTGAATGGGAATGATTACAGTTAAAATTTTTAATAAAGCTTCTATTATTTTTGTTAATAGAGTAAAAGAAATATGATTTTATCTAAGTAAATTTTCTCAAGATTTGTACTTGAAAATATGTGGCAATCATAATTTTAAGAAGTATATAATGTTTAAGATAATGTATTATAGCTTTTGAACCAATCATTTTCCACTCAAGATCTCTAATATATGAACATATTGATGAGTAGTCAGTAAAAGGTTTCTGTGATAGTCAGGATAGTAAAGATGCCAGGTACTTAAGTCACAGGTCTTAATAGAAACTGCTTCCGTTTTCCCTTTAGTGTGAAAATAGGCCAAGGCAAAACATAAATTGAGTATGACTATACCCCAACATAACCTTATCATACAACCAGGTATTGAACTGAATTCAATCTATGGGCTAAAGATTATCACCCCTAATCTAATTAATGGATCAGATGTTAGCAATCAGATGTTAGCAATGTTACTAGTTTGGCTTGACTGTTAGTTTATTTTACTGTTTGGAACTTCTATTCCTATTAAAAATAAAAATTTTTGATGGTGCATGTGTGTGTTTGTGCTTGTTTTTTTTTTTTTTTTTTTTTTTTTTTTTTTTTGTGCCAGTCCTGGGCTTTGGACTCAGGGCCTGAGCACTGTCCCTGGCCTCTTCTTGCTCAAGGCTACCACTCTGCCACTTGAGCCACAGCGCCACTTCTGGCCATTTTCTGTATATGTGGTGCTGGGGAATTGAACCCAGGGCCTCATGTATATGAGGCAGGCTCTCTTGCCACTAGGCCATATCCCCAGCCCGTGCTTGTTTTTTTTTTTTTTTTTGCCAGTCCTGGGGCTTGAACTCAGGGCCTGAGCACTGTCCCTGGCTTCTTTTTGCTCAAGGCTAGCACTTTACCACTTGAGCCACAGTGCAACTTCCAGCTTTTTCTGTTTATGTGGTGCTGAGGAGTCAAACCCAGGGCTTCATGCATGTGAGGCAAGCACTGGACTGCTAAGCCACATTCCCAGTCCCTAATTAGCAACATTACTTTTACAAGATAGGGCTTTATTGTGGTATTTCCATACATGTGCCTAATGTATAATGTCTCATCTTCCCCCAGCTTCCCATCACTATCTACCTTTTGCCCCTTTCTTAAAACAATTTCGACAGGTTTTATTGTTCTATTTTTATACATGCTAACTACATCTTCTGTATTCATCCTCATTTACTCCCCACCTTGTTGGGAGGGTACTCCTCCCATTCTTTACCTCTTGATATAGCCAGCTTTTGATTTTATTGAGTCTTATATATGTTAGAATAAAATGCAGTAAGCAAACACATTCTTGGGAATACAGTAGTCTTCTAATCTTAATCTTATATTAATTCAGTTTTCATACAGTTTGTTTTTTTATAGTTGTATGCAAATTTGAGACTTGCAAAGTCTTCTTTTTCTGGGATGTCAGCACCTCTCAAGCTGATTGAACATATTTAAATGAATTAACTCACCACATTCACTGTGCTCCCTTAGCACACCATATCACTTTGTCACATTCTTTAAATTTTAATTTTGTAGCTTCTCAGAAAGATAAGGTTTGAGGACTCAGATCCCAGGTGTCTTCTACCTTAGTTAGAACACTAATGCATTGCTTATGTATTTTTGTAGCTCAGCATTTAGTACATCTTGCGGTCTCACACAGAATAGCTACAATAAACACATATATATATATATGTGGTTCAGAAATTGGAAATAAATATATAATCAGAAACAAGAATATATATTTATATATGTGTGTATATACATATATATATATATATTCTGAATTAAACCAGAAAGATCCGTTTTAATTCCTTCCGTGGGACTCTTCTGCCACTGGGAGACTGATTTCTAATATTGCTTCCATGTCAAACTCATGATGCATTTTATAGGAAACTATCATGATACTACATTATCCTTTTCTTTCAGAGTAGTTAAATTCAGTTCTTTAATAATTCTTGCATAATACAGTTATTCAAATCCTCATCACTTTATATCATTCTTCAAGAGATGTTTCTAAATTTTTGACATCTCTCTTAAGATGCAGTGCTCCCATATCACAATGCTGTTTTACTAATCATTTACCACTGACTGTGTGCCTCTGCACTGGGCAAGACTAAAAACTACGGGGATTAAGAAATGGAGGCCCTTATTTTCTCTCATGTTTCAATCTCATTGTAAGTAAAATTGGACGTTAACCTATTGGTTATGCATAAGTATATTTCTGTATAATCTTCACTTTTTGACTTCAGTTGCTCTTCATCTTTTTATCAGATGTAATGTCAAGAACTCAGGGTCAGTTTTTTTTTTCCATACTGGCTGTTGCTATACCATTTAAGCCACATCTCCAGTTTCAGATATTTTTTTCTGATAATTGGACATAAAAGTCTCAAGGATTTGTTTGACCAGGCTGGCTTCAAACTGGAATCCTAACACATCAGCCTCCTGAGAAGAATGGATTATAGGTATGAGCCACCTGTCCCTAGTTTGAATATCTTGAATTAGATATAAATAGTATTTGGAATACTAAATGGTTTACCAGGATAGTTCAGGGGGAAAATCTTTATATTACATTTTGTACTGAAGAATAATAGCTACACCTTGAAATAGACTGTTGATAAAATGAAACAAATAAAATGTGCACAATATATAGAAAATGGGTCAGACTTTAGGAGTATACATCCTTTTATTATAAAATGAGCTATGTTTTATCAATTTTCTTGATGCCCAAAAAGAAAATCAAATAAAAATTTTATTTCATGACCTAAAATAAGGTACATTGTTCTCTTAAATAATGCAACTACAACCCTCACATCTCAGCCTTCTGTGTAGCCAGGATTACGGCATGAGCCACAGGTGCCCGGCTTCATGTTGAGTTGTTAAGTATGCTAAAATAAAGTGGAGTGTTTCCCCCCCCCCCCGCCCAAATTCTGAGTTCAGATTATTAGAAGAATTTCTTTTTTATAAGAGAAACTTTGGCTTCTGGTAGGGAATTTTTCAAATGATAGTGAAATTGTTGAATCTAAAGGAAAAGCAATGGATGGCATTCATGTTCAGAGAGTACATTAGGCTGTGGGATTGACAGCTTTTGATAAATTAGTTGAAGATCCCTCTGTATTTTGGTTAATCAGGAGCAAAACCTTTTCTGTAAAGTGATCATAACTGTCTGTTATACAGTTAGGTATGTAGGTGACATCATTTTATTTCAGGCTTGATATATTTGATATTACTTATAATTATTGCCAGGTAGGTTAGCAAAAGGTTGTGATTGTAAAAGTTTTATTCTGCCTGGCACCAGAGACTCAGGCCTGTAATCTTAGCTACTCAGGAGGCTGCGATCTGAGAGTTATGGTTTGAAACTAGACCAGAAGGAAAGTCCATGAGACTCTTATCTCCAGTTAATCACAGAAAAACTTAGAAGTGGCACTGTGGTTCAAGTGGTAGAACACTAGCATTGAGCATATAGGAACCTAGGGGCAGAGCCTAGGCCTAAAGTCCAAGCTCCATGATCAGCAAAAAAATTAAAAAGAAATATAAAAAATTATTTTTATAAGAACTGAGTGAAGATAAGAATCTCACAGACTTTCCTTTCTAGACTGGCTTTGAACCATTATTCTCAGACCTCAGTCTACCTGAGTAGCTAGGATTACACGTATGAGCCACCAGCACCTGGTCCAATTTTTATTCTTATGAAGTAAAAGTAAATGCATATCAAAGTTCAACTTATCCTTGGTTGGTTTAAGCCATTTTTTTTGCATTGAAAATCTTATATCTGTGATACACGGATGTTTATAAGTAGTGTAATTATAATTACAAACCTTGACAGTCAAAATTAAATTTATTGAGTTATTTTTGTTGTTTTGCTTTGAATGTAGATATTCATGCATAATCCACACACAACTTCTTTCTTTACTAGTGAATATCTCTTGCTCCTAAGTGAAGCAATACTTTTCTGGATCCTATTTTCTATTACCTCAAGCAGCTTGAATGCCAATAAGGTATAGCAGCCACTTCTTTGAACGGTGTGTTTCTTTGAACGGTGGTAAAATGTATGTCAGAGTACTCAGAGGAAAACTAATCAACAGTATTCTAGCTTTGTATGGATAGCTTTTTGAACTGTCAAATCATTAAATAAATTCACATAGAGAAAAGAGAGAGACGAGATGTTAATAAAAATCTTCTCTTCTAG
This sequence comes from Perognathus longimembris pacificus, assembly GCF_023159225.1. Taxonomy (NCBI): domain Eukaryota; kingdom Metazoa; phylum Chordata; class Mammalia; order Rodentia; family Heteromyidae; genus Perognathus; species Perognathus longimembris. The sequence continues at coordinate 95,860,893 of NC_063162.1, read as the reverse complement.
ACAAAGGAATTGGCACCTGAATGTAGATAGATGGAGACTAGACTTAAAGATGAAATAGGGAGAAGAGGGAGCTATATATGAGTCATTAGGGTAGTAACAAGAATATCAAATCTCTAATTTTAGTGATTTCCTGGTATTAAAGTCCTAAGAGTACAAAGGAGAAACCCAAATTCCTGTTGGATCTTTCACCTTAATGAAATAGGTTGGATTTGGTACAAACCAATAAGATTCCTTTTACCCCTTTATTATGAAGTGCACTCCATCTATGTGAAATCATACTCTATCTCCCTTTTCCTCCCTACTCCAATTTTAGGGTTGAAAATCTACTGTCTACTTTGTTGTTGAGAAATTAGGGACAATTTCATTCACAGGAAAAAATAAAGCACATCTCCGTGAATAGTCTATGTGCAGAGGCTTCCAATCCCACATGGGTCTGATAATCTTTTCAAAAGCAAAAGAAAGTCTATGTTCTCTGTGATGGAACAGAGACAGAAGGGAATATGGGGAAGGCACAAAGATATTTTTGTCTTTTACTCTGTCAAGTATAGCCCATAGCTCTTTATATACATTATCTTATCTTCACCAATGTAAGAATGATTATTGCATAGTAAAAAACAACCTAGGGCACTAAAAGCCAATAGAATCCAAGGTCAAACATCAAGGGAGTGAGGGAGATGGGGTTGGATGTTTGTGAAGGTACTGAAGGAGTGAGAATTATATTAAGCATTTTCCTCAACCAAACCTTTGCTGTCTAGACACCAACACAAATATAAAAGTCTAGGACTTGGAATGTGGCTTAGTGGTAGAGTGCTTGCCCAGCATGCATGAAACCCTGAGTTTGATTCCTCAGCACCACATAAACAGAAAAAGCCAGAAGAGGTCCTGTGGTTCAAGTGCAAGCCTTGAGCAAAAAGAAGCCAGGGACAGTACTCACGCCCCGAGTCCCAAGCCCCAGGATGGGCAAAAAACAAAACAAAACAATAACAGAAAAACAAATACAAGGTTCCGGATAGTGTAGAGACAACTGGAAAATTTCACACTAAGAGGGCAAATCTTAAATGCCATCACTGAAGCATTTACAACTTCAGGGTTCTATAATTTTATTCATTCTAATTATCCAATTTTTCTAGGTTCCCAAGGAGGGTTTCTTGGGAATAGTATCTATTGAGCTATATGTATTTACTGAGGTATTTCTGCAAACATTTAGCTTCTGTTTCATATCAGTGTCACAAAATCCATGTGTGCTCCCAGAATCATGCATAGCTAATTATCTAAAATGTCGATGCAATGCCCGTGCTGTTGAGTGACTGTCTTATGACTGACTTTGGATTTAATCTCTAAGAAGGGAGATATTTTTTAATCAACTTTGTTTTTACATTCATTTTACTGTCCTCGTGGTGAACTTGCTTTTTCCAAATACTCTCGAAGGACAAGAGAAATTAATAGTAATGAGCTCACTTGGAAAGAAACGGGCTCGTGATCATTTTGGCTTGGTGTACTCTGCAGTAATGGCTTCTCATTTTATTTTAAGGCATTTTGCTTAGGCAAGATGCTGAGTGCAGCAAGGTGGTTTTCACTAAAATAAACCTATTGAATTTTGGTGAGCCTCTGGGATAAAAAAAGAAAAGACAATTGTCTATAAAATGTGAAATTGTTATCTTTTGGTGAAGAGCAGTAGGTATATTCAGCTTCTCAGCGATAAACATGTACGTTTCTAACTTCACTTGTACACCTGCCAAATCTCTCCAGCAGCTGTCTTCATTACAGCCATCTGAGCACTAATAGCACAAGTCCAAAATTTCCTGAACCACATGCATCATAACTGAGTTTCAGAAAGGTTTTTATGTCATCAGTTGGGAAGTTTCTGCCAGTTTACTTAGCAAATGCTAGAATGTAAACCTTGTGAAGATTTTTATTCCTTTTGTTTTATGTAAACACTGTAATAAAGGTGATGAAGATGGTAACACAATTTCTTTCATGAAGCAAACAATATTTATTACTAACCAGAGATATAACTAGCAAGATTTTTCTCAATCTTTTAATCTTAAAGATATGATGATATCCTATTCTAGATTTTTATTTTTTGATATACACAGACTTGAGGAACTGATTCCATATTTTATTGTTGGGAAAACAGTCAAAAATACTGTGCAATCTGATGGATGAAGGTTCTCTAAGATGATGATCCTCAACTTACATCTGGCCGACACAGGACTCCATTGTTCTGATATAAACAGTATAAGAGACATCTTGGAAATAACCCTAATTATTATGTGTTGCTATCTTAAATCCTCTCTTGCTTTAGCAATTTGCCTTGCCTCTCAGACTTTACACATTTGAGAAGTAGGGATAAGGAATAGCATTAATTGCATAAATTTATTGTAGCTACTAAATAATATTATATATGCTAAGGATTTAATATATTATCTGGCACACACTGCTAAAGGAAGGCAATAATAAATTGTTCCATATAAAAGTTGAGGAAACATACCACGAGTTGATTTTCAACATCTAGAAATAATGGCCTTGTATGACAGGGCTTACAAAAGGCCTCAGAGGGAATCCTGTTGCTATCCCTAAAAACGAGTTTGATTGGTAGTCAAGCCATGTCTTACAAATATAGCTCTTACTATAGGAAGACATTTCTAGCCTCAAAAAAAAAAATAAGGAAGATGATTCCTGGTGTCTGTGCACATGTGTGCATTTATCTACAAATGTGTGGAGTATGTATGTTTGTGTGGAGGGGAATAGAGGGTATTTGAATGGAGTAAGAAAGCATAGTTACATCAAACAGGAATCATAGTTTTATGTCTTAAGTCATAGCTCACCATTTATTGCTGAGTAGAATCTGGAACAGTGTTTAAAAAGGATTTCCGCTCTATTGTTCATTGGTGTTGTGTTAGCCAAGGTTTGACAGAGGAATAATGCAAGAGGAATAATGTGTACATATATATGTATATATATATATACATACATATAGAAGACTTGTTATATTAGATATGATTAGAGATCTTATAGTTACCCAGTGTCTATCTTTAGGCTAGAGAGCTGTGGAAACCAGTAATGGCTTAGTTAAAAAATCTGGGAGTCACAGAATAAGGACAATGAAATCAACACAAAGACACCAGAGCATTCATGTTTATAGCAGTATGGTTTATAACATGTAAGCTGCAACCAGACTAACTGATTAGGGGATAGTGAAAAAAATGAATGTACACACAATGGAGTATTATTCAGCCACAAAGAAGAATGAAATAATTTTGTCAGCAGGAAAATAGGTAGAACTGGAGATTATCACATTGACTACAACAAAATAGACTTAAGCCTGGACTTGAGAGCTTAGTCCTATAATTCTCTAGTTACTGAACAGGTAGATCATAGTTCAAAACCAGTCTGGGTAGAAAATGCAGTGAGATTCTATCTCCAATTAACCAGTTGTGATAGACATGTGACTTAAGAGTTAGAGTACCAGTGATGAATGAAAAGGCCAAGCAAGGAGCTTGAGTCCCTAAGTTCTAACCCTAGTACTGGCACAAAAAGGAAAAATAAAAAAGAAAGGCTTGTCTCAGGAAGACAAATGGTGGATTCTTATTCTGATACACAGGGTCTGGGGGCTGTCCCTGAGCTTCTCTTGCTCCAGGCTAGCACTCTACCATTTGAGCCACAGCTCCTTTTTTTTTTTTTTAATTGTCATAGTGATGTTCAGAGGGGTTAAAGTTTCATGCATAAGGCAGTAAGTACATTTCTTACCAAACTTGTTACCTCCTCCCTCATTTTTCTCCCACTTCCCCCCTCCCCATTTCCTTCCTCCCCTTCCCATGAGTTGTACAGTTGGTTTACAGAATATAGTTTTGTAAGTATTGCTGTTACATTTGTTCATCTTTTATCCTTCTCTCCATTTTGATGTTCCCCTTCCCTTGTTTCAATACACATATATACAATATCCAGGGTACCAAAATCAGTAACAGTGACATCAGGGGTTAAACCATGGGGAAGAAAGACAAAAGAAAAAGGCATAATTTCACCTGGTATGTTGAAAATAACAATAATAATAAACCACAAACGGCTCTACTTTTTGGTCATTAATTGGAGATAACTCTCTCATGGATTTTTCTATTTCAACTGGCTTTACATCACCACCCTCTGATCTCACCCTTCTTATGTTTTGATTGCTCAAATCTGACTAAACATACTTATGTTTTCAAACCATATCCCTCTATGGTGAAAATATTTAAATCTTTTCTGTAAGGATATTTTATTATCTTTAAAGAGTAGTACAAAGGAGTTGCCATTCAATAAAGCAGTTTATGAATATAATGCATCTTGATTAGTGTCAGACAATGGTGAATTTAAATAGCTTCTAGATTATTTTGAATATCAAGTGAATACTATATAAAACACCTTATAACAACATTTGGCTTACTTTAGTACATGAGAGATAATTTCCTGAAAACCCTTGGTTACTCAATCTGAGCTTTCCAATGACCTAAGTTGCAAGAGAATTTGAAGAATTTTCTATATTTTAGTTTCAAGTAAGTACTGACAGGAAGTTACTTGTTGAAGGTACTATTTTTAGTAGTGATACCTTCATAGAGATATTAACACTGATACTTGGTATACATTTTTGAAAGGGCTGTGGAATTTCACAAATCTCCATTCATAAGAGTCAGAAGAGAGATTGCAGCTGTCCCCCAGAGTCCTGGGGTATTAATTCCAATCTCACTGTAAACTAATTTTGTAATTTGTGGAAAGGGTAAACATTTTCAACATCTCTTTTCTCAGTTATGAAAATAAGTGTATGGGCTAGATTTTCTGTTATAGGATAGTCTAAAATAGATTTAATATTACTTAAATAAAACCAACTAAAATACTTTGAAATGGCTGCTTTTTTGTGTAAGGTCATCACTGTAGTGATGGTTTGTACTTTATTGTTTCAATGTTTGCAGGTTGGTTATCTTGTCTCTGTGTCTATCAGTCTATTTTTCTTTCATCTATCACATGTATCTAATTCAAATTCTTTCACATTTCAGATGTCAATCTTTTAGTAAACATTGTTTTCATGTTCTAAATTGCACTAGCCATGTTTGTGTAGATTTTTTCTTTACTAACTATATGTAAATTTATCATTAGTAAAATACATAAAGCGTCCTCTAATTAATTCATATTATATGTTTACTTATACATTTGCTCATTTCTGGAAAAAAATACTCTAAGTTGCCGTGATAAGAAGACTTGTTTAAATGAGGGTGTAAGATATCACAAGAAATGTATTCACTGCCTTATTATGTTACTGTGTCCCCTTTGCACAATACCTTGTCAATAAAATTTAATTTGAAAAAAAGAAGACTTGTTTCAAGTTAGAGGACTAGTTGAGTTATTTCGGACTTTATTTGTATTAGGAAAATATTAACAAGTGAAACAAAAGTGATTTAGGCCTTTCTAGCATTAAGATTCAGGATTTACTTTGAACTCTAAATTATTATGACACAGAAAGAGTCACATAGTAAATAACAGGAAAAGCACAAAAATCAAATGTAGATTGCAGTCTTGGCTAATGTCAAACCTTAGGTAACAAAAACCAAAGTACAGTGATACTTTATTTATGTCTAATTAATTTTCAAAAATTATTCCAGTTCTGAAAAGAAAAATAATCCAGACTATTAGCAAGTGACTAAGTAAACATCACAAAGGAAATGAAAACAATCATTGTGATTTGATGTTTAAGTGAAATTTATAAAGCAGCCAAGAATCTAAAACTATTTTTCTTAAATCTTTTAAGTGCTTGATAAGTAACTAATCTTATTTAAATGCAAACTAATGATGACATCTACTTATGAATTGAAAATTTTTACCACTAGAGCTCTCAATAAACAAATATAGGACATTTGGAAAGCTAAATATGCTTACAGATGCACATATATGTAAATGTGTGTGTCTGTATATTTGAGAAAGCTTAAACAACACAAAAAAGTAGTGTTTGTATAAATTAGCACAAATTAATTGTGTCTTTTCCAAATCAAATTAGAGTTACAGAAAAACTGAGCTCTTGAATTCTCCAGTTTACATAATCCATTTCATTTTCCTCTATTTCTGCTTGTGGTTTCTACTTCTTGACACCAGAGGCTCAAATCCCAATGATTTGGCTGGACTCCTAATCCCCTGAAGGAAATAGCCAGAGGTGACGCTTCCTTCCTTTGAATTTAGTAGGAGAACTTCTCATTGGTGTCTGTTTCTTTTGACATTTGGTTTATTTATTATGTAGCAGATTTACTTTAAGGGAAAAAAAAGCGGCTTAAGTCAGCATACTTTTTTCCTCTGGAATTCTCTTTAAAGTTTGAAAATTCCATCTTCACTATTTATATTGCTCAAGTTCATGGCACATTGCCGTCAAATGTAAACACTGTGTCATTCACTTTAGTCTCCAGGTGGTACTGTCCAAATACAGCAAGAACTGTGTGCACAAGGAAGAGCTTTTACTTCTTTCCTCATTCATCACCACAGTCACTCTTTCCTTCTTTTCCTTCATAAGAATTTTCAGTTGGTCAGTACTTTACACTACAGCCTGGATTACTGCAAACAGTGAGATTTCTACTATCTTAGACTATTTCTTAAAGGAAACATATAAAATCAAAATATTAAATAACAAAAGAGCTGGCTATAAATGTTTCCCACAACAAGGCTAATATTACTAGTTACTTACCCCTGACTTGTTTCCATGGGAATGAAACACTGATAACTTTTCGTAGAATGTAGCCATCTATAGTTTGCATTGGCAGCAGACTCTGAAGAAGACTAAGAAAAACTAGTTTCCTCAGTTTGCAGCTTTGACCCAGAGCAAGTCAGGGTACCTATCTTTGTACTAAAGGGGTAATGGAACAGTCAGAATTTTTAAAATTTATTTTTAAGTGAATAGAGACACAAATTATGGAATGTGAATTCAGGGTAGCAGCTGAGGATAATGGAAAAGCTGTAAAAAGATATGATAGAATGGACCTCAGTAACTCCATTATGACATCACTTCCTAGAGGTTTTGCTCTTCCTTACTGGTGTCAGGAAATAAAAAGGAAAACAGGTACAGGACTGTGAGAGACTAGACAGGAGCTTGAACCCTTTGCATGATTTAAGGGTAAAATTATGATAGTTGAGGAGAATGTTCTGAAAACAAAAAACAACAACATAGTATCAGAGAAAGGAAGTGCTGGTTATCAAGAATTAGAAAAGAAGAAACAATTGTAATGATTTTCAACATGCCATGTGAACTCTTACTTTTTTTTCTTTTTCCTTGTCTGTTTGTTTGATTAGTTTGTTTAGTTTTGTTTCTCTTGTATTCCCTTCCTGTGGTTGTACTGCCCCCCCCCCACTTACTACTATATCTCATCTGAGTACCCTGGATACTGTTTATACGGGTATTAGAACTGGGGAAGGGAGAGGGAATACCAAAATCGAGAGACAAAGAACAAAAAGACAAACCATTCAAAAAGCAACACTTAAAAAACTATTTGGTGTAAATCAACTGCACAACTCTTGGGGGAAGAGAAGATGTAGGAGGGAGGAAGGAGGGAAATGAGGGAGAAGGTAACAAATTGAACAAGAAATGTACTCACTGCCTTTCATATGAATCTGTAACCCCTCTGTACCACACTTGGACCATAAAGAAAAAATAAAAAAAAATTAAGTGAGGTAATATATTTAAACATTAAAAAAATTGAAGTGAAATTCCAAATCTTTCTGAAATAAAACTCGTGACCAGGAAATTAATAACATTTGTAAAATGATGTGATGATTTTCATGAAATATTTTAATTAACGTAGGTACCAGTAGCTCACACTTGTAATCCTAACAATTTGAGACGCTGAGATCTTGAAGATTGAGATGTAAAGCCAATATAGGTAGAACAGTCCAGAAGGGTCCATCTCTAAAATAACTGAAAAAATAACCCCCCCAAAAACCAAAAATCAGGAAGCAGGGCTAGAGGCATGAATTTAGTAGCAGAGCACTAGCTGTGAGCAAGCAAGTTGAACAAATATGAGGTCTCAAGTTCAAATTCTAGTGTTGCCCTCCCCAAAAGAAAAGAAGAAAAGAAAGAAAGAAATAGAAATATTTTAGCTAGAAACCAATGGTAATGTTAATCATAGGGTACAAAGGTTTAGATAGCAAAAATGTGAGCTCTAATGTAATACATGATGGCTATGATTAATAACAATGTATTGAATATTTCAAAATTGCTTAAAGAATCGAGTTTAAAGGTTCTCACCATGAGGAAATGATAAGCACGTTAGGTGATAAATATGTTAATTAGTCTTCATGTATAATTATTCAATTTTATATGTGTTATAACATCATCCAATAATCACATACAACCATTTCTTGTCAATTATAAGATAGATGGGTGAAGCATGCTATAATACTAGTATGCTTGAGTCTGAGACTGAAAGACTAAGTACTTATGGCCAACCTGGGCTACATTCAAAACTTTTTCAACCTATCACTTAAAAGTAGAATAAAGGGCTGGGGGTATGGCCTAGTGGCAAGAGTGCCTGCCTCGGATTCACGAGGCCCTGGGTTCGATTCCCCAGCACCACATATACAGAAAACGGCCAGAAGCGGCGCTGTGGCTCAAGTGGCAGAGTGCTAGCCTTGAGCGGGAAGAAGCCAGGGACAGTGCTCAGGCCCTGAGTCCAAGGCCCAGGACTGCCCCCCCCCCAAAAAAAAAGTAGAATAAAAACAAGCCAACAAACAATGGAAGATTGAGGTCTAGGAAGGAATATTGATTTGATATGCTGTTGTTTCTATTTTTAAATTACTTTTACATCTCTCCAGTTGGGTTTTTAATTTTGGAGCATTTGTAAATTAATTGAATGACAAAAACTCAATTACAAGGTCAAAAACAAGAATGTAGTCTTCATTTTAGTAGCATACTGTACTCCAATAATCATGCGATGTAATGTATTTGACAAGAAGGAAAATTTATTTTAATCAGTCATTAATGCAATTTAATTTTAATACACTTTTAAGTTATAAAACATGTTTGTCAAAGGTTCAACCCTGAACATTCAGTTCCATGAATAAAATTGCACTACAGCTTTTGCCTGTGTGCTTTCTTACAGAAGAACACAGAGTATTTCCATAACACATAAATCTAAAATGCGTAAACCCAGTAACTAATATGCAATTTAATTCCTTGAAATAATTGTAGACCTTGTAACTAAATTTGATTCTGTTCTTAACTAAATTTATTTTGCCAATTTGTATGTGAATAAAGATATAAGCTTGTATCTTTTTCTAAACAAGTTCCTAAAAGGTAGAATACATCCTGAGAACGAGAAAAAAATGTATCTATGATAGAACAACTTTAAAAGAAATGCCAGATATTTAGAACTACATATATTAAGGTAATCTAAAGCATTACCAGCCAAAATTCCAACTAATTTTTCATGGGTGTACAAATAGAGCTCACAGCATAATGTACTGGAGAGCGCAGAATAAGTTACAGATACATATAAATATTTTGAAAATATTATCTAGCCCATCTGCAGCTCTTTATATAATGATAAGTAACTTAAATTTCTCTGTCATCCATTATTTCTTATAAAATTACATTGCATCAAAATGTGATGATTAGATACTGAAAAGTAGTCCTTCAATCCATCAACGGGTTCTCTACTAAATAAATAGATATGAATAGCCATATGAAATAAATAGATATTAATAGCCATATGAATAGCCATGTATTGTCTGACATCCTAATGATGGAAGATGGTAAAAGAAATGTGAAATCAGAGATCTGAAGACTCCTTGGAGAGTTTTGAATTGGGTTAGAAACGTCCTCTAGGTCAGTTATTCTCCAAATCTCATGCTTTCTTCACTGATTGTTAAGGTTCATACTTAGTTCCCATGTGCTACTTTGACCATGCACTGGAGTTATGATGACATAGTATTCATGGATGTTTTTGTTATTTTTGTCTTGTCCTAACTCAAATCCAAATATTCTCATGCAAAAGAGTAAAGACAACATATTTTCACATTTATATAAAACACTAATAATTTACTCTATGCAGTAAATTTTCAGAATGTGTTAGTGTATTATTTGCCAAGTAGTCAGAGCTTACAATAGATCATGCCATACCATTTATTCTTCCTTGTATTGAAGTTTCTATTGATGAACACTATAAACTGGCTTTTTTCTTGTGTTGGCTAAAATAGTAAGCAGAGAAAATAGAGATAATTTCAAATATCTTTAAGAAGACTACATATGTTGGAGCTGGATACAATTTTTTTAAAGAGATATAAACAAATGAAAGATTACAACAGGAGGTGAAATGAAGTTGAGATATATATTAAGATAATAGATGGTAGAAGTTTGCTGGTGGTTTTCTGGCTAGCATAGCCCACTTTTCCTGTCTGCAATTCCAGTACTAGAAACTTGCAAATTACAATTCTTATGTCACTTTGTTTCCTTGTAACCTTGTTAGTAGGAGCCACTTTGAGGCGGATAAGATACAAAATAAGATATTAGAGGGTTGTTTTTTTTTGCTTTGTTTTTTGACCCCTTTGTGACTGTCAACCAGTGGAGTAGTAACAGAAGAAAGGATGACTCCTGAGGACTGCTGGTCCTAGCATTATTTGTGCGGATTTGAGTAAAAGCCGTGTTATTCTGGGCTTTTATTCATGTTCCTGGTATTGTGGTTCTAAGTTTTCATAGCATCTTTGTGCCTCCATTTCTGGTGTGTGCAATGAGATGGTGTTGGTAATGCACAGAACTCAAATGCTTTCATTTATGTGTGGAATCATGCCTACAACAGAGTAAGCACTGTGTTAGCATTAAGCTTCTGTGATGAGTAATATTAACATTAATGCCTGCAATAGGCCAGGTTTTGGTGAGGTTTAATTGGATCCATCAATTTAAATGAGAGGTAATTTAAAGGGATAGTACAATGCAGGATTCAAAAGAGGGACAACCCCCCTTGATTCCATACTAACCCAGGGGCCTTCTCTATGCACTGCAGCCTCCTTTCTGTGGCTTGGTGCTGCTTATGACACTGAGCACTTCTAGTACTTCCACATATTCCTGTGTGCTCTCAGCCCACAAAGTGCATAGATCCTGCAGTTTTGTTCACAGTCATAGATTGCAAACTCAGGGAAATTGGTGGTGGGCATGTAAGATCAGCTGACTTTTCTGCTGGCATCTGTGCAGGGACCACAGTAGACATGAATGTGTGAGCCATAGAGGTCTTTCCTCCAATGGTCTCTCCAGACACCACTAGATAGAGATGGGAGCTGCAGTAGGAACTTGTGATTTCATCCAGACTTTCTGTGGCTGGCTGGGTAAGAGAGGAAGGTCTGGTCAAAATAGTGTCTTTGATGCAAGACATTTAAGAATTCTTAGGCTTAACGACCCTAATAATATTTGGAGTCTGAATATATTGTTAATATAATCAGAACTTTTGTTTCCCCCTAAGATCAACTGGCTTTGAGTAATAAAAAATGTAGAAAGAGAAAGAAACATTAGAGAAGGCCATTTTCTTGAAATAAAGCAACAGATCATCTAAGACTTTGTTTCTGTGTATTATGTTTCTCTTATTATAAATTTCCTTAATTCCATTTCTTTTCCTTTGGTGGATTCTCTATTTTCAACAAGCTACGTTCAGAGTTCCTCTTTTGAATTGTGTTATCAGATTATTTTTTCCTCATTTGAAAAGGATTTCATTTTGCTTACTTTGGCTTTCACATTATCTCATTCTGTAATACAGTCATTAATAGACTTTTTAAAAACAGATGGAAAGATATTTAGAGAAACTTTTTTAAACACTGATATCCAGGTTCTGCTTGTAATCTTAGCAACTCAGGAGGATGAGATCTGAGGATCACAGTTAGAAGCCAGCCTGGGCACAAAAGTCCTAGAGACTCTTATGTCCAATTAACCACCAAAAAGCCAGAAGCAGAGGTGTGGCTCAAGTTATAGAGTGATAACCTTCAACAAAATAGCTCAGGGACAGTGTCCAGGTCCTGAGTTCAAGCCCCAGTATTGGCATACATATACACAAAGTACTACTACTAATGAAATAAATAGTATTAAGTGTAACAAAATACTTCAAGACTAACATTGAAAAGTAAAACATTGTTGAAGGAAAAGACATAAGTAAATGGAAAATTACCGTGTTATAAAACAAAAAGGAAATACCTGAAGGCCTTTTGCAAAGTACCTTTTATCAATACAATGCTCAAGAAATATTTGATGGGTTGTTACACATCATTAAATTAGAAATCAGTTTGTTCTCAAATAACTCAGATACCCACAATCCCATTATCTATTTTCATCAACTATTCTGAAATCTAAGAAATTTTAAATAATAATTGTTCCAGTAGCAACTTGCAACATGAAACATTAAAACATTGGATGATTTAGTTCTCAAAGAAAAAAAAAATCTGTCCCTAGCTACACTGACTTCTTTCTCCTTGCCAAAGGCAAGTTGGATGACCTAGATCCCCTGGAGGGATAGTCTCTAAAGTAGGTTGACTACTGAGCTACTGGACCAGTTCAATTACAGAGAAAATCTGGCTGCAATGGTAGCAAGGAAAGATACATAAGAGAATGTTAACACTTTTATTTTCAAAAGCTTGGTATTTCATAAAATATTTTCTGAGAAAATAATTGAGATAACTAAAAGTTAAACAAATCCTATATTTTAAACACCATAAGAATGTGTAGATTTCAAATGAGTTTACTCAAACTTTATTTAAATACAATGCAATTAAATTGGGAATTTTGAGGGAAATTTCTGCCTTCACAAAATGAAAGCTCTTTTGCAAGTTTTTAACAATTTATTTTCTTAAAATTTCCAGCCTGTTTCCAGCATGTTACTAGAGTTTGATTGTTAAGCTGAATGTAAGTTACGTAGAATGTGAGTTATGAGTATGCATTTCTTTGAGGGTTACAAATACCACTAAAAGATCATTTTCCAGCTTCTGATCAAAAACTAATGCTAACAGAAAAAGGAATGGCACTATCTAAAGATCTTGTCTTGTTCCAGTAGAACATGGTTCAAACATTCTACATTTAAAATTATAATTACTTTTCATCTCCATAGATAAGGAAAGCTGAACAAAATGTGGAAACACATAGGTGATTCCTAAGCCTTCAGTGGATTCACATTTTAGCTGCAGAAGGATACAACATCTAAGCCTTTTGCTTTAGTCTGGATGCTATCACCTCACCTGATCAAAAAAAAAGTTTTTCTTTTTTTGGGGGGGGGGGCAGTCCTGGGGCTTGGACTCAGGGCCTGAGCACTGTCCCTGGCTTCTTCTTGCTCAAGGCTAGCACTCTGCCACTTGAGCCACAGCGCCACTTCTGGCCATTTTCTTTATATGTGGTGCTGGGGAAATGAACCCAGGGCCTCATATATATGAGGCAAGCACTCTTGCCACTAGGCCATATCCCCAGCCCCCCCCCAAAAATGTTCTTGAATATTTCTTTCCTTTCACCACAAAAAGATTGACCAGCACCTTCCACAATGTATGCACATCATATATATATATAATAAATATAATGAATATATACATACATTTACATGCACAGAACATAATAAAAATCATTTATAAACTCTGAACTTTCTAGTTTCACATGTGTATCTCCATTCCTCATTGTAAAATTGTAGGTCTCTACATTAGTTCTGGAATCTCTCTTACTGATTTAGTGCATGGCAGTGTTTTGCAGGGCCTGTAGCTTTCCCCAACCCCTTTCCTCGGACCCCTATAAGTTACTCCAGGGTTAATTTTCACCTTAAAATTTCATACTAATATGTTCTATTATGTTTAAAAAGGATTGATCCAACAACTCAAACACCCACACACAGAGAAGAAAAGTTTCCATCTCATAAAGCGACCATTCATCACTCAGTCTTTTAATATGCCATAGAATGTTCCATTTAGAATTTCCCTTAAAATATATATTCTTCACTTGAAGCTGTCATAGAAAAAGAGAGAATGTCTTCTCTGATTTCAAAACCATCAAAGTATATTTAACAAAAAAAATCTACTTTTCGAACCCCAGGAGTAGTGTATTTTGAAGGGCAAGCACATTTGTATCTTTAAGAAAGTAGTTGAAAAAAGTCAAATTTGATTTATATTTGAACCTTTATTAGTAGTACCAATGAATCCTACTGACTGATGATGTGAACAACTACTATGAGCACTAATTATAGCTCTGTATTTACAGTAAAGTGAAGCTGCCGACTATTGTCTCAATTACTGATATCATCTGGGCAGGTTGTTTAATTTGTCCCTTCCCACTATCTAGCCAACAGTTTTGCAGGATATATATTGTTAAGAATGATTCAGAATATGTTGCTGTCTTGAAGCCATGTACTATAAAAGGTGGCCAAGAAGTAACTGCATGTTGTACTAAACAGAAAATAATTTGGTGCTTCAAAATATGTTTTCGACATGAGGACTGCCAACCTAATGTAGAAAAATTAGTTGATGTGAAAATATTTATTACCTATTACTATAGACACATAAAATCAGTGTGTGTGTGTGTGTGTGTGTGTGTGTGTATGTGTGTGTTATGTAACATTATGTCAGTAATGCACTTGTTACATTTTAGAACTTTCTTTTGGTTTCCATTGCTGTTCTTGTATGGTATTATTGTACTAGGGCAAGTGATTGCTGAAATGAACTTGCAATTGCAACCATAATGTTCCTGGAAATGCTAAATTATGTCTAAATTTTAGTTCACAAACCTATTTTAAAGCAGTGAAACTTATTGTTGATTGATATTTGCCATCCAATGTTCCTGGAATAGTTAAGAATATGCTTTGTATCAGGGGCTGAGAATATGGTCTAGTGGCAAGAGTGCTTGCCTCATATACATGAAGCCCTGGGTTTGATTCCTCAGCACCACATATATAGAAAATGGCCAGAAGTAGCGCTGTGGCTCAAGTGGTAGAGTGCTAGCCTTGAGCAAAAAGAAGCCAAGGACAGTGCTCAGGGAGCCCTGAGTCCAAGCCCCAGGACTGGCAAAAAAAAAAAGAGAGAGAGAGAGAGAGATAGTATGCTTTATATATGTCCTTCCATTGCGTGAAAGTAGTTATTTGCTGTTACAGCATTCAGTTGGGTTTTCAAACCAAAGGACTAAAGTTACAACAATTTCTCTTGAAATCCATAAATCCATGCAGAGTGTGTTGAACAGCATCACTAGATGCTATTTGTTATGCAAAGATGAATGAATCAATAGAAAAATAGGACGGATAGATCATTAGCACTTTAATGCAGAGCAGAGAGGAAAACTAATAAATCATGCACTCCAAGCACTAGTTTTCCTTATGGCATGTTTGAAAACGTAAGACATGCAATGTTGAGAGGCAGGTCAATATGAATGAACAATATCCAAGATTGCTCAGGATTATTTCATGTTATAACACAGGCTTAATGAAATACTAAGAAAAGTAGTAACCTTATGATTTCTCTAAACAACCAGAGAATTCAACTATGCAATGAATACTTTAAACAGTGATGAAAGTCATTGCATGTTTTCAAATAAATGACTGGTATGTTACAGGAATGGGCTGGAATAGGTGAGTGGAAGAGGGCTAATTGCATGCACGCTTTGCTTCAATGAGCTCAATTTTGTGATGTTGTGGGAACCAATCTATATTAGAAGGCACCTGATACAACCACTTGCTTTCTTCAAGTGCAATGAACTGATCAACTAAAAATTATAAATACCTATATTTATAAAGGTCCGAATAACCAAGGAATTGGCTACTGGGCTTCAATTGTACCCTATGGCCTATTATCTGAGAAAGGTGAAAATTTTAATCTTAACAAATGATTTACTCACTCACTCTTCCTGTATTTAAGTTGTCATAAATTAATCACATGAATCATAAATTTACTCCACAATGCTGACTCAGTTATGCATTAACTCATTTCTCTCAAGCAGCTTTTTCCATATCTTTGGTGGGAAACACATTAACTGAGTACATGGTTTAAAAGACCTATTTGCTTACTGGGTACAATTATGGATTTTTATTCTGGATTGTCATACACAATGAATAAGGCTTTTGCTATTACCATAATTTGCTGCCAAGTAACATATTTTTACTCATTTTTTGGAGCTAGAAACCAAATCTAAGAAAAAATGATTCTGTTTTTCTGTACAAGAAAACTTTATGCCTGATTATTTTAATTTCCACTCAGAAGAGTTAAGATTCTGAAGGAAAACTATGCAGGTATAGTATGGTACAACAGTTAACTATTAAATAAAAGAAATCTTTAAAGTTTCTTTTTAAGTCATAGGTCAAAGGTCATTGATACTCTGATTCTAAAAATAAGTCTAGCAATTCGCACATGTGATCTCTGTAGGATTATTGATAAGTACTTATTAATGAGTAGAGCCACATCAAGAAACATGATTCCTACGACATTTCCTTTTTATATTTCACAGGTTGGGAGGTGAAGATGCAGTAAGATGTGGGTAGGAGATAAAAGTCTATGGGAATGCATGCAAACAAAATATGCAGAATCACTTCATGTACATGTCTGCTGTAATCATGCAATGATGTCTATAAAATTAGAGACAATATATTTCCTAAGAGCTGGATTTCATATTAGCTCAGTAACAAAATGGATAAACCAATTCCAAGATTTTGCATGAGCAGTAGACACAAAATGGTTCAAAGAAAACCTGCATAAATGTTCCATAGTCCCAATTATACTCATTGGCTTCCTACAAATGGAGAGTAAGAGAATCATTCCTTGCTTCGGTTTGTTGTTCTTTTGACCAGGGAGCAGAATAACCCGGTTTTTGGCGGAGGGCCCATTAACATTGGAGCTTGGTTCTTGTGTGTAATTCTTATCTAGGAGAAAAGAGAGAGAGAGAAGTAGAGCAATCCAAATTACAATCCCAATATCTGAGAATCTGAGTTCAATGGTTATTGCATAAATGGCCTAAATACAAGGTCAAAATAAAGTTTCAGAATTTTATTAATTAATAAACATTTTAAAGGAAAATAACATTGTGCGTGTCAATAATATTCCCATGGCAAAGGTACTAACAGAAAATAAAGCTTAGCAGAAGTTACAGTTTATATTTAATACTCTCTTTAACCTCATATGTGATAGTATTATACTCCAAACTCCATATTCAGGCTCTTTGCTTATCCAGTGCAATTTATTGCCCATTACTTATATATTATTTATTGAATGAAGGAAAAGATGTACCATTACAGTTCTCATATATGCTTAGTACCAAGCAAGTCTTATTTATCTTGCTAATCAGATTGTTTCTGTCTTGCAACATGAACTACACAGCTTAACTTCAAAACAATCATTAAGAATGAAAGTCAAAACTTAACATGCATGAAAGGTCAGAAATGATGAACTAGCTTTCTAATTTGTTAATTAATTGGTAATAGAATAGGATCAAATATTGAAAAGCTTGCTTAAAATACTTGGAGAGACTGTTCTAAAGCTACTCATTTTGATTTCATTGAAATAAAACTACGAATCACCTTAAATGAGACAACCTTAAAGTAGATTATGTCTGCAATTTTCTCTAATTCAACTCTAACTTAGGGAAGACATTTTATGAATATATGCTATGCTCAAAGCTAATTGAAAGCAATTATCAAAGTGGCATTTTGTCTGTGACTTTAAGATACATTGTAAGATAATAAATGATTCTCATTATGTAATAAAAAGGTCACATCTTGCCTTTGGGCTAGTGTCACTAAGAGTTTTTTAAAAGCAATCGGAGACATTTTCTTTAGTGAACTGCAACTAATCCAAGAAGCATCGCTTATTAAATATCAGTTGTCACCTGCACAGCCGTCGAAACAGAGATGAGTATTTCTTTCAAAAAGAAACACCATCTCATTAAAAGCTGCAAAGAATATATCTCTTAAAGTGCATGCCTGACATTTTCAAGTTAAAATGAATATCCTTCACTTGTCATTCACTAATAGCACTAAAACAAAAAATAAAGTTTGTCACGGGAACATGATCATTAAAATCAGTAACTAGGGCTTTTGGGAAATGGAAACTCACCTCACAGTCTAGAGAGAAATATTTTAAAAGCCTTGAAAAAATGAACAACTTCATTTAAGTCTGTTGAGATCAGATTATATTGGAGATTCTGTGTTCCTTTTTTTATTGATAAAGCTTTTCTTCTATCTATTGATGGTTTCTGTTTCATCACAAATACACCGAGCTATATTAATTGTGGTTGGATTGTGCTGCTTTTTCCCTTCCTCATATAGGAAGGTTAAACTGATGTTAAGAGAGATACTAATTATTTTGTGTGTGCCAGTCTGACACCTGAACTCTAGGACTGGGTGCTATCTGTTAGCTTCTTTTGCTCAGGGCTAGTGTTCAACCACTTGAGCCACAGCACCAATTTTGATTGCTTTTTCTTCTTTTTTTAATTAATTAAATTTTACTGACAAAGTGTTATGCAAAAGGGGTACAGTTACATAATAAGGTAGTGAGTACATTTCTTGTGATATCTTACACCCTCGTTTTTCTTTCCCTTCCCTAGATCAGGTAGGCATATATACAATACCCAGTGTAGCAAAATCATATACAGTAACCATGTAGCATATGCCAAAGGAAATTCTCCTAGAACTTGAACTGTAACATCAACAATAGAATCCTCCTGTGTCTTCTCTTGGAGTTGTTTTTGCTTATCCTCATCTTATATGGTCATATGTACATAGCTGTTGAGCTATGTACATGTCTGTGTTCCTTTTTTGAGTATAAAAATCAATTGTACTTGTAAAGGCCACAAGGCTAAGCCAGGCTCAGATTCTCTGGATATCCAACTTTACTGTATTTCTGACAACTCACGAACTGGAGAATTAATAGCAAAACAGTGAAGATGTCTAAATGTCCCCATCTATGTAGACTGAAAATGGTCTCTACCAGATTTTCTATCTTAATTATTCACTTTTACATTACACTAACACTAAATTGTAAGCCACTGCTTCTTTCAACTTCTCTGCATTCTTATGTTAAATGGGCTCAAATATAGTGTCATTCACTTCATAAAATTTATTCAGCTCCTACTACAGTTCAGAAATTATACTAGAAAGTGAGAATCAAATAGACAGCTCTTCCGAAATGATTGTCCTGTAGAAAGAGAAAATGAAGTATATTCAATACTGAAATAGGAGGCTGAGCACAAATATACACATTTAAGTTCTATAAATGAAAATGAATTAGTTTACACAAAATATTTTAAATGAATACAGGGGAAGCAGCTGTAGAATATTACTTGTACAATAACCTCAGGTTATTAAATCAGAAGAGAATTCTGATTTACAGGTGCTGGCCAGTTTTTGAGTGGGGATAGTAATGGGACATTTTAGAAAGTGAGATGATTAGTATCAAATAATAAAGACTTTCAGAAGAATTCTTTTTCTACTCATATAAAAATAGGAATTAGTTGATGGCTTAGTAAAATATGCTACTCAATTGTTGCCTATGAGATTTGGGTTTTTCCCATTTTTTGGTATTTCACTCATAGGCAACAATTGAGTAGCATATTCTTATATTGGCCATCCCTTTTTCAAAGAAATCATCTCTTCATATTCCTTTAAAAGATAACCCTATCTCAGTCAGTGCTTATTATATAATAGGACCTTTAAATCACATATGGCCTAGTTTCTGGGTCCAAAGCAGTTTAACAATGGTTTGTCTAATTTGCAGTTAGCTACAACCTATTTTTGAGTGTGAGTATGCTGATGTTGGGCTTGAATTGAGCTCCCTTGGCTTTTTCATTCACAACTGGCTCTCTACCACTTGAGCCATACTCCAGTTCAATTTTTTGTAGGTCAACTGAAGATAGTCTCTTGAATGTGTCTGCCTGAACTGGCTTCAAACCTCGATCTTGAGATCTCAGCTTCCTGGGTATCTAGGACCACAGGCATAAACCACGAAGCCTAACTTAGACATAAACTATTATTTTGAGTGTTTAAACTCTCCTCCCATCAATATATACAACTCCCTTTTAATCTAACTTTATTTCTGCAGAAACTGAAAACAAAACCTTTATTTTATTTTATTTTTTTGCCAGTACTGATGCTTGAACTCAGGGCCTGAGCACTGTCCCTAAGCTTCTTTAGCTCAAGGTTAGCACACTACCACTTGATCCACAGTGCCACTTCTGGCCTTTCTGTTTGTGTGGTACTGAAGAACTGAACCCAAGACTTAGTGCATACAAGGCAAGCACTCTACTACTATGCCACATTCTCATCCCTAAACCCTTTTTGTCTGTTGTTTATAGAAATGAAAAGCAATAGATTATGTTTTCCTCAGGATCAGGAGACAATATGAAAGAAACTAAAATGCACATGTCTAGTACAAATGAAAAGTCATTTGCATATCTCATTGTACATGAGATTATGATGTATCTTTCTAAATCTGGGCAGAAACAAAAACTATTCCATTAAGAATAAAGTTAGGGGGGCTAGGGATATAGCCTAGTGGCAAGAGTGCCTGCCTCGGATACACGAGGCCCTAGGTTCGATTCCCCAGCACCACATATACAGAAAATGGCCAGAAGCGGCACTGTGGCTCAAGTGGCAGAGTGCTAGCCTTGAGCGGGAAGAAGCCAGGGACAGTGCTCAGGCCCTGAGTCCAAGGCCCAGGACTGCCCCCCCCCCAAAAAAAAAAAGAATAAAGTTAGGGGGCTGGGGATATGGCCTAGTGGCAAGCGTGCCTGCCTCATATACATGAGGCCCTGGGTTCGATTCCCCAGCACCACATATACAGAAAATGGCCAGAAGTGGCGCTGTGGCTGAAGTGGCAGAGTACTAGCCTTGAGCAAAAAGAAGCCAGGGACAGTGCTCAGGCCCAGAGTCCAAGACCTAGGACTGGCAAAAAAAAAAAAAGAATAAAGTTAGGGCTGGGAATATGGCCTAGTGGCAAGAGTGCTTGTCTCCTACCCATGAAGCTCTCGGTTCGATTCCCCAGCACTACATATATAGAAAATGGCCAGAAGGGGGGCTGTGGCTCAGGTGGCAGAGTGCTAGCCTTGAGCAAAAGGAAGCCAGGGACAGTGCTCAGGCCCTGAGTCCAAGGCCCAGGACTGGCCACAAAAAAAAAAAAAAAGAATAAAGTTAGAATGTCTTTATAAGTGATGAGCATTATTTTAAAATGAAAAAGAAATGTCATCAACAGAAAGATGTCCTTCCATGAACATCTTTCATTTCTTCCAATCACCTACTCCTCTGGAAGGCCTCCAGTGCAAAGAAAGACATTTTTACTACTATGGCTCTGTCTGCTTTTGTTTTCCTGTCTCAAATGAACTGACCACATATATAAATAGAAATATAAAAAAAACCTGATAATCGGTCTATATAACCTGAGTATATACAAACAAAAATCAGTAACCATGGTGATTTTCCTGCTTCTATTGCATTGTTAAAGTTGTGTAGTGTGATAATTTTAGCTCATAATTTCAATATTATGAATAATATATGCTGTGATGATGTGTCAGTTAAAGTAGCAATGGTAAAACAAGTTTTATTTGGATTTCACAGCACCAAGTTTCAATATACCTGTTATGGGATGCTGTTTCATCCAGCTCCTTGAGCCATTCTCAGTAAAAGGCTACTTGTCTGAAGAACTACTACTAAAAAGTGTAGACTTGAAGGATGGTTTCATAGAAATCACATATTTCATATAAAGTTACATAGAAAATGGATGTATTTTCTGTGAGTAAATGGCTATGGTAAATGACTTTAGGCTTTAAGGACTACGGGGGGTCTCCATCTACTCCAATCAGCACTGTCATTATAGAACAGTGGCAGGCTTAGACTACATGTAAAATAAGTGAGGATGGCCACGTTCCCATAAAATTTATTTATGAAAGCTAAAATTTGAATGATATATAATTTTTACACTTTGGTATATTACTCTTCTTTGGGGTTTTTAAAGATAGCAAGAAACATCCTTAACAAAAATGGGCATCTGAACAGATTTGGCATTCAGATTATAATTTGTGGCGTTTTGATGAAAATAAATAAATTATTGAATATTAAGTCTACATGTTCATGAGTAATAAAACAAATAAATTTTAATTTAAAATCATGCTTTATTGGACCAACAGGTGAGAAATCAATGAAAGTAGAAAATTATTTCTATGGTATATATTTTACTCTAGTGCTACCATTGGAATTTATTCAGTAAAAGAATCTGAATTGGAGCCAGGCACCTATGGCTCACACCTGCTACTCAGGAGGCTGAGATATGAGGATCATGGTTCCAAGCCATCCTGGGCAAGAAAGTCCATGAGACTCTTATCTTCAACTAACCACCAGAAAACCAGATGTGGTGCTGTGGCTCAAGTGGTAGAGCATTAGCATTGAGCTGAAGTGCTCAGGGATAGTGCCCAGGCCCAGAGTTCAAGTCCCACAACCAAAAAAAAAAAAAAAAAAAAGGTCTGAATTGGAATGGGAATATGTAAAAACAGCATCTAATTATGTAGTAACTGATCAAATTTGGTATCAGTGTATGATCTCTTTAACTGATTTTCCTTCCACTGAACTCAAGTGAGCTGAATAATATCATGATTCTTACAAAGTACCACAGCAAATAGCATTTTACTTCATAAATATTCTTCCTATATCTAGCTAAAATTTTCTCACTATTTCATCTTTTCAAGAATTTGGCATCACAGGATTTTCTTTCAGCTCCCTTAAGAATAGAGTTTTCAGAATAAAAAAGAAATACTATAAAATGTTTGTGGGAAAATTTAATTGAGTAATTATCTGAGAGTTACTTAGCATGATTCTAGACTAAGGTTACATCCTTCCAAAAATGCCTACAGCACAGACACATGACCTGGGGGACAAAGTACATGCTAGATTTCTCTGTTCTATAACTGCCAAAAGTAAAAACAAAAAAGCAATGGAATTTATTAATTTTCTAAAATAATTTCCCAGGTTTTTATAATTTGAGCCATCACTTTCTGGATTGGCAGTAATTTCCCAATTTAATGTTAAAGTCTAATTCAGTATTAAATTAAAAAATCATTATGAAAATTTAAAACAAACATCTTTATAATATTATATCAAGGAGTGTCTTTGTTGAAGAAATTCACAGGAATGTTAAATGTATATAGAAAAGGAAAACCATTTCCTAGGAGTGATGTGCTATTTGGCCTTGTTATGAGAAAAATAGCTATACCTGGACTGAAAGTAACTTTTAAGATATAAATGTTGTTCTTTATTCAAAAGTATTTTTATGACTCTGTGTTGGTTGCCGGGGAGGTCAAAGACATTTTTAAAGTGTTTTTTAAAAATTGTTATTCTTATGTTTCTATGGTAAAATTGTAGGCACAATTCACCCCCAGTTATTGTTTATATTGTTGTGGGACATCTTCAAATCTTTGCCCATATGAAAAAACAAAAGAGCAGAACAACAGAAGGAAAAATAAAACAATTTCCTCCATGATTGTAACTGAAATATATTCACCACTTGAAGATTTTGTTGTTTTTTTTTTAAGAGTTGCATTTCATGTAAAATATCTACATGATCTTTTTCATCTATTACAGCGGTCAAGGACATGGAGTTGGAACATGAGGCATGGGTTTGGTTCCTTCCTTGGATACTATCACGAGGACGCTGTAAGACCCTGGCCACAGGAGACTGAGAATCCTCAGTTTCTATTTGCTATAAGAATATAACAATTTGCTGCAAGTACCAATTTATATAATGATCCATATACTTAATAGATATTATGTAATTCTTTAAATGTAATGGTGCATAGTCTAGTGAAGAAACACCTTACTAGCTGTTCTTCTCTGAGATAGCAAAGCTTTCTGACTTCCATGGGTAGCATTAGGAAATTTCATTATTATTTGCTTTTCCACTGAAGTACTTAACAGCCTTCTCAGTACATGTCAGATTCTACCCTTACACAAAGAAGAAAAGAAAATATGGTGCTTTTATTGGACATGAGTAAACATTTATGTATTTATTTTTCTATTACCAAGTTCCATTTCTAAACTTAGCCCCCTACCTTGGTCTATGTGAAGGATTCTAAGAATGATCTGAAAGATTTTCTCCTCAACATTAAAGTACTTGATGGTAATTCAATTGAATATTCAATTTGGGTATTTTATCTATAATTATTTCCACTGCATGGTGTAATGAGGATTGGCATTCTCTACAAATTGTCTAAGACATAGATTATGGAATGTGATTTAGGCAGACTAGTACCAAAGGAGACTGTATTCGCCTGTTTCCAACATCCCAGTGTTTCAAGAAATTGTTTCAGGATTCATTCAGCAGCTCAAGAAAATCCAGAACTTTGCACCATCCTTGATGCTATCTTTTTCTTACTTCACATAACCATTTTACTATGAAATATTCTGGATTTTATCTTTCCAATACTTTCTTTATCTCTTGAGTGTTGTTTTTTTCTCTTACCATCATACTCTAAAGCATGAACAAATACAGATGTCCTCTAACTACTCACTTCAAATCCTTTCCTCACTTACTCTAATGTTTAAAACCTCAAGAGTCTTCACCAAAACCTAAATGTTCTTGCTGAGTATTCCAAAAGTCCTACTGCTCTGATTTCTACTTAATCGTTGATTTCAAAATCTCACATTTCCCTTTCTCTGATGCAAATCTATGGTCTTTTTCTGATCCAGAATTTTTTTTTATAAAATGCAACTGATTCTTTCCATAAGACACTCTTTTCCTTCTCTTGGGGCTTTGTTATTTTCTCCTCATTTATTTCTGGGTCCAGTTGAGACCCTGTAAAAGGATGTATAATGTATTGTGAAAACTTTGAATTTTAAAGTAACCTTCAATGAAATTTATACAACTGTTCTGAATATTCGAGGAGAGAGAAACATCAAATTGTGAAATTCAATTTATTTTCATCAGAAGTATTTATGTAGATATTTTTTCTTTGAGATTGATAAGATCCTCACCTCTGATGCACAGGACTCCTTATTTATTAATGGATAAGAAGGTTATCTCTTTAAAACTTGGAGCAGTGCAGATTGGCCCCTGGTAATAAAAGGCATTATATATATTTATATATTTATTTATATATATTTATATATTATATATTTATATATATTTGCATTATCTTCTAGTTTGAACACATACAAATAAAATGAAGAGTGTGAAGAGGTATGGACTAAGATAAATGCAAGAAAGAAGGCAGTTCCCAGCCTGGCAGTTTATACCCACCAAAAGCTGATTTCTAACCATGAAAAGAAATCAATCCTGTGCATTTGTCTGTGTATGTCAATTTAGAGGACTATATCTAACCTTGCCCACTCTAGAGGAAGACATTGAACTTTGAACTTGGTCTTCCTGAAAGTTGATGACTTAAAGCTTAAAATTCTGTCAGAAAGTTATAATTTCATTCCCTTAAGCATATTTACAGTCTTGGAATATACCTACATTAGACACAATGGTCTTAAACATGTAGGGGAAAATAATTAAATGAGAACTAACCAATATGCGATACTTTGTAAATTTGTCTTATTGGGTTCAGAGTTCGTATTGAAGAATATAAATGTAAGAAACTGTAATTTTTAAACCAGAATCAAATTGATTTTTAAAAATTGAATCATTTTTTGAAATACAGAATAAAAGAACAGTGTAGCTTTATTCATAATATTTAAACTGAATCTGCTATAAAAGAACTATAGAAAAGTTAGTCTAATTATAAACACAACATTTGGCATAACTTTTAAATATAATAGGACAAAGAAAAAAAACTTTCAAATTTGTTTTTTGTGTGCAATAAAATTTAATCAGTTTGGCATTAATTAAGCAGTAATAATGTACTTCAGTATGTTTCCTAAGTAGTGTGCTCCATTTCCCCTTCATGCAGGTTGATTTGTTCACATTATGGTGTCATCATAATTTTAAAACATACTGAGAAAATGACAGAGCTGCAAAATTAAAATAAATGATTAATGGTATTTTTTACATGTTTTGTGCTAATAGGTATTACAGAACCTTTAAATTAATAGAGCTGTCAAGCTCATGGGTGTTACAATTCCAACAATGATCCAAAATGAAAATTATATATTCCAGAGACACCTAAAGATGACACCCTGGAATATTTTAAATTTTAATTAGTAGGTGCAACTGTTTTGTTCCCCTGTAGCCACTGCAAATTAATTGGAAATTAGTTACAACTAACTCCCCCTCCCCATTTTTTAACAACCTGCTATGAATAGGTTGGCGCTTTATACACTAGGTATTTTTGTTTGGGCACTAGAAAGCACACATGCAGTAAATTGCATTGTCAATTTAAAAAATAAAACAAAACAGCAACTGTTTTGAAATTAGGAAAAATTATGCACAGGTAAACAGAACTAATTAATGAGTAAGTAACATGGGAACACACAAAATAATACTGAACTAAACACTAACTTGTCAGACTCTAAACAAAATGAGGTTTAGAAATGTAAATTTATGCAAAACACAATTAAGACTAAGGTAAAAGGATGCTGTCACTTCAAGTTTTTTTTTACCTACTTTTGGGGGATTACTATTACTCACACCTTAAAACATATGGGAACACAACAACACTCTTATTTAATCAAATGTATCTAAAGATAGTATACGATACTTTTTTTTAACATTTTATTATTCCTTCAATGACAATTGTGGGTCAGTAAATAACAAACTGTGTTATGCCCTCTTGAAGTTATCAGCATTCTGTCTTGGAATATTCGTCCCAATACAAATTTTTAGGCACACCAAAAATATTCACCATATGCACCTACTTGCTAAGCATTTTCCACAGATAATTTGGTGCGTTATTCTTTTTCTTTCATGACTAAAAATACATGAGTTCACTTGCTGGAATCTTTCCCCCACCACCTCTTTCTAAAGTAAGTCATTAGAGCAGCTTTAAGATGCTTTAAAAATAGTGTGTCTACCACGTCAGCAAGTGTTAAGTTACAATAGCTAACTTTTAATATGAAAGTAATATTCTTAGCAAATTTTCAAAGTAAGAAGTCAAACCAATGCACTAAACATTAATAGTATTTGATCAGCTCGGGATAATCAAGTTAGGTAAATAGATTTTCAGGTATATTTCACAACACTATCACATTCTGGATAACTTTAATCACACACTTTTTTTAGACAGTTAAGACTTGATACAGTGAAATATTATCTTCTGCAAATGTAAATTTATCTATAAAATATAATACACGATAAAAGTCACTGCTTTGTTTTCTGTAACACTTTGGCCAAATCTTAAAACAATGAGAAATGTTGTGCCATCACGAAATTTCGTGTGTCTAAGTTTTTTTTTCTGTATAATTCTAGATTACAGAGAAGTTAGTTAAAATTACAAAAAGAAAAAATTCAGGCGTGTTATCATAATTCTTAGTATACAGTCTAAAATAACTAATGTCATCTTTGTATTATTAAATGTGACCTGTCATAGTTTTTAACAACCTTTCAGTACTCCTTTGTGATTTGCAGTAATTGGCTTTAGGAATAAGGAAACATTTTTGAGAAGATTAAGCAATTCTCTGAAATCAGAGGACACTGATACAACAGAAGCCAAAGTTTTGGTCTCTAGCTCACCGTTATGTTTTCTGTGAATTGGATATAGCTACTTGACCTAATTATCTTCTTAAGTAGTTTCTTTCCTTCCTTCCTTACAGAAATTCCATAAAACATTACTTTCAAGGAGTGAAAATGATTTTAAGCTCTGACTACATTTAATTTCTGCTAAAGTGCAAGAAGAGTTGACTATTTCAGTTGCAGAAGCCAGCTTGCTCAAACTGATGTTTAAAATAGTAAAACCTAGAATGAGTTTTAAATAAAAAGCTGACAAATAAGAGTTTTAACAAAGTGACTGAGATTTTATAAAAGAGGCCCATAATGGCTACTGTTTGTTTTTAGTTAGGCTCTGGGGTAAGTTAAAGTAGATAGAAGGTATAGAGTCCCACCTTCCATAGAAAAGAAATAAGGCAAATTCTAGATAGATATCTTTCTACTTCTCTATTTACTCCGTTGTCCTACAAGGCTTTCCCTCATATGGTTACTAGTTAAAGTAAATTGATGGCAGAAATGGTACAGTCCTCAAATTGACTTCAGAAATATTTATTATATCTTTAATAATCAAAAGAATTATTAACTGTGTGCTGGTGGCTCTCATCTGCAATGCCAGCTACTCTGGATACTGAGATCTAAGGATCATAGTTTGAAAAAAGGTCCAGACAGGAAAGTCTGGGAGATACTTTTCCCAAACTAACCAGAAAAATGTTGGAACTAGAGCTGTGGCTCAAGTGATAGAACACTAGTCTTGAGCAAAATGTCTCAGGGACATTGCCCAGGCCATGAGTTCAAGCTCCTGGACTGGCAAAAACTAAATTGAACAAATTTAACAAAGGAAATATAAACACATAAAGGATGGTAAAACTAATGAAAAAAAGATCATTATATTTTCTAATATATTATTTGAAATGCTATTTTAAGTAATATTCCCAAGTAGAGATTTATTATATTCAACTTTGAATAGAGTCTTGCAAAGTTGTCCAAACAATTCCCTCTTAAAATGGCATATTTTGCTTCTGAGGAATCCATGGCCTCGGTGGAGGTTTCTGAAGGTTCGATCTGCTAGAGAACACCACTACATAAAGGAATCTTCTTGGCCTGAAAGCCTGTTCTGGACTCATGTCCTTTCCCCATCACTGAATTTCAGACAGCATTAGAAACATGGTATTTCCTCCTCTGTACTTTTTATCCTTAGGCAAATAAGCTAAGTAAACTGATGACAAACTTAGAGGTAGAAAAACAAGTCAAAAGAGTGTCATATAACTCTCTACTTCTTGATCGTGAATATAACCTAACATTGCCTCCACAGCCTAAAAGTTTCCCACAGTAAAATAATATATTTCCAACAACCTTATTGTGCTTCTATTTATGAAACAATCTTAAAAATAATCCTCTGTGGCCATATACATCATTATTGATATATAGAAACATCCCAAACCTTAATTTAAACATTGTAAATGACTAAAGGAGTTGTGTGTTGTCAATTATTTTATTTTAGATTGATGTTGTCTCAAATTGTCTAAACGTAAAATACAGAGGTAGAAAAAATTCATAAAGTTTTCTCAAAGTGAGTAAGATTTTAAAATCAAAGTTTAGGGCATTGATTAGCATTTTTAAAAGAGCTAAGAACTGGGAAATAGATTAAAAAATCTCAAGTGAGCAGATGGACACATGTTGTAGATAAACTGAGCTGATAAGAGTATTCAAGCAAATCTCAAGAGTTGCGCAATGATCTCTAAGGGAAGAGGGCTGTAGTAACAGTGTCAATAAGAAGGGAGTAAACATACTCTACTCTCTCTTTTCCATTGAAAGGATACAAAATATGGACAGAATACACAGCATTTATACAAATACTTGAAAAGTAGCCATGTGCTGGTTAGTAGCTCATGCCTGTAATCAGGAGGCTGAAATCTGAGGATTATTGTTTGAAGCCAGCTTGAGCAGAAAGTCCTTAATACTCATAAATCTCCAATTAACAACAACAACAACAAAAACCCTCCATTAGTGAATCTGTGGTTCAACTGGTGGCACACTAGCCTTGAGCATAAAAGCTTAGGCAGAGTACACAAATCCTAAGTTCAAGCCTCGGGAGCTGCACGAGTGTGTGTGTGCGCGCGCGCACACACACACACTATGAAAAACTAGATGATTACAGGAAGGTTAGGGAAAAAATTAGGAATACAAACTATTACTGATTAGTTTCCTATTTGCTAGTTCCTTCTTGTATCTCTGAGCTAGGATTTAAATGTAGCCCTTTTATTTATACTGGAGATGTCTATCAACCACAGCAGAAAGTTACCAGAAAAACTTGATGTCTCTGTCACATGGAGTAAGAAAGATCACACCAAAGACAAAAGGTGAAAATAAGTTTTGTATTTCCATCCTGATCAATCCTATCCCAGTGCCTTTGCAATATGGAAGGAGTAGCAGGTACCTAAAATAATAATGGAGGAGAAATCTGTCAGTATACAAACAATGCTCTCTAAAACATGGAGGAGATCCCAGCTACTTTTTTTTTTTCCTCTCCCTATCACCTTGTTGCAGTGTTTTGGACCAAGATGATACTTTGGGAAGTGGATGGCAGAGCAGGGAAACTAAAGCCTTGTATTTCAATCTAGATGAAAAATGTAAGGGCTCTAGGAGATTAAAAAAGTCAGGGAGGGGCTGGGGATATGGCCTAGTGGCAAGAGTGCCTGCTTCATATACATGAGGCCCTGGGTTTGATTCCCCAGCACCACATATACAGAAAATGGCCAGAAGTGGCACTGTGACTCAAGTGGCAGAGTGCTAGCCTTGAGCAAAAAGAAGCCAGGGACAGTGCTCAGGCCCTGAGTCCAAGCCCCAGGACTGGCCAAAAAAAAAAAAAAAAAAAAAAGTCAGGGAGATCATGGGCAAGAGGGGCTTCTGGCAGTTATTTCATAAAGTCATTTAGAATTCCCTTAGTTAACCCTTGAGCTTGAGGAAATATGAGTTTCACTTTAAAAGGCATAATAGTTATTGTGAGAGCTGAATTAGAGGACAGTTTATCAGAAGGTATCAAGATAAGTCTATGGATCTTTTACATGTCAAACAAACCACGATAATATTATAAAGACTTTGACAACTGAGCTAAGGGAATGAAGGTGTGGCTCCATTTTCAACCTTGATTGAAAAAGCTAAGTGAGATAGAGAGGCCCTTAGTTCAAGCCCCAGTACTGGCAGAGAAACAATGAAACCTGAGCTAGTACAGGAAGCACAACTCACTGAAGACATGTAGTATTTATGACTAGAACTTAATCAAGTCAATTACCTGACAAAATGAATCTACAATGCCATCAGTATTTCTCATAGGTATGAAAAAGCTACAAAAGTCTTAGAGTCTGGTATTCAAAATATTCAGCCACAATCCAAAATTTCTTAACATAAAAAAGAAGCCATGAAAAAAATCTCAAAAATGCTCATGGAGAAAAAAATAGCCAACAAGGCAAAATCTGAGATGATATGAAAAAAAAAATCAAGACTGAAATCAACCAGTAAGGATTAAATCCCCATTGCCACCAAGATCTAAGAAATAAAGGAAGACACTCACAAAATAAAGAGCATGTCATGTGCAAAACAGAGAATGCTGAAAGAAGAACCAATTGAACCTTTACAAAAACATAATCAACAAAAAAATTAAGTGTATGGCCTGTAGAAGAGAATGTAAAAAAATCAATGAACATACAAATGAAAATATTTTCATCAATCTAAGTAATAGGGAGAATAAAGCGGGATTAAGAAGTGAACAAGAAAAATCCATGAAAAAACATAAAATCATGTATGAAGTAGTTTCTAATATATATATATATGCACATATCAAAGTTTTAAAGAAGAAAGAGTTCTATACAAAGCAATATCTGAAGCTATCATAGCTGAAAATATCCTGATTTGGGAAAATATAAATCTACAGATTTGTAAAACTCCATCGTACTAAAACAGGATGAGCTCAAAGAAATCCATGCTGAGGCTCATAAACCTCAAACTGCTGGATACTAAAGACAAAGAAAAAGATCCTGTTTCTCAAAACAGCCATATCACATGTTGGAAACACTGATTCAAATGACTGGATTTGTCAATAGAAACCATAGTATGTCAACAACCCTGTACTACGTATGCAGAGGAATAAAAGAGGGTCTTAACAAGCTTTTGTCAAAGTGGCTGGAAGGCCCATGTGGACCGAGGGACAGGTTCTACATTGAGAGACCAGAAAGATATCACCAGAGTCTCCAGTTCACAAAGGACCCTGCAGATATTCAGACAGATGGGGAGTTTAAGTGGCTTTTTGAGGAAATTGCTTTTAAGCTTGGCACTAAAAGAGAGGTTTTAATTTTTTTCATAATGTAGAGACATTTCAAAGTAATATATATATACATACATATGTGTGTATTATATGTATGTATACTGACAAGATAGAATAATTCTCAAAATCTGAGTAAAAGCGAAGATTAAGTAGAATTTTCTGAGGATAATAAAGCATAGGCAAGAGTAGATGAAAGAAATACAAAACATTTGCCTCAGAGACCTGACGGAAGAAGGTGTGGCTGGTTTGCCACAGATGAGAGAATGGATCTGTTTCTAAACCATAAAAGAGAATGAGAATTTTAGGTGCAGCAGAGAAGGAAGTTGTATCTGGAGCAATCCTCTGGGAATTGGCCCCAAAGGAGCATGGCAGACTGGTGCCAGCTGTGAGAGTCAAATTACATGTCAGGAGCAGGATCTTGAATAGTGTTAAGTGAGATAAGGCACTACACCTGGACGTGAGGGTAGTATGTGCTGTTCTGTAATAATTCTGGCAGCAAGATGATGGGTTGACTTTGGCTACTTCGAGAAGTGTAACATAATACATCAAATAAAGATGAAATATATAAATCAGTGGGTAAAAGACTGAATTCTTTGTATAAATGCCCGTCTTCAATTCATCACTAACATTAGAGATACACTGAGGCTCTGAGCAACTGCATATGGCAACAAAGCTATTTAAGGGAGCCCAATATCCTGCTTCTGCTACTTACTTGGCTTTTCTGGCCAGTTTCTCTTTTTTTTTTTTTACATTTTAATGTATGATATGGGAATTATAATAACTTTTTTTTTACTTTTCAGGATTTTTGTGGTAGTTACATAAACAATGAATGTGAACATATCGAAAGGAAAGCTTTAATACATATTTACTTAATAACTACTGGGCATTATTTTCTTGATTCTTGACAACATCTTCAGGCATTTCAAATGTCTTAAGAAGTCCATTATCCATTATCTACTTTACACTCAATTGATAAATCTAGAAAAGCTTAAATTTATCAAATATTTCATACTCAATCTTAATAGCCTAAGATTAAATGATTAAAATTTTAATAACATTGAAATTAATACTTTTTCAGCTATGCTTAGGTTGGATCAGGGAGATATGCTTGTTGGGCAAGTGCTCTGCCACTAGAAAAGTATCCTCAGTCCTTTTGCGTTTAGTTTGTGTTTTTCAGATATTATCTCAAACTTTTGTCAGACCTAGCTTTCAACAACGATCTTCCTGTGCCAGGAATATGGCCTAGCTGTAGAGTGCTTGACTTGTATGCATGGGCTCGATTCCTCAGCACCGCATACACAGAAAAAGCCAGAGGTGGCGCTGTGGCTCAAGTGGTAGAGCTAGCCTCGAGCAACAAGAAGCCAGGAACAGTGCTCAGGAGCTGAATCCAAGCCCCAGGATTGGCAAACATGGCATTCAACAGAATTTATAGTTTTTAAAATAATTGAAATACAAAACATACAACATTTAGTAGGTCCCACTTTTCTTTTGATAAGAAGAATTTGCATATTAAGGTTGTGCTAGAGTTTATGAACACAAGTGAGAGTGATGAATAGAGGCAGAAAATATGATACAGTACATTTATGAATGTATGGAAATGTCATCATTTTAATGATTGATATATGCTCACAATATCCAAAAAGTAGATAAAATTAAGGTATCAGTAGAGGCTAGGGAAAAATAAACAGATGCATTCTTTCTGGAGGAGGATGTAAGCAGTAGCTTACCTCCTTTACTCTGCATCCACATAAAGTGGATGTCAGAACCAGCAAGGAAAATGACATTCAAATGGTGCAATGGAAATGGGGGGCAACAGGAGTCATGGCTCTTCAGATGATAAAGGGCTTGCCCCAGGAATATAAGGGATCAATCACCAATACTCAGGTAATAAGACTATCAGGTTTGGAAGGGATTGGCAAGGCTTTAGGGTTTGTTGGAGGTATTAAACATTGAGAAAACAGGTTCAGGGTCTGGAAGTATCATGTCAAGAAAGGACTATAACAAGATATAGGGAAATAATATGCCTGATTCAATGCTTTCCTGAAGGAAGTTACCTTGCCTTATCACCATGATGATGAGCCTTCATATTTTACCTGTGATCATATTTAGCTTATGAATAGCTCATGACTTCTTTCCTATGTTTTATAACTTGGAAAGAATTTTCAGGAGTTCTAGATAGTATTCTCCCTCTGGTACTGAGACTTGAACTCCAAGCCTTATGCTTTTGTTTGTCTGCTTTGCTCAAAGCTGATACTTTACCACATGAGCCACAACTCCACTTCTAGCTTTTTGGTGGTTAATTGGAAATGGGATTCTCATGGACTTTCCTACTGGGGCTGGCTTCAAACCACACTGCTCAGATCTCAACCTCCTGATTAGATAGGAGAATACTGGTGTGAGCCACTAACACCCAGCTATTCCTCTCCACCTTAAAGGCAGACAAATGCATCAGAGTGATTTGCATTATAGCTTACTTGGCATTACTTTTCATCAAAGTTTCACAAGTAATAACTAATACATAGGTAGTAATATTTCAAAGAACAGAACACAAGCTATAGAATGTCAAATACATATGTAATCGACAATGCAAAAGGAAGTAGCCCTCAGAAGTTTAGTTGTATGGAATCAAGAAACAGAAGGATTACATCTTTGGAGGTTGTGGAAGTATATCTTCCCTGATACATTCAAATTCCTTGCTTCTAGAATATAATGAATAAAGATAACTCGAAACACTGCTTCCATGTATTTATATATAAAAATATGTGAATGGATTGCTAGCCAAACTACATTATGTTCAGTGAAGAAATGTTTAGTAGAAAGCATTTTTCAAAATGTTATACTACCCACAAGTATTTAAGAAATTCATAAATTCAAAATGAACTTGGTATTGGCAATCAAATTATGTGTGAGGCACAGTTCTACATATCTTCGGAGACAGAGTTCTATATATAACCAGAATCATAGTTCATGACCTTTGTGACCTTACAGATACGAGCAATAAAATATACAAATCAATGCATTGCTTTCAGGGCTTTGATTAAGCTGTAGAATACTGTGGTTAAACCAGCAAGTTGCTTGGGTATAGGAAATGATGGAACAATAGAGGGGCACTTCTCAGAGAAGACTTTATGGTTAAGAAGACTAGGGACTGAGATTCAAGAGATGATTTATGCTACTCAACAGAAAAGCAGGTGAGCATTGCTTGGATGAAAAACAAAAGTAGATGAAAAAAAGTAAGAGTTGAAGCTGGAAAAACAAATCAGAAAACTTGAATTATCTGAGTCAAGTACCAATCTGAGAAGATTTTGATTGGAAAGTTTCTGGGTGACCTTAATTTTTTTTTATAGTTGAAATGTTCCCGACTGATTTAGCTAGAGTAAAATTGGAGTTGAGAAAGCAGCAGCTGTGTGTGTGTGTGTGTGTGTGTGTGTGTGTGCATGTGTGTGTGTATACATGTATGCTTGTATTGGGGCTTGAAAGTAGAGTCTTGGTGTTGTCCCTTAGCTTTTATGCTCAAAGCTGGCACTCTACTTTTTGAGCCACAGCTCCAGTTCTGACATTTTGCTGGTTAATTGGAGATAAGTGACCCATGGGGTTTCCTGCCCAGGATAGCTTTTTACCACAATACACAGTCTCAGCCTCCTTAGTAGTTAGGATTATAGGTCTAAGTCATTGGTACCTGGCTTAAGGCAGCTTTTGCAGATGTGAGGGAGAAACATAATTGACTAAGCCTAGGGTAGTTGTAACAGAAAAGCAAAGACAAAATAAAGTAGTTTCCTGCACTGGGAGATGTCATTAAGTAAATGTCTTCATTGGATTTGGGGTTACAAAAAGGGGATATCTTAGGAAACACTGGGTGTATAATAATGCCGATCTGGCACATAAAAATAGGTCATTATTTGAAAAAGAGAAGGAACAAACCAGATGATTAATCTTCTATGGTAATATTGAATTTGAGATCCCTGAGGCTTTGTGTAGTTGCGTTATTTAACAAAACTTTAATGAGAACCCATCAGCTGGAAGAAATAGGAGAAAGTGGGTGGTGGGTATCACAGACACAAATAAAATGTGACTTAGACTATATCCTCCCTTCCTTGTCATTCTATTCTCTCTACGCTTTACCCCAAGCTGTTCTCCTTATCATTAGATGAACACATGGATAACCAGGATGGTCTATGTTCCACGTACTCAGGACAAAGAACTGGGAAAGAAGAACTTTGAAAGGGAAATATAGACTCTAGAGTTCAGGCTCAACATTAGCTTTTCCAGAACCACTTTAATACACATTTCTCTAGAAGTAAGATTTGCTTAAAAATATTTATTAACATGTTGCATGGCTAAACTTATTTTTATTAACTTAGTAACTGTTGTAAAACTGTAAATACAGGATGATTCAACTGCTTTCTATTAATTGCTTTTGGGTGAGAGAAATCATAAAATATTACATAAAATAATAAAATATTACATAAACACAATAAGCCTGATCTACATAAGCACACTGCAGTGTTCAAGATTAAGGCTCTCCCCAGCTTTTTTTATACTAGTTTCATTCCCAGTCATAATTACTAAGTGGCACTATCATTCATGAGTAAGAGCCCATGTTTACTCACCTCTTCCCTATATCTACCATCCTCTACCTCAATAGAACTCAGCAGTAGGCTCAGTAGTAGATTTTGCCTTTTCCACAATTCAGAACTTTGTTCAAACCCATCTTCTTCCCTTTTCCTTCTCTGCCACCATTCTTGCCCGATCACAAGCAGATCTTTCTCCAGCACAAACCATGCTCCACAAAGCAGCAATGTGATCTTCAAAAATGTACAATAGATGTACAATCCTCCAGTAGCTTCCTATTGCATTTAAATCAAATTCTAACATTTTGTCAGCAATTTCTGTTTTTTTTCTGTAGCTTTTTTTTTTTTGGCCAGTCCTAGGCCGTGAACTCAGGGCCTGAGCACTGTCCCTGGCTTCTTTTTTGCTCAAGGCTAGCACTCTGCCACTTGAGCCACAGCGCCACTTCTGGCCATTTTCTGTATATGTGGTGCTGAGGAATCGAACCCAGGGCCTCATGTATACGAGGCAAGCACTCTTGCCACTAGGCCATATCCCCAGCCCCAATTTCTGTTTTTTAATAAAATATATATATATACAGTAAATATTTAACTATAAATTATATTTATTTTAGTCTTTCAATTTTTTAACTGTCTTCAAATCATTGTACAAAGGGATTTCAATTTAATATGCCAGTTTATAAATACAATGCATCTAAGTCAGTGTCACTTCTTTCATCATTCTCTCTCATCTCTCCCAATTTGCCTTTGGTTTCTGTACATGAGCTGTCCTTCATCCACCATGTCTACCCTATGCGTTACAATCTCCCCATAATAATAACTATTAAGAACAGAGACTATCTAAAATGTAAGCTCAATGGCTTTAATACATAAATAAGGAAATAAATGAAAGTCTGGAAGAAGTCAAGACAAAGGATTAAATGATATGATCACTTAGTTGAAGGGATATCTGATGCTTGGAAAGCAAAGGCTCAATGACATAATATCCAGCAACTTGCCACTCACCGTGCATGGGGTCTGCATCCAGGGCTCTCCATCTATCTGCATGGGCAGGGACTTGCTAGTCCTAGGGGAAACAGTTCAATGTTAGCTCTAATACTAAACCTTTTAATCTATTAGATTATCTAACAGACTTATAGACAAAAGAGGTAATCAGGAAAGACAACTGTGTGATTTTGCTAGGCTTCTCAGAAAAGGAGCTATTCACTCACTGTTAATAAATACCCTAAAACATAACTGGGTCACAGGAAATGCTAAAAAATTTCAGAAAGCCACACAAAAAAGTCAAGGTTTATATTCAAGGACACAGGTAGAATTCATATACCCAAAGGAGACCCCTTGGGTGTCCATGCCCCTTGTGTTACAAACTTGGAGATAAGAGCTGGATATCCATGGCTCACGCTGGTAATTCTAGATAATGAGGAGACTGAGATCTAAGGATCCCGGTTTGAAGTCAACCTTGGCAAGAAAGCCCATGAAATAGTTATCTCCAATTACCCACCACCAAAAAGTTGGATGTGGATGTGAGGCTCAAGTGGTAGAACACTCGCCTTGAGCAAAAAAAAAGGCTAGGAACAGAGCACAGGCCCTGAGGTAAAGCCTTAGTATTATCACATACACACACACACACACACACACACACACACACACACACACACACACACCAAATGTGAAGAAAAGAAGTCCATGTTTCAGCTTTCCAAGAATCAATACTTTCCAATAAGTGACATCATTGTGTGCCCATTGTAGTTTCACCTCAGATTCAATTTAATTTTTTTTTCCTTACAGATAAAATATTGGCAAGTGGGGAATCCGTGGAAAGTTTGAAATTTAATGTATGAAAAAATTTCACCAAAGAATGATTCAAGACAAAAACTACACTGTATTAGTTTATGCAAAAAATTAAGTTCATAGTGCATCAATAGTTTTTTTTTCTTTAGAGAATATGCCCAGTACATACTTTGGTGCTTCTGGAAACAAAATGACTGAATAAATATAGGAGGGATGAATATACATCTTAGCTTTGGAGACTCACCATAGCTGTGGTTGTCACCAAGAGAGAATCACAGTGCACACATTGTGATAGGGAAATGGCTAACCAGTACTTGGTAAAATCTGCCCATGTCCATGATTTTGGAATGTGTAAATACTGATCATTGGTTATGTGAAGCAAAAATAGGACACGTGTTCCTATCAGCATTCTACAGAGTTTAAACTAGTTTGCAGTTAAGTCATGTTGTTCCTCCCCAGTCCTTGTTAATTACAGAGAAAGAACTACCTGATGACTACTGAAGAGCACTGAGCCAGCCGCCGGCCAGCACTTTTCAGGCCTGTGTAGATCTGACCCATCTCCATGGCTCCTTCCAAGCCAACCACTTCCAGAAGCTGGTCACTCAAGTCTGAAAGAAAACAAATTCCCTGCTGGTTACAGTGTACATGCATATGCCCACATGTTAATGCCATGGGATATTACAAGCCCCATTACAAGCAAAGCCTCTATCTCTCTTTTCTATTCTCCCTTCAATTTCAGGGCTTAAACTCAGGGTCTCATGCTCACTCAGCTTGCTCACATCTGGTGCTCTACCACCTGATCCATGACATCAGACTGGTTTTTTGCTGATTAATTGGACATTAGTCTGCAAATTAATTAGTTGGAGATTAACTTCTGAGTCTCTAGAACATTTTTGTTGTCTGACTTTGAATCTTGCTCCAAATCTCAGCCTTCTGATTAGCCAGGATTACAGAAATGAGCCACAATATCTGGTTTAGAAAACTTCTGTCTTGACAGCTAAAAGCAATGAAAAGATGGCCTTCCCTTGTAACTCTCATTTTAGCTAAACATTGAGGTTCTCTGGAAAATGATTTGCTGTCAAAGTATTCTAAAACAAGTGGGAAGAACAAATTGTCAGCCAATAATTTCCCAAAAAACCCATACCAATAGTTTTTTTACATCAACACACTTAGATGTTATTCCACATGTATATATGGAACATTAATACATCCCACATCAGACATTTGGCAGCAAATATATATCTAATCTCTACAGATAAAATATGAGGAGACACTGTCAAACAGGATTTTGTTAAATTACCTGAGAGTGAGAGACCTTAGGGATCACAGAGTTGAAGCTTCTTATTTTATATATTAGATAAACCATCAAGTGCCTTATCCATAATCAGAGATAACTTTGTGTAGAAGTTTAAGAGACAACAGTAGTTTCTTGAGATGTTTTCCTGATACATTTCTAGGTGCTGGTGGCTCATGCTTGTAATCCTAGCTACTCAGGAGGCTGAAATCTGAGGATCTTGGTTAGAAGGCAGTCCAGGCAGGAAAGTTCATGAGACTTCAATTAATCACAAAAAGCCAGAAGCACAAAATCCCCAAGTTAAATTGCCAGGACTGGCAAAAAAGAAATAGAGAAAGAAAGAAAGAAAAAAAGGAAGGAAGGAAGGAAGGAAAAGGAAGGAAGATAAGAAAGATAAAAAGAAAGGAAGGAAGGAGGGAAGGAAGAAAGGAAAGGAAGGAAGTCTCTGGAGGACCCCAAGAAGCTAGTATTACTGATGCAAACCATTCATGCCCATCTTATAACATTTATGTTTTGTTTTGCTTTTTGCAGGTCGTGGGGCTTGAACTCAGGGCCTGAGCCCTGTCCCTGACTTCTTTTTGCTCAGTGCTAGCACTCTACTACTTGAGCCACCATGCCACTTCCGGCTTTTTCTATGTATGTGATGCTGAGGAATTGAAACCAGGGATTCATGTATACGAGGCAAGCACCCTTACCACTAGGCCATATTCCGAGCTCCCTGATGTCAATTTAATATCTAAAAATCTCTGGAGCATACAATGCACAGTTATGCATTGTTTGATTGTGGAAGACAAACCTGTTATAGACAATGTGGTCTTGTACCTAATACCTTTTCTATAGACAGCCCTCATTCCCCACTAGTAGATTATTTTATCGTGGAATTCAGAAATGTTAATATTTCAGTTTCTCTAGTTCAACTATGTGGTCAAAAAAATCCTAAAACTTTAATGCTCATAGATCATAACCACTGGAATATTTAATATAAACATATAAACAGAATGTATGACCAAGCCTTCAGAGTTTTAAGTGAATGATAGAAAACATGTTTGAATTTAAAAAAATAGAGCAGCAGCATGAGGTTGATACAGGTAAACATCTTTCCATTACAAGATCAAATGTCACCAAGTCCTTGTTTAGAGCATACACTTTGCTACACTAGCCCTTATTAAGACTTATTTCACATGAAGCTTATTCTGTGTTTCTACTTTAAATTTATGTTGCCAAGAACAGATGGACAAGGAATAGAAACATATTCTTTCAGCTGTAGCCGGCACTAAAATGTGCTTGGCTCTGCAGCCTGGGTGTTAATATACTCATTTCTTAGGTATATGTCAACTAGAAAATGACATTGTGACAAATACTAAATCCCCAGATGTGTGCCTGATAATATTTATAAGACAACATCCACACCAGCACAGCCACAGACTTGAAGTGTACATATGCTGTTGTGGGTTTGTACTGCCAGATTCCTAAATAGGTGAGATTTCATTGTAGTTTTTGTAACGGTCTAAGGCTTGTTGCCGGGATCTGTTCTGTAAGAAAGGAAACACTTTCTCTGAACAGAGTGAATCTGTGATCCCTAACTTCTCCATGAACTACAGGAATTGTCTACACCCACACCATATTGCTACTGTCTACCACCCTCCTTCTGAGTCTTTTCTTTCCTTCTTTTAATTGATCTTTGTTTTTCTCCCTTTAAAAATACCCTGAAAATCAACTCAATTACTAATAATCAATAAAATAAAAAAGCTCTAAATTTGTGCTTTGCAAATTTGTTCCCACAGCATGTAAACAACCAATGCCTCCTTTGTGCTGTTTTTGCAACCTTGATTAGTTTCAGACAAAGAATTTCTATTATCTATCTATCTTTCTTTTTGTCATACAGGAGCTTGAACTCACAGTTTAGGCATTGTCCCTTAGGTTTTTTGCTCAAGACTTACAGTCTATCATCCTGGTCACAACTTCACTTATTAAGTTTTGGTGGTTAAATGGAGATAAGAGTTCTCATGGACATTTCTGCCCAGGCTGGCTTCAAATCAGTACCCTCAGATCTCAGCCTCCCCAGTGAGCTAAGTGTGAATTATTGTAACCAGCTTATCTATATATTTTTGAACAGTTTTTGCATGTAGTATTCTCTGAAAATACCAAAAACTTCTTTATTTCATATTTTTGCTAACTTTTATTTAGCAATATCCTATCCAAGCATATTAATGTACTTAATTGAGTTACAAGAGGCCTATTGATATACTTAAGAATAGGAGTAATGAGCAGGCATGATTGGTATTAGCTTATAATCCTTGCTACCCAGGAAGCTGAGACTTGGGGATGGAGGTTCAAAGTGAGCTTTGGCACAAAAAAATCTGTGAAACTCTAACTTCAATTAACCAACAAAACTCAAGATTTGAAGTGTAGCCCCAGGGGTAGAGCACAGGTTGTATGTGAGCAAGTGGAACAAGAGCATGAGCCCTGAGTTCAGTCCTTGGTAGTGGTATACACACACACATACACACACACACTCACAAACACACACACACATTAAGAATAGCAAACTATAGCTCTGTGGACCAAACACACTCCACTATGTATTTTGTATAGTTTATGAATTAAGACTTTTTTTAATAAAGTTAAGTAAAATGTGAGTAGTACTCTGACATGAAAATTACCTGAAACTCAAATTAAACTAAATTCAAAGTAAATCTTATAGATTCAGAGAAACATTCTTTTATAAAAGTTTGTCTATGTGTGCTTTGCATTATAGTGGCAGAATGGAGGATCTGTGATATCAATCACATGTATCTCAAAGTCTAAACTCTACTGTTTTAGATGAAAACAAACAAACAAACAAAAAAACAAACAAAAAAGCAACCTAGGCTCTGTTGGCTCATGCCTGTAATCCAAGCTACTCAAGAGCATGAAATCTGTGATTCATTGTTTCAAGCCAGCCCAAGCAGAAACACTGAGGAGACTTTTACCTCTAATTAACCAATAAATAGTTGGAAGTGAAAGTATAGCTCAAATGGTAGAGTGCTAGCCAATGGATAAAGCTGAATGAGAGCATGATGCCTAGAGTTTAAGCTTTAGTACAGGCATATGCGCGCGCGCGCACACACACACACACACACACACACACACACACACACACAGATTTTACTTAAATTCTGCAGTGGTGTTAAAAAATGGCATCACAGTGTCCAAGCTCTAATGTAAGTGTCCATGTGGCAGAGCAGCTGTTTTCAGCCACCACACAGTCATGTCAAGAGATCTCCCACAATCCATTTGTTAAAACAGTAAAGTTCCAAATGGCTCTGTTTCAAAATGAATTAAGAGTGCTTTAAATTCATTTTTTTGTTATATTGTTGCTTTTGCACTGTCCCTGAGCTCTTCAACTCAAGGTGAGCACTCTATCACTTTAACCACAGCACCACTCTGATTTTCTGGTGGTTAATTGGAGTCTCATAGACTTGCCTGTCTCAGATGGCTTTGAACTGTGATCCTCAGATCTCAGCCTTCTGAGTAGCTAGGATTACAGGCATGAACCACCAGCACCCAGCTTTAGCTTTGGATGTCTTAAGCATTAGGGTAAAGAGAGAGGGGTGAAAGTATCAAGGAGACATGCGGGTCTGGATGTGAAATGGCTGCTCGACCTCCCAGAGTCATGCACGATGCATTGAGAAGTCCTGACCACAAGATGTAATGGTGTGTGCATCTATTTTGGACACAGATCTTGTTTTGTTCAATTGAAGGAGAAAAGAACAGGCACCCAAAGGAGTGAGCATCCATTCAAATGCCTCCATGGGGGTATGGGAGAAGAGAAACTTTCAAGTTAGGTATTTTTGTATTTAAACAAAATTCTGCCAGGCAATGCTTCCAAAGGGGGAAAAATTAATTATCAATGCTGGGTCATATATGAATCAGACTTTTTACTAGATTGTCAGTAAATCTAAATGAGAAGAAACAGAACTTTTATTATTTCTAACATGTGATTGAAACTAAGTATTACTCTCAAATATAAATTCAGTCCACACAGAAGTAATACCTAGGATTGGTACTGAACACTTCATTAATTTTTTTGGATTTTTCTTTGGGATTCAGCAAAAATATAGCTGTTTTCACCATTTACCTTATTAA
Organism: Perognathus longimembris pacificus; assembly: GCF_023159225.1. Lineage (NCBI taxonomy): Eukaryota > Metazoa > Chordata > Mammalia > Rodentia > Heteromyidae > Perognathus > Perognathus longimembris. The sequence goes on along the minus strand of NC_063162.1, from coordinate 95,817,239 downwards.
AATATCTTCATTAATTGCTACCTTATAATAATTACAATTTTATTTTACTCAAACTTAAGAATTTTTATGTACGTAGTACTTAAGTGTTATATATGCTTATTTTTATTTTGAAATTTTAATAATTACTGGCACTTAAATATATTTTTAATGTTATTAATAAGGAAATACATATAATACTAAATCAACTGTATCTACCAATTTTATCAGAATGGCTAAAGGGACATTTAACTAAGATGGTGAGGACCCTTATTTAGAATGGAATTTACTGTTGATTTTTTTAAATACGTTGTTGTTTTTATATTGGAGGGGCTGGGGTTGCAAACAAGGTCGTGACTAATGCTAGGAAGGTGCTTTGCCACTGAACCACTCTACCAACCCTGCCTTTGATTTTGTAAATCATTTTGGTGCCACATTATTTAGTTACACAAGGAATCGGGGTTAGGAGTGTAGGTTCAGAAAGTCAGGGGTACAGATAGATTAGAAAACCTAGGAGCAGCCAAGCTAATAAGTGGGTAATATTTATTCATAGCTTCGTTTCTTCATTTTGACAGTTTTGCCCTGATAACATGTCTCATTATATAATTGTTTCAGACTGCCATATGTGAGGGAACAGAAGAAGATGCATTGCAAACACAGACTGAGTGTGGGCTGTAGCATTTCATAGAAGAGTGTGTCCCCAGGCAGGGAGGGAGGGTTGGAGAGGAGCAGGACAAATCTTTTCTGTGTAGTGTCCAGCAACGTGCTGTCCCTCCATGGGAGAACATGTGGAGGGCCATCTTCCACTCAGCAGGAGCATTTGGTAAACATCGTAAGTTACTAATTGTATCACGATTTAGTAAAACTTGTTGGCCACAGTTAAGAACAGGCTAGCTATGGAATTGTACCTTGCTAGGAATAAGTTGACATATGTCTTCTGATCCAGAATAAACTTGGTGTGTGCTGTTGGAGATTAAACTAGATAGAGCTTGGCGTTCATAGGCAAGTGCTAGAATCCTTGAGTGATGTCCCCAAACCTTTTTGTTTCTTTGTTTTCTTTTGCTTTTTGTTTTAGTTTTGCTTTAGTTGGCCTTGAAATTAAGATCCTCCTACCTCTGCCTCCATGTCCCATCATGATCATCTCAATGTACATATAAACATAAAATCAGGCTTTGTATACCTTAAGGAACATGCCACGCAAAGGAAATGGAATAGAAAGTGTTCATGTATATTTTGCATACTTACTAAGAGTTTTATAGGTACTTTCTTCTTTAAGACTAACTGCAGTAATTTCAGGCTGGGATTGTTCTCATTGAATTAATGAGGAACTTATAATTGAAAAAAAATTCACATATAATTGAAATTCAACTAGACATGCTCAACACCAAATTCCATGATATTGTACATACTGACACCAGCAAAAAAAACAACTCTATTATCTATCTATGTATCTATCTATCTATCATTACTACCCACCTTCTATTAGTGCTGCTAACAATACTGTCTCTAATTGTTTCAGATGTGAAAAGAAAATTTACAGTACTACTCCTATTTATAATGACTACTCCAGGTCATATGTGAATCATCACCTGAAGAAATGCCATAAGAAAGCTAAAACAAGGGAAATACTTTTTTTGGAAAGACGTCTACCCTAAATGTCTAAAATGTTTAAACTAAAAAAAACAAAACACAGTATACACGGTTTCCAATATACTCAGATAAGATTACAGAGATAGTTTAGGTAGAACCACAGGAAGGTGATACAAGAACATCATCAATAATAGAAGCTACAGATACACATGGGACGTAGAAAGTAGTTACAACTGTGATATAATAATTGTCTCCATAACATGGAGTTCATTTCACTTAGCATCATCTTATGTGTTCATAAGGGTATAGCTATTGGGCCTTGTGATGCTCTGCTATGACTTGCCTAAACCTGTACTAATTATTCCCAATAAGGGAGACCATAGAGTCCATGTTTCTTTGGGTCTGGCTCACTTCACTTAGTATAATTTTTTCCAAGTCCTTCCATTTCCGTACAAATGGGACAATGTCATTCTTTCTGATAGAGGCATAAAATTCCATTGTGTATGTGTACCACATTTTCCTGATCCATTCCTCTACTGAGGGGCATCTGGGTTGGTTCCAGATTCTCGCTATGACAAATTGTGCTGCGATGAACATTGTTGTGCTGGTGGCATTACTGTGATTTTTGAAAGGGAATACCAAAATTGAGAGACACAGGGTAAAAAAAGAAAACAACTACAAAAGCAATACTTGCAAAACTGTTTGATGTAAGTGAACTGAACACCTCAGGGGGGGGAAGTGTAAGGGGGAGGGGGAAGGGGGGTATGAGGGACAAGGTAACAAACAGTACAAGAAATGTATCCAATGCCTAACATATGAAACTGTAACCTCTCTGTACATCAGTTTGATAATAAAAATTTGAAAAAAAAAAAAAAAAAACCACAAATAGACTTTGGCTCAGCGCCGGTGGCTGGGAATTCCATGAGGCTCTTATCTCCAATTGACCACCAGAAAACTGGAAGTGCTGTGGCTCAAGTGGAAGAGGCTTGCCTTGCTAAAGATCTCAAGGACAGTGCCTAGGCCTAGAGATTCAAGCCTCAGGACCGACAAAAAATAGACTTCTGTATAAAATGTCTAATGTTATCTGGAAAAGCAACTTGCATGGTATATCCTACTACCTACTGAAATGAAAAAAAAGAATGGTTGTTTGTGTGTGTGGGCGTGTGGTAGTGTGGTGTCCCTATAACCTGGTTTTCAAAAAGGACTTTCCTATCTTTGAAAGCCATCTTTTTTTTTTAAATAATCAGCCAGAGTTGGCTATAACTTTTTTTGGGGGGAGGGCTTTCATTCTAAAATTCTGAATTTCTCTAAATGTAACTAAAAAGAAGACCAGAATTCACAGTACAGCATACTGTCAACAATGTCTCCTTTGGGATGAGAGCAGATCAGACCCTGAAAATCACTTTATATGTGTAGTTGAAAAGATGACCCTCACCATGGGACATAAGACCAAAAGAAATCATTCACAAGGCCCAGAAAAAAACCAGTGGAAAGATTTCCCACAGCCTCCCTCCCTACAAGCCACCCTTCCCCCTTCTACGCTGATCGTATTAGAAAGACATAAACGTAAGAGAAGAGATTCTGAGGAGAAGCAAATGGTGAATTTGAACACTGCTGCTTCTAGGTCCTTGAGTCAACTTGCTGTCTCCAGTCTTTGTGGAGGCACTGAAGGCCTTCACTTGTTTTCTGTGTGAATGAGCCGTTAGTGTGTGTGGGAATGTTTTCCCTGAACATTGCCTCCTCTGCCCTCTTCTATAAACCCAGCTACTTCTCATGTCTCCTCCTATTAGTGCCATCACTGAACAAAACAAGTGCTCATGAATGAGAGCTGATGTCAGCAAACTGTGAATAGCTCCTGGGGGGTGGGGATCTCTACCCTAAAACTGATGCCAGGGGTGGCTGAAGTGATCAGGGAAAGTCTAACCCTTCCTTTCCTGACAGTCAAGTAGTTAAAGCAGCTTGAAAAGAAGACAAAACAAATCCAACTTAAAATCTAATTTAGCAAAGGAATAGCGCCAATAATTCTTTCAGTCCATTTCCTTAACCACTATGAAGAACAACTGTTGAAATATAGAATAAAATGAACTATTTCTAGCCATTGTTTAGTTTAGGTTCAGTGGAATGTGAAAACAATGAATATATGCTATTCTGGAATTCATAAACCGAATACTAAAAATTAAAGAGGATGAGCAATGATATCTTCTGCCAGATATTTCCATGTATGACAGAGCTGTTAATATTTGACCTATTTTACTTACATACAAATATTATACACCTAGGACGAAATCCTGTGAATCATGGCTTTGCCCAATGGGACTATAGTGGTTTCTGCTGTGAAAGTTTGTGTGCTGAAAGAGTTTTGTTGTTATTGTAGGAGTGATATAGACTCAAACACCAAGTTTACTTCATATTAACAGTGTTTCAACTTTTAAAAGCCAGCCGTTCCTCACTCATTAATGCCTCTAGGGAAGAATTATTGTGGTCAGGGAAGAATCTACTGAATTTGTTCTTTATTTACTGTTTTTCATTTGTTTGAAAGCTTATAACAGATTGTGGACAGATGGACCATCCGATCTAATAGGCTGCTTGTTAGCAAGGTAGTAGAAGCTTAGAAGACACTCAAATTCTTCTCTTTTGCATATAGTCTTTACCCTTTTACCTCTTTCTTGTGCAGTCAGGTAATTTAATTTCATGGCCTATGCCTACTGTAAAAAAATATGCTCTTGTTCTGCATTACTAAATTGAGTTAGTGCTGACATAAATAGTTTTATTTAAATAGGATTTGATAATCAATTCCATTTGTAAATAGTTGTTAAAAAAACCCACAGAATCCTTGGTCAACTCATTTAAAAAGTTAGTAGAAAAATCCATTTGCCATCTGAAGTTTCTGAGAAGAAAGGTGTACCCCACTGCTGTACAACACCCTTCACCTCATGAGCTTTGTGTATCAGTCATGTTCCATAAGTCTCCAAATGGATAGAATTGAAAACTAATCTAGAATAAGCTTTTGTATATAGACATGTTGAGAGGTTCAGAGAAGCCACCCCCAAAAGTGTCTGGGAGAAAGTTTACTTTCACATTTTACAAGGCATGTCCTTTTATCTTTACAAAAACAATTGCACTGAAATATGAATCCAGCTTCTAGAAAATAGAGCAATATTCATGACTGTTAATGATGTCAAAAGCAGAACCACAGCACTGAAGTCTCTTCACCCTTAGCAACATCTAGAAACATAAAATAAATTTGAGTACAAACATTCAGATTTCTAATGCTTTATCTTTCTTTTCCAGGACTTGCTTTTGGGGCTGTATTGTGGGCAACTCAAACCTCATTTTCCATTAGGAACTTTGCCCAGTGCATCAAATTCTTCTTTTACCTCATTATATAGAAGATCTATCCCTTAAAAATACTTTAAAAATACTATGGCGTGGATACCCTTGGTACAAAGTAAAATCATTCTATTTAGTCATATTCATTGAAAAGTTACTTGTTTAAAAGGGCTTTGCTGTAATGGTTTTGTAGCCTTCATACAACAGAACAAAAGCACTTCTATGAGAGAAGACTAAACTTGGACAAATCGTTAAAAAAAAGAGAAGCAAAGTTCCTCTCTGTTTTTATCAAATTTGGTTGCTGCAGCTGTTCCCAGTTTCTGTATTTTAAAAATAGCCTTATTCAGTGCCTTGTTGGCTAAAGGCCAGAGTGCCATTAGAACATGCTGTACGGAAAACCTCTATTCAGTTACAGATACAGAAATATATTTAAGATCAGTGGGGGTCATCTGCAGCAAACACTTGTAAAGGAAAATAGAATTTTAATGTGTTTGGACAGATCACCACTTTTATTAGCTAGTTTAAAGCCCTTGTGGAGAACCTTCCTATTATTCTCTTTTAACTCAGAGATAAAAATGGAGAAAAAGTATCAATTTCACTGGGAAAATGTTATTAAAAAGGTCTATTTCTCAAATAGGAATTGTTTAGCTAAGATACACACTTGAAAGAATACTTTCTAGTGATTTCTCATTGGTCATCACATGCATCCATCCAATGAAAAGTTACTGAGCAAATATTTTATATATAGGTCATAATTGATCTCCCCTATAAGCCATCAAATGAATGTCACCAATTCTAAGTAGACCAATCTGCCTCCCAAAATGAGACTGGACTGATATTGAACTGATAGATTCATCTCTTTGGGCTCAAAGTACATTCAGTTTAGGTCAAAGAATTGAATTATTCAGGAAAGTTTCAGAGCTGATCACCAAATCTCTTCTATTCTCTCCATTATTCCCTCAATAAATGATAGAAACTAGCACTTGGAACTAAATAGATTAATACAGGAGTGTCAATTTGAGTTGAAAGTGAAAAGAATCTTCATGAGTCATCAATAAAAAGGAATATTTTCCTGATTCCAGGAAATAAGAGCAGCAAGAAAGTATTAGAAAGCAGGTCACAGGAAAACAGAGGCAAGAAGAGTAATATTCATTAGGGAAATGTACACTAGCTGTCAAGGTATAAATCACTCAGAAGTTTACCTTTCTTGGAGGCTGACATGTTAGCTTACCACAGTTCTGTAGAGGTTGGTTAAATGCACCAGCCTCCTGGATTAAAGATGAAAAGACTTTATAGCCATAGCAACAGTTGTAAACAGAAAGTCAACATTTCTATCACTCTCCTGCCCCCTCAATTTTAAAACAAGAAGATCCCACAAGACACCTATCTCACAAACACACACACACACACACACACACACACACACACACACACAGTGACATTTATTACAGAAGTAGTAAACTTAGTTTAGGGAAATCTTTTAAAAATAGGCATAAGCCTATCTGACTTTCTGCCCATGGCAAAACTGTTTAGAAAATGAAATCACTAACAATTCCTTGCTCAGGTGTAAATGGCTACTATGATGGTACTGACTGATGTAAAGGAGATATAATATTTCACAATTAGTAAGTGCAGCTGGACAGTTGGAGTGGATATTAGCTATTAAGGAATAGGAGTCAGAGGCCTCAATGTTGCGGCTGTAAGTCTGGCAGGTCATAGGAAAGGACAGGCTAAACTTGTAAGAGCAGTGTATTTGTCCAAACATACTGAATGACAGATGCAAGTGGAAAGACACTAAGCTGAAGTAGATCACTGAAGTTCCCATTTGAAGTCCTAACTTTTACTTGAGTTTTAAGGGTAATCTCAGGCAAGTTGTTTCATATTTCTGGGACCAACTTATCTTATCTCTAAAAGAGGAATGGAACTAACATTACCTTGTGATTAAACCTCTTGTTTCAATCAATCCCACAGTAATTTTCTTGCTTATTTTCTTTCTTTATTCCCCAGACTAAATATACTTTATACATAAGTAATGCAATTATGAATTCTGTGAATGCTACACTTTTGATGGATCAACATTTCCTTGAGAATAGTTTAGAAAAATGTTGGAGGTAAACTAATTAAGGGTAGAGTGACTCAGATGGAAGAAGACATGTGACTACAAATATTGAAGAAGCAAGGGGATGCAGAATGAATAGAACAAAAGAACAATATATTTAAAAATGGCATGCTGTCTTGAGTTATACCTCCAGCCCTTAATGGGAGGAGGAGAATAAAGGCACAATACTCAATGTGTATCCTATGAAATTAAGAAAAATGAGGGGAGGGGTTGGTTTGAACAGGATGGGGGAGAATGACAAAGTGGGTAACATTGATCAAGATACATTATAAACTGATTTGTGAAATTTTAACTACTTCATACAACTACTTACAGCTGATAAAATAGAATTTCAAAAAAATGGGATAATCTAAGAAGTCATTTGGGTTAGGTAATTGTGAAATGCAATTAACTGAGATGCCACACAGATAACCAAAATATGAACATCTTCCCTATGAAGGCAAAGGGAAATACATTAAGCAGATTAGCCCTCTGCAAGGGAGATGGGATGGGATTAGGCTAACTGTGAACCTGGAGGCACAACTGGAATATCCCTATTTGACACATCCTGCAGGGTTAGATTCAGTGTCTTCATGCCTGGCTTATTATTTGAGATCTCTAGCTAGCTATGAGCTACTATCCTCCTGGACATCTTTACATCTGAAGTATATGAGATTATGGGCAGGGTAGCTGTGGCCACGTTTAGTTCCATGTATACCAAGATGTGAGCAAAGTAAGTGAGAGAAGTATACTTCCTAATTAAAATCAGATTATGAAAAACCTTACAGAACTGACCTGTTCTTTTTTTTAAAAGTTAATGTACTGTTTCCAAATATGGAGGATATTTAACTCTGTAAGATGTGGATGGTGGGTGGAAGAGTAAGGATGGCTTGGCATTTAGGGAAATTCAAGAGTTAGGAATAACAACTTGTCCATGCTCAGTCATGAGAAGCCTTACTAAACTTGACTGGAGGCTTGGATTGCCCCTGTATTTTCCAAACATAGCTGTGGCAGTTAATATTTCTAAGTTGAACATGGAAATTATTAGATTTAATTCTATAATCTCACAGGGTAGAGTGGGTGAGAGACCTGTCTGGATGGAATAAGAAGATGGGATTCATATATGATGGCTCTGTCCTCATGACCAAAGGCCCTACTTTCAATGCCATCACCTTTTGGGTTTTAATACCAATATATAAATTTGGAGGTGAGCAGAGAATAGACACCACAAATAGACTGCAAAGAAATGAGGAAGCAGAATGGTCAATTAGGGTTTGACCTGATGAAAAATGACAAGGAGATAAAGCCAGTCTGGGAACAGAGCTGACAGTGCCACTTATGCCCAGATTCAAGTTTGTGAGCCACCAAAGAAGGAAAAGCTGGGTGGAAAGTAAGTGGGAAAAGCAAAAGCAGAGCAAGTGTTATTTTGGATGTGCTGGTACAATGGTCTGTGCAGGACTTTCATACAGAGCTCTCCACAGAGATGACTGCTTGGAGAATCGACCTATCTATGTGACATTTTAATAAGAGGGATATAATATTAATATGGATATTATTTCCAAATCAACTTGCAATCTTTAAGGGTGACAATCATATACTATGTTGCTTTGGGGCTTGTTTTGTTTTTAGATCCCTAAATGGACAACTTGGCACAGAGTAGACAATCAATAAGCATATATTGAATTAGTAATAATGCATTGAATTAAGTACACTTGAAGCTTTACTGATAGTCTTTTTTAAGGGTCTCTAAAAAAAGGTTCACCTTTAAACTTAGTTTACAATGAATACTAGTTAAGGAAAAATGGTTGCAGATTTAAGAAACAAATTTAACTAAGTGGCAAATGTGTTCATTTTGATGAAAGATAATGGATTGATTGTCTTTTGTGTGGTAATCATTTTTCCTTAGCTTTGTTTGGTTTCTTCTACTTTTTATGTTTAATTTAAGACCGTATTACCTATGAACTATGCTTAAGCCAGTGTTAGCTGAATTATTATTATTATTATTATTATTATTATTACTCACTTTGTATCTCAAGCCACTCCTTACTGATACAATTTTGTAGATGGAGAAAAATGTCAAAGAAGGTAAGTTATTTTTTCACAGTTTTACAGCACACAAGTCAGGGGTTCTTTCTATGATAACACAAATACTTTTTATATCTTAATTATACTGATAGATTCTTTGGGTATTTGCCATTGATTAATAAAATCTTATCAAGGGGTCAGGCACTAATGGCTCATGTCTGCAATCTTAGGTTCATAGGAGTTGAAGAATGAGAAAATCAAAGTTCTAGGGAAGCTCTGGCACAAACTGAGATTCTTATCTCAATGGAAAAATCCAGGCATGGTATTATCTCAGTTATGGCAGAGAACCTGAACAGGAATATTACAGTCTGGACCAGTCTGAAAAGGATTAGATCTGGTAAACACACAAAGTTCTGAATTCAAAAGTCAGTACCATAAAATAAAAATCTTGAAGTATGTAGCCATTTTATCAGTTTTAAACTCCTACTATTGGTATTTTTATTGACTAAAGATTAAAACCAATTTTGCCACATTATTGGCTATCTTAATTTAATAGCAAGTTTGAAGCAATACAGCAAAACCTTAGATAACTGACCTCTGTACAGTTTGTGTTTTCAGATATTTCAAAAACGGATTAAGGTTTGGTATCATTTTTACAACTTGGAGGTTCCAGTTATACAATGCCATGCTTAGTCTACATTACAGTGAAAATTGAGGGAAGGAGTGGGAAGGGAAAGTATGGAAGAGAGTGATAAAATAGGTGACACTGATCAAGATTCAAAATACAATATTTTGTTGAATGGCAACTCCTTTGTACAAATATTTAAAGATAAAAGTAAAATTTAAAAAATAAATTAAAAACCAGGGTTTCTTTAACTTAAAAGTTCTTTCTTTGAAGAATAACTAGCCAGGTACTTAATTTACTGATAAAAAACTAATTATATCATCACATGGCCACAAGTATTTTATGGATTTGCAATTTTATTAAATGATTTTTCCTCCAGATAAGTCACCATGCAAGAGGCACTTACTTATTACCCATGTTTTCAGCATATGTTGCAAGTTTATTTTAATGCTGAAGAGGCACATTATGATCACAGCAGAATTCTTCCCGATTTAAACTGTTCCAAGCTATTTTCATACATTCACTCATGTAATACTGTAAGATTTACATTAAAATGAATGCTTGTCTACAATTAAGCGATTCAGTCAACATTTAAAAAAAAAGGTGCAAATGTGTGCAACGTGAAAAAAAATCAACAGATGTGCGAATAATCTCTGCTTGTAGGCTAGTATAAAAAAGAACAGCATCCAAAATTTCTAAAAGACTTCCATCATTTATTCTTCTCTCTCTCTAAGGTTTTCCTTTACCTAAGTTCAAACACACACAAACACACACACACACACACACACAAATTGCTGAAATTTTTCATAGAATTTGATTGACCAATAAAAAATTTATCTGCAGCAAATAATAAGCAACAAAATCAACAGTACAATAAGGCAAATTTGGTTTCTTCTCATTCTCGTCTTCCTTTATTTCAAAGTATCATAAATACCTGTATCCATATGTGTGTAAAATATATATACTGAAATATTTCAAAATAGTTAGCATTAAAATATTTAAATAGAAGCTGGCCAGCTAGGACACAAACAGAAGAGTTTCAGAGGTCTATGTGTGCATATGGTGTGCGATTTTTATATTGCATAATTAGACATCCCCATTGATGTACTAGTCTAAGTGCATGTTATTTTCCCAAACTTTACAGAGCCTGTGCTGCACAATCCTAAGCAGAGGGATGCCAGAAACTATCAGGATGCTATGGGAAGTGTGAAGAGGTGAGTTCCAATGGGATAATGGAGTTCAAAATGCCTTATAAAATTTCATATCTGTTTCTGTGAGTATATCTTGGTGACTACTGGAAGAGTGTAGTTGGTTCTTCGTCCACTTCAATAGGTGTGGAAAAGAGAAATACCTGATGTGCCCATCCTGGGGCTTGAATTCATGGTCTCTCAGCTCTGTCCTTGAGCTTTCTTGCTCAAGGCTATTAATCTAATGCCTGAGCCACAGTTAGGCTTCTGACTACTTGGTGTTTAATTGGAGGTAAGAGAACTCAAGGGGAATATGGTGTAAAAATTTAGCAGTGGAACTCACTGGATACAGGTGAAAGAACAATGCAAGTTGTGGATGGAGATGAGAGAAGGGGACTGAAAGAGAGAGTCAGAGAACAGAAGACACTGTATGAAGGGAAATGTACTCATTACCTGATCATGGAATTGTAATACCTCTGTATATCACCTCTGTAATAATAACATAGTTAATTAATTTAAATAAAGTCTCATGAATCTTTCTATACTACTTTGAAGCGCAAATCAGATCTCAGCCTCCTGAGTAGCTAAGAGTACAGGCTTGGCCACCAATACCCAGCAAAAACAACTCAATAGTGTTACTAAGATCATTTCTAACATATAACCCTAACAATTTAATAATAATAATGAACATAGTAAAAACATGTACTAGCTAGGACATGAATTAAGCATATGGGATGCATCTTAGGGACTGATCATAAATAGCAACCATATAGGCAAATGCTTAATTAAAACACAATTGAAAATGCTGACAGGATTTATGACAAGGATAGAGAAAGTGCTGGATAATTTGTAGGAAGGGAAGTTGACCAGTCTTAAAAGATAATTTCCTCAAAGAAGGCATATGTACAGCTCAGCTTGAGGAATCTGAGACTCACTCCGGTGAACAAGCATATGCAAGTACACAACAGATAGTGAGCCACACCTGTAGCTTCAAATATCCTAGAAGTCATTCAATGTGGCTGTAGCAAAAATTGCCAGGAGCATGCCGGTTAAGGTATTATAGACATAGTAATGCAAGCAAGAGCATGAGCATATGATTTTATAAACCACAGCTAATAGTATGGATTTTGGTGGAGGATTCTTGGCCCTAGTTAAATATTTTATTTGATGTCATCTTATAGCAATCTTTTTTTTGTTATATTCAACTTCATTATTGTTCTTGAGAACCATAAAATGCAAATTTCATGAACGAGACTGTGATCAAACAGAAAGCAGAAAGAAATGTCTCACTTGACAGTGAACTAGAATATGTTTCTTAAAAATGGTAATACTTCAATATAATATAGCAACAACATGATTCCTAATATGATGTTGCATAATCCTGTACTTTTTAAAGCTCTATGGTCTGGACTTTAAATGTGATTATCCATGCAGAATTTATGGCATGGGCTCTAAATTGTGGTCCATTAACATATTAATTGTGAGGCATTGAAAACAGTTTCTATTCTTTGCAAGCACCTGTCATTCCACCTGTAAAACGAAATAGAATATCTACTAAGAGTGAAGATTGAACACAGACCATAGTTGGCATGGACTAACCTTCAACAGTTACTAACAGTAAAGTACAAATCATTTAGTGGAACTTGAAAACTATTCCAAGAATGGAACAGGAGACTAGTACTCAGTATTCTTGAACTGCTGCTGTGCTCTATTAGAAAACCTTAGAAACCTGAAGAGAACAAAGACTAGTCAAAGATACAGATGTATATTCTATTTAATCTTTGTGTTTGAAATAGCAGTCAAGAAGGATTAATGGGAATTCAAGTTCTACTTCAAACAAATCCCCTCTCTTTTATTGGATGTAAGAGATTGTCAAATAGTCCCCATTTCCTTCTATTTTTGCCTCTCTCTTTCTGCTAAGTTGTGGATTAATATTTCCTTGTGCCCATGTTATGTTTATGGCATACTGACGTTTCTGTATTGAATAAAATAGTTCAAAATAAAGATATTTACATCAATTATAGAATATTTGGAGAAAGCAACTGCTGTCAGTTTCTTCCTTAGAATTCTGTTTGCCTTTTACTTTATCTTTTTAATTTTGGAAAACAATAGAACTAGGTAGCCTCTAAAGCTAGCCTGTTCCTCCCATCTGCTCATGGCATTCACTGCTAGTCATTTGTTTCATCTTACCAAGTGCTCCAAGAGTTGTGAGAATAAGCAAAAGGATATTCACAGTTTCCTGGGCACAGCTGTTTTAATTTTTTTAATTTATTCTTTTTACTTCTCCGTTCTTCCTTTTGGGCTTTCCTTTTCTTTCCATTGTGTCTGTTAATTAGCTGGCTTCTTGGTAGCCTATACCTTCTACACAATGATACACTATATTACTGAAGTAATATTGTTATCATGGAGTATATTGCTTCTTTTTTTCTCTGTAGGGTGCCTATCTCAAACAAAATATAATTACAGCTTGCTATATGCTGAGTTGGAAATAAAGAACTCTTACATATTGAGGATATGAGTATAAACCTGAGTAACTTATTACCACTGACAAAAAAACACCCCACAAACTTAAAAAACATCACTACTCATCAATTTTTAAAGTGAAACTCCTGTTTAAACATTTATTTGCTGCAAATGAATAATGAAAGGCAGTCCCATCTCCAACCCATCCCAAACCAAAATTAAATAGCATTGAAATTTCTTTTCATAGGCGAGATAGATGGTAACATTAGGTATTTGGAAAGATACAGACAGTGCTTGCAACTATAAAAACAAGATCAAAACAATCGGATGCCCTTTCTCACTTCTGCAGGGCAACCACAGCACAAGGCTGTTCTCTAGAGTAACGATCTGGTCTCTCTCCAAAGGTTTTTTTTTTTATTCTGTATTCAGGAGGTCATATTCAGTCTTGAGCTGCACAGAGATCCACTCCTATTAATTTAAAACTGGGGTTTCAGAGGTTCACGTTCAGCAAAACCAGACTCTTTAAGTTGAGGTAAACTCTACCAATCTCTAATTTGAAGGAATAAGAATTTATTTTTGGAAGGAAAAAAAAAACTTTTTGTGTAGTCTTTCTCTTTGCTAGGAAGAAATCAAGCAAAAGACTTGTAAGAAAAGTTCATAAAATACTCTGTGTTTCAACGTTGTTTGCTCAAATGCCACACTTTAATAACATTGTTTTTAGAAATTGTTGTAGAATTGGCATTTTGATCCCAATTTTGTTTAGCTCTTTAGCATATTTTAAAGGTTATTCACCCTGGTGGCTTTTTAAAGATATTGAACATTCATTGAAAAACACGAAAGAATGTAACTGAAGACGCAGGTGCACTGATAAATGGGTGGTCTTTGGATTATAGTATTTATGTGTACTATAGCAAAGCTGAGTAGCAACCTAAATGTTATACATACAGAGTGCTACAACAAGAACATCTGTGTTGGGGAGATTGAACTGGCATGGCTAACACCTCCAGTGCCAGGTGCAAAGGAAGTTTCAATACAGCTTGAGTAATCTTGACTGCTAGCATCTGTCTGCATCAGATTATCTCCTATGTTCGAGTCCACCACTATCCGCTTGAGTATTTATATGATACATCTGGTGGTGCCGTGGCCAAGCAAGATGGAGGGATGCTTTTGTGGCTGAGGGCAAATGCCTGACTCTGTAACTCCACACAAAAGCGAACAGGAATTCTTTTCAGTCCAGTGGGCAGACAGCCAGCCCGACCAGGCTGATTAGCGGATAGCACTCAGCATGATGGCTGCTTTGTCTTTTCAGTTTAGTCAGTTTCGTAGCCGTGTGCATAATCTGGAGACATGTTACACTTCAGTTTGAAATTCTGTTTCTAGATATTATTGCCAGAAAAATAACAGGGTTTTAGAGTGTTGCCAGAACCATAACAGAGCTATGATGTCACTTAGCTCAATCCAAACTCTCAACATACATCTAATTTTCAGAATGAACAAGTGTGGACAAGTGGGTGAATGGTGGAATTCCTACTTCAATTAGTTTTCCCAGTATAAAGCCTCACATGTTCCACAACTCCTTCTGCACAAGATTCATGTCTCTCTGCTCAACAAATCTGCCTCCCTCTCAAGAGACAGCCATGTCACCTATAACACAGAAATTAGAAATCACCAGGGGACAATTGCTTCAGCATGTGGAAACTTCCCAAGATAGAAACCACAGTTTCCCTCTGCTTCCTGTCACAGTAGAAGTGGGGCACCTATGTCTTATAAAGCAAACGTATATCCCCTACATTATATGTCTTAATTTCCATCTCTCAGGCGTCTCTCCTTCCAAGAAAACCTCTATAAATGCTGAGTCCTCTACTATAGCCTCAAACTCACTGTGTGTGTGTGTGTGTGTGTGTGTGTGTGTGTGTGTGTGTTTGGTGCCATTACTGAGACTTGAACTCAGGGGCTGCATGCTGTCTCTTAGCCTTTTCCCTTAAGGGTGGAGTTCTATCACTGAGCCTGAGCACCACTTCTGGCTTTTTGGTGGTTAATGGGAGATAAGAGTCTCATTGGCTTTCTTGCTCCAGCTGGCTTTGAACTGTAATTCTCAGATTTCAGCCTCCTGAGTAGGTAGGCTTACAGGGATGAACCACCGCTGCCCAGCTCCTACTCATTTCTTTTTTTTTTTAATTAAATTTTAATGACAAGGTGATGTACAGAGAGGGTACAGTTATACAATAAGGTAGTGAGTACATTTCTTGTCATTTTTGTTACACCCTCCTTCATTTTCCTACTCATTTCTTAAACTTTTAAATATACTTCCTTTGTGAAACATTTCATTAAACTATTTTTTTTGTGTTTTGTTTTTTCTTTGCCATTCATGGGGCTTGAACTCAGGGCCTGAGCACTGCCCTTGGGTTCTTTTTGCTCAAGGCTAGCACTCTACCATTTGAGCCACACCACCACTTCTAGCTTTTTCTGTTTATGTGGTGCTGAGGAATTGAACCCAGGGCTTCACGTATACGAGGCGTTCATGAAACTATTTTTATATTATTTTATGTCGTGCCTTTGCCTGTACTAAAACCACGTGATTTCATCATCATAGTAGGTTTTGCCCCAGCATTTGAAAAGCGTGATCATTGTTCCTTTCCCCTCTATTTAATGAGTGAAGAACAGAATTCTACGTGGCTCTATACCATGAACTCTTTCCTTAAGATGTCTTATTCTCCAACATGACTTCATTTACACTGCTTTGTAAATGACCTGTACATTTTCATCTCTACCTGGAGAGCTGCTTTCCAAGCTTTCAGACTTAACACCAAACTCTTCGCTCAACATCTGATCTCAACATCTTCGCTCAACAACTTATAAATAATTCAGAATTTCTGATGAAGTGAAATTATGCCCTTTACCACAACAAAATTAATTTTTTTCTAGAGTTCCTAGACCTTTCAATTTTCACTATTATTTACCCAATAAATTATAGCAGACAATTGAAGTAACTCAACTCCTCATTCTTTCACCTTTTCAAACTCCATTAACTTGTAGGTCTTGAGAAATAATTGCAAAAAATTAGCAATTTATCCATGACTAAAAACAGCAATAATGTTCTAATGCCATCACTCTTTAAAAATTAATAAGTAGTTATATGAAGAGTTTATATTTCCATAAGTCAGGTTATGAGTACAATGCATCTTGATCAATGTCATCTCTTCTATTGTTCTCTCCCTTTTCCCTTCACATCCTTACCATCAAGTTACATAGTTCAATTTTTACACACACACACACACACACACACACACAGGCTATAATGATGTAATTTGCTCACTCACTTTCCTCCATTTATGTCTTCTCTGATGGCCCCCTCCCCAAATATACTATCCTTTAGTCAATTGGCTTGTTTATATATGCATAAAATCCAGTACATGCTATTATTTTTTTATTTTCACATGAGAGAAAACATGCATCATTTGTCTCTCTGAGCCTGATTTACTTTACTTACACTTGACTTACATCATTCAAAAGCATCTTTATTTACCTACATTTAATAGTAACTATAAAACACTTTCATTGTAGTCTCCTACTGGTTCTTTCAAATACTCACATATATACCAGTACAATTTTTTTTTCTTTTTTTGCCAGTCTTGGGGCTTGGACTCAGGGTCTGAGCACTATCCTTGGCTTCTTTTTGCTCAAGGCCACTTGAGCCACAGCGCCACTCTGGCCGTTTTCTATTTATGTGGTTCTGGGGAATAGAACCCAGGGCTTGAGGTATACGAGGCAAGCACTCTTGCCACTAGGACATATTCCCAGCCCCTGTTTTGTTTTATTTTAAAACAGGGACTTTTTCTGTAGTTCAAGCTCTCCTTGAGTTTATGGTTGTCCTGTCTCAGCCTCCCTTGTACCTAGGATTTTAGGCCCACATATACAAACCTGGTATAGATTAGCATTTTGATTATGTTAATCTTTGTTATTGTTTTGCTACAGATCTGAAACATCCTCCAGAGGCTCATGTGTTAAAAGCTTGGTTTCCAGTGCTGTTGTGTTTACTTGTGGGAGTTTTGGGAAGTGATTGGATCATAAGAACACACACACATTATTAATGGATGTATGCATTCATGAGCTCATTCCCTCATACGATTTGACAAGGGGACTTTCTCTTTTCTTTCCTTTGCTTTTGTTTCTTAACCACTTCCTTGTTTCTTTGTTTCCTTCCTTTGTTTCTCTCTTACTCATTTTCTCTCTTTTTGTGCCGGTTCTTGGGCTTGAACTCAGGGCCTGGGCACTGAGCCTAAATATTGATGCTCAAGATTATCACTTGAGCCATGGCTTCACTTCTGGCTTTTTGGTGGTTAACTGAAGATAATATAGTCATGGGCTTTACTGCCCAGGTTGGCTTTGAACCTCAGTCTTCAGATCTCAGCTTCCTGTGGAGCTAGTATTATAGGCGAGAGCCATCAGGCAAAGGATGCTTTCTTAGAAAAGAATCTCTGTCTCTGTCACTATGTCTGTGTGTCTGTCAGTCTGTCTCAACATCTGTCCTCTACCAAAGGCTGACTTCCATGATGTCCAGCCTCACCACAGGCCTAAATGAGTTGGAGCCAGCTGATCATGGACTAAATCAATGAGCCAAAATATGTGCTATAATTTAATTTCTCGTAGGTATTTTGTCACAATGACACTAAGGCAGCTATTCCTAAGGTTAGGTCCACCCCAGAAAGGTTACATGCAGATGCCCTCTACCTGTTGTTGTTGGTCATGGACCTTGAACTCAAGGCTAGGATGCTGTCTCTGAGATCTTTTGCTCAAGACTAGAGATCTACCACCTGAGCCACAGCACTACTTCTAGTTTTTGAGTGGTTAATTGAAGATAAGCGTCCCATGGCGATTTTTCTGCTATGGGTGGCTTAAAGCCACAATCCTCATATCTCAGTCTCCTGAGTAGCTATGATTACAGGCATGACCACTGGAGACTGGCTTAAATTTACTTTTGATCTGAATAGTGTCTCTAGCAGACACATATAATCAGATCTAGGATTTCATTTTTTTTGTTCTGATTATCTCTTCTTTTTATTAGGTTTAAAAATCTTATTCACAATTAATGCAGCATTGGTGTCACTGGTTTATGTCTGTCATTTTTGGTTTTCCATAGGTCCCATATATTATATGCATTTTTCTATTGCTTTGTTTTTGCATTAAGTGGCTATTTTCTAACACGTTTTAATAAGTTTGATGACTCTATTCACTGTTATTTTCTAAACAACCTTAGTAATGATT
The DNA here is from genome assembly GCF_023159225.1 of Perognathus longimembris pacificus. NCBI lineage: Eukaryota > Metazoa > Chordata > Mammalia > Rodentia > Heteromyidae > Perognathus > Perognathus longimembris. The sequence continues at coordinate 95,798,680 of NC_063162.1, read as the reverse complement.
ACTTACTAATTGAATCAGAATCAGCTGTTTATATCAAATTAATTCAAGTGACATGTAATGTTACTTATATAACTTATCTTTCCATCTCTTTGTATTACTTTTATAAATACCATGTCTAAAGTGGTTGCAATTGCCATATTATATTGCCATGATTATGATGCTATTTAGGAATGTCTCTGGTTAAAGATAAAAGAAGAAAGACAGCAAATTAGCTTTTGCTAATTAATTTTCTTTTCTATAACGTCTGGATGCCTTTATTCATTCCTGTGAATCAAGCTACAATCTGCAATCCTAAGGTCCTAAGTCAATCCTTTTTGCTTACAACATATTCCTTAGCAGATGCACTGCATTTCTATTTTATCAGCCTAATAACAGTGCACGTTGGGCTAGGAATGTGGCTTAGTGGTAGGTAGAATGCTTTCCTAGCATGCACGAAGAGCTGGGTTTGATTCCACAGCACCACATAAACAGAAAATGCCAGAAGTGGTGCTGTGGCTCAAGTGGTAGAGTGTTATCCTTGAGCAAAAAGAAGCCAGGGACAGTGCTCAGGCTCTGAGTTCAAGCCCCAGGACTGGCAAAATAAAATAAAAAAAAAATTAACAGTGCATGTATGACAAAATATTTCTCAAATAAACTGTTCAATAAGTAAAGAAACAAGAAGGAAAGAAACTTTCGTCTGTAAAATTGTGTAGTTAATGTGTATCATTGCTCTTTGTCTTTCATTATGAATTCACTGTACTACTTGACTTCAATTGTGTTCATCCAGAACTCTTACCTTATGTCATAAAAATTGGATTTTGGAAAAAATATTTATTTTATCAACATTTTTGAAAGCTATTTGTACTTAATATGTAATTCTTGACTGGATTTAAGTTTTCTGAGCTGTCTTCCCAGCGTTTTCAAACTTCATTGTTTCTGATGAGATGTCATTTGTTAAACTTATTAGAAAGATTTTGTAAATTATTAGAGCTTTTCTTCCTCCTATTTTACTTCTTTATTTTGGCTTACAGTGTTTTCCTATGATACATGTGTTGAGATTTCTTTGTGTTCACTGTACTTCAGGTCTGTTGAGTTTACTAGATACATAGATGAGTATTTTTCAATCTGTTAGGAGGATTAGCTATTTTATGTGTATTTGAATACATTTTCTGCTCTTTTTCCCTTCTCTTTCTTTTGATATTCCATTACACATATATTTTCATGCTTGATTTGTCCTATAGTTCTCTGAGTTTCATTTGTTTTCTTTGTGTTTAGATAATAATCTTTATCGAACTATTTAAAAGCCACTACTAGTTTTTCTTCTGAAAATTACAATACAGTAACATTTTGTTTTGTATTTTTAAGTCCCCCAGATTTAATTTTTTAACACATTCATATTTGATACTCCAATGGATTGTTTCTATCATGCTTTACTTCTACATATATATTTGATGATTACTTTGAGGAATTTACTGAGTTCAAAATGTGCTTGATATTTGCTCTGAGTTCAGATGAACACTTTCCAGCTATTTCTTTCTTTTTTATTTAATTTTTACTGTCAGACTGATATACAGAGAGGTTACAGTTTCATATGTTAGGCATTGGATACATTTCTTGTACTGTTTGTTACCTCCTCCCTCATTCCCCCTCCCCCTCCTGCTTTCCCTTTCCCTCCATGAGTTGTTCAGTAGATTTACACTAAACAGTTTTGTAAGTATTGCTTTTGTAATCATTTGTCTTTTTTACCCTGTGTCTCTCGATTTTGGTATTCCCTTTCAGTTTCCTAGTTTTAATACCTGTATACACGGTTTCCAATGTACTCAGATAAGATACAGAGATCGTGCAGGTACAACCATAGGAAGGGGATACAAGAGGATCATCAATAATAGAAGCTACGGTTTCACATGGCATGTCGAAGGTAATTACAACAGCGATCTAACAGTGGTTTCCATAACATGGAGTTCATTTCACTTAGCATCATCTTTTGTGTTCATAAGGGTATAGCTATTGGGCTCTTGTGATCCTCTGCTGTGACTAGCCTAAACCTGTGCTAATTATTCCCTATGAGGGAGACCATAGAGTCCATGTTTCTTTGGGTCTGGCTCACTTCACTTCTATCTCTAGTTTTCTTCAGCAAAAATGCTAGTCTATATCCACTGTGATTCTACCAATCTCCTCCCAAAGTGCTAGTTATCATTACCTCTACTCTTGTTACCAAAACCCTTAAGTTTCAACTTTTCAGCATCCTATTATTGCAAATGAAATAAGGTATTTGGGCAAGAGATATAGTGCTTTTTATTTTACAGCCTCAGTGATCATATGCATGATGGCTACGAACCTGAGGTGGATATAATATCACACTTCTTTTGAAGTGACACTCCTTCATTAGGGACTGACTGTGGTATGAATGGGAAGACACAATAATGTCATAGATTTAATTGAGTGAATATTTATTTATTCATTACCAGATCCACATGGTACTTTCTGAAGAATATTTACAGAGATCAAACAATCACTACATTTAAACATTTTTTAAAAAGTGTGGCCAGTGGAATGTCATGATAGATTGTTTTTGACCGGATTAACAAATACAACTAAACACCTTCAAATGTATTAAGAAATGATAGTTAGAAATGGCAAAAATCATCAGGTTCATTAAGAGTATGAAATTTTGTTTTCTCTATAACATGAAGAACTTAAACTACAACCAGTCAGGTTTATGTTTATGAAATGTGCTACTGTTATAGAGAAGGAAATTATTTATACTTAAACCAAAGATTCTATTTAATTTTATAATATGTTTATTTGAGATGAATTTAAAAAACATTACTCTACACTTGATAGAATTTCTATTTATTTTTTAGCATACCATAAGTCACTGCTATTTTAGTTCCTAATCTAGTATAATTTCAGTTTGAAATATCTGAAGGTCAGTTTATTTCTTATTCACAGAGATCCAAATAATTTAGAAAATTTCAAGTCACCCCCTATATCACCTTTCAGTATCTCGCAATGGTTTAATAGAGATTTAGACATATAGAACGAAATCCACAGACACAGGCAGAAGCATATTACAAAAGATTGAATTTCACGAGAAATGCTATTATAAATATGTAATCTCTAGTTACTCATTTTCCCCATGATTCTTAGACTTAAACCCAGAATCCTTCATTATTTCTGACCTGATATGAAACGCCATCTGGCATGTTCATGTTAAGAAGATTATATGTAAGCAAAATAGCTATTTCTCTCCTAACTCTAATACTCCAGAAAGGCATGTACATTACTTAAGTGTGAGATGTGAAAACCAAACTGATGAGGAAAAAGTGGAATTTACTCTCCATTTTTAAAAACTAAAGCAATTATACTGTACTTGAACAACTAACTATTTTAATTGGCATTCTGTAACTTCCCTTTAAAAACTAGCCTCTTGATTATTTTTCTTGAAGAAGGATTACAAATTGAGATTTTTATAGAGAAAGTGTTAATGTTAAGATTTTATAATTATAATGCATACACATGTCAAACTAGATAGTATAACTCAATTGAATTATGTTGCCAAAATTTTACAGATAATGATCAACTGTTTTATCAATTTCTAGTCCCATTTTACTTATAACACATGAAATGAGTCAATTATGCAGAGAATATAGTATAGTGTTAAAATACATATTTGAGATAACTTTTGAGGATAAAATTTTTCTGCTTTTTTTACATTTTTGAATCATAAAATTTAAAGCTAGTAGCTGATAATACTATGTAGTGAATAAATAATTTCATTTTTTTAAAAAGAGCAGATTTGGGCTGGGGATATAGCCTAGTGGCAAGAGTGCCTGCCTCGGATACACGAGGCCCTAGGTTCGATTCCCTAGCACCACATATACAGAAAACGGCCAGAAGCGGCGCTGTGGCTCAAGTGGCAGAGTGCTAGCCTTGAGCGGGAAGAAGCCAGGGACAGTGCTCAGGCCCTGAGTCCAAGGCCCACGACTGGCCAAAAAATAAATAAATAAATAAATAAAAAAAATAAAAAGAGCAGATTTCCATATAGCTTTTATACTTTATCTAATAGTCCAAAGTTATTTGTTTAAAGTTAAACTATAGTCACAGTCCATTCTATTTTGGCATCTTCTATGTTACTGTAATACATTCATGGGTTTCTGTCCCAAAATTTTCATGTTGATAGGTCTGACAATGTACATTGGTATCCTACCTGCATTACTACACTGGAAACTAAACTCTGTGTGTGTGTGTGTGTGTGTGTGTGTGTGTGTATATATATATATCATATATCATATGTGTGTGTGTGTGAGCACACGCGTGTGTGCTAGTCCTGGGTCTTGAACTCAGTCCCTGAGCTTTTGTGCTCAAGACTAGTGCTATACCACTTGAGCCACAGCTCCTCTTCCAGCAGTTCAATGGTGAATTAGAGATAAGAGTCTCAGTAAATTTCTTACATAGACTGGCTTTGAATCACAGTCCTTTGATCTCAGCTTTGTGAGTTATTAGGATTATAGGAATGAGCCATAGGTGCCTGGTTTAATTTTTTAGTAACGTTTATTGTAGTGACTAAATGTCCAAGTTTCACACATTTCCAAAATACACAAACTTCTACTAAGTAGAAGCTTGGGTAAAAGCTAAACAGACAAAGCTAGCAAATGTAAATAAAAGTAACCAAAAGGACAGGTAAAATCAATTGCCAAAGATGAGCCAACTACATTTCTGTTTAATATAGGATAACCAAGGCTCATATGGTTCTGTGTTGATAAAGTTATGCAGCAAGAAACAAAAGAGGCAGGCAGAGGAAAGACTCATAATGATCTTATTTATGTAATCTTCAAGCCAAATCATTATGCAAGAGAAATGAAATCACTAATGTTGCAGCACAAGAATTTGTCATTGTTTATACATGCCATACACACCTGTCACACCTGTCTCTCACTTGTTTTTTTTTTTTTACTCATAGCTGGAGCTCTACCACTTGAGCCATAAATGTTAGCTAGTGAATTGGAGCTAAGGGTCACATGAATTTGTCTGCTTGTACTGGGTCTGACCCTCAACTCTCATGTCCCAAACTCCCGATGAGCTAGCCTAAGAGGTGTGAGCCACTGGTGTCTAATTCCTTTATCTTTGCATATGGGATTATATCTCTCCCCAATTGCTGGGTGGCCACCAGAAAATATGGAAGGAAAATAGAATTGCACACCTTTATTTTTATTATTGGAGTTTTCTCACAAGAATATTATCAATTAAGACAGTGTTAAGTCATTGCTGATCTATCTAGTGTATTGTATAGGCTCAGGATTTCACTATCATAGAGAATTTCAGGCTTTTAATATGTCTTAATAAACTATCAACTTCTTTGCCTCACTAATTTCTGAAACAACAGATTTCTTTGTAATTAATTTTTATTTTGAAAAGGAATGCCCATTGATCTTGTCAACCACGGGATAGAAACAGCTGCAGTTTGTGTTATTGTTTCTTCACATTAAAGAAGAAAAAAAAAGGATTGCAACCCTGAAGGACAAAATCTAAATTGTTCTTGGATACAGTTTGGCACACAGCCACTTTCCACTTCAACAAGCTCTAAATGAACCCCAAAAGTATACTCACTATTATTTAAATATTACAATCTCCTCAGTTGGATTATCTCTGGTAAGCAGGAGGTTCATTTCTCCTATGTATGCGGACTCATGTCTGACTGTCTTGTCTGTCTACCATTTTTTGCTGGCACGGGGGATTGAACTCAGGGCCTTGCACTCTTCCTTATCTTTTTCTGCCTTTGCTCAAGGTTGTCATTCTACCACTTGAGCCACATCTCCCCTAGTGGATTTTCGGTGGTTAATTGTAGATGAATGTCTTGGCATTGGCTGTCTGAGCTGGTTTTGTGTCTCAGTCCTCAAATATCACCCTCTGAATAGGTATGAGATACCAGCAAAGACTGGATTAAAGACTTTACTTTCAACAGGGACTACATTGAAATGGTGTATCCAATGTGTGCACAGGTTAATAGACATCGGAAGCACACAGAATATGGTTCTGCGGGCATCATGATGATTCATAGTGAGCAGTGTCACTCATAGAGCCAAGTATTTCCATTCATAATATGGATGTGAGCACATGTGAAACTGAAAAATGATTTTGTAATTTGTTGCAGAGCACTCAGACAGGAAATAAGCAAAAATGTTTTAAGAGTCAAATAAATACCAACTTCTACTATTGCACTAACCATATTAGACATTAAAAAATTCTGCCCCAAAACTGAAAACATCTCTCATAGAGAAGTAAAGCTTAAAAATACTATCATCAGTTTTCTCTTGTGTGTGTATATATACCTTTAAAACTACATTCTCATAAATAAAAATGACAATAAATGAACTTAGAATAACTATAGTAAAGTTGACTATACAAATGTCATGACAAACCATCAGGTAAACCTAAAGCCATACACACATACAGACATAAAACATTTGTGTGTGTGTAAAAACATATTCCACACTCACAACTATAATGTTAGCTACTCAGGAGGCTGTGAGAGGAGGATTGTAGTTAGAAACCAGTCAGGTAGAAAAAATTTCCAGGCTCTTATTTTTAGTTAGTCAACAGAAAGCTAGAAGTAGAGGCATGGCTCAAATGCTAGAGCCCCAAAGCCAAGTGACAGGCCCTGAGTTTAAGCATCAGTATCAGCAAGCATGCACATGTATACACACACACACACACACACACACTATATTCCACAAAAAAATTTAAATTAACCAACATATATTTACTTATATATGCAAATCAGCAGATGTTTTCTTCATCGCAGATGTTTTCCAATTTTAAACATTCTACATTATTTTACTTGTTTTTTAAAGTTTTATCATTACTTCTGACATACATACACATAAATGTGTGAATTTATATTTATGTATGTGTCTATTTTTTTCTAACAAAATTTATATCACAATAGAAATTCAGGATAATTAAGTTATTTGGAAAGAAAAATTTTGGGAGGGTCACCCTTAGAGAGCTTGCTTTCCCCAATGACCTCTTATTCCACGACAATTGACTGTCATTCATTACTGTCAAATTTCTCTCTACAAGAAAAGTGGTCAAATTTAATACATTAATTATACTAGGAAAAATTAGTATGTATTCTATATCATGTCAAGGTAGTCAAATAATTTGCAGTGATAGAAAAAAATCATTTCTGAGTGTTACAAAACAGTTTATATATCACAAATGGGAATTCAAAAGCAAAAAAATATAGCTTTTAGCTTTTATATAAGTGCAATGTAATGGGATTATATTTTCTCTGCCATAAAGAAACAAAACAAAGGTGCTGGGAATATGGCCTAGTAGTAGAGTGCTTGTCTTGCATACATGAAGCCTTGAGTTCCATTACTCAGCACCACATATAAAGAAAAAGCCAGAAGTGGTGCTGTGGCTCAAGTGGTAGAGTGCTAGCCTTGGCAATAAGAAGCCAGGGACAGAGCTCAGGCCCTGAATTCAAGCCCCAGGACTGGCAAACAAATAAACCAATGAAAAAAAAAACCCAAAAATTTTTGTCTTGAGGGAGGGATGGTTGGAGAAGTGTGAGGAAAAATTGGTCTTTGGAAAGTATGTTCTCATTATGCCACTTTTTTCTACTCTCTGTACTTCCTTTGGACTCAGATTTAGCTCATACTAAAGATGAATTCAGTATTTTTGGGCAAAACACAAGACTAAATACTTGCAGTGGCCTACTCAATGTGGTATGTTTTGGGCGAAAAACATCATTACCCTGATTAAAAAAAATGGTCTCCCTTATCGGGAATAATTAGTACAGGTTTAGGCAAGTCATAGCAGAGCATCACAAGAGCCCAATAGCTATACCCTTATGAACACATAAGATGATGCTAAGTGAAATGAACTCCATGTTATGGAAATGATTGTTATATCACAGTTGTAACTACTTTCAACATCCCATCTGTATCTGTAGCTTCTACTATTGATGAGGTTCTTGTATCACCTTCCAGTGGTTGTACCTACACTATCTCGGTAATCTTATCTGAGTATATTGGAAACCATATACTGGTATTAGAAGTAGGAAATTGAAAGGGAATACCAAAATTGAGAGACACAGGGTAAAAAAAGACAAACAATTACAAAAGCAATACTTGCAAAATTGTTTGGTAAAAATGAACTGAACACCTCGGGGTGGGGGGGAAAGGGAAAGGGGGAGGTGGGAGGGGGGTATGAGGGACAAGGTAACAAACAGTACAAGAAATGTATCCAATGCCTAATGTATGAAACTGTAACCTCTCTGTACATCAGTTTGATAATAAAAATTTGAAAAAAAAAGAAATCTTGCCTGAAAAAAATAAAGAAAGGAAAGGCACATTTCTAAAAGCCTCCTATACAAAAGCTCTCTGTCTTTAATTGAAGAGTTATGTGATATAACCACTAAAGGCAGAAATTATCCACAAATTAGGAAAAAGGAGTAGAAATTAATTACATCAAGACAAACTGGAGCAATAACTTCAGTTTCAAATTCAAAACTGATCCCATTAGAGAAATATTGTCATATTAACATTGCCATATTTTACCATAGCTCTACAGAGTCAAAAGTATTAATGTTAGCGTAAACTTCTCAACAATCTTTTGTGACAAGTAGACTAGTGTTAGCTTTCACATCTTTTATGTATAGTATGTTCCTTTCTGTTCCCCTAAAGAACCCTCCTCTTGTATTCAGAGAAGACTTTATACATGTCTACAACCTTCATAGGGAAGCCTCTTTGTATTCCCTACTCAGTATAAATATATCAGTAATCTGTGATCTCTTAGCAATGATGTGTTTCAAACACAGCTAATATTTTCATAGCATTTAAACATTTACTAAGTTATTTGTACCTTGACTATTCTGTTGTAGCATGCAGGAAATGAGGACAAATCTCTGTGGTTTGCTGTTTTGAAAGATTGGTAAGGTGAGAATACACCTTTTAAGGACAGATATATATATATATATATATATATATATATATATATATATATATATATATAGTTGAGACTATTCTTTGAAGAAAAACTCATTGTTGGTGGGAATGTAAACTGGTTCAGCCACTCTGGAAAGGGGTATGGATATTCCTCAGAAGTCTAAACATAGAGCTCCCCTATGATTCAGCAACCTCACTTTTGGCCATCTACCCAAAAGACCACAAACAAGAACGCACTAAAGCCACCAGCACAACAATGGTCATCGCAGCACAATTTGTCATTGCTAAAATATGGAACCAACCCAGATGACGTCAGTAGACGAATGGATCAGGAAATTGTGATACATAAAACACAATGCAATTTTATGCCCCTATCAGAATGAATGACATTTCCCCATTTGTAAGGAAATGGAAGGACTTGGAAAAAATTATACTAAGTGAAATGAGCCAAACCCAAAGAAACATGGACTCTATGGTCTCCATCATAGGGAGTAATTAGCACAGGTTTAGGCTAGTCACAGCAGAGGATCACAAGAGCCTAATAGCTATGCCTTATGAACACATAAGATGATGGTAACTGAAATGAACTCCATGTTATGGAAACAACTGTTATTTCACTGTTATAATTACTTTCAACATTCTATGTGAAACAGTCGCTTCTATTGTTGATGATCCTCTTGTATCCCCTTCCTGTGGTTGTACCTGAACTATCACTGTATCTTATCTGAGTACATTGGAAATTGTATATACTGGTTATAGAATTAGGAAAGTGAAAGGGAGTATCAAAATCGAGAGACACAGGATAAAAAGACAAAAGACTACAAAAGCAATATTGCAAAACTGCTTGGTGTAAACCAACTCATCATGGGGGGAGAGGGAAAGGGGGAAGAGGGAGGAGGGAATGAGGGAGGAGGTAACAAACAGTACAAGCAATATATCCAATGCCTAACGTATGAAACTGTAACCTCTCTGTACATCACTTTGACAATTAATAAGAAAAAAATAAAAATCAAGTATGATATCACCAAAAAAAGAAAGAAAGAAATACATAGTAAAATAAATCTATTAGCATTTTGAAGAAATGACTTATATCAGAAAAACACACTTATTCCTTGGAAGAATAAATGTCACATCTCAAAGCAAAGTATGGGTTGTTATATATTCTGTACACATTTTCTTTGTGTAAATTAAGCAAATGTTGATAATATATGTATTATTGAACATAAATGTATGGTTACATGTATGTATATATGTGAAGTTGCTTAGTGTGGAACAAATAGTCATTCCTCTTATTTATTAAAAATTTTGAAAACTAGTTATTATGTTCTATTTTCCAATAATATGTGAAAGTTTACCATTATTTGCTTCTGATTACATATGATCACATTTATTAGTTTTGACAAAAAAGAGGAAACAAATCTAGTTGATGGATACTTCTAACATTTCTCAAGAACAGACTATACCACGTTTGAAGTATGTCAGTATTATTACTCAAGTATACCAAAGTTATTAAGTCTTCTTTATAATATTGTCTAAGCCCTGTTCTATGGTATGTTTTATTAAATTTTACTTTTAGTCTTCCTGAGAATTCTTAGGAATATGCTCATGCCATTCAAATCTTCCAGTTGACCAGTCTCAGTGTTTTCTGCCAGCCTATCATTGTCTGTTTGACATCTTTCCTTCAGATTGGTGTTCTCCTGCATGAGGTTTTCCTTTTCTTTGTTTGTTTTGCCAGTCCTGGGGCTTGAACTCGGGGCCTAAGCATTGTTCTCTCTGCTCAAGACTAGTACTCTACCACTTGAGCCACAGCACCACTGCCAGCTTTTTCTGTTTATATGGTGCTGAGAATGGAACCCAGGGCTTCATGCATGCTAGATAAGCACTCTACCACTAGGACACATTTCCAACCCTCCTTCACTTTCTTTCTTCTCCTAGGTTGAATATAATTAAAATCTAAGAGTTGTATAAGAGAATCAAATGAGTAAAATTAAAGGTTAGAGGGAAAGGTTAGCTATGGCCTTCTATATAATCGTCTGCATGGTCCTTTGGCTTAAAATCTAGGGTACGATCGCAACCAAATAAAATAAAATAAAATAAAAAATAGACAAACAATAGTTAAAGCCATTCAAAAATCAAGGAAGGTAGCTGTTGACTTTACATATTTGCTTCAGGAGAAAAATCTCATCTTTCTATATAGGCTAATCTAGGTCTGGAAGCCAAAGGCAAAGGAATCATTAGATTGGAATTCGTGTGATTATATCTTAGTGCAGACATTAAGGAGCACACAGTAAGATAGGACCAGTTCAAATTCCTTATTTGGAAGGCACAGAACCAACATTCTAGTGGGTATGGTCTTGTTAGAAATACCTCAAGTACATTATTAATTATAAAAGTTAATATTTGGTGTACATTATTCAATTAATTTAGGATCCCATTGCTCTCAAGGCTATGAATAAGTTTTCAGAAATCTCAAAAGTACTCAGTATAAAATGGTAACTCCCAGAAAAATGAGAGTGCTGTAAGAACAAATTCCAGGCTCTACCCTGCCAGTAAATATTCTTCACAAGCCAGTTTCCAAACTTTAATACTTCTAAGATCTCAATTCCATCCAGAGCAACAGGAAGAATCTGCTGGCCACTTTCAAACAGCGTCTTGTCTTTGGCACACAAAGACAATTCAAGCTTATTATCCATGCTTGTTATTTTGCCTTAATATCTAAAGAAAAGAAGAGTCATCTCTTGAGGTGTCTTGGCTAGAGTTGGAAGGCAAAGACGATCTATGAAAATGTGCTCAAGATAACACAATGTTATGTATGAAAACAGGCTTGCCTTGAGCTCTATGTAGACCAAAAAAGGAGGGGGGAGAGCATGAGAAGGAAGTGTTGGGATAAGTAGAAAAAGCTTCCTGACAAGTTCCCCACCCCAGTCTGGTCCAGTGACCAATGGGACTATCTGAAACAGCTCTGAGTGAAGAGCACTGAGAAAGGTTCTTTGTCTCTCTTTCTTTGTACTTCATACATTAGCCAAGGGAGGATATTCGTACTTGCTCTTTTGTAGAACAAGATTTCATGCCTACCTCTTTGTTCTTGACCTTAAATTGAGTTCCAGAATTTCCTTTTGGATAGTTCAGCAAGTCTGAGGAGGTTTAGATTGAGAAAGTTTCATTACCCAGTAATAACTCTTCCCTTAGATGATATGCTGTGACTGGATCCTGGATGTGCTACATTTGTATGCGTTGAAATGAATGCTCTATGCTTCTCTATAAATCGCCCATGGAAGATGATTATCAATGAAAAATGTTAGGTATAATTTGTATGGATAAGAACTATGTTATGGGAGGGGGAGTGCCACAGAAAGATTATGTACATCATTAAGAATCAAATTGTTAAGGCAGATACACTGGAGTTCAAGGAGCATGTGGGGTGCATCCATGGGCAGATGGAGAGAAGAGGCCCTCTACCTCTCCACTTCCCACCAAGTTGTACCTCACATCTACTCTCCTTCTCCTCCCCCAGGGAAGGAGACAAGCTTCTCTTGTCACTCCACTTCATAGTTCCATTAGCAGAGTAAGCCTAACAAAGGCAACTTAAATGCTGAACTTCGAGGTGAGAAGTGCACCTGTTGTGAATTAATAGGAAAAAAAAAGAACCTAAAATGTCTAGAAGGCATTGTTCTTCATTCTTCATGGCTAGGTTAGTAAGAGTCCTGTGAGCTACAAACCACTCGCTGTGTGTTCTATATTTCTTTGTAATAAAACTGCCCAGTATGAAGGAAAAGAGACCTCAGACTTCTGAATTTCAAAACAATGGTATTTTGTCCCAACAGAAGAGAGTCCTTTAACCCTGTTCCACAAATTCAGTAAGATGCAAGTACCCTTAGCATTGCACATTAACTGAAAACAATGGATAAAGCAAATAATCCAGATTTTTAAAATAAGAGAGCTTGAACACTGATTCAAAAATGTAATTGTGATATTTCTGAAAATACAAATGATTCTTAAACCACACAAACCTACCTCAGCAAGAAAACGTTGTCCCTCCCCTCCCAATTAAAATATTCCTAATCTTCTTGAAAACATGAAGCTCACAATGCTAAGTAAAATAATAGCTACATTTTTTTTCTGGTGTTAAACACTCCAAATGTCAAACAAATTAACTAGGAATGAAGGTAATACTTTTGAAAATAATCTGTGAATGGAGTACTTTGGCAAACATAGATTTAATAATTTGAATGAAAATAATAAAATGCCAGTTTAAAATATTCTCATATTTTGCAACCCCATGTAGTCTTTATTAACACTCATACATATTGATATTTTCCCATTGGCAACAGTTAAACCTTGAGGGGCTTAGAAAAGGTGAGGGAGGCGGGTATATTGCATCTTATGTCATTGCAGTATTCACTTTAAAGCAATGTAATCCTTTTTCTGTTTCTGCCCCAACATTTCATAATTATATCATTTTACAAGAATTGTGTAATTTACATAACCACCTAAATTGTCATAATTGCTAGAAAGTGCTGAAAAAGCCTATGGTAGGCATTTCAGATTCATTTCTGCTCTCTGTTTTAAACTCATTTGAAATGCCTTTTGCATAAAAAAATTCTTTTGGTCAACAAAAAAGTAACTTGGGTTTGGTTTTTGCCGGAACCCTTTTTCTTCTCACTCTCCTTTCCTTCCTGAAAGCCTTTCCCTTATATTCCCCTGCCTAAGTCCTAGAAGTAGCAAGAGGGTCAACATGCTCTTGGTTTTACACAAGGAGAAATCAATGGGACAGTAGTTAACTGTTTCAAACGGAGTACCTGGACATCTCTGCAGAATAAGCCTAGAAGTCAAGTTGTTTTGCATTTTTTGGCCTGGATGATTTAGTTCATTCTCCCATACTGCTATCTACTGCATTTAAAAAAAAAAAAGAGGAAAAAAACCCCCACAACTAAAGGATGAATGGTCTCTCAACAGTTTTCTCAGCATGCCATTTCCATTATAATTATCTTAACCATCTGTTTTGCTTGGAACAGGCAAACGGATTTGATATTAAGGAACTAAACTGTCATTCAATACAACATGGAATGGGCTTCAGAACTGGAACCTTATTTTATGATGTAAGAGTGGATACTGGAGGTTTTGTCAATAAAATAGATTGCCAATACTGTATCATTATGCCTATTAAAAATCAGTGACTCATGTGATTTTATAAATAAAATGTTATAACTAAAAGTCACAACAGCATATTGTATATGGTACTTGCTAAAATTGTCATCAGGAAACATGATGTAAAACATCACTAAGTAATTAAGGGCATTTGAAAATGGCAAATGATTTTATCTAATTCTGCTTTAATTCCTCTAAAGGGTAATCTATCCTTGCATACATAAAAGACTGTAGCTTTCTGAAGCTAATTTGGCTGATAGCAGAAGCTATGCAATTTTGTGGACACATAGGAATATTTGTAAATAGCAAGCCACATTTCTGAGGTGCTTGCTTTCTTCATGGGTCAACCTTCATGGGTTATACATACACACATACACACACAGACCAATTTATGCTACTAATAATTTAGAGTTGTGAAATAAATAAATATGAGTTGTTTAATTTTTAACTATCGTGAACTATTACACTTTAATCATGATTTGAAACTAAAATTTAAAGAGTGGCATATAATTTGAAATGAATTTCAATACTTACCATTGAACCAAGAATCAGAATAAGTAATTACCAACAGAAAAATCACTTTTTTACATCTGAATAGGCAGAAAATGAAAAACAATTTTCAGAGGAAAATGAAGAGATTCCTCAATTCAATTAAGGAAAAAAAATATTTTCTACTATAATTGGAAAAATAAAACCAAAGCTAAAGCTGGACATGGTGGCTCACACCTATATATCCTAGCTATTCAGTAGGCTGATATTCAAGAACTGTGGGTCAAAACCAGCCTGCACAGGAAATTCAATGAAACTCTTATCTCCAGTAAAGCACCTAAAAGCCTGAAATGCTGCTGCTGTGACTCAAGTGATAGAAGACCAGCTTTGATCACAAAAGCTCAGGGACAGTGCCTAAGGCCCCGAGTTCAAGCCCAGGACAGCCAGCCCCCCAACTGCCAAAAAAAAGCCAAACAATATTAAAATCTTTCAGAAAGTTAAGGTATTTTTTAATGACACTTACAAAGGAAAAAGAAGAAAACAAACAATGTATAATTTGAGTAGAGGATAATTTTGTGTGTTTGGTGAGAATTTTTTATATAGCTGATATATGTAACATAATCCTGTAATTTTAGTCAAATGACATTAGAAATGGAGGCAAATCTTTATTTCAACGTAACAAAATAAAGGTTACAATACTTTCTATAATTTCAAGGCAATTAATTATTTTTAAACTGTGAGCTATATATTAGGGAAAAGTAATTTAATTATGAATTTCTATTTCCTAGGTAATTACCAAAAAACTACAAGCGAAAATGACAAATGTCAGCTAATGTCATTATTATACTAGCATTAGTGGCAACTAATAAATCTCTAATGGGATACACATATGCACACATATTATATAATGAAAATAAAGTCAACCCCCAATCTCAGAATTAATATTATTTTTGATTTTACATTATTACTTTGATTCTTATCATTTTATCAGTTGTAAGGCAATATTTACTATTCATTTTCCTGTTCATTTGAGAACACTTTTCTATTTTAATATTAGGTGGTAGTATAGAGAAACTTCCATTTGAGATTGCTTAAATTTCATGTCTTAAACAAACAAGGTATATTTTAAAATAAAACAGATCAGAAATCCATATGCCTAACGTATTTCTACATAATAACTTATAACATCATATTTTTGTACATATGCATGTACATACACATGTTTATTCATGATTGTGCATTACTTATGGATTGATATAAAAATTGTCTTGAATTGGATATGCAGCATAGAACATGAATGTTGTGTTCAACTTGTTCAGGTTTTCTTTATATATATATTTTTTTATTATTATCAAACTGAAAGAGAGGTTACAGTTTCATACATTAGGCATTGGATACATTTCTTGTACTGTTTGTTACCTCATCCCTCATTCCCCCCTCCCCCTTTTCTTCCCCCCCCCCCCACCATGAGTTGCTCAGTTCATTTACACCAAACAGTTTTGCAAGTATTGCTTTTGTAGTTGTTTGTCTTTTTTTACCTTGTGTCTCTCGATTTTGGTATTCCCTTCCAATTTCCTAGTTCTAATACCAATATATCTGGCTTCCAATATACTCAGATAAGATACAGAGATAGACTTTTTCTTCTCTATGTGATCCACTGTTCTCCTTTCCTTTCCTCCACTACATTTAACTATCTTTGGATATGTGTGCTGTCTTTTTCTCTTTCTGGGCTATGAGATTGCTCATAAATGAGATGTTTACATTTCAGGGTTGCATAATCAATCCCCTATATTCCTAAGTAGTCACCAAATAGCCGTTATTGTAAGCCAATACTGTCTCGACTACCTGTAAATAATGTACATTTCAGTTATTATATTTTACAATTATTCAACATAATATTTTGAAATATCACTTGAATTGCAATTCATGCATAAGAAGGTTCACGCAAGTTATTGCAAGACATTCTTAATTCAAATCATAAATAAATCTGATAGCAAGAAAATAGATTAAATGGAGAAACTACTACTGAGCTTCTCTAATATACAACACAGTAAATTAAGTGAATAATTAATTTGAAAATGAAGAATAGCAAATTTCATTTTGAATTTGTCTATAATAAAAGAAAGGATATCTTTTTTCCCTTTCATATTTACATATTTATACACACAAATATATCTTGATTATCTTAATAGTATTCAGGAAATATTAATCATTCAGTCAACATTGATTACAAACAAAAAGTATAAGAATAATGTTTTATTAGTGGAGATAATTCTTAATAAAGTTTTTTTTTTTTTTTTTTTTTTTGCCAGTCCTGGGGCTTGGACTTAGGGGCTTGAGCACTGTCACTGGCTTCTTTTTGCTCAAGGCTAGCACTCTACTTCTTGAGCCACAGCGCCACTTCTGGCTTTTTCTGGCTTCATGCATGCAAGGCAAGCGCTCTACCAATAGGCCACATTCACAGCCAACAAAGGTTTTCTTATTACACGCATTACTAAAACATAACAAAATAACTTTCATGTGAACATGTTTTGAATACATCTACTAAATTGTTATCCCCATCATGACAGCCACATTAAAAATGTCTCTCACAGACTGATAAAATTGAGTATTTCTTCAGTTCATAAACTAAACAATATTTTATGTTTGCCTCTTTTTTTCCTCTTAGGATTGAATTTTGGGCTGAAGTTATTATAATCAAGATTACTATAATTTGCTTGTAGGGTAGTTTCTAATTTGATACAAATGACACTCAGCTATTATTAACAAACACCATTTCCAAACAGCACAGAAGAAGGAGCTAAAGATTTTGTCTTCCAAGGACAGAAAGAGGTGAAGGTAAAGTTGAGCCTACTGAGGATGTTATAAGCAGTATTTGTAATGGTGAGTGTAAAGAGTGTCAGTTTCTCAAGAGATTCAGTGTCTCTTGGCTAAATATTCTGGGTTAGGTTGGAAAGTGGTTTCCCATTTTTGCATCATTGGTGCTGGTGTGAAAGGGCTGTGAGCCAAGGATTTCTGCCATACCCACTGAACTTTAAGCTACAGGAGATTTATCTACATACTGAGTCACAGAATAATGAAGATAACATACCCATGGCTATGAATCAAACATAAAGGTACACCAGAATTCAATTATTTCATAAACTAGACAGGAATATAACTCCACATTTTATAGAACTGATTTCATTTCATTATGGTGAGAGTTTAAAGAATATTTTTGCCTTCTCTTCCACCCATTTTTGCCTTTCACTTTGGACTTAATCTTGTTTTAAATACTTTTCAGTTGAAATACACTACATATACATATGTATATATATGAATGTGTGTGTCTGTGTGTGTGATTTTTTTCGTACTACAAATCTTAAAAATATTATGATAATTGTAATTCTCTAAATTCAAGTGTGATAAATTAAACATCTCTTGAACTATTATTCTAATCAAAGAACTTGTATCAGATGAAAAGGATGAAAATCCATGTGAAATGCACACAGTGGATATTATGCCCAGCAAATTATAGTTATCATCACTATAACACCAGAGGTACACATATTTATGAAGAAAATACACATAAACTGAATGAATTCAGATAATTAAGACCAGCATCCTTAGAAGACACACCCAAAACAGCAGCTGGACACTATTCCAAATATCCACTGTTATACTGCATATGTTATTTGCCTGTAATGGGTTAATAATTTTTAAAATATTTTTTGAAGTATTAGAGGAATATAGCCTGGAAGATTAGCATGCGTTATCTTAAACTTAAATTTAAAAAAAAATTGTTAGATGTTAAAAGAAGCTAGAGATGTCTACAGCAAAGAATCTATTATAGAGAAGAAAGATTTTATTTTGGAAGTAATCGAGCATCATATAAAGGAGATAGATGCATGCCCACACCCAATGTCTAACTTCATAACTGTTCTGTTTGTTTCCTTTCATTCATTTTGTACCCATATTAGTCTTACATCTGTTTATGTACTTGTCTATTATTCATCTACAGGATAACTGTTCAGCAGTCGTTACTTTCCTTCATATCTTTGCTGCATCTTTTGTTTCCATGGGTTGTTTGGGCAATAAAACCATAGAAAAGGGTACAAGGCTTATAAAAGAAAAAAGAATGCAGTTGGAACATCATGTTTTTACAGCTCAAAGAGCATTATGGCTTATTTCAAAGTTTCTTCAAACATTAAAATGTATTCAGCAAAGTTTAGAGCTCATAGGTATGATGAATTTGAAAAATTTGAGCGTGTTGAATTGAAGAAATGTTTTCTGGAACAGCTCGCTACTGTTTCATCTTTATATGGGAGTGCCTTTTGCAATTTTCTGTTTGGTATACATTTTAATAACAGAATTTCATGCAATGCAGTCATAGTGATGCTTTGCAATTTTATTGTGTGCTTACTCATTCATTATGTCCTCTAATCTTTCTAGGTAGATAATTAGTATCTTCATTTTAAGGTTACAAAAAAGAGAGCAACTCTATGAAATGATATGCAAGGTCAAAAGGTCAATGAAATTCTGAGATTAGATGAGGATCTGCATTTACCTGATATATACTGTGTTTGGCAGAGGCAACAAAAATCAGCAATATGAAGGTGTATTGAATGTTCTGCAAGCCTAAGGGGTGGACTATGCTAGGGAAATCTTAAGTTACATAGTCATAGCCTTATGAGTAAAATTCTATTTATAGTTAATCGACATTTGTTTCAGGCTATACAAATTCTCTTCTATATCAATGGGCTCGTGGATGTTTTTTCCTTTTTAAAATTTTCCTTGTTGGTACTTTGGTCCTTTTGATTAGCTTTTCCACTCACCTGGTGCCCTTCCACTCAAACCATTCTAGTTCCAGTTAATTAGGGATACAAATCTCCCAGATTTTTCTGCAGAAGCTGGCTGTGTATGACATTCTTCAGATTTCATATTCCTAAGTATCTAGGATTATAGGCATGAGCAACAGGATCATACCAGAGCTCTTGGATTTTATGAAGCCTTTCTGTATGCCTAAGATTGTATCATTATTTGCTCTTCTCATACTTTTTTTTCCTCAAGTATCTCATTTAACGTGGTAAGTTGGGCCTAAAATAATTCTTAATTTATTTTCAGCAAATGAATTGAAGATTATAAAACTAATTCCAGGAATCAAAAACTGTGTAACTTCATGCATCACCAAACTAGAATTTGTGTTTGTGAAAACTTCCTATACTGCATAAGATAACTTGCAGTTTATCAAGAATAATTAATATTTTCTTGTTAGAACACTTGTTTATTTGTTCAGTAAGCTTTATAAGTATAAGTATAAAACATAAAACATATTTCAAAGGTTATTTCAGTGTCCTTTTTTCAAATCCAAGGACTATTAATCTCCAAATACAAAATTCCTTAATTTTGATACGCATGATGAAAGAAACCAAAAGAATTACACTAATGTCCTTGCTTACTCTTTAGAAAATGAAATTCAAAATTGGTTCTTAGGGGACAAGGATTTTATTCTGAATGATAATAATAATATTCATTTGTTTGGAAACATAAGGGTTTCTCAGATTTAGAAAACTATAAATTCTTTCAGTAAATGCTAAAGATCATCACTAAACTATTTATAATAGGTTATCACCCTCAAAGCAATGTGGCACTATGCTTCTAGTTAGCCTGATTATTTTGATTATAATGTAGTTGGCAATAAAGATTGCTAGAAGATTAGAACTTAAAAATCAATTTATATAGCAATAGGTTCTATTTTCTCCAAAAATAAAGACCACCTTTTATATAAGAAAAGAAAACAGAAAAAAATATTCCAAGAGTTTTTGCTGATACGCAGAAATAATAAGATAACCT
The DNA here is from genome assembly GCF_023159225.1 of Perognathus longimembris pacificus. NCBI lineage: Eukaryota > Metazoa > Chordata > Mammalia > Rodentia > Heteromyidae > Perognathus > Perognathus longimembris. Next base: position 95,778,278 of record NC_063162.1, on the reverse strand, counting down.
GATCCTATAATTTTATCAGCCACTGTATATTCTTGTTTAAAATGCACCACATAGAAATAATGACCTCTGAAGATTATGGTTCAATGCCAGCCCTGGCAAAAAGTCCATGAAACTCTTATCTCCAGTTACCACTAAAAACAACAACAATGATGATAAAAGGCACACAAGTGGAGCTGTGGCTCAAGTGATAAAGCACAAAAGCCTTGAGCACAAAACGTCAGTAATATATAGGCTCTGTGTTCAAGCCCCAAGGCAGGCACCAAATACAAAACAAGACAAAAATGTAAAAAAATTCATGAACAGGAAAGAGGGAGGGAGCTGTCCACTAATCAGAAAACACTACTCTGTTAAATGGCTTTCATTATCTCTCCCTGTTTTACCTCCACAACTATACAACCTACTATTGTTAACAAACACCTGAGTAACATCCCAATGGGAGGTTTCACTAAAGGGAATTTCTAAGGTAACTATGCAGTGTTTGAAAAATAACTGAATGTTAACAACCAATCTGGTGTGCATCGCAAACAACTAAGAAGTGCTAATGTTTAAATAATTGCATATTTGCTTTAAATGTTGTCTCTGGAGTTATTAAACAATCAGTAAGTGACCAGTAGCAAAATGATTTTTGTTTTGGCTCCAGCATCCAGGGTTCTACCAAGAAACCTAAGCTCCTACTTCCTTATCAGACATCAGAACTGTCACTATGGTAAAATGACTCCTGGGCAGAAACAAACTGCTTTCTTCTTTCAAGCTCCTCAATGGGAAATGTCAGAAAGTGGCCCCTTACCTTTTGTTCCTTCCCCTAAAGAAAGACATTCTGTGAAAAGACTTAACTTCTGCCATTTGGGTCTCCTATTTACTTGGCAGCAATAGAAAGGGGAAAGAGCAAGTGGCTGGAAGAAGCTACTCTGTGCTATGACTTCTCTTTCTTATTGTTATCTTTTGGTTACCAAATGCTTAATAAGGTAAGTGCCAGGGAAGGGTAGAGATATTAATGAAAGTTGACTGCTCCTTATATAACAAACTCAGCTGTCTATGGAAAAAAATATTCTCTATAAAGAATTGGTAGAATTCGGAGTTAATTACTTCATAGAGCCTTCTGTCTTTGTCAAGTAGTTATGATCACACTTAACAGTCTTTTTGGCCATTCAGCTCTATTTCTTGCTAGAATTTCACATATAAATGCCTACTAGTGACTAGAAGCTCAAGTATTGTCAATAATTAGCCTTCAGAATGTTAACTAAATATTAGAGCTTTCTTCTAATCCAGCCTCAAGGACACCTGGAAAATGTAAGTGCTTCTTATTGTTATTAGAAATGATACTATTCAGCTGGGTGCCGGTGGCTCATGCCTGTACTCATAGCTACTCTGGAAGCTGAGATCTGAGGATCATGGTTCAAAACAAGCACAGGCAGTTAAATCCACGAAACTCTTATCTCCAATTAATCACAGAAAAAATCAGAAGTGACAATGTGGTTCAAGTGGTAGAGTGCTAGGTTTGAGCAAACAAGACAAATTTTGTAAACTAACTGGTGAGGAGGCAAGGTGGGAGAAAAATGAAAATGGAGATAAAAAGTTTGACAAGAAATGTACTCACCACCTTACATATGTAACTGTAATCCCTCTGTGCATCACCTTAATAATAAAATTAAATTCAAAAAAAGAGCTCCAGTACCAGAAAAAATAAGCGATAATATTCATTTGTATGCATATTATTTGTAAAATAAAAATTCACAATGTAAAAAGCAACAAGTGGCCAAATTTCCCCCTCAGCAGTTCAAACATAATTTCTCCTACCTAAGATTTTCACCTTAGCAATGGCTGTCCATTCTTCTATAAATAATAGCTCAATATCCTGAGTTATTTTGAGTATATGAAGATCATTTCTTCATATATATATATGTATATATATATATATATATATATATATTTGTTTGTTTGTTTGTTTTTGCCAGTCCTTGGGCTTGAACTCCGCCTGAGCACTGTCCCTAGCTGCTGCTGCTTCTTCTTCTTTTTTTTTTTTTTTTTTGTCAGTCCTGGGGCTTGGACTCAGGCCTGAGCACTGTCCCTGGCTTCTTTTTGCTCAAGGCTAGCATTCTGCCACTTGAGCCACAGCGCCACTTCTGGCCATTTTCTGTATATGTGGTGCTGGGGAATCGAACCCAGGGCCTCATGTATATGAGGCAGGCACTCTTGCCACTAGGCCATATCCCCAGCCCCCCTGGCTTCTTTTTGCTCAAGGCAAGCACTCTGCCCCTTGAGCCACAGCACCACTTACGGCTTTTTCTGTTTATGTGGTGCTGAGGAATCGAACCCAGGGCTTCATGTATGCTAGATAAACACTTCACCACTAAGACAGGGCTGAGAACAGGGCTTAGTGGCAGAGTGCTTGCCTAACATGCATGAAGCCCTAGGTTCAATTCCTCAGCTCAACATAAACAGAAAAAGCTGTAAGTGACACTGTGACTCAAGAGGTAGAGTGCTAGCCTTGAGCTAAAGAAACTCAGGGACAGCCTAGGCCCTGAGTTCAAGCCCCAGGACAGGCCAAAACAAAAGAAAACAAAACCAAAAGCCCCAGAATATATTAACTATGTGAATATTTTTCTAAACTTCTTTTAGAGCTCATGATAAAAAATGATGTATAAGTAATATCATACAGCAATTTTATTTGTCATAATTGGAAGCATTCTTGCATAACACAGACAAGGCCCTGGTTAAATCACAGGCATCACAGAGACAGAGGGGAGTGGGTGCTTAACTTTATCATCTTATAAAGACAGTAAGAAATGTTGATAGTTTTTTTTCTTCCTTTCTTTTTATTTTTTCTTTCTTTCCTTTTTCTTTTTCTTGGTGGTGGTCCTAGGACTTCAACTGAGGACCTGCGTGCTGTCCCTGAGCTTTGGTGCTCAAAGCTGGCACTCTACCACTTGAGCCACAGCTTTACTTGTGGCTTTTTGGTGGTTAATTGGGGGTAAGATTTTCCTGGAATTTCTTGCCTGGGCTGGCTTTGAACTGCGAACCTGAGTGTTGGCCTCTTGAATATCTAGGAATACATGTATGAAGCACTGACACCCAGCCAAGAATTATGTTTTATTTAACTGAATTTGAAAATACTTACTGGTGATTTTTATTTGAATGTAAGAAAATCATTTAAATGAATAAGTGAAATGTTTTTGTCTAGATTCCAAGTAATTTATAAATATACCAGGATACAATACAAAAGAGAAAGGACAGTATTACAGATATGCTCTGAAAATACACAGTGAAAAAAATAAACTGTTTAAAATGAGTACAAATTAATGAATAAATGAGATAATTTTTGGATACAATAAATGACCTGCAGTAATTTATGTACTTCAACACACTTTTAAAAAAGGCTAGTGAGGGGCAAATTAACATTCTTCGCCCAATATTTATTATATGGACGAATGTAAGTTCTATTCCTGAACTATTCCTGTAAGTTCTATCCCTGACCTGCCTCCAGGCTGACAATTTTCCTTCACAGAAACCAGCCTCTACCACTGCTACCACTGCTGATCTCCTCCAAACTCAGATGAGCTCTCTTTGAATTATCGGAACACGACGTACACTAGGATGGATGAATTAGCCAAAGAGAAACCCCTATCCATGCAAGGCAGCTCTAGGGCTCCTGTCCTTAGACTGTCCTGAAAATGACCCATTTATGACCTCATACCAGGTAAGAGGTAGTTCTGCCCCTAGCTTCTTTTGCTCACAGGAAAGGTCACAAATCATGACAGGCTTTTTTTGTGTGTGTGTTTGAGAATCAGATTACTGTTTGTCTAAGAAGGAATGGAGAGCTGTGAGACTTGCTTCTCTCAGGAATCTAGGTCAGAATTCATCCAGTAATGGCACCCAAACCCTTCAAAGCAATATCTTACTTTGTGGAAATACTTTGAGCAAATCCTGACAGTTGTTCATAAATTATATTACAACCTGAAGGGAGAAAAAGTTATTCAGTGCCCTTTTTTTATTCCAGCTTTTCATAAACTAAGTCATAAAATTTAATGGGTGACCTCAGACCAAGGTCATAGTTCTTAAATTCAGACCTTTCATAACCTCCAAGTCAATAATAATAATGGAAGATGATGTTAGTTCTTTTCAATTCAATAGAAATGTCAGCAGTAGTTAATATACAGGAATCTTATCCAAATATATGGAAGCTTTACTTGAAAAAAATATATGAAGTTTCCTGGCTGCTCCTGAAACACGGAAAATGTTTAGAATTTGAACTTTATGTAAGTTATAAACACACACAAACATTTGATACCAGAGGTGAAAGAACGAAGATTAGAGATGGACAATAAAAGAATAGAGGGAAAATTTTTGAAGGTAGTTTCTGAAATTAAGTATATATAATGAAATGAATTATGTGAAAATTTAATTTGCTTATTTTGGGCCAACTTGTTTATTTTTAGTGCTGATATTGGAGCTTGAACTTTGGGCCTCACTCTCTCAATGTGCTACTTTGTCTTTTCCATCATATAAGGACAGAGTATAAAGATGGCTGACTATATATATATCAGGAGGAAAAATTGTGAGCATATTTCTTATGTATTAATAACTCAATCTTCAGCCCTTTTTTAAAAAATGATAGTTTATGTGGACTAGTGTAGTCATTACATTCCAGCATAATTATTACAGAATGACTCTCACTAATTTTACTACTTTTGATCTGCCATGTATGGGTGAGGGGTTCCAAAGGTTTGTTTTCAGTATATTTATTTTTCCCTAGAGGAATACACTGTATCCACATACTTTTACACATGTGTGTGCACACATGTTCTCTCTCTCTCTCTCTCTCTCTCACACACACACACACACACACAGGGTCGATTTTAGGAATAAGAAAAGACTATACATTAAAGCAAACATCCTGCTGAAATCTCTAATTATAGTTATTAAGCAGTAATGTCAGGTAAGGAAGATAGAAGTTTAAATGTAGTTGGTTAAATAGAAATATAGCAATAGAAATGTAAAAGCATGTTTAATTACCATTTACTGAAATACTAGGAGAAGGGAATTGGGCAAGCCAGGTGAATGGAGATAAAGAACATCATAAACCCTGATTTTGGACACTGAGGCGCTTGTCCCTCAATAGCCTTCAGCATTTAACCATGTGGTTTTGTCGGCAAGATGGATGATATAATGAGTTAAAGTAGCTCAGGGCATACATGCTTTATACATAACTAAAGGACAAATTTACTGATAAAATTATAATAAGCTCACCCTTCATTTAATACATTTCCATGAAGAGAATGTGTTGGTCAAATAGAAGTGAAAATGAAACTTGGACAATGATTTGAAGCTGTAAATAAGAACTAGCACGGTGATTATAAAACTGGCTTCTTTCAGGATGTTTCTTGGCTTGTTCATCTACCATGCTTAAACTTTATTCAGCCCAAGGATCTCAATACAATTCTGTTTGAGTGGGGTTGTTGCATTAGTATGCTTAAAACAAACGAGATGTAAACATGAAGCTTGCTATTTATTGATGTTGCTTTAAATCATTCACATCTGATCTTGACAATAATTTTACATTCCCATTTTCAGCTAATGCTATTTGTTGGCCAAAGTATACAGGGACAGACATTTTAAATGCCTTGTCCAGTAGCACACAGCTGGAAGAGCCAGATAGAAAAGGACATCATCTGTCACCCATGTTTCCAGTCACTATGATGAACTGTTGGTCACATTAGGTTGAAAATGCCTGACCCCACCCCATTGTTTGGGCTGAAAATGATATATATTTCACTAAAAACTGGTTAACAAACTACAAAGAAAGCTTTCATATATTTTAAAATCATTCTCAGTGTTTTATTTTCATTTTTTCTTGTGGTTGTTGTTTTCTGGCTAAGGAACTGAGAGTAAGTTTAGTAAATATGGCTCAGAAATTGGACCTCTTGTTGTTTTTTACTCTTCAACTTTATTGAGTTACGACAAGAAAATTGTTAATGTGCATAACATGGTGTTCTGGTATGTGTATGTAATTTGTGGAATGATTACCACAATAACACTAATTAATATATTCTTTTTATGTTTATGTTTTGAGTGGATATGGTGAAAACACTAAGACTTATTTCTTAGCTCAATAGCTATGTACATGTGAACACATAAGATGATGCTAAACAAAACATGCTCCAAGTTATAGAAATAAGTGGTTTATCATTGTTGTTATTATGTTCAACCAACCATATGACGTTTTGCCATTTTCTTTTGTCTTTCTTCCATAGTTTTACCCCTGATGTCACTGTAACTGATTTTGGTACCCTGGGTATTGTATATATGTTTATTGGAAGTAGGGAGGGAAGGGGAACATCAAAATGGAGAAACAAAGGGTAAAAGGCAAACCAATGCAACATCAATACTTATAAAACTATATGCTATAAACCAACTGTACAATTGTGGGAAGGATTGGGAAAAGAAGAAGCCGGGACAAAAATGAGAGGGGAGGTAACAAGTTTGATAAGAAATGTATGCCCTGACTTACATATGAAACTGCAACCCCTTTGTACATCACTCTGACAATAAATAAATCAATTTTTTAAAAGTTCAAGAAAGTACTGTTATTATTAATTGTACATTATAATTCTCATTATTACTGTTGTTTATTGATAAAACTAGTTGGAACTCAAAACTTTGCATTTATTCTGCTTTCCTTCTTAGCCGGTGTTCTACCACTTAAAACATGCCACAGGGGCTGGGGATATGGCCTAGGGGCAAGAGTGCTTGCCTCGCATACATGAGGCCCTGGGTTCAATTCCCCAGCACCACATATACAGAAAACGGCCAGAAGTGGCGCTGTGGCTCAAGTGGCAGAGTGCTAGCCTTGAGCAAAAAAGAAGCCAGGGACAGTGCTCAGGCCATGAGTCCAAGCCCCAGAACTGGCCAAAAAAAAAAAAAAAAAATGCCACAGCTCAGCTTTATGTGGTTATTATTATTATTATATATATATATTTTTTTTTTGGCTAATCTTGCGGCTTGGACTCAGGGCCTGAACACTGTTCCTGGCTTCTTTTTTGCTCAAGGTTAACACTTTACTGCTTGAGCCACAGTGCCACTTCCAGCTTTTCCTTTTATGTGGTACAGAGGATTGGAACCCAGGGCTTCATGCATGCAAGTCAAGCACTCTACTGCTAAGCCATATTCCCAGCCCTATGTTGGTTATTTCTGATGATAGGATGCTGAGTCAGATTTATATTTCAGTTCCAATACATTAAGCACCATGTTAATATTACTCAGCAACTCTAAGGCTTAGTTTGCTGATATCCATATTAATTAGTGTAATAATCACATTTCGTCTAAGTGACCAGAATACCATGTGAAAACTGATTCTCTGTCTTCACAACACCATACACAGTACTTTACATATATGGTATTTCACTTATTGCTTCAAGCTACTTCTAAACATTTGAAAAGGGTTCTAAATATCTCAGCTGTGTTCTGTCATTGATTCCCCTGCATACCCTCCAGAGCAATTAGTACAGAATGTGATCAAGTTTAACCTAAAAGTAAGAAAAATTAAAATTACAATCTCATAGAGGTTTTTCCTTTTCTGACTATATCTTAATCCTTTCTGCAAAGCCCTATAAAGAATTCTTCTGACTGTGAGCATTCTTAAAACAAAAACAAAACACAAAACGGATGACTTCCTTACAGTTAACAATGTCATGAAAACAACTGGGCTTAACTTTTATCTATGGCCAGGCAGCCAGTTAGAAATTGAAGGAAGTTCTACAATTGACCCATTATACTAACCATATTAAAAACACAGACATTTTTCAAGTAAAGAGTTTTTCAGGCTGGGTGGGGGGACAAAAAGTCGGCTACATAATATGTTCAAAGCCAGTCTGAGCTACACAGTAAGACTTTGTGTCAACAAACTAAGGACTGGTGATCTAGCTCAGAGTACTTGCTTAGGATGGGCAAGTCCCTTGGTTCAATCTCAAGCAACACACACACACACACAGCTTTTGTAAGGAAAAAAGGTTATGAAAAAGAGAGTAAAGATATAATTCAATGAACTCCTAGCATGATGTCAACCTAAATAAATAGGTTTCTCAATACTGCTGCTGATTGCTACATGTAAGAATTATTTGTCATTAAAAATAATAAAAACTTGAAAAGTCCTATTAAAAGATAGATACAAAATCACAAACAAAAATTCAGTCTCAATTTTAAGACTTGAAAACATAAAATAATTTAATAAGAGGTGTTTTAATGATTAAAATATTTTAAGGCTGGGGATATGGCCTAGTGGTAAGAGTGCTTGCCTCATATACATGAGGCCCTGGGTTCAATTCCCCAGCACCACATATACAGAAAATGGCCAGAAGTGGCGCTGTGGCTCAAGTGACAGAGTGCTAGCCTTGAGCAAAAAAAAAAAAAAAGAAGCCAGAGACAGTGCTCAGGCCCTGAGTCCAAGCCCCAGGACTGGCAAAAAAAAAAAAAAAAAATTAATCACCCTCCTATTGGGATTACACATAATGCAATCAGCAGAGTCAGTCAATAGGTGTATAGCCTTATGATGATAAAGACCAAGACATAGAATTCAATTAAACACATTTCATCTATTCAAAGCACCTCCCTTGGCCCCTAATTAAGTGTGAAGAAAGACAATAAAGAATTCTTGAAATCTTTTCAGAGAAATGTAAACCATGAAGTGTATCCAGAGGTGACTGAGAAACTCTTAGGCTGTTGTAAAGATAAAAGTGAGCAATAAGATTAAAAGACTATTCCTGCCCAAGAGCTTCACATCCACAATTATTAATCTGCATACATGCTAGCTAGCTTCTTTCTTTCTATTATCTCTTGACATCCTACTGAATGTAAGATATAGCAAACAAATTTTAGCCTCTATTTTCTTGACATTTCTAACTCTTGTGGAACAGCTGTTATATCAAAAAAAATTCCTTCTTTTCTGTTCTCTTTTTTCATTCTGTCTTTTTTGGTGGTCGTGGAATTTGAGCTTAGGACCTGGTGTTTGCTCAGCTTGTTCATGGTAGCATCCTACTATTCCAGCCATGCCTCCATTCCTGCATTTTGCTGCTTATTCTGGAAATACAGACTAGTAAACTTTTTTACTAGATTGTTCCTAAATCATAGTCCTCCAGATCTTAGCCTTCTGAGTGTGAGTCACCAGTGCCTAGCTATAAATTCTTACTTTTGTTTCCTCATTCTCTTAGCTCCTCCATAGTTTTATTGATTTATTCCTTCTAACTCTTGGCAGTGTTGCCCATTGCATTTAACTTTTAAAGAACTTGTTTATTGGCATATTGACTAAACCTTTATTTTTTAATTAATTAATTTAGTTATTGTCAAAGTGATGTATAGAGGGGTACAGTTTCATGCATAAGGCAGTGAGTACATTTCTTATCCAATTTGCTGGACCTTTATTTTCTAATAAACCAATTTTTGTCTTTATTTCCCTTTTTCATGTTATTTGCATTTGCTCTGTCATTTTCCTTACTTCTTGATTTCATCATTTTATTCTTTCTTGCTTCCTAGTTCTTCTGCTTTTCACTTACACACATAAGTGTACATATTTCCCCTAGGGCTTATATTTATGTTTTTTAATTTGTAATTTTCAGATTTCAGTTATGTATGTCAATTTATAAAGATAATACATCCTGATCAACTTTATTCCTTCAATAATTTTCCCCAGTTCCACCCATTCTTTCAAGTTACCTGGTTCTATTTTCAGATATGTACATTAATATTCACCTATCATTCCTTTTTCCAGTCATCTATATCCCCTCATCTTACCTTACCTCTCTTCAGGCAAGATAAATTTCATCTTCCTATCATTTATTTGTTACACTTTTAATTATGCAAAGAAAGATCTTAGACCTTGGAAACCCATTCCTCCATACACCAACTACTGTGAGTGTGTGTGTGTGTGTGTGTGTGTGTGTGTGTGTGTGTGTGTGTGTGTTTGCTGTTGCTGGGTCTTGAACTCAGAATATGGGCACTGTCACTGAGCTTTTTCCCCAAGGCTAGTACTTTATCACTTGAGCTCCATTTCCAGCTTTTGGGTGGTTAATTGGAAATGAGATTTTCACAGACTTTCCTGTCCAGGCAGTCATCACATCCTAGCTTCCTGAATATCAGGATTACAGGCATGAGTCACTGGCACCCAGGTCATATACCATTTTTTAATCAGTTTTTGTGTAATATTGATTTTAAAAGTCATGAATGTTTAGCTTTTCTTCTTCTCTAGTATTTATAGAATATTCCCTGTACACATCAGTTGTGGTACTGCCTTTGAAGTTACACTATTTTATATTTTCTTGACTTCATTTGTATGTTTTTAAATTTTCAAAAAGTAGATATTTAGAATTTTCTCTGTACTAGCAATGTAGATTATTTCTATTGGTGCATTTTTTTATTTAAATTAAGAATAAAGACAGCTCTGGAAAGGTGGAGATGAAAGGGAATAGCAAGAAGGGAAGATGGAGGAAGTAGGTCAGGGCCAGGGACATGGGTTAGCAGTTAACACTGGTCCAAGTGAAGGGAGATGGAAGATTGGATTGGGATATGTGGAATGTAGGTACATGAGGAGTGTTAACCCTGACTAAAATATCTTTTAGGAAACTCAAGATTATGTCTCCCAAGTTTCCTCTGAATCATGACTTTTCTATCCTGTCAAATCCAAATGCTACAGGATACTGAAGACTCTTTGTGTTTAATTTCCTCATGCCACTCAAAAGCTTTCTAATCCAAGACTTGGATATTAATTGACAAAAAGAGAAGCCATCTGGATTTAAGTTGTTCACTTTTCAAATACCAAGTCTTCAACCAGTTTGGATTCTATACCAGTCCCCCCCCCCCCCCCCCCCCCGCCAAGTTCAGGAGTGAGGCATGTTTTTGCTCAAGCCTAAGCTTTACTTCAGTTCTGGATTTCAGCTCTCCATTCTTTTCAACATTATGGATGTTCACATCCATCTCTTTGAGATATGGAACCACTTTTACATCTAGTGACTACATTCTGAAGTACCTAAAGGTCACTGATTTCCCCAATTGAAAAGAACCCACCACTGTCCTCTCTTCACATAATTTTGTGGACTTGGTGTATTTGTTTTCATTTCCTTTCAATCATGTTCCCCATTTTCTAACTTCTCACTGTCCTTCAACCGTTAATTTCTGCCTCTACTCCAAGGGAGCTATTCTTCCTAAGGTCATTAGCCAAAAAAAGAAAAAGAATCAATAATTAGTATGAATTAGGGACATTTTAGGTTTATTGATGGAGGAATAACTAAAGATACATTTTGAAAGACTACAGAAGAAATGTACAGATAACTGAAATTAGGGTGAAATGCAACAGAGTGTGGTCTCATGGTATGTCCTATAGCTTTCTTGCACAATCCAAGAATACTTAAATTAGTTAAAATTGGCTTGAATGGAAGAGAACTACAAGGGCTAGTGGGTGAAAGTAATGGGCAGACAACCCAGAGGTGGCCAAGGCTGTGGTTCCCTAAGAGTCACAAGTGTTATGGAAATCCATGTGAGCACAATCAAATCTGTGTAGAGGAGGTGCTTGGTGTTCACTACAAATAAATTAAGAGACTCTTCACAGTTAATTTAATGTTCTCATGTTGTAAAAAGAAATAGTGAACATATAAAAGAAATAAAACAGATTACACTGCCCTAAAGTAAGTAAGTATGTTGCTTCAAGTAGATCCACTTGTCTCAAATGAAGTTGTCATTACTCCTAGGAAAATCTGCAGCATTAAAACAAATTATTTGGAGGTACTTCTTTTAAATCTAGAAATTTTTAACTCTTAAAAGTTGATTTAGACCTTGCTCTAATTTTAATGTAGTATTTAAACTTATTTTCCTATTAAATTTGTTAAACAGATTCAAAGCAAACTATTTCAGAATATATCCATTTAAAGCTCTGTATGATTCTCTGTTGAAAATGGCATAAACATTCCCTGGAGCATCCATCTCTTTCCTACATGTAGTAAAATATGTATTTTTTTAATTGGCACTAATTGTGTCTGTCATATATAATGAAGTTTTCCATAGAAAGAAAGAAATTAAATATAAACAAAAAGAGAAAAGTACAGTTATGTGCAGTAGTTAGTGAACTATAAGGGCTCATTTTATATATTAGTCAAGAAGGATTATTTATATAACGTAGCCCTTGCACTACAGTGGATTTTGCTAAATTCATCTCAATTAAATCTTTGCATTAATTAAAAATTTAGTAAATTCTCATCCAATGCTCATTGCTATTGAAATCATCTTATACAGATGAAACATATGAGACTCACAGTAAATAGCTCTGAGAATTTCTAGGAAGCAACCAGAATTTTTGATATTGAGGAAATTCACTGGATCTCCAAAATTATCCAAATGATTTTTGAGCCTTTTCATTTCTCCTAAAATGAAAGCTCTGACCCACTATTAAATGGTATTACTTAATTTCATAAGCATCTTGCTATGTAAACTAAGCACATTTCAAATTGGAGAGCACTTTCATATTCTAGGTTTGTGATTATACATGTCCTGACTTTGAAAATGTATTGAAGATTAAAAACAGATCAAAGCCTGCATACACACACAAAAAAAAATTCTGAATTTTCTAAGGAAGAAATCTATCAAAATAAATAATTCATGTTGGGATGGACTAAAATCTAGTCTTTTAGGAGGTGCCAACAGATGGTTTACATTTATAGAATGCACACTTGCTGACTTCCAAACAGAAATTAAAATTCATAAAGTATATCATTAGGACTCCTTATAAGCAACATTATGTTTATGATTTGAATTTGGATTTTCCCAGGTGAACAATTTTCCATTATAATTTTATACAGAAACATGCGAAACAAGGTATTTAGCAGTTATTAATCAAACTCCGAGGGTGATGACACACTCTCACAAGGCAGGAAGCTTAGAGTTAGATGACACTTTGTTTTCATGAGGCTCACCACTATATAAGAACTCTCAGCACTTTTCATCACTAAAATAATAGACATTATTACAGCTAATAAAATATGTCAGTGTCTCTAGCCTTCGTTTTCTGTTACATCAGTTAGGTTAGGAACTTTCTACCAATATAATTAAGAAAATTCAGCTTACTAAAGGTCAGGTAAGTAGGCATTTTCCCCCCTTCATTTCAGCCACTATTTGGCTTAAATGGGGCCACTTAATACCATGAAATTATAGTAACGTTTCATTTTTAGTGAACCTTGCTACTAACAAAAATGTTAACATTTAACTTGTATAAAGTGATGATTAAAACTTGCTTTAAGCACATGAAAAGAGATGATTCATTGCTCATTAAGAATTTTTTTCTACAGAGTACTACAGTGGAATATTGTCAATTATACATTTAGTGAAATAAAAGAGTCACACGAATCATTAAAAACCCAACCATACTGAGATTTTAAAATAATGTGAGGCTTATGGTATGCTCATTCCAGTTAATAAATGATAAAAGCTATTTTGAATGGCCGTGTTTACATGTTCAGCATATATGAAAATCAAAGAAACGAAATGAATACTTAATAGGTAATCAAATCCATGTTTTAATTGGTTTATATTTATTCAGTAAATTATTTTCATTTCCTTTTTTTAACACATTTGGTTGCCTATGCCAAAATAATTTAGACAAATATTACAATGGAAAAAAATCATTGTCAGTTTCAGAAATCAAAATAGAAAAGAAAGAAAACTACTAGTATGTTGAGCTGGACCATGGCTTTTCAATCAATAAATTTAGTGATCTATATGCGTCTCTTCATATTTTTCATCAGAACCACCTAAATACTGGTATGAATAATAGCAGGAAAATATACTATTCTCTTTTGCAAACTTTAGGTGTCATACAACTTTTGCTGAAGAGGGAAAACATTTTTGATGTATCTATCCAAAAAACATACACTAAGACCTCCTGAGAGTTAATTATTTTTTTCCTTTTTATTTGAAACCATTAGTGTGGAATGGGGAAGGGGAATGGAGACATGATATATACACTCTAGGAATCTATAATAAACCTAATATGTACTGTATACAGGATCAAATATAAGACTAGAAAATACTTTCCTTTAAAATGGAAATAAGACAGATGTGTCTGTTGGAGGCAGCAGAAAGATGGATCTTGATATTTGATCCAATTTAGGACCAAAAAAACCCCAAAAACATCTAAAAGTGAAAGGCAGGAATAAAATCTACCAAGCAAACGGCCCCCATAAGCAGGCTGGAGTTGCAATCCTAATATCAGATAACCCGATAGAGTCTACTGCCAAGCTACTAGAGCTGATCCAAAACTTTGGGAAAGTAACAAGATATAAAATAAACCCTCCAAAATCAACAGCTTTTCCATATGCCAATGACCCAAAGAACAAGGCCAAAATCAGGAAAGTAACTCCTTTTGCAATAGCCTCAAAAAACATAAAATACCTAGGAATAACCTTATCCAAAGAAATTAAAGACCTCTATGAGGAGAACATTAAAAACATGAAAAATGAAATTAAGGCAGAACTAAGGAAATGGAAAAACCTCCCATGTTCCTGGATTGTGAGGATCCATATAGTCAAAATGGGAATATTGCCAAAGGCTATCTACAAATTCAATGCAATATCCATTAATATCCCAAGACCATTTTTGAATGAAATAGAGGAAGCAATCCAGAAATTCATATGGAATAATAAAAGACCACGAATAGCAAAAACAATCCTAATCAGAAAGAACAGTGCTGGAGGAATTACAATACCAAACTTCAAGCTGTATTATAAAGCTATAGTAATAAAAACAGCTTGTCATTGGCACTGGAACAGACCTGAAGACCAAGGGAACAGAATTGAAGACCCAGAAATGAACCCACAGAACTATCCCTACTTAATCTTTGATAAAGGAGCTAAAAAAATAGTATGGAAGAATGATAGTCTAACAAATAGTGATGGCAAAACTGGTTCAAAATCATCAACAAACTAAAACTAGATCCTTATATATTACCCTGCATCAAAATCAACTCCAAATGGATCAAAGATCTCGAAGTAAAAACAGATAACCTGAAAACACTACAAGAAGTATTAGGAAAAACACTGGGGCTCCTTGGCACAGGACGAAACTTCCTTAACAAAGACCCAGAAATGCTACAAATCAAGGAAAGGATGGACAAATAGGACTGCATCAAACTGCAGAGCTTCTCTAAGGCAAAGGACATGACTCACAAGATAAATAGAAAGCCCACAGATTGGGCAAAGATCTTTACCGGCCGGCTTTACTGGCCAGCCATACAATGGACAAAGGCCTCATATCTAAAATATATGCAGAACTAAAGCAACCTAAATTCCTCCCCAAACCCCGCAAAGAACCAAGAGCACTCTCAACAAGTAGGATAAAGACTTAAAAAGAGACTTCTCTGATGAGGAAATGAGAATGGCCAAGAGATGTATGAAAAAGTGCTCTACATCACTGCCCATAAAAGAAATGCAAATCAAAACAACATTGAGATTCTCCCTCACTTCAGTAAGAATGTCCTTTATCAAGAAATCTAACAATAACAATTGTTGGAGGGGATGTGGCCAAAAGGGAACCCTACTTCATTATTGGTGGGAATGTAAACTGGTTCAGCCACTCTGGAAAGTGGTATGGAGATTCCTTAGAAGGCTACTTAGATGCCCACTTTTGGGCATCTACCCAAAAGACCACAAACAAGAACACACTAAAGCCACCAGCACACCAATGTTCATCTCAGCAAAATTTGTCATAGCTAAAATATGGAACCAACCCAGATGCTCCTCAGTAGACAAATGGATCAGGAAATGTGGTACCTATACACAATGGAATTTTATGCCTCTGTCAGAAAGAATGACTTTGCCCCATTGGTAAGGAAACGAAAGGACTTGGAAAAAATTATACTAAGTGAAGTGACCCAGGCCCAAAGATACATGAACTCTATGGTTTCTCTCATAGGGAATAATTAGCACAGGTTTAGGCTAGTTACAGCAGAGGATCTCAAGAGCCAATAGCTATGCCCCTATGAATTGATAAGATAATGTTAAGTGAAATGAACTCCATGTAATGGAAACAAATGTTATATCACTGTTGTAATCACTCTCATCACGCCATGAGAAACCATAGCTTCTTTTGTTGATGATCTTCTTGTATCCTCTTCCTGTGGTTGTACCTGCACTATTACTGTATCTTATTTGAGTACACTGGATACTGTATATATTGGTATTAGAACTAGGGAAGTGAAAGGGAATATAAAAATCGAGAGACAAAGGATAAAAAGACAAACCACTCCAAAAGCAATACTTGCAAAACCATTTGGTGTAAACCAACTGAAGAGATCATGGGGGGAGAGGGAAAAAAGAAGTGGGGAGGAGGGAATGAGGGAGGAGATAACAAACAGTACAAGAAATGTACCCAAGGCCAAACATATAAAACTGTAACCTTTGTGTACATCACTTTGTCAATATATAAGAAAAAAAATAAAATGGATAAAGAAAGAAACCAAAATATATTTTATGCAGACTTAAGTTTTAGTGTTTTAGTAGAGAAATAATGCCCTGGTAACAAACTGAATTTGTAGTATACAGTAATTAATTATTTCAGTCTCTCTGTCTGATTCTTTCTTCCTTTCTTTTTTTTTTTTTTTTTTTTGGCAGTACAAGGTTTGAAGTCCAGCCCTTGTGCTGACTAGGCTCACTCTACTTCTTCTTTTTTTGGCCAGTCCTGGGCCTTGGGACTCAGGGCCTGAGCACTGTCCCAGGCTTCTTTTTGCTCAAGGCTAGCAGCTGCTCTGCCACTTGAGCCACAGCGCCCCTTCTGGCCTTTTTCTATATATGTGGTGCTGGGGAATTGAACCCAGGGCTTCATGTATACGAGGCAAGCACTCTTGCCACTAGGCCATATCCCCAGCCCTTCACTCTACTTCTTGATCCATGCTCTTAACAATTTTTATTGGTTTATTTATTTATTCATTTAATATATTTTGTATTTTTGTATTTTTATTTTATTGTCAAATTGCTGTACAGAGAGGTTAGGGTTTCATAAGTTAGGCCGCGGGTACATTTCTTGTACTGTTTGTTACCTCCTCCCTTATTCCCCCTCTCCCCTGCCCCTCCCCCTTTCCCTCACCTCTCAAGAGTTGTTCAGTTGGTTTACACTAAATGGTTTTGCAAGTATTGCTTTTGGAGTCGTTTGTCTTTTTACCCGTTGTCTCTTATTTTGATATTCCCTTTCACTTCCCTAGTTCTAATACCAGTATATACAGTATACAGTGTACTCATGTAAACAACTATTGTATCACTGTTGTAATCACTTTCATAGTTGTTTCCATAACATGGAGTTCTTTTCACTTAACATTGTCTTATCCATTCATAGAGGCATAGCTATTAGGCTCTTGAGAACCTCTGCTGTGACTAGCCTAAACCTGTGCTAATTATTCCCTATGAGAGAAACCATAGAGTTCATGTATCTTTGGGCCTGGGTCACTTCACTTAGTATAATTTTTTCCAAGTCCTCTCATTTCCTTACGAATGGGGCAAAGTCATTCTTTCTGACAGAGGCATAAAATTCCATTGTGTATAGGTACCACATTTTCCTGATCCATGTGTCTACTGATGGGCAGCTGGGTTGGTTCCATATTTTAGCAATGACAAATTGTGCTGAGATGACAGCTCCTTTTGCAATAGCCTCAAAAAACATAAAATACCTAGGAATAACCTTAACCAAAGAAGTGAAAGACCTCTATGAAGAAACTTTAAAAACATGAAAAACGGAATTAAGGCAGAACTAAGGAAATGGAAAAACCTCCCATGTTCCTGGATTGTGAGGATCCATATAGTCAAAATGGGTTGCCAAAGGCTATCTACAAATTCAATGCAATACCCATTAATATCCCAAGACCATATTTGAATGAAATAGAGGAGGCAATCCAGAAATTCATATGGAATAATAAAAGACCACGAATAGCAAAAACAATCCTAATCAGAAAGAACAGTGCTGGAGGAATTACAATACCAAACATCAAGCTGTATTATAAAGCTATAGTAATAAAAACAGCTTGTCATTCACACTGGAACAGACCTGAAGACCAAGGGAACAGAATTGAAAACCCAGAAATGAGCCCACAGAACTATGCCTACTTAAACTTTGATAAAGGAGATAAACGGTGCTGGCAAAACTGGTTCAATACCTTCAACAAACTAAACCTAGATCCTTATATATCACTCTGCACCAAAATCAACTCCAAATGGATCAAAGATCTCGAAATAAAAACAGACACCCTGAAAACACTACAAGAAGGAATAGGAGAAACACTGGGGCTTCTTGGCACAGGATGAAACTTCCTTAATAAAGGCCCAGAAATGCTACACATCTAAGAAAGGCTGGACAAATAATTTATTGTTTTTTTTCATATAGAATCATGTATTTTTTGCATGCATGTTGACCTTGAGCAGATGGTTTGGGGTAAATCCTGTGCCATATAGAGAATAATAAAAAACATGGATTTAATTTCTCTAGGATTAAGTGAAGAGGTGTGAGAACATGTGTGACTTTCCATTAAGTTTATCAGCTCTCCAGATAATGGTATATCATTTGAATATTTGTATTAGCCAGGGAAATCCAAGAATCCAGTGGTGGTAAATGATGTATTTCTGTATACTTCCTTACCTTACAGAATAGATGGTTTGTGAGTTTATAAAAAAATTATGGTCTGAGTGCTTGTGCTCCTCTCCATAATTAATACATTGAAACCAACTCTGTAATGTGACAGCACTAACGAGTGCAAACTTTGGGAGGTGATTAAGTCATGATGCATTAAGTGTCCTTAGACAAGATGTCTGAGTAAGCTGTGTTAGCCCTTCCAGCTTGCAAAGACTGAAAGAAAGGATCCTCTGATTCAAAGAGGAGTCCCTTACCAGATAAGGAAATTACTAGCACCTGATGTTGGACTTTTTAGACCCTAGAACTGCAATAAATAAACTTCTGTTGTTCCCAAAGTATAAGGTTCCCCATACAGTTTGATGGACTGACAAGTGGAAAACAACTATCATCAGTATCCTCAGCTTCAAAGACTTGTAGCTCAGTCAGGTACCTGCTACAGGGCTATTGCCAAGGTCAGTCTGAGAAGATGAAGGTGAAATGTTCAGACAGGAAGGGACATAGGGTGGATTGTTCAATTATGGCCAGACTAGCTCCAATTAACTAGACCTCTACACTGAAGCTTAGCAAGACTACCTGGGCAAACAATAGGGTCAATGTCCAGAGAGGCACAACGAACATCTCATACAAGCAACAGGTAGCTTAGGCCATCATGCTTCCTCACACATCAAGATAACAACTGGAAAGAATCTGAGGGGGAAGGCAGGTGGCTAAGTCCTCCAAAAGTGGGGCCATTTCATATTAGAAAGACAAATTGTGTAAAGCGATTCTTTTGTCAGAGCAGTTATATTTGAAACTCGATAGAACAGTAGGGATTTTTCTTCCCTTACCACTCAACAACCAGTAGTATATCAAACTAGATTAATCTTTGACAAAATAAACTAAATGCAGGATATTTTAAGTACTGTCTTTTTTTCAGTCTTTTGCAGTCTTCGTGTAGATTAACATTTCTAATATACTACAGCTATATTCTCCTTGAAGAGTTTTGTTTGGTAGAATATTTTGAGACAAATCGTCAGGTAACACCTACTTCTCAATCTAAAACCATTAACCGCATTTTGCCTCAACATACAGCTCTATTTCCAGGGCTATTATCAATCACTGTTTCTGAATAATTCCCTTTCCCTCTTGGTCTCTGAAGTTTTCTCCTACCTCCAGCATTCTATGCCTGGCTAAAGTACATGCATAGTCCTGCCAGTACCTCATCAGGAACACAGTCTTCCAGGTTGATGATATGGGCCAGAAGTGGAAATGTAAGCCCCTTTCTTGTTCTTGAGAATCTTAACAAGCAAGGCTGAACAACTCTGTTTTATTTTTTAGTGGCTTACATTAGTTACACAGAAAGGATTTTCATTGTTACATTTTCATACATGTTTACAATAAATTCCAATCTCATCCTTCTTTTAAAGTTGATCAATTTTGTGAGAATTTATAAAGTTAAAGGTAAGCTCTCTCTTCAAAGTGATCCTTGAAATTTCTTTATTCTTTAGGTGACTTTTTTGAATTACTGTGTCTAACAATACAAAAGAAGCCTTTATTTTTATTTTATTTTATTTTATTGGTGGTATTGGAGTCTCAACTCAGGGCATTCACTTATTACAGAGACATTTGACCATCTGAAGCACACATTCAACTCTCTTATGGTTTAGTTATTTTTCCAGAAAGGGTTTATATTTTTGCCAAGGGATGACCTCTGTTTCCTATGTATAGAGGCCCTTGTAGTTGGGATCACAGGTACACACCACCATACCCAGTTTATTTGTTGAGAAGGTCTCACTTTTTCTCCAGTTAGATTCAAACTTCATTCCTCCTCATCTCAGCTTCCTAAGCAGGTGGTGTGAGCCACTGTCTTCAGTCTAGAGTCCATTATTTTATGTTATTTTTAATCGAGTAGAAATGACAGCATTTCATTTGGAATAGATGATCAAATAAAAACAATTTTTGATGAACCAAGTTTTTTTGTGCTTTGCATTGAATACCTTGCTCAGGCAAACCAAGTATTTAAAAACATTTCCCAAACTGAAGTGTTTGTCTGCATTTTAATTTGCATCTTGCTTTTTATCATGAGGGAAACAAAGACAATAGTAAAATAGGATGGTTTGTGTTGTCTCTGAAGTTTCCATTTGTCTCCTCCCCAGACTAAGAAGGTGACTACTTTAGAGTATATTCATATTAGTGCTACATAAAAGGTAATTCTTCCTGTGGTGTCCTATTCCCTAATCATTCAATTGTTATTTTTAAAAAGCAAATAACTATCAGTATATAGATAAGCCATTAGTCTCTTATATATGTTTTAAAGATCCTGCTTTAAGTTTGTATGCCTTCAATTATGCCTAAATAACAGTTATTTTTGACTGATTGATTCTAAGAATTTTGCTATTATAGCCAAACTATGACATTTTGCATTATATATTTTTAAAGAATGAAATGCTTTTCTATTTTTAAAATTATTTTTCATTTTGAGTTTCAGCCAAATGTCTGAAAACTCTATAGTTCCTAGAACACAGAGAAAATTAGCAAGACCAAAAAAATACATGTGGCTTGCTGCTGCAGCAGTGTACTTTAAAGAAAGATAATAATTTGAATAATTCTTAAAGAGTGTCTATAAAATTCTGTCATTGAAAAAAATGTAGCTATAAAGGCTAGTGATGGTTTCATTTATTTACCACTGCAGGTAAAGAGTCTTCTATGCATTAGTCCTTTTAAGTACTTGTATTGAGATTCTAAATACAAATGTACCCAAATATATCTACCATTACTTATCAAGCAGTGCTCAAAATAAAAATCACAACATTTTGCTATATCAATTTATAACTTTATCTATCTTTAACTCTCAGATTATTCTAATGGGTCAGTGGCCTTTTATACACACAAATATGCATTGGCTTGTCTAAATGTATACTACTACTTATTTTAATACAGCTGCATAACTTTTAATGATACTTCTCAAGTCTGTTTCTTGATTTTTTTTCTTAGTGTTATGCTAAGGATGGTATCCATGGCCTTGATCTCACTATGCCGACGTTCTACCACTGAACTACATCCCAGCCAATTCCTTGATATTAATAATCACTATCAACATTAAAAACATTCATACATAACATTATATGCTTTAGTGAAATTGAGTTTTTTTATGTACGTGGTACTGAGGAATCAAACCCAGGACTTCATTTAGGTGAGGCAAGAACTCTAGAACTAGGCCATATTCCTAGCCCTAATTGAGTTTTTTGCTTTAACTTGGTGATATAAAACAAGTAAGTTTCTCTCTGGAGATATATATTATAGGACATCATATATTACATATATGTAATATATATGGCATTGTGAATGAATATATGTCTTCAAAGGCTTCTGGAATGTCTCAGATTAAAAATGATGCAACTTGGGGCTGGGGATATAGCCTAGTGGCAAGAGTGCCTGCCTCGGATACACGAGGCCCTAGGTTCGATTCCCCAGAACCACATATACGGAAAAACGGCCAGAAGCGGCGCTGTGCCTCAAGTGGCAGAGTTCTAGCCTTGAGCGGGAAGAAGCCAGGGACAGTACTCAGGCCCTGAGTCCAAGGCCCAGGACTGGCCAAAATAAATAAATAAATAAATAAATAAATAAATAAATAAATAAAATTAAAAAAATGATGCAACTTTTATCATACTTATCAGGCTTAAGCAGCTTCTATGGCTGTTTCAACAACAATAGCCATCAATTACACCTCCTTCCCAACAGGAAGAAATGAGTCCTTCTATAGGCCAGACCACAGGAAAGAGTGGGAGCTCCCATTTCCTATCTTGATACCTGCCCTTTGGACCTCTGACTTACTGTATAACAAGTCCAAGTATTCAGGTACAAAAATGATATGGAGAGGTCCTGAACCTTAATAGAAAGATGAAGTCAGAAGAACCCAGTCTTTCAACCTTCCAAGGTAATATAACCAAATATTGCCAAATGACAAAGTGATGTCTCCTGGAACAGAAAAATAAATTACTCCACCACCAAATAAGCCATAGATTTTTTTTTTTGTAAGCCACTCACTACAGTTATGGAGTGGATGATTGCATAGCAACAGATTACCAGACTCTAGGGAAATGGTATGATTCTCTGGGTAGACATTCAGTTTTGTGATTCTTTTCACCAAGTTATTTAACAAGAATTCTACTAATTGGATTACAACAACATAAACAGTAAATAGCAGGAAAAATGGTATAAAATGGAAATGATTAATTGTATGATATCAGGGATAGCAAACAAAAACAAATTTTGTAAGCCAAGGATTATATAGTTTTCATATTTATGTTGGGGATAAGTCAGGTCAGCCAGCTTATTATCTGTTCTACTGATCTTGCCACTGTGTTGAACTCTATTTTGAAACTTCTGTTTTACACATTAAGGGCTCTCTGTCTGTCCATCTGCCTGTCTATTTCTCCCCTCCTCTCTCTCTTTCTCTCTCTCTCTCTCTCTCTCTCTCACACACACACACACACACACACACACACACACACACACATCACCAGATTATAAATGCTCAGCAAGTGTTCTTATAACTATACTGTGAGATTCCCCTACCACTCCCAGGCAGCTGCTTCTCGGGAGGAATTAGCTACAAAAGCAATAAGTAAATAAATAAATAACTCATGGGATGGAAAGCAACATACACATCTTAGTATTCATATATTCATATATGTTAATACATAGAGATACTGAAAGCATGTGAAAGATTGTGGATTTAAAATTCAGCAGGAAGAGGTGACCAAAGAATTCTCCAAATAACAATGTAAAAACACAAAGAATTATTATTCCTTTTTTATTATTCATTTTTGTTACAATTTAGAAAAGAAGCTAGTACACTCCATTTAATCTCTATGAAGAATGACATATTTAGAATGTATACCAAACATCTTAAATAGAGGATATTTTATGTATTCCTTCTGGGGAAGTATTAAGAAAAATAAAATAACTTTTATTCCAATGATGTTTGTAAGTAGTATGGGCAATGAACTAATTATCTATTACAAGTAGATGATTATCTTTAAACACAGCATGTTAATAAAATAGTAAACATTCACTGATCTCTCAATTTCTGTAAGCCAGAAATTTGGAGTTTGGCAGTTCTACCTTAGTCTTTTATGAGGTTTCAGGTATGCTATTACCAGACACCCTATGATATAACAAGGTCTGATCTTCTCCTGTGACATGGCTATTGGAGAAAGTGTTTGTCCCTTGTCACATGCACCTCTCCATGGTGTTGATATGGCAGCTGGCTTCCCCAGAAAAATGAGATTGGGAGACAACTGGAAACTGCCGTGCCTTTTATAACCTAACATCTGCATTCACATACCACCACTTGCAGTTTGGATACTTCATTAGAAGTGAGCCAGTGGATCTATGTAGCACTCAAGGAAAGAGCGATGAAGCAACGCCTCTTACTGGGCTTAGGATCAAAGAATTTTTGCTTACAGATAAGCTCAAAGAGCTGCCAAGGGTCAAGTTTATTGGTTTGTTGATCCCAAATCAGAGATGATGGAGCATTTCTTTCCTGGGAGCCATAATTTGTATATATTTTTGAAGGCTACATTCTTTCTGAGACACTCTTTCTCTGCATTCACTAGTTTCCTTATCCTACTACTGAGTCTCACAAAAAATACTCAGCATGTTACTCCATATTCTGACAGACTGGGAGCACTCCAGGTGAAGAGTAGAGCTAGATCAGAAGAAACAGTACAAGTCTGAAAACAACCAGCATTGAATTTCAGCTCATAGATTTAGAAGCTTTCTAATTTGATCCAGTCCATTTATTTACTAGTTTTGTCATAGCAATTTCACTTTCATTCCTGAGAAATGCTGTGATACATTTCGACTCCAAAATTAGTGTTAAAATCAACCATATACACAAAGTTGTATAACATATATTCTTTTAAATGCTGATAACTATTTAATTCTA
The DNA here is from genome assembly GCF_023159225.1 of Perognathus longimembris pacificus. Taxonomy (NCBI): domain Eukaryota; kingdom Metazoa; phylum Chordata; class Mammalia; order Rodentia; family Heteromyidae; genus Perognathus; species Perognathus longimembris. The sequence goes on along the minus strand of NC_063162.1, from coordinate 95,753,701 downwards.
TTACTAAAATCTTGCAGCATTCCATGATACTAAGATGGAGAATCAATAGGTACGCATCATGACAAGGCAAAAGTGTACAGACAGAATGAAGAATAATTGATTCTCATGGTACTCAGGGTTTACTATAAGGCTTTACTTGTCATTGCAAGAAATAAAGGTATTCGTCAGTTCATTATAAAGATATTTCACTTTTGATATGTGTGTGGATAGTAATGGGATCAGACAAGTTTAAGTCAAATTGATGGAGTTCTAATGACATTATTCTTTGTATTTCTCTCTCTCAGTCCATGGATTCCTTCTCAAGATAGTTCCAATTCTACCAAATACAAGTTGCATCCTCCTCTCATGCTCATATTACTCAGTCTCTACTTTCCCATAGCTGGCCATATATACCACTGTAGGCTCTCTGAACTTCACCTTACCTTTAAGTTTTTAAACCACACTTTAGCCCATTTGGGTTCTATGGCTGAGGTTGATAGCCCCTGATACTCTAGAGGTGGAGATCAGGATGGCTGCAGTTCAAGACCTACTTAAGAAAACAGTTTAAAAAGACTTCCATCGTGTACAAATAGGCTAAATGTGGTGGTATGTCTGTCATCCCAGCTACACGGGATGTGTAGATAGGATGATCATGGTCCACGTTATCCTGGGCACAATGACTATCCAAAAAAGTGATGAAAGGGGTCAAATCAAGATACACTGTGCACATAAACTCCTTTTTTGCCTGGTAGTCCTTTTGTATAACTATTTAAAGATACCACATATATAATTAAAAATTAAAACAAAAAAATAAAACCATTAAAAAGGCTCATTGAGTAAACATGAGGCCTTGAGTTCAAATTACAGTACCATGAAAAGAAACGAATAGGAGACTAGGCTGTCCTACCTATGTCAATGCCTATCAGCTAATCAGCTCTAGTTTATTGGTGGCAGATAGAAGACAAGATTTACTATCTCCGCAAGAATGTCTATGGCCATATCTGTTCCTTGCAGAAGAGAATGGTGATACAGGCATTCTAAGTCTTCGCCTAGGATGCATAGTAAATAAATACATAAATAAACACTTATTGAAATTCCATCTCTTCTTCTATTTATATGACCCAACAATACTATTTTATGGACACATTTTCTTACTGACCAAAGATACTTTTGCTAATTAATAATATTGAAGATCTATTGCCCATGAAGGCATGCTAGAATTTATGGGGTCATAAATAATGCTTAAGATTTACGTCCTTCCAAAACTATGGCTGATGAGTGGTGGGGTGAGTGAGCTACATGTGCAAGGAAATAGAATGGGATGCAAAACTGATTGTAAAAGGGAAAGCTTAACATATACTAAATTTTAGTGAATCAATTATAATAACATCTTTCTTACCCACCTTAAAAAACTGATAACGTGGTAACTGATTTGACAAAGCTGTAGCATGTTAAGTGACAAATGTGTAAGGACGTTTGGTGAAGAATAGAGTACTATAAGAATAGGGTTTCTTTTACAAGTAAAGAATAACTTTAAAAATAATGGTTCAGCAAACACTTTGTAAAACTGAGTTGAATTATTTGAACTATAAGAATCTTATACCTAATTGAAAAAGAATGTGGTAATATTAGAACTTACTTTCCTCCGTATTTTAACAGAATCTGTGCTTCTATTTAAACCCAGGCAACATGAGGAAGATAATATGTAGTGTTCCAGCTGTGTTGCTCACTGCTTTTAACATCTTGTCCAAGTATTTAAACTTCCAAAACCTCAGTCTTCCTTGAAAACATGAGATTATGAGGCCAAAGAATCCTGAAGGTCCTTGTAGCTCTGTGATTATATTGTGTCTTGTCCAATTAGTCAAAGAGTTACCTGTCATTACAGAGGCTGCGGTGTGTACATACATTTTAGAACCAAACCACAATTTAATATCAGGGCACAGAGGCCACAGAGCCTCCTGATTCTGCTCCATTACTAATTTATCAGGGGCTTAAAGCAACCAAACTAAGGATCCTGGGCAGACAATGGGGCCTTTGAGGGGCAAGAGAAGAATCATTTACAAGGGAAGCATTACCATTCTAAAATAATGGCAGAGCGCATAGTCTGAGTGCACTGAAAGGAGGAAATGCAAAATAAGTATTCTTAGCTTCAATGGGCCAAACAAAAGCTTTTTGTTGGCACTTAGAAGAAAAAAAGAAAAGAAAATAGCTCCCTAGAAGTTGGTGTCACCAATATCATTCTGTTTATGTGCTAGTGTTGAGAAGTGTGAAAACCCATGATTTTCCAAAATCTAATCATGTTTCTTTCCTCTCTCTCTCTCTCTCTCTCTCAGTGTGTGTGCGTGTGTGTGTGTGTGTGTGTAAGTGTTTGTGTAACAGAACAGATACTTTTATGTTCTTGCCTGGTTTGGACATTGAAAGATTGTGCATCCATACTAAAATACTTTTTTTTTTTTCACATTAGTGCAACTGTATGTCTTCTCTTCTATTCTCTTTGGTACTTGGGCTTAAAACAATAATGGGTTGGGGATGTGGCTCAAGTGGTGGAGTCCTTGCCTAGACTCTGGATTCAATTTCCAACATAAAAAAAGAAGTAAATAATAAACAGAACAGGTAAGCATACAACACTGTATTCCATATTTGTGAGTTAATCTGATTTAAACGGAAAATAAGTTTATAAACAAATAATCCTTGCTAAAATTATGTCTCCTGTGTACTATTCTTCATAAACAAGAGAAGAAGACAATGTCTACTGTTCCAGAGAGAACAAGATAACTTAATGGTTTGCCAAGTTAAAGCAATATAAAATGTGTGAAAATAGCCTTTCAGCATCCTAATCAGGTGTGCAACAATGTGTACTCACAGGTTCTTAGAAATTACGTTCTCCCACAGTAAAGTTGCATACAAATGCCCATACATATATATATATGAAGACATATATATGCCTGCACATTCATATATATGTATACTTATGCACAATTGTAAGTACCATAGTCTATACAAATTTTAAGTTGGAAGGAAATCTCATACAATCACAAAGCAATGTATTTCATAAATCTGTATAGGTAACCATAAGCTACAGTTAAAGAACATTTAAAGATTCTGTTTATAATAACACACTTTCCAAACATTTTTTTCCCTATGAAGATCTGGAAGAAACTGTGCACACAATCACTAGAAGATTGCCTTGCACAATAGTTCTCTTTATCCTCTCTGATGTTGGTATTTCTTAACCACATCAACTGTCATTCTCCTTTTATTATCTAATCCAGATGGCATCTATGATGGAAGACCTTTCTCCTCGGACTCATCAATGTCTCCATATAACAAAAGAAATTCTATAAGAACCAACAGATGTGTAAAGCCCACCTTGCTGATTTCACTTATTTTGCAGAAGTGATTTTTTTTTAGGCTCCTTAAATGAAGGATATGAATTCAAGCTAAACAGCCTTTCTGAAGTCAAAGTTAAAAGAAAAGAAGAGAAGGACCTGTGTAGATTTTAGAATTGAGAACAGGCAACCATTTAGGGGAGTAGAAGGAGTCACTGAAAGAAACGATGTTTCTGATGACAGTCAAGACGTCTGATATGTGGGAACCAGGAAGTGATGATGATGTAATTTAGTATGTTTATCCCAACACTGGTTCTGATTTCATAAGAAGGATCACAGTGATCCTCAACAGCATATGTAATCTGTTGGGAAATTTTATTTTAGGTGTAACAACAGAATGAAGACATAATGCTGATATGCAATTGATCGTTACTGATTCAGATTTATTTTATTTATATCAGGCACTGTGGGCTTTCTGATTTATCTTATTGGTAACAGTAAGATTGGAGTGATGTTTTTGAGAATTATTTGGAATAGGACTGGTTGACATTATAATGATAAGTTTCTGAAAATAGATTTTAATTGAATAACTCTATTTACAGAGCTATGGATATCACCACTACCTTAGGTCATCTGTCTTCTTAAAAAAAAACAGCCTCCCTAAATCTGTACAGAAATAACACAACTTAGTTATTACTAGCAAATAGATTGAAATTGCTATTTTCTTTATCTATTTTTCATCAGTTTACATTATGGTGAGTCCATGAGTGTGTATGTGTATAAAGTCATTGAATATTAGTAATATTATTGTCATAGATAATCTATATAAAATACATAAGTATTTAAAATTTCATTTTGGTTATGCCTCATTGTTTTGTCCTCTACCTTAGCTTGGATGGGCTTTGACTGATAAGAGTATAATGATTTGCTTTTGCTCATTTGTATGGCTTTTTGTCCAAGCTGGTCTTGAACTGCAATTTTCCCAATCTCCACTTCCTAAGTAGCTAAGATTACAGGATCTCCCTGCCCCTTAAAACCATAGAACCAGCTGAGGAAAACAGGTTGACTGTCCTATGATGTTAGTCTGAGTAATCACTTTTTAAAATGAACCCAATGGGATTGCATCAAACTGGAAATTTTGTTTACTTGGTTTTTCAAAAGAGTGAAGCCAAAGCTAGAGAAGAGAAGTGCTTGCAAACAAAAAGTCAAAATAAGGGTTGATATTCAGAATAAATAAAGAATCCCGCCCCCAAACAAGAAAACAGATTCAATAGGAAAAAGATAGCAAGTCTACTGTTGGTGGAGGGGGGGGCGTGGTTTGGCCATTCCTGGGGCTTGAACTCAGGGCCTGAGCACTTTCTCTGGCTTCTTTATGCTCAAGGCTAAAACTCTACCACTTGAGCCACAGCACCACTTCTGGATTTTTCTATATATGTGGTGTTGAGGAGTCGAACCCAGAACTTCATGTATATGAGCAAGTACTCTACCAGTAGGCCATAGTTCCAGCCAAAGTCTATTTTTTTTGTTAAAAAATAAATTGGAACATTCTAGTCAATCATTACTTAGCCATACTTTCTCACCTTGTGTGCTTAGAGACTATAATTGCTTTTTATATGTCAATATAACCTGATTGTCTCTTAGATTCTCACATACCTTTTTTTTCTTTCCTTCCTTCCTTTCTTGTCTGTCTGTTTTTTCTTTTCTTTTCTTTTCTTTTGTTTCCTTTCTTTCTTTTCTTTTGTCAGTCATAAGACTTGAATTTGGGCCTGCCCCTGAGTAATTTTGCTCAAAGCTAGCACTCTACCACTTTGAGCCACAGCTCCACTTCTGGTTTTCTGGTGGTTAGTTGGAGATAAGGCATACCAAGTTTAATAAAATAAGTAAAAATAAAATTCTAATATTTATTAATATAAAGCCATTTAGCAGAATCTAGGAAAATGTTTGTTGCAGAACAAAGTTTCAGAAAACACTCTGGACAGATGAGAGAAACACATTTGATGGCTATGCCAGACAACAAAGAGTAATACAACTGAATTTTAATTAGCTACTAATTTGTACTGAATTACAGATGATAGGTGTCTTTCATTTAGGAAAGAACATTGGTTTTGCATCATAAATCTATGTGTATAAAATGTAATTCTAGAAATAATTTAGAGAAGCAAGGCACACACATTAATAAAACAAATTCACATTTAGAATATTTGAGAAGTTTTTGACCTTGGCATCCCTAATGACATTCAGAATTTTCAGAGCAGATTCAAATACTTACATCTTATTTATGTTTAAAAATTTTTAAAGGGGGCCTATTTCTGGGACTGGCTTTTCTGTATTACTAGAAATTCTATGTATCAATTGGTTGGAATAAGATTTATGTTTTTGTTTTCTAATTCCCTGAAGAAAGCATCAGTAATTACAGGCTATAGGTCTCCTTATTTAGTGACCTATGAAGTTGTAATGGCAGAAATCATTGCTTAAATTTAGTGCCCACATACCATCCTGCATTTCCTGCAGCTCTACTGGGAAAGCCTCATGACGGCTATTACATTCACACAGCATCTGTGAATGATCCTTGTTCAGGCAGTGTCATCATTCTCTAGTCCACCTGAAGAGTGAGCCTGACCAACACTGTAGGTACAACCCCTTGGGAGGGCCAAGGTACAACTGTGGAAGCTTGAGAAACAGCCTAGCTCCAAAGGCTAGCAAGCAGCAATAGGGATTTATTTGCATGTTAACTTTAAATGGTAAAAGAATATAGAGAAAACATCATTCTTACACTGATAAAATTTAAGAGGAACTAAAATTTGTGATTAGATTTTATATATTTTATGGCAGCCATTGCTAGTTAAAAAGAGGGAGGAGCCTGAGGACAGTGGCTGACATCTGTAATTCTATCCACCCAGTAGGCTGAAATCTAAGGATTGAAGCTAGCCAGGGTAAAAATATCTATGAGACTCTTATCTCCAATTAGCCAGCAAATACCAGTAAATAGAGCAGTGTTTGAAGTGGCAGAGCACTAGCCTTGAGCAAACAACAACAACAACAAACACTTAAGTGACAGTGCCTTGGCCCTAAGTTTAAGTCCTATGATCAGCAGGAAAATGGAAAAAAAGGGAGAGGAGAAGAATATAGAATTATGAATTGGGTACATGTTCAAAGTCTGATAATTTATTCACAACTAACCTTGTTACTTGTAATTTATATTTTCAGTGCCATAAGTGCTTATCTTTTACAGCCCTTTAAATATTTTGCAAAGACCCCTTTTTTCCATATCTTTCTGGGATAGGAAACTTTTGTAAGTTCATGGAACGTTAAAGGTCTGGATAATTTCTAAGATTCCAGAATGTGTTTCAATAACTATAGTTATAAATATATGAGCATATTATAGCTTAACATATTTTGGTTATTATTAGAATCATGAAATATATGCCAAAAACTAAGGTAATTTTAGAAAAAAACAGTTCAATGGACTTTCATGATATAAGTTTTTTTTCCACCTGTAACCAACACATTAACCACTCAGATTACTTTTTAAAAAGAAATTGTCACACCTTTCTATATAAAATGATACATACACATATGGACTTGAAGAAACATTTATTTTTGGTGTGCATGGGGGTGTGGAAAGGAAGAAGGACATGTGATATCAATCATCCCATTCAGCATTACAATTCTGCAAATATGATTTTGAAATATAGTATTTAAGTCCATTAAAAAACCAGACTTTTTAACTTCGTTATGGTGGAATGTAACTACATGTCTTATAGACTCTAAAGTTCAAGTATGCTATAGACTTAAAGCTAAGATTTGTGTTCAGATTGAATGTACTTTCTGCATTTTTACAGGGTTTTAAAGAGTTCCTGAGTTCTGTCTTTCAGTGTTTTTCTAGTAAGTGATTTTGTTTACCTCACAGAAGTGGGGTTTTGTCATGGTACTTTTCTCTACATGGAATATTTTAAGTGGGAAACTTCTAGGAATGTGTAAGTTACTCTGAATGCCTGTCACCTGGGGTTACCAGTTGGTAGACACACAATGAAAGATTGCTGACTTAGTATCCATAGTATACTTAGTATTACTAAAATGTTGCAGGAAAAGAGAGTAATAGTTGAAATTATAAGGGATATTTTATTCCTTCAACTATAAAACTAGAAAGAAAATAAAATGATAGCAATTGTTAATGAGGCCTACCTACTGGAAATAGATCCCTGAAGTCAATACTGAGTTCTTTTCACACTTGGAATTTTAGGTCACTGCATGAACTTTACCATAAGCCTAACATGGAAAATTATTTTAAAATAAACAGAATTCTTTGCAGGCCATATCAGTCTTGGGATGTTCCTCTAGAATATACTAAGTATATATAATATACTAAGTATATATAATATACTAAGTATACTGACTTAGTAATATGGCTATATTTTATCTATCTTCAGTGCATAGTCTCTATAGTCTATTTGACTGATAATAAAATCAAGTCAAGGATAATATTCATGGTAAGAGATGAATTAAAACTTCATAAGGAGTATATTGACAACTGCTGGACTTTGATCAAAGTTTGAAAGCCAAGCATCTTTCTAAATTAGGAAGGAAGTAGTGTGGATGTAACTGAGAAAAGTGAGTATAGAAATGTTGGAACATATTTCAATACATAGTTCCTGAAATAGAGCTTTCTAGAACTTGGTGCCCAATTATTCCTTAATTAACATGCTTTCAGTTAAGGCATTTTAACATTTTAAATTAGTAGAAGGACATCACAGCCTCACAGAACCTGCTGAAGAACATCTGAGAGGTGAGAATTTAGAGCACAGCTTCACCCCCTTTGTCCGAAAGAGTTGTGGGAGCATTTATGATGAAGGGGAATGGATAGACTCAGCAAAGCCTTCAGGAACAGCACAAGTCTTCCTGTAAGTAGATTTCTTAAGGTATTTTCAATGCTTCTTTTATTGTTAAGATTAGAAATAGAGGCTGTGGGAAGTTCCATGTTTGACTGAGGGAGATTATAAAGTTTTCAGGTAAGAAAGTATGTCCTTAATTCTGTGAACCAATTGTGGGAATTTGAGTGTTATAGAATTTTTGATAATTAAATGACATTCATTTCTGAGGGCTTTATTTTTTATAGAGGAACATCCCAAGACTGATATGGCCTGCAAAGAATTCTGTTTATTTTAAAATAATTTTCCATGTTAGGCTTATGGTAAAGTTCATGCAGTGACCTAAAATTCCAAGTGTGAAAAGAACTCAGTATTGACTTCAGGGATCTATTTCCAGTAGGTAGGCCTCATTAACAATTGCTATCATTTTATTTTCTTTCTAGTTTTATAGTTGAAGGAATAAAATATCCCTTATAATTTCAACTATTACTCTCTTTTCCTGCAACATTTTATGATTATCTGTATTTTTCGTTGGTTCTTTTTAGGCATTTACCTCATATATATTATTCCCCCACCCCTCTTTTTTTTTTTGCCTTCAACATTGTGTCCATGTAGAAAGTCAGCCTTTGGTGGATACTCAGATTCCGTGGGCAATTTCCTCAATGTTTTCATTGTTTACATGAAAGCATCCAAATGTATAGCAAATAGACCAGCTGGAAACCTCCCCACAGACAGACATATCCAAACAGGAGGTTTCTTGATGTGTTGTGGTGGGTCAGTCTGGTTGTGCTACCAGAAGAACAGCCCACACCCATATGCAGTGTTGCTGCTGAATGAAGGCTTGCAAGAGCATCCACATAGACTGGGCCTCAGCCAACTTTTGCCCCAGCACATACAGTGAGACAGAAAGATGTGACAGCGACAGTGTTTTGGAATACTGTTTGCAGCATGCTGTTCTTTGGCAAACTTCTCCATAATGTAGAAACAGATTTCTCCTAATTTTCTGAAGACACATTGTTTATTTTAGAACCAGCCTTTAAAAAGGACTATAGATTCAAAGGCAATTGATGGATTTAATACAAAGCTCAATATTGTGGTTTTTCTTAAAGTTTAACTTAAAATGTTGCTATAGTGAATCATGCTTGAAAAAAACACCTTATTTTTAAAATGTTTTGTTCAAGATGTGTAAAGGGGAACATTAATAATGGGAAAATACAAATTATCCTTGATTCTAACTATAGAGATATGCTGTACATTTATCAACAAAAGTAAAATGCTTAAAATTGGAAACCAATATGTTTGGATGCATGGTGTGAGTGGTAAGAATAACATATTTTCATTATTATGCATTTTTGTTATAGGCCATACTAAAATTCTATTTAAAAAGTATAATATTTATACTTTCTCTTTTAAAGCTTGTTGATAAGGGTTCATCACACCTGTATGTGCCATAAATGTATTTGTTATAAGTGATTGTAAAGGATAACTCATTGTGAATTTCTTGTCAAGTCATAGGAGCATGCCATAATAAAAGGTGGATGCCATAGGAAAATCACTATCTTAGGTTGTTTCTTTACTGCCATCATTTTAAAACAAAGTAAATATAAGCAAGAAAATGGCCAAAATGCCTTAATGAAAAGAATTTTCAAGGGACAATGAGTGGAAAAATACACCAAGCACTTTGATCAAGGCAATGAGACTGAAAATCTAACACCATCTAAGAAATTATCAGGTAAGGAAAACTGTAGTTTTTTTTTTTTTCAACTCTGGTCAACCTTACTGCAAGCTGTTATTTGACTCGTGATATATGCCATTAAATGTCTAGTCTAATCTAGATATGGAGACTGTCTCAGATTTGATAATTAGTGCAACACAATTACCAGCTTAGGGAATTTTGAATCAACCTCTTTTTCCTGTCCACAAACTGCAAGAAAGAGAGTTCCTTGAGGTCATGACTACAAAGCCCACATAGGCTCTGCAGGGAAATCTGTGTTGCTTCATTCCAAGTAGCCCTAAATTTTCACTACTACTCATACTTTGAAAGATATTTGGAAAACACAAGAGTGGATCTAAAAATTTTAGATCCTTCTTTGTGAAAGACATGCCATTGAATTCCAGAGACAATCTCATTGAAGTTGATTTATTTGGTTCTCTCAAGTATGAATCCCTAGTGTTAGGATGACTTTGACTCAGTACTTATGGCTTATATACATTCTGTGAGAAATGTATAAAAGTCTGACTCATCCTGTCTCCCAATTGTCATAATAGCTTATTGTCATAAGGTTTTATTACTTAAGCTACATGGCCACCAAATGTGTGTTGTATATTGCCTGCATATTTTCTTCTTGGTAATTAGGCTGACAAGGAAAACTCTGTCTGGATCATTGCTATTTTGTGTGACGGAGAAAACACACACTAGCTATAGACTGACTAATAAAGTCTCTGTTCAAAAGAGACACCAATCACCTCTCACATGCTACTGGTAAAGACAGTCTCATGTTACACGGTGGAAGTCGAAATGTCCTAAGAGGAAAAGCAATCCTTGCTCCTATCAAAAGAAAGTCTTTGTAGGCTATAATAATGTTGACCACTGGCCAACCACATTAGGCAGTTGCTATGGGCAACAAATATTGAAGGAGTAAATTCTGCAAAATAGCCTGGTACCATGCACTTAAATAGTAGATGTTGGATTAATTGATACGTGGATGGGTCAAGTAAAGTAAGTACAAATAGCAGGTCTGCTATTCTCCTCTAATAAAGTTGGAAGAGATGCCCAAGTTTCATACTATCTAGAAGTTGGCATATCCTTGGTATTAAACATAAGAAAACAACATAGTAAACAATTTGCTCACTTGTTAATGTAAGATCTCTCTTCATTTCCAGCTCAACTATAGAAAATGATTATTTTATTTATACTTAAAATAATCCTGACTGTGTGCTGTTTGAAGTAGATTTCAAAGTACGTATGCAAGCTTTGACTTTTTCCTTGGTAATTTCCAAATGGATTTGCCTCAGAATTTTTGAATCCTCTCCTCATGGAAGTCTTCTTTTAGTAGTAGAGTCCTAAAGATCTGGGCATTCAAAGGACCTTCGAACTTTTTCTCCCTGACTTTTTTATTTTGAGGGGGAAATTTTTCACTGTAAACATCTTTATGAAAGGCAGAGAAAACACTTGCTCTGAAAATTTTACTCCCAGAAAAATATTATAGATGATTTTTATTGCAAGCCCGTAGAAATACATGCAGGTGAATTATGAAATGTAAGCAGAAAATTCTACCATTACTAGTGCAAACCACAAACCCTGTGAATAGGCAACAAAGATTTTGTTGCCCTAATCATTTTGCATCTCCAAGCAACAATCCACATTGTCGGTAGAGATACCAAAGAAAACTCTGGCATAAAGAAGCTGGAGCTAATCTCAGGACTTTCAGATAGGATAACGTCTAGAAATTGTTAATAGCATCTACTATTTACCTCTTTTTCAATTTCTTTACACAAAGGCCATAATCTTGAAGGGACAAAATACTCACTTCTGGGATTTGAATGTTTTGTTCATTATTGCTAAGGAAAGCAATAAAAATATGAGCATTGAATTATCCTATTCGTCAAGAGATTTTTGCTCTTGTATTTTGGGATTTAAAGAAAAAATGAATGTCTTTGGAGAAGCTATTAATTGCAGTGTTTAAACTCAACAGTCCCTGTTTGTGAGAAGTTCCTTTAGTATATTTTCATCCGGGGTGGATATGAAATGATTCATTTATGTTATCCCGTCTCCCTTCTGCTGGATCTTCCCTTGCAAAAATGGCGCTGTACTGTTGGCACACAGCACTGTCAGCTTGGACTCAGAATGGTGAATGTGGAAAGGTTGCCCTTATCCTAGCATTTTATATGTATTCAAGCTGTGCAAAATGTCTCAGCAATAGTCCCATTCTTTCTCTCTCTTTCTCTCTCTCTCTATATATATGTATATATATATATATGCTCATATTCATGTGTAGGATTGACTACAATTCAAACCTAGTTGTATTTTTTTATCAATTGTCACAAAATAAATGGAATATTTCAGCAGTGCTATTCACTTCTCAAATAAGAAACGAATTTTTAGACAAATCTATACTATTCCCTCTTCAGACTATCAATTCCTAAACCAGCAGGTGAGACTAGATTTTATTAAATGGCTCATACTAGTTCAGATTCTAGGGTGGTCTTACTTATGGTTGGACTGTGTTGCTATCCTAAGAAAACCATTTAACCTACCTACACTTACAGACTGCCTCTGTGTACCTGCTGTCTGACTTCAAATCATGAAATGAGACACTTCTGCTTTAAAACTAGATTTCTCAAAGATGCAGGTTTCTGACAGTGGTTGCTATTTCATTAAAGCAACAACAAGACAAATAAGCATAGCTCTGACCACTGCTGCTTTCATGTTAGGCTATCCCTACATAATGCAGAAGGCAAGACCAAAATGAATCATCCAGTAGTCTGGGCTTTTGGGATGTTTAACCAGAGATGGAGACAACGTAACAATCACACATAAATCATCCTGAGGATGAGAGAAAGAGGAAACCAATAAAAAAGAAATATTTCAGTAGACATACCTTTTGAGAATATGATTAGAACATGGTCAGTTTAAAAAAATATGCATTATCTTAACTAAATCAGTTATAAAATATCCCTGAAAATAAAGACTCAAATTCTCTCATACATAAAAATAGGAAAGCTCTTTGGAAATCATGTCAAGAAAAAAAAACAGTTTACCTGAGTTTGCAGGTGAGTAATAAAATTATCTCAGTGGCCAGCTTCTGTTTCTATTGCCTAGATGAAAGCTAACAGATAAACACGAATCTCCTTCCTCACCCCTACCTCATGGCTTCTGTTCATCATTCCATTCTGGTCATCCCTTATCTTTTCTTTTTGCAGCATAGGAATTAATATCTGAAACCTGTAGCTGATTTATTCTCCATATGTTATGCCATTTATTGTTTTTTAATTACCAGGGAAAATGTGTTCAATACAGAAACTTGTAAGACAGAAAAAAAATAAATTAAAAAAACACATAAATCATCTGTCATATCACCATCCAAAATAGCTGATGGTAACATATGGTTTGCCCTTCTACTATTTATTGCTGTCTATCCCTCATCTTTCTCTCTTTGGGCCCTCTTAACTCTTCTATCTGAACGTACTTTTCCTAACTGAGAGTCTCCTGTCATACTTATAATATGTCCTTCTTTTTAAAACTCGAGCATATAACTCTACAATGACTTTTTAATTTATTTGAGGGAAAAACACATCAAGGTCTTTTTGGTATTCTTACTGTTTCTTTTAAAATTTCCTCTCTCATTTTATACAATCTGATTTCCCTGTTCTGCTCTCCTTTATTTGTTTTTGTTACTGATATCACTGACCACTGATCTGGTAACTTAAAGCAACACATTTAAAAAAATCTTCAAGTGATATACATAAAAATAAATAATAAATAAATAAAAATCAAAGCAGGTCTCACTGGATTAAAATCAGAGCCTTCGGGCTGCATTCTTTCTGGATGCCTGAGAAAACAGTATCTTGGCTTTCTAACGAATCATGTGCCTTGCTGATCTCTAGAAAGTTAGGAATATCAGGCTGTTTCACTCTGTCATATGGCTATTTCCTCTCTCTTCCACTTACTTTTTTTCCCTTGTATTTACCTTGGGTTCAGCCAAATGATCAAGAAAAAAATATATTATATTATATTTTGTGTGTGTGCTGGTCCAGGGCTTGAGCTCAGGGCCTAGTCACATTCCCTGTACCTTTTTTCCTCAAGGCTAGTGCTATACCACTTGAGCCACAGCTCCACTTTGATTTTATTTTTTTAAATGGTTGTTCACTGGAGATAAAAATCTCACACACTTTCCTACCTTGTCTAGCTTTAAACATTTATACTCAGATCTCAGTTTTCTGAGTAGCTAAGATTGCAGGTATAAGCTACTATAGCACTGCCTTAATCTTTTTATTTTAAAGTCAACTGCCTAGCAACTTTAATTCTACCTACTACCTTTATTATTCCTCAATGTATATATAAAATACTTACATATTTTACATTCATACATATATGTTTCCGAAATTAGGACTTACAAAGGGAGAGTCCATATTCTACCTACCACACTTCCATTCATTCCATAAGAGTCAAACACAGCCCTCCGATAATGCAACTACACAGTGCCAGACTCTTTGCTAGCCCAGAATAGTCATTGTGCTGTATAGATTACTATATTTGCCCTAATCAATATCATAGGGCTTTAAAAATACTACAGTGTTGCAAATGGGAAAATAGAAGAGAGGAGAAGGATTTCAGGATGAAACACAAACTCATTCAAACCAGATACCTTTGAGAAATAATAAAAACATTTTTTCTTTCACCTATAATCAAAGTGTGATTTGCCAAATATATACTTTTTATTTATGTTTTAAATTTATTTTTCTGTAAGGGTGATGTACAAAGGGGTTACAGTTACATGAGTAAGGTAGTGAGCACATTTCTTGACAAATATATTGTTACCATTCCTTTATTTTTCTCCCACTATCCCTCCCCCCACCTTCAAAGTTGTAAAGTTCATTTCCAAGCCATTGTCTTGTGAGTATCACAGTTGCATTGGCTCACCCTTTGTCCTTGCTTCACCATTTTGTTACCACCCCCTTTTGTTCCCCAAATCAGAAAAAAAAATATACACAAGACACAGGACACAGAGTACCAGACCCTTTTTTTTTTCAATCTTCTTCAGAAACAGGTAAAAAACTGTGGAATGATTCAAGGATTATTATTCATCATTCAAATATTATTGAATATCTTAAAAAAGGATGCCTCAGTATCTACTGCTCCCTTATAGTCTGTTACGCATCTCCCATGGACATGACTGCCATTGTAGTTCTTGAGAAGGTCTATCTACAAACCGACTATTCACCACCATTTCGCAGAACCCCTCCTCATAATAAAACCTCAGAAACCAAAAATAACACAGACAAAACATCCTAAATATAAGACCATATAAAATATTTGAAAAATCATGATACCTTATGACACAAGATATTTCATTATTGTATTACTATACCAAACTTTTCCAACATATGTAGCAGAGTGTATAATTATACTTGTATAATTACTGAAAGACATCTAGCAAAAACTATAAGAATATTTTGGCCTACTTTCCTAAGGTCTTTGTATTTTCAGTGATTATGCGATATTAGTATTTCCTAAAATAATTTAAATTTTTGCTTCATTTTTAACATTAGTGCATTAGCATTTAAAAAATTCTGTCATTTCAATTATTTCTCTTCTTGTCTTCAATCTGTCTTTTCTTAAAGGGTCTATGATATGGTTTGAGTATTGATATATGCAATTACACACACAGTCACCAACGTTGTCCCTTATTTTATGTGTAAACCCCTATGTTTGAGTGATCACTTATTTTTTTAGTAGCCAATCATCATAAACCTATTTGATACACTTTATTATTCAATGTAACTATTGTGAACTTTTAGACAAATCTTATCACTGCATTATCTCTACATTTCCTTCCTGAAGTAGACCATTTTGGGCTTTTTTTTTTTTTTTGACACTGCCATTCTTGATGTTAATAGTAAGCATACATATCAACTTTCATAACATCTAGAAACCAGTTTTAACAATATATTATTAATATATTATTTATAATAATGTTTCTTCTGTGGCTTCACTCCTTTTTAGTTTCCCGATTTTAGTATTCTTATTTCTATGATTAGAAATGAACTCTAAGGTACCTCATTTCAACTAGAGCAAGTGGCTGTCAAATACAATGACTCACTTCACACAGAAACTCATTAGATACTGATTTATCAGTCAAAGATGACATTTGTTTGGAGCCAGATGGGTTTTCTTGGGGAAATCATTTTACTAGATGCAGATTTGATTGGGTTTTAGGTTTCTTTTACTATTAGGCATCAGTTGCATATGGCATACACAGCCTGCAATGTATTTGTATATATTTGTCATGATTTTAATCATGGAGGTTTTAAAAATAAAGAATTGCACTTTTTCTTTAGTTTATCTATTTGTGATATTTCACATGTACCATTTTGTAAATATATTTCTAAAGTCAAAATTTATAAGTTTTTACATCAAACATTAAACATTAACATCAGGGTAAAAATATCTCCTTTGACTAGGACATGTTGCAATGATAGGATAAAGTTAGTCCTAAACCTAACTTTTGTTTCAGTCCCTTTATTTCCTTTTCTCTTTCATGTCCTATAACTCCTATGTAGTACACACACACACACACACACACACACACACACACACACACATCTTTGAGGTTATAGATAGCTAGTTAAAAGAGTAAAAGAAAACAGCGGTCCATGTGTCTGAAGATGGAGAAGATACTTTTGCCCTACTAGCTATCATGCATCTTAGATGAGGTATTTAATATGGTGTACTGTACTTTCTGTTAGGCTCAGGGATTACAGACTTCCATATAATCTCAAAGAAGGAGGTTTTAGAACATGTTCCTAGTCTTCATTAAGGCTCCAGTGGTAATACTTTACCATTAAGAAAAAACAGACTCAGGTAGAGTCTCACAAAGATGGGAGCACTGCTATGCTTCTCTCCATCTTTATACTGCCATTTAGCAGCGAACAAACAAAGTAAAGGCAAAAGCAAAAATGACGAATTTCTTGTACATAATATTAAATAAAGGAATTGAGACACAAAAGAGCACACTAAATAATTTTATTATTTCAGTATACAAATGAAGATGGAATGTTAGGAACATTTTCATGAAATTAAGAAAGGAGGTAAGAAAAAGTCAAGATCAGACTTTTCTGGTAAAATGAAGATACTTCTGGAGAGAGGAGATAATAAATACTTTCTTGGGGGTACAACCACTGTTATTCTTTTCTGGATAATGAAGTATACCCAGACCATCACTTGTCATTTAATATATATTTGATTACAGCCAGCCTCTACTCTTCTTTCTTATCATCCAGTTATTTCTTGACTACTTGATGTGTCCTTGCTGGGACTAAACTTTACTTTGTCCAGCTGTACTTTACTGTATTCAAGTTCAAATACATTTAGGGAATCGGGGTGACGTTCTGTTACCTAGTACACATCAAAGTCATTCATCCACAAGAGGATTAGAATGGTCAACTGTCACTTAAAATGCAGCACTGGCTTTTTAGATAAACACTTAGTCATTTCTATAGTTAGGACATATTTAGATGATGCCTAGTATCCCTAAAGGGAAGGTGGCCCAGTGCTCATGGAAGATTTTCAGGTACTTTTCTTCTACATATTTCTTTTACCACCACGCAAGCCACTCAAGGATTGAAAATTTTATCAAATTAGAGGAAGAGAGTAAACATCTACATGTAATTTGATGTTTTAATGAAATACTAGATTCAAGAATATGCTTTTTTATTCTTGTTTTGCCCTATTGTTTAAACTACCTACACAGCTTGCTGTCTAGAGCAAACAGACACACACACACACACACACACACACACACACACACATATTTCAAGTAAACCAGATTTTTCTCTCACACAAGAGAAAAATCAACGTGCAATTCTTTACATTAAAGGAAAATTTTATGTGTTATGTGTGTGATTCAAGTTAAAATGATAACTTTCCCAATGAATTATCTTCTTATTTTTATTTTTTGAGACCTACCAAGGCTGTCATTGCTCCATACTTAGTGTGATCATATCCAGTTCATGTAAGACAGCTTATTTTTATATTGCAGTGTTTTATAGATTTTTTTACTGCACCATTAAGAGCATTTTGATTCCTGCAATATTCCCAGATTTTCTTGTCATAATACATAGCATTCCACAGCCTACTTTTTGCTAAGCCTTATAGCATGCACTTATATCTAGTTTTCTGCTTCAGAACGCCAGGTAATGAGATGAGCTTCAGAAAAAAGAAATTACTGGTTTGGTTTTTCACATTACAGCCCAAACAGATTGTTTTGTTCCCCCTTTCTTCAGTTGGTAGCCAATGTTTCACTCATATTTCCCCTGGTAGGTATGCATTGCCAATTTAATGTCCAGTAGTGAGCTTACAGCTTGTAAATGTCATTTGATTTTTCATTTTTTAAACTGAGAAATAAGATGTGTCCTCCAATATTCTGTGAATATTAATGGAAATTCTGTGGAATTCTTTGGCTATTCAATAAAGTAAAAATGTGTTTATTTGTGGCATGTAGGCTTAGGTTAAGCCTAAAGAAAAGTATTTAGCCATATATATTATTTATGTGGACTAGTTTGGGGATATAGAACAGTTGCAATAAAGACAAATTTCAATCTTAGAATTTACTTTACAGAGGTTATTCTTGTACTATCTATGAATTTTCTCTTGTGAAAAGTTCATACATATCTCATAAGAACCATTTTAGTGTCTACTCTAATTTTGTTTTATTTTTTTGATATCGGTCTTGTGGCTCAAACTCAGATTGGGCACAGTCCCTGTTTTTTGTTTTGTTTTGCCCCAAGGATAGATAGCACTCTCCCACTTGAGTCAAAGCCCCACTTACAGCTTTTTAAAAACCTTTTTATTTTTTGTAGTTTCGTGGAGATAAGAGTTTCAAAGACTTCAAATTGAGCTCCTCAGAGCTTGCCCCCTCCCCCCCCCCCCCCCCCCGTAGCTAGCATTACAAGCATGAGAAACTGGCTCATGGCATCTGTTTTTATTTTTTAAGCTGATACTAAATAAATGCCTAATCTCTGTAGTTACTTCTAAAGTTGACAGGAAAGACAAAAAGAAAGTCATTATTAGAAGGTTCTACAGCAGCTTGTGAGTTATTAACAAACATACCTCGAAAGTGCCACCCTTTTTGTCTTTGTTTCTTTTTTTTTTTTTGGCCAGTCCTGGGCCTTGGACTCAGGGCCTGAGCACTGTCCCTGGCTTCTTTTTTGCTCAAGGCTAGCACTCTGCCACTTGAGCCACAGCGCCGCTTCTGGCCGTTTTCTGCATATGTGGTGCTGGGGAATCGAACCTAGGGACTCGTGTATCCGAGGCAGGCACTCTTGCCACTAGGCTATATCCCCAGCCCTTGTCTTTGTTTTTACAGACTGTTATACTTAACAGTTTGCCAATTGGATAATGTTGGTTTGCATGAGAAAAACAGGGTGAAACCAGAGGATGATGTAAGGAAAATAAAAGAATACATGAAATTTAGAATAATCTAATCAACCAAAATTTAATGTTTAAGATTAGACTCATTCTCTACTTGGCATGAAATATGAAGTAATGGTTTCTGGT
This sequence comes from Perognathus longimembris pacificus, assembly GCF_023159225.1. Lineage (NCBI taxonomy): Eukaryota > Metazoa > Chordata > Mammalia > Rodentia > Heteromyidae > Perognathus > Perognathus longimembris. Next base: position 95,734,247 of record NC_063162.1, on the reverse strand, counting down.
TTTCCTTTCATTTATTTCAACATACTTTTTTTTTGTTTGTTTTTAAAGTTCTTCTTTGTTGGTGTGGGGGGCAATAGTTCTGCTGGGGTATTGAACTCAGGGCCTGGGTGTTGTCCCTGAGCACTTTTGTTCAAGGCTAAGTGGACGCACATATCTGTTTCTGGCTTTTTAAAAGTTAATTGAAGATACGAGTCTCACAGACTTTTCTGGCTTTAAACTGAGATCCTCTGATCTCTGCCTCCTGGGATTATAGGTATGATCTATTGACACCCCGAGCTTTAAAGTTCATTATTATTATTATTTATTTATTTATTTTGCCAGTCCTGGGCCTTGGACTCAGAGCCTGAGCACTGTCTCTGGCTTCCTTTTGCTCAAGGCTAGCACTCTGCCTCTTGAGCGACAGTGCCATTTTTGGCTGTTTTCTATATATGTGGTGCTGGAGAATTGAACCTAGGGCTTCATGTATATGAGGCAAGCACTTTTGTCACTAGGCCATATTCCCAGCCCCTTAAAGTTCATTCTTACAGCAGTTATAAATCAGGCATTGGTGGTTCGTCCTTATAATCCTTGTTACTAAGGAGGACAAGACCTCGGAGAGCATGGTTTGAGGCCAACTCAAGCAGAAAAGTCAAAGAGATGCTAAAATTAGTCAACAAAAAGTTGGTCTAAATAGGTGGCGCAAATTTTATAGTGCTAGTCATAACTAGCAAGCTAAGTTCAAATCCTAGTACAGGCAAAAATAAATCTTAAGCCAGTATTTATTTGGAATTATTGAGATTTATCCCAGTGATATTACACACACACACACATATATATACATATGTACACATATAACAAATTATATATATATATTTTTTTTTTAAGTGTGGAATGAAATAAAAGATGTTAGGCTGAGGTGTTTCTAGTGTGGAGGTTTGTCTAATACGTATGAGCTCTGGGTTCTATTCTCAACAAACCCTCCCTCAATCAAAAGAAACTAAGATTATAAGAAAAGAAGATGAATTTCAAGATAGAAAAACGATTTCACATTTGATTAATATGAAGTTGCTAATCAATTTTGTAAGAGTTTAGCTGGAGGTTTGAACAATTTTCTTAAATGGACAATCCGTATCAATAAAATGCATGCCTTCCTGGTACTAGGGGCTCTCTCTTTTAATCTTAGATCCTCAAGAGGCTAACAGAGCCAGCCCACACAAAACAAAACAACAATAACAAAACACACAAAAAAAAAAACGGAAGTGAAGCTATGGCTTAAGTGAAAAGAGAGCTAGCCTTTAGCAAAAACCAAGTATGAAGACAGTGCCCAGACTGAGTTCAAGCCCAAGCTTGGCACAGACAAAATAATAATAACAATAATAACAACAACAATAGCAGTAGTAGTAAAAAGCAAAACAAAAGCCCCAAACCAAACCAACAGAAAACACATGCTTCATTGGATATTAACCACTGAATGGCTATTCCATGTTCATATTTGGGCTCTTACAAAGCCAGAAAAGTCTTTCTCAAGATGCTCGGACAGCCTATTTGGTGAAGAGCTGAAATAAGATGTTTCCTGCTGCTATGATTCTTGACCTAAGAACTGGGCCAGCCAAGGCCTTTCTTTTAAGAAATACATCAGCTTTGTACATCACACATCTTCAATGTACAAAGTTTAGGAGTATATGTGAGATTTAAATGCTTAGTCTCCATTATTTAAATTGTAACACTGATGTTCATATAGATTCACATATATAGACTCCTCAGGACATGCACAGGTTGTTTTTAGCTATCCTTAGCCATCTTTTCCTACACATTTTCATTACTTAGCATTGTGTTGGTCAGTATTCACTGGTTAGCATTATGACTGAACCCAAATCAATCCTCAGAAAAGAAGAAAAATTAAAATACATGCTTCCAAATGATGTTTACAGTGTACAAGGAAACTAAGTAATGAAAGCCTTGCATAGGAAAGTAGCTAGCTAGTAAGGAGCTAACTGCATTATGATTACATGCTGTGTTATCTTTACAAATATGTTCCCTCGCCCTACCAGGTGTTGGACATCTGCTTCTTTAGTGACCTAGTTAATTTTCCTGATCAGATTGCCACTGAATGCTTTGCAGTTTTATAACATTTCTAATTTCTGTAATAATTCTAATTTTTGATGTCACTAGTATGTCTTTCCTTATTATGGCAATCAGTTACTTGAGTGTAACAACTGATAAAATTGTGTTTTCATCCTTCTTTCTACTTTGATTTGCCATAATATGTTCACATACTACTATTAATGGGAAGTAAACAACTGAACTAGGTGCATAATTTTGTGGATAGTAGAATCTGGTAGCCAACAAATATTTTTCACTTTTTCAAATTACGTTTCTTTCTCATTTTCCAAACCAAAAAGCCTTTTAGCAGTATGGAAAATGCTTATGGTCATTTAATGTATTCAGATTTCACTTAATTAGTCTTCCATAGAAAATTATGTGGCAGTACAAGCTCTCATCCAAGACATTTAATTCAAGTTTTAACATATTTCAAATGAATGACTGGGCATATTAATTGAAGAGAGACCAATAATAGTAAAGGTTAAAGACTAGAGGATGTTCTAAATGAAAGATGAGCAACTGGCTGCTATGCAAGAATATGGAGAGAAGAACTGGAATACTTCACATACTCAATTATATGTGAAAAGAAAACAAAATTTTTAGCATGCGCAGCATTAGTCATCAACTAACAAACTGTATAAACAGTTAAAATATAGTATCAGTAATTAATATAAAAGGAATATTAGCCCGTTTTAAGCAAGTGATTTGTTTTATTTTCCTGTGTAGCTTTTTCTAAGTCATGTGCTTAGTTTTTAGCTTTCATCTAAGGTATTTGAGACATCCAGATCAAGAAAATTCACTTTTAGTTCTAGCTAAAGAGGCTGAGGCATCCCCAATAAGCTGAAAGCAGCTTGACCTAGTGTGAGACGCCCCTCTAAAATTAAGGGGAAAAAATTGGCAGTTGGAGCAGTCAGCAGTAAACCTCTGCTAGCTCAAAAGAACAAAGGTTACAAGATAAGGAACCCCAGCCCTCCTGATGGTGAGACAACAAGATAAGCAACCTTGTCCTTTGTGATGTTTAGAAAGAACAGAGTTAGGTTGTAAAATGAGGAATTTATTACTAGTTGCTGTTCTGGCAAACAGGATAAGAGAGGTTAATCTCCTGCTAGCCTAACTGCAAAAGTCTCACTTCTGTAAACTGCTTACTTTGTCTAACTTGCCTGACCCACTGTAGCCATACAGAGGTCTGGGGCTGTTTTTTTTGCCAGTCCTGGGGACTGGGCTCAGGTACTGAGCACTGTCCCTGGCTTCTTTTTGCTCAAGGCTAGCACTCTACCACTTGAGCCAAGGTGCCACTTCTGGCCCTTTTCTATATACGTGGTATTGAGGAATAGAACCTAGGCCTTCATGTATACGAGGCAAGCACTCTTGCCACTAGGCCATGCGGAAGAAAACAGACCCTGCACAGCTGAATAAAGACTTCTAGCCTGGGAGTTGGTGACTTCACTGTTGTGGGTTCAAGGCCCATCTTGGTGTCTGCTATATAACAATTTGCTTAGTTTCTCTGTTTACTTTTAAACTTTTAGTATCTACTTAATTTTATGTAAGTTATTTTGTTATCTTCCACTCAAATATTTCCCTGTTGAAGTATGTGGGTGTTTATTTCATTTCAGCGCATATCTATCAATGAAAATATCTGAAGATTATACTGATATCAGACTTTAAGGATAAAAGCAAATATATGTTGATTTAAAAAGCTTGAACTAACATTTTGGATATTGCAAAAGTAATAAAACTTATTTTAGTAATTCTGAAAAAGTTAACACTAAAAATCTCATGTTTTGGAGATAATCAATTTTCATTATTATATATTTTATTATTTCATGTTTTAGAGATTATCTGTTCTATCTATGACTACATGCACATATTAAAAATACAATAATAGCCAAACTGAGGGCTCATGCCTGTAATCCTACTCTGGAAGCTGAGATCTGAAGATTGAAGTTCAAAGACAGCCCAGAGAGGAAAATCTGTGAGACTCTTATCTTCAATTAACCAGCAAAAAAAGCCAGAAGTTTTGCTATTGCTCAAGTGGAAGAGCATTAGCCCTGAGCAAAAAATGCTTAGAGGTATTGCCTGGGGCCCTAAGTTAAAGACTAACACTGGCTCAGAAATAAATAAATAAAACAGAATAATAGAAACTATTAATTTCATAACAAAATTTTTTCTTGTAATTGTATATCACATTTTCAACTGCTATTAAAAATTTTCAACTCATGATGTGTGTGTGTGTGTGTGTGTGTGTGTGTGTGTGTGTGTTTGCTGTGCTGGGAACTGCAGTGAGCACTGTGTCAGTAAGCTATATCCCTAGCCCTTAACTCACGAATTTTAATGACTATGCCAGGATTAATACAACAATGTTCCTAAATTTAAGCATTTACAAAAGTACAAAAACTAAACTATACTTTAAAAGCTATCAGCTAAACCTAAAAGCAATTGTGAAAGTGACAGGTGATGGTAATGATGTGAAAGAGGAATGGCAGTTATAAAACCTGGTGAGAGGCTTTGTAGAAGAAAGCCCTTGGGAACTATGCTAGATTAGTGTGAGGTCTTGTTTCTAGAATAAGTTAAACACATAAAACATTTTCTTCTCAGTGACATGTTTTTCTCAATTCTACAAGTAGTCTCAAAGTTTCATGCTCTTTTATTCTATGATTTGAGAAAAATGGTCCAAGTGTCTTCAGCATTGAAGGCAGCAAAAACATTACTTCCTTTCCAAGACTGTGGCTAGGATTAAAGGACATAATTTGTTAGTGTTAAAGTCTTATCTGTTTCCTTTACCATGTAGGGGTTAGCATAGAAAAGATCTTGACTTCCATGTTTCAAATGGATCTGTGTAGAAGAAAATACCACTCAGATTAATTACTGATTCTAAACAAAAATCAAAACCAAAGGAATCTTTTTTTGGCATGCTTTAAGGAAATCTAATTTTCTCTAGCCAAAAAGCAAGGAAGTTACAAGACCAGGCTAAGAACTCATATAGTCTCAATTATAAAACCAACCGAATTCAATGAAATCTAGTCTCCTGTCCAATTTTAGAACCCTACGAGTTGTCATATGGCTACCTAGAGAGATGCAGTTCAGAATCTAGAATGTCTAGATTCTCTCTGGGCCTCTTCTTTTTCAGGATATCTTGTCATCACTTCATTTGAAAATCAGACAAATACTGAGGGTTAAACACCAACACACCAGAAATAGCGTGCACAGATTCTTGTGGAATGCTAACAGGGGAGTGAGGTCATCACTGGAGTTCCTGAAGGAGTTGCAGGAGCTGGAGTCCTCATGACATGGGTACTAAGGGCTCCCGAAGAAGGCTCAATGATGTACATTTGCATATGGTAGAGCTAATTCATATGGAGACACTCTAGAAGCTTGGAAAGGTTTATGAGCCTAGAGTAAGTGACATAGAAAACTCAGAACTGTCAATGGAAGATGAAGGAACCCAAGATTTCTTAGGGTATTATTGAATAACTGGCAGATACTTTGCATTGTTTTCTTGTTGTATATTTAAGGTCAGTTAATGACACCCCCACTTACAAGCATTTAAAGAAAGTAAGGTTAGGGGTCTCTAGTATATCTCCAATTAGGACACCAGTTGAGCATCTGCAAAATATGGATTGATCATGATATATAACTGTCAAAAACACTATTCATTAGTAAATAGTAGTACTCATTACAGGTGCAATTTCAGTGTATGATATATTTATTTTCTGGAGCAAATGAGCATGGGCTTCCATGTGAAGCATAAAGCCATCCAAGTGAAAAGAAATGTGTTTCTTTCTATTGCTTTTGGGAAGGAGAATCAGAATGTATTTAGATTCATAGGGAACAGGCAGTAGTATACACAAGGAAGCTTCAATGGTGTTCCATAACTCTTGTCTTCCACAGGGCATTTGGATTGGTTGCAGTCACAAAGGATGGCATTATGTCAGCTGCTCTTGACATGCAGACTTTCATACTAATGAGATCAGAACTATTTTCATACCCGTTTTTGACATTTGCACTGTTGTAGCAAAAGCAATGCTGGGCAAAACTTCTCTCTTCCTCTCAGGAAATAAGTAGCACTGAAACTGTACCAGTAATTAACGCATTTTTCACTGCCAACAATTTCAGGGTTGTTTTTTTTTTTGAGACTTAAAATATTATTGGTAAAGGAATACAAATTTTCTTAAATCTTTATTCCCAAGTACATCTTTTTTAATATTCTTTGCACTAAAATGAGAAATAGGAGTAAAATACTTTTGATATATACTGAATCGCCATCAGAGAAAAATGTTTGGCGCATGACTGTAATCCCGGCGACAACCCAATCCAGTAAAATGTTAGCAAGGCCACATCTCATAAACAAGCAAGGAGGTGAACCCTGGGGTTCATGGTTGTAATTCTACATACTTGTGGTTTGAAGCCAGCCTGGGCAAAATACAAAAACAAAACCAAAAAAACAAAAACAAAATAACAACAACAAAACTCATGAGATTCCACTTCTAAGTAATCAGCAAAAATCAAGCTGGTGGCACAGCTCAAATAGTAGAGGACCAGTCCTGAGCAAGCAAGCCAATTTGGCAAGGACAAAGCCCTGAGTTCAAGTCCCAGAATCTGTTAAAAAATAAACAGATCTGGGAATGGTGTCCATGCCTGCAATCCAGCTATATTGGAGGCATTGCTAGGATGATTGCGGTCAGTGAAATGAACAAGACCCTATGTAAAAAGTAGCTAAAAGAATTATGTCTGGAGATGTGTCTCAAGTGGTAAAGCACTTGCCTAGTATGCACAAAGCCACATTATGTCTCATCCATCCATCTATCCATCCATCCACCCTTCCTTGTGATTTTTGGAGTTACTTTTCATGCATTTTTAATTATTTTAAACTTTGAAGGGCTATAGAGAATAAAACTATAGTTATTGAGATTTAGCTATTTGGCAGAATTTAATAATTGTTCTCAGAAATAAATTTCCATATTTAAACTAAAAATTAGGAATTTCAAAAATTTTATATTTATTACTGGGCACTTGAATTTTTTACAGTATAATTAGATGTGTTGATATTTAAAAATCTTACACAGAGAATTAATATTTCTCTTAGCAATTAATTCATGGTGCTATAAAATCATGGGTAGTTAAGAAACCTATTCAAAGTATGACACACCTGTAGATTTTAATGTTACAGTACAACAATTCATTGACATGTTTTCATATTCCAGTTTCAACTAATCTTTGAGTTATTAACTGCTCACTTTTGATATAGGCTCAAAATAATATTAAAGTATCTTAAAAGTCTTTGTATTCAGTCTTCTTCAACTATGCTTATGTATAAAAGTATATACTTCATACACTTAAACTAAAACAATGTAGTACCACAGAATTTATTTTACCAGCAACCAGGTATACCTTCCAAGGTAGACATTAAGGAGATAGAAAAAAAAATAAGATAGTGCTATTCTTCTTGTTAACTTTTTTTCTGTGTTGGAAAATATTGTCATTTAAATATACCTTTTATATACAAGTAGTAGGTTTATTAATTTTAAATACATGGTTAAATTTTAATAATATTCCAGCCCTAATTTCTGAAGGAGCAGATTATAACACAGAGAACCCATATAAACTAAAGTTCTATGGGGTCCTCAATAAACTTTAAACATTTTAAGGGATTTTGAGACCAAAAAAAATATCCACCTTGATAATTTCATTATTTCCCCCTTCTCAGCTTGGGCCTCACAATAATTATCAACTATTATGAGCAATATACTATATGTGGATTGGAGAATTGGAAGGCCCTCACTTTCCCACACAAGAGAGACAAATTTTATGATGACTCAGGACTGAACTTTATATGTGTGTCTGGTCATCTATAGCATATTCGAGTAGGTTCTCCAAAGGGAAAAGTTTATGCTTCGTGTGTCATACTTGCAGAACAAAGGGAGTGCAGTGTTCATAGGCTTTGGCTTCGGAAGCAGTGTACTCACACTTGTCTCCTCTACCTCATGAAAGGTGACCTAGAAGGCTCATAGCTTTGTATGGAAAGATGTGCTCTTAGTGCTTCAGACTGAAATGCATTTAGCCCAGAGATTTTTGAGCCATACAACAAAATGTGTGAATGGTAGGAAAAGATGCTGTGTGAACATTAAAGCAAACTCCATTAAGAAAACAGTGATGTAGGCAGGAGGAGTTTGGACCAAAGCTACCACAACTGAAGCAGAAAACTAGAAGACTGCTAGAATGCAGCTCTAGGCATGACAGTAGGAACTTTAAAGATGTCACACTGACTATACTACATATACCAAGGGACCATAATGCAACTGTATTACCATAATTATTGAGTTTTATTGAGTCTTATATACACGTCTATTTTTTTAATATAATGAAATCCTGATAGATGGATCCTTTTATAAAAACAAAAACAGACCGACAGGTGTATTCAGCTCACGGTATTTTTGGTGGTGGTTTTGGTGTTTTTTGTTCCCTAACCCTTATCTTGAATTTGCTAGGAAAGTACTCTAACAATGAGTCAACCTGACAACCTTTCTTGCATTTGTCATTTTTTTTTTTTTTTTTTTGGCCAGTCTTGGGCCTTGGACTCAGGGCCTGAGCACTGTCCCTGGCTTCTTCCCGCTCAAGGCTAGCACTCTGCCACTTGAGCCACAGCGCTGCTTCTGGCCGTTTTTCTGTATATGTGGTGCTGGGGAATCGAACCTAGGGCCTCGTGTATCCGAGGCAGGCACTCTTGCCACTAGGCTATATCCCCAGCCCGCATTTGTCATTTTTTTAGACATCTCTCTTTAGTCTCAGATTGGTCTGAATCACTATGAATCTAATTGTATTTCCCTGAGTCACTAGGATGATAGGTGTTTGTCACCACACCAAGACATTAGTTGAGATGAAGTCTCATAAGCTTTTATGCTGGAAATGGACTTGCAAGGCAATCCCCTGATCTGTGTCCACCAAGAATGTAGGATTACAACTGGAGACGACATACTCTGCTAGCATACAGTTCTGAAGTCTCCAGGGTCTGATGTGAGTATTGGACTAGTCCCAAAGAGATTTTCTTGGTTGATGGTTTTACAAATGTGAGAATGCATGTGAGGGAAGAAATCACATCACAGTCAGGAAGCCAGGAAGCCAAGAGACACTCAAGGGTCAAACATGGGCCTTTACAACACTTCTATCATAAGAACTAATCATAGCCCCTATGAAAACCAACATTATCACTTACAAGGGCAGTGTCCCCACTGGCAAATGGACTTTCCATCACACTTCACCTCCTAAAGGTTCTACCATTTCTACAGTGTCAAACTAACACTAATGGACAGGTGGTTGGAGTACAAATTGTTACTAAAATTTTTACCAGTACCCATCAAGTGCCAAACGTATACATGCCTGATGACTCAGGAATTTTTATTTCTCCATGTGTACTCAGAGAAATATATAACAGTCAAGAAAAGTACTCATAACAATAAAATTAATAAGAGCACACTGGAACAACACTAGACACCAACATTTTGAATGCTTTGGAGCATACAAAGTAGAAAATTAAAGTAATGAGACAAAGAAAATATATGCCATATGATTCAATATCTACAAAATTCAATAAAATTTCTCCATGTTGCTAGAAGACAGATTGGTGGGCAGTATATGACTGAAGTTTTTTGTGGTTATGGTAATGCTTACATGCATTGTCAAGGTTCACCAACTGTGCATCTTAATATATGCATTTTTCTGCATGCCATTCATTGTGGTGCTCATGTTTCTTTTTACATATGATATACATAGTGTGTGTGAGAGAAAAGGAGATAGGATGGTATTCTAGATAGGAGGTCAGAAAGATCCTTTTCCAAGAGAATATATCTTAATAATATCCTGAACAAAAACAAAGGAAAAGTCATGTAAAATTCTGAGATAATAATTTTCCAAGCAGAAAGAAGAGCATTGAAAAGGGTCTCTATCATGTTGGTAAATTTCATGATCATGAATAAGACCATTCAGATAAGTGAGTTTGAATAAGAGGGAGGGCTGCCACAAATCTGAGTGGCTGGATACACATTAAACTACTAAACAAATTACTTATGTGTACATTGACATTTCTGGTCTTCATGGGATTGCTCATTTATCTGTTTATTAAGTACACATGGTATATTATAAAATGTTTTTAAAAATACTATCTATAGCATTAAAACTAAAACATATTTGGCACAAGGGTAATGAGGTTGCTAAATTCAAGAGTTGAGTCAAATTTAATTTCATCTTTAAAGTTTTGTCCATCCTACACAATTCTTAATGAAGACAGAAACCATCAGTTAATCAAGATCATAATTAAATCGAGAGAAATGTGTTAATAAAAGCATAATCTGTTTATTGACTGTCATTTATGGGAAAAGAGTTGTATGAACATGTTATATATACACATGATTTTTTAGTAGAAAAAGTAACATTTAAGACATGATGTCATTTTCACTGGAAAATAAAGCATAGAAAATCATTTTAAAATGGTTATTTTAAACTAGAGGCTGGTGGCTCATGCCTGTAATACTAGCTGCTCAGGAGGTTGAGATCTGAGGATAATGGTTTAATGTTAGCCCAGGAAAGAAAATCTACGGGACTCTTATCCCTTACCCAATTAACTACCAAAGAGCTAGAAGTAAACCTCTTGCTCAAATGGTTGAGTGGTAGCCTTGAGTAGAAATGCTAAGGAACAATGCCCAGACCCTGAATTCATGCCCCAGGACTCACACAAAAAATTTAAAGAGGGCTGGGGGGTTATGTTACTTTTATTTTTTTTTAATTAAATTTTTATTGTCAAACTGAGGTACAGAGCGGTTACAGTTTCATACATTAGGCTTTGGATACATTTCTTGTACTGTTTGTTACCTCCTCCCTCATTCCCCTCTCCCCCCTCCCCCTTTCCCTTCGCCCCCCATGAGTTGTTCAGTTCATTTACACCAAACAGCTTTGCAAGTATTGCTTTTGCAGTCATTTGTCTTTTTTTACCTTGTGTCTCTCGATTTTTGTATTCCCTTTCATTTTCCTAGTTCTAATGCCAGTATACACGGTTTCCAATGTACTCAGATAAGATACAGAGATCGTGCAGGTACAACCATAGGAAGGGGATACAAAAGGATCATCAATAATAGAAACTACGGTTTCACATCGCTTGTTGAAAGTAATTACAACAGTGATATAACACTCGTTTGCATAACATGGAGTTCATTTCACTTAGCATCATCTTAGATGTTCATAAGGGTATAGCTATTGGGCTGTTGTGATCCTCAGCTGTGACTAGCCTAAACCTGTGCTAATTATTCCCTATGAGGGAGACCATAGGTTATGTTACTTTTAAAGACATATAATTACCTGGAGTTGTCCATGAAGACAGGTCGTGAGCAAAACACATTATGCGGTAGAAGAAATGTTAACAACAATGACACTTTCCCTGTTTTCTTAAAACCTAGACATGTACACTCTAACACTATGGGAGATGTTTATTTTTAATGTAATAATAAGAGCATCACCAATACATGTTCAAAGTTTCTGTGAGATATGCAAATGACCTACAAACAGCCAGGGACTAGCCATTTTTCTGACTAGAAAGAGCCACTTCAAAAACAGACAACGCTAAACTTTAAAAAAGAAAATCCTACAACTCTTTCTATTTTCTTCTCTTACTGAGTCTAGGTTAAAGTGCTGCAGATCTTGTTGACAGTTGTTGTCACATCTATTGGCACACAGTCAGTGTCAGTTTGAAGAGTTTTACAGCATCGCTAGGACCCATTTACCTGTCCCTTGTCTTCTCTTGCAATTTATTTTCACCCCAGCAGGAGGAACTTCACAATGTCATTAATTTGCTAGATGTCTCATACTTTCCATATAGCCCACTTTTGAGAGAGTTCCTAGAAACAGCCCTGTGCATCAGCTGCAGTGCCTTTTACCTTCTAGAGGGTATCAGAAATCAAAGAGCAGCCAGCACAACTTTCAACTGGTTGCTAAGGTAACACTCCATTGTAAGATCTGGGGGGTAGCCATGGTGATTTGTTCATATGGGTCCCAGGGAATCAGTATTATGGCTACCACACTTTTCAGAAAGTAAGATGTCAGATGTGAAAGCAAAGAGAAGAACCCAAAAATGGTTTTCTTGAATTCTCTCTCAATCAAAAGCAATAAATGAGTAGATACAGAAATCAGAAATAACCAGTATCATAATATCTTTCAAGCATCATAATTCTAAAATATAGTTGATTATATTCTAATCGACATTTATTGAGACAAATTGGAATAAAAGTTACTTCTTTATTCAGGAGATAGGGGAAACAATAAACCCAACAAAGATGAGTAAAAAATCACATAGACCTCAATTCTTCATTAGATCTTATTAAAGACTTCAAGTCTTAAGAATTCCATTAATTTAATCATAATCAGATGAAAAGAAAACTTTTCCATAAAATGAAATATAAATCCTGTTTATTTTTATTCTTCTATGGTACCGCAATTCACTCTTGGAAGAGCTTTTGGAACCATAGCCGGAGATTGACCCCTTGACCTTTGTCCTCTCATTAACAATGTGAGCAAAATGTTGGAAGTGTTTCAAATATTGCAGAGTGGAATTCTTGTATATGCCTTTAGTGTTATAAACCATTAAGAAGATGGTAACTTGTGTATGTGAGGTAGTCAATTCAGAAATATTTATCCCTATTTACATAGGTATGAGACAAACTTGACCTAGTTAGGGCCAATGGAAATGGTCTTATTGATAAGCAGACATATATTTTTTTTTTTGAAGTCTTTTTCTTTTTTTTTTTCTCAAATTTTTATTATCAAACTGACGTACAGAGAGGTTACAGTATCATACGTTGGGCATTGGATACATTTCTTGTACTGTTTGTTGCCTTGTCCCTCATGCCTTCCTCCCTCCCCCCGTTTTCCTCCCCCCCCCCCCAGGTGTTCAGTTCACTTACACCAAACAGTTTTGCAAGTATTGCTTTTGTACTTATTTCTCTTTTTTTACCCTGTGTCTCTCGAATTTGGTATTCCCTTTGAATTTCCTACTTCCAATACCGGTAAACACGGTTTCCAATATACTCAGATAAGATTACAGAGATAGTGTAGGTACAAACATAGGAAGGTGATACAAAACATTATCAATAATAGAAACTACACATACACATAGGACGTTGAAAGTAGTTACAACTGTGATATATCCCTTGTTTCCATAACATGGAGTTCATTGCAATTAGCATCATCTTATGTGTTTCTAAGGGTATAGCTATTGGGCCTTGTGATGCTCTGCTATGGCTTGCCTAAACCTGTACTAATTATTCCCAATAAGGGAGGCCATAGAGTCCATGTTTCTTTGGGTCTGGCTCACTTCACTTAGTATAACTTTTTCCAAGTCCTTCCATTTCCTTACAAATGGAACAATGTCATTCTTTCTGATAGAGGCATAAAATTCCATTGTGTATATGTACCACATTTTCCTGATCCATTCATCTATGGAGGGGCATCTGGGTTGGTTCCAGCTTCTCGCTATGACAAATTGTGCTGCGATGAACATTGTTGTGCTGGTGGCATTACTGTGATTTTGTTTGTGGGCTTTTGGATAGATACCCAACAGTGGGGCTGCTGGGTCATAGGGGAGTTCTATATTGAGCCTTCTGAGGAATCTCCATACTGCTTGCCAGAGTGGCTGAACCAGTTTACATTCCCACCAACAATGAAGTAGGGTTCCCTTTTGGCCACATCCCCTCCAACAATTGTTATTATTAGTTTTCTTGATATATGACATTCTTGCTGGGGTGAGATGGAATCTCAATGTTGTTTTGATTTGCATTTCCTTTATGGCCAGTGATGTAGAGCATTTTTTCATATGTCTATTGGCCATTCTCATTTCCTCATCAGAGAAGTTTCTTTGTAAGTCTTTAGCCCACTTGATGAGGGGGCTATTGTTTCTTTGCAGTTTTGTTTTGGAAGAAGGTAATTTTTTTAGTTCTGCATATATTTTAGAGATGAGGCCTTTGTCTGTTGAATGTCCGGTAAAGATCTTCTCCCAGTCTGTGGGCTTTCTGTTTATCTTGAGAGCTATGTCCTTTGCCGTGCAGAAGCTCTGGAGTTTGATGCAGTCCCATTTGTCCAACCTTTCTTTGATTTGTAGCCTTTCAGGGTCTTTGTTAAGGAAGTTCTGTCCTGTGCCAAGGAGCCCAAGTGTTTCTCCTACTCCTTCCTTTAGTGTCTTCAGGGTGGCTGTTTTGATTTCAAGGTCTTTAATCCATTTGGAATTGATTTTGGTGCAGGGTGATATATAAGGATCTAGTTTTAGTTTGCTGCATGTGTTGAGCCAGTTTTGCCAGCACCACTTGTTAAAGAGGCTATCTTTCTTCCATACTATTGTTTTAGCTCTTTTATCAAAGATTAAGTAGGCATAGTTCTGTGGGTTTAATTCTGGGTCTTCAATTCTGTTCCATTGGTCTTCAGGCCTGTTCCGGTGCCAATACCAAGCTGTTTTTATTACTATAGCTTTATAATACAGCTTGAAGTTGGGTATTGTAATTCCTCCAGCACTGTTCTTTCTAAGCAGACATATATTTTATCATCTCTTTCCCAAAAAACTCATCGTTTTGAACTTATCATTAGATATAGAACACTAATTCTCACGTTAAAGAAAAAAAGCCACATCCTTCAATGTCTACATCAAGAAAACTGGTGTATCAGGAATTGCTGACTTGGTAAAAGAAATCATGTAACTTAGAATTAGGTAAGAAATGTGGGTAAACTAAACCAATTAATGTGATACTAATTTAATTTTTTTTTCTCCAGTGTCTGTGGCATGTTATGGCTCATCATTTTAAAATCACATATCTCATAGAAAGCCAGAAAACCAGAATGCAAATTAGCTTAAACTATGGATGAAAAGTAACACAGTATTGGAAGAAAGTTTATTATGTACTCTCAGAAGCTATAGGTCTCCTGGTCCAAAGTAACTGTACTTGCTACAAGAGACAACGTAGACACTGAGTAATTCAACAAGTGTGGCAGGCATCATTATATGGGTCTTCTTATTAGGGGAGGAATAGTGATAAAATCTGAATACATAATTCTTCAAGGATGTTCTATAGTCAAAGCAAAGGTAGTGAAGTCAGAAAAAGAAATCTGGTTCTTCTGCATATTCCCATTGTGCTTCCATTGGGATAATGACATGAAGGAGTTCTACTTAGGAAGCATTTTTTTTTTCCTCTCATTCACATCCCCCAATGAAAATAAAAATACCCTCTGTCTCTTTCACCTCCTACACTACCCTGCCCTATCATTTTTTTAAAGAAATGCCCTGGTTTTCTCATTGATAGTTATAAAATAATTGGTGTTAAGTGATTTGCTATTCTCGGCTTCAGCATGAACGTGCACACACACATACATACACAGTGACAATGAATATTTATCAAATATTTTATCTCAGTACTATGAGTAACTAAAATAATTTATGAAAGTCTATCATTCAGGGTTTCATATGTCAAGTTTTTTCTTAGCCTAAGCCAAATTTTATGCCTAAACAAATTAATCTATTTCAATTCTGTTTGTTTTCCATGTTTTAGGTTACAGAATTGTTTCTAGATTTGTAAAAGAAGTTGCATTTCAGTATCTACCATAAACAGCATATTCATTGGCTTTCTCAAGAACGAAAACACCTGTTATAGTTTCTTGTTGATTGTTGACTTTATATGAACATTTGGATGAAAAGTAATGTTTTCAAAGATAACACAGAAAATATTCAAAAGCTAGACAGAAGAAATTAAAACAAAAATCCCAGAGGAAATCTTTTTGTAAAAACAAAATGTAAAGAAAGGTGCATTGGAATAAGCCCATTAGAAGAATAGCCCTCATTAACAAAAAGGACAAAACATAGGTATAATGGAGAAATTTTAAATAATCCCCAAGTATAAAAGAGTACATGTTTCTAATACAAAATACTGCTAATACTGAAGCATATTCTACTTGCACATATTTCAAATGAGAACGCTAGATAAATTTATTGCATATGTCTGAAGACTTCTCAAATCTTACACATATTTTATTTGAACTGTTATGCAAATTTGGTACAAGTACTGTCTTTTGTTTACTCTACATCCAAGGAGCATCTTTACTATTGGTACACTGTGTAAAAATACTGCAATGAATTCCTACTTTCCACTAGCTCAGGAGATTTTTGGATGCCCAACTGGGAGGCTGGGAGTGGTGATGTGAAGAAACAACTGAGCTATGAGAACTCATTATCACCTTGGGTAGAAAGTTTGGCTAAAGTATAATCAGGATTTCAAAGGCTATTTTGCTAAAAAAAAAAAAAAAAAAAAACACTGGCTTCACTTGAGCCTTTAGCTATTTCCTTTGCTATGGATAATGTGTCAGATGCCTGCTCAACTCAGTGACATTAATCACCTAAAGAGTATCTCTCTACAAAGATTTGTTAACTCAAAAATTATGTAGTTTCTTGTTCCCCTTTAAGACTGAATCCATTAAGATAATAAAGAGAAAGCGGATGTAAACTTTCTAGAAGCAAGTAGTCTTGCAAGCAGGTCACCCCATCATGAGATGATCTCCCCTTAAGTAGGAACAATAATCCTTGATCTGACCTGAGGTTTCCTCCCTGAAGCAGGAACACTCACCTCATGGTGGGAAGTGAATTGTTCCAAGAGACTTCCTAGTAGCTCTCAGCTCCTGGAAAATCCAGACCTGAGAGCATGATCAGTTACACTCTGCTTTGCCTAAGACTATGCAGTCTTCTTGCCCCTTTGCATTTTTGTTCCTTCACCATACCACCCTGGAGCCCTTGTTGCTATTCAGTGTAATACTGAATAGCAGTAATGAATAGTAATGAATAGCAGTAATGAATAGCAGTAATAGGGTAATACAGTGTAATGCTGAACACTAAATTTCTTTCTGACCTCACTGAAATGCATGTGTCTGGACTCTGGAGGCAGCAACTGTCAGAGTCTGGTTTGTTGTGAAGCACTTTCCAAGCCCCCCTCCTGCAGTCAGGCTTCTGGACTAGAATTCCCATGACAATGCTAAACTTTTCCTGATTGTTGTATTAGGATTTCAATTGCTTAGCAATCAATTTTAGCATTCACTTGCATTGTACTATAGATAACTTATTTTATAGCACCAACATGTGCAAATAGGAAGTGATATGTGACATATTTATTTTCTGTGAAAGCCATCTTTTTATAGTTCCCTTCTTCCTAAATTCCACAAGAGCTTTACTCACAAAGCCATGGTCTTTTATTTTGAAACCTAATAATGGATATGTTAATACTATTTGATCTTTACATCTCTTGCTATTCTAATAAGAAATGCTGATCATTTGAATGACACAGACTAAGACAATAATTTATGCGTTTTTGACAGTAGAGGAGAAAAATCAATATATTTAAGAGTGTATCAGAAGAGAAATAAATATAAACAACATTTTTGTTTATTCATGTCAGTACTGGGGCTTGAACTAAGGGCCTCCAGGTCTTTTGCTCATAGCTAGTGCATTACCACCTGAGTTACTGTTCTGCTCTAGCTTTTTGTAATTAATTGGAGACAAGAGTCTCCAGAACCTTTCTGTCTAAGTTGGCATTTCTCTTAGTCTCTTCAGTATCGAGGGTTACAAGCATGAGCCACCAATGTCTAGCCACCTTGGCTATTTAGTGTATATTTTGGAGATAGAATCTCCTTGGCTTTTCTTCCTGGGCTGGCTTTGAACTGCTCTCTTCTGGATCTCAGGCTCCTGAGTGGCTACGATTAAAGCTGAGAGTCAACAGCAACTGTGTTAGTTTTTTGTTTTGTTTTGTTTTTAGTATTTTTGGAAAATATTGTTATGTTTGTATTTCATTCACAGAAACTGAGTTTTAGAAATAGCAGCTAATTCTTTCATTAAATCAGAATCAAATTACTAATTTCAGTATTAATGGTTAGCTTTGACATGTTTAAAAAGGGTAGAGAGTACTTAATAGACCTGTCTCCAACCTTGAAATGAGCAACTGTTCAGGGAAATGGAATTGTTCAAAGATACATTTTCTTACTGCCAATCTGTGAAATATAATATAATTATTCTCTTTTAATGAATCTCTCAAAGAGGAACAATCTTTCAGCACTTGAACAGGTAAGATATAATGATAATGGGAACAGCTTTGTAAATAAAGGGTGGAATGACATTGTTATTTTGTGCCATATTATAGGATAATTAGAATAACAGTGTGGCATTCATCAGGCATTTGAACTTTCTCAAAAAAGCTCCCTGGGGCTCATTTAAATTAGTCATGTTTATCCATGGAGATTTTTAGCCTTGTTTCAAGTGACTGTCACCTTACAATATGCAGACCTCAACATTTAACTTAATCTTATTAATAGCTGATGCTGTGTAGCAGCCAATGGACCCTACTTAAAGCAGACATAATAAAAGAAAAAACATCCTGACTTTATAAATACATAGTTTATCAAAGGAATAACAATGCAAGTGTTTTTATTTAGCCAGAATGATGATTATTCTGTGTAGAAAGAATGCAATGTATATGAATCACATTCATTTCCACAAAAATAGAGTGGGCAGATACAGTCCAAGGAGCTATCATTCAAGCGATAATTAGCTCTTTATAATAAAAGAATAGTTATGGAAACTAAATTCTGGGCAGTGAAAACTAGTAGCTAGTTTGGTTAATTCAAATTTGTTATCCAAAGATAATTAAGAGGATAGTAGGATTTGATTATTTTACAAAACAGGGCTTATAAAAACAAACAAACAAACAAAAAACAGGGCTTATTGCTTTCTATTAAGTTGCAAACTTCACCCAACACCACTTGTAGTTATGTAAATGTGTGAATTAGAGTCAGGTGTTACAATGAAATCATAAAACATATTTATAGATAACAAAAGCCCTTTGTATACCTGATATATACTAACAAAAATTATGAAAATGTATTTACAAGAAAATAGAAAGTCCCAGCTAAGAAGTGCTGGGAAAATGATCGAATTAAAATAAAACTAGTAAATAAAATAAAATTTTATTATATTTGTATTATTTGTATTATATTTGTCTTATTCATTTTATATTTAAATTTTTCAATTTGTTACCAGGCACCTGTGGTTCAGGCCTGCTGAGATCTAATGACTGCGGTTTGAAGCCAGCCTGGACCGGGAAGTCTGTGACACTCTTACCTCCACCTCAATTACCCACCAAAAAGCCAAAAAATGCTGCCTTATTGCAAGTGGTAGAGCATTAGACTTGAGCAACAAAGTTCCAGGACCGAGCTCAGGTCCTGAATTCAAGGCTCAGGACCAGCATGCGCGCGTGCTCACATTCTCTCTGTCTCTTTCTCTGTCTCTGTCTCTCTCTGTCTCTGTCTCTCTCAATTTGTTTTTAGATGTAAACACTTAATGCTAATGATTTTATTCATGTATTCCCTAACGTGTCTTTTGTGTTGCGAATGTAACTCTATGGTAGGGTATTTGCCTAATGTATTTGAAGCACATAAATAACAAAAAGAGGAGAGGGAGGGACAGAAAGAGACAGAGACAGAGTGAGAATGAGAGAGAGGTCTTTTCTGTTTAAATTGTTATATTGATATATTAAATCCATATTTTTGTTTTCTTTGAATATTTCTACAAAAGGGTTTAAATTTAACAGCCATTTTATGAGTACAAGGTATCATGATCAGAGATTGCATTCATCACCCTCCCTTCTATCCTATCCTACCTATCCCTAGTTTTCTAGTTCCATTTTTATATAAGTGGATTATGTATTATTACTGTACAGAAGATCTTGTTGTCTTACCAATACTGCCATAAGTAGATCTAGAATTAAACTGCATGTCCCTGAAAAAGATTACCTAATGTAAACAACTAAAGGGAGGAACTTAGGTCTGTTGACAGTTTTCAGTACATCTTTAAAGGGAAGATGGATGCAGCATCACAGTTCATGTGAGCTAGCCAAGAAACAGAAAAAGAAAACATGACTCCACCTTGCTTAGAATGCATTCCATGTGCCTAGTCCATGTGTCTATGCCTTTCCATTGCCACCTAGGTTTCACCCTCACAGCAGCATGTGTTGCCCTTTCAGAGATTGGCTACAGGTACTCTGGCCCTGTCACATATCTCTGGCCTCACAGGCTTTGATTTGAAATCCATGTGAAAGCCTCTATGACCCTGTAACTCATATTTTCCATGGTTAGCTTGTGTTTCAGCATAGAAAACAGACATCAGGGAAATGGGTGCACTTGTCACTAACACTGAGCATGTGGCTTCTGGAATTGGTTTTGTGGGAGGATGTAGTGAGTGGGGCTAGTAAGAGGAATGAAGGGGGGAAGGGCAGGAGGTGGGAAGGGAAGAATATGAAGCTAAGAAAATTCAGGAGAAAGGAGGGTTGGAAGGGATGGGGGAGAATGATGAAAGGGGTGACATCAATCAAAATGCACTTCACTTATAAATTGATTTGTTGAGTGATAACATCTTGATACCACTACTTAGTTAAAAGTGTAATTATAAAAAGAATCCATGGTTTCTGAAGAGATTAGTGATATTAAAAATAAACTATATACATTGTATTGGGGCAATGGGAAGACGACATAAGGGCATCTAAGGAATTGTTTATATCGCATCCATGGTAGGCTCAAGGCTATGAAATATAATTAATTGTAATTTGAAAGACTTCTCTCACACCAGACTTTCTTGGAGAAGCATTTCTCTTGGGTTCAACCATGCAAACACTCAGAAATCAATGTAATCAATGTGGCCAGGGTCAAGAGGGTTTAACTACTGATCAAATAGGCAGCAGAACAAGGCATTATCCAGGTAATGTCTGATCTCTCTCTCTCTCTCTCTCTCTCTCTCTCTCTCTCTCTCCCTCTCCATCTCCCTCTCCCTCCCCCTCTCTTTCTGCCTGATATAAGGCTATCAATAACATTATTCTCTTGTTTACCAGTTGTTCCTAAAATATTTATTTACTTGTATTTCTGGTTTGCTCCAAATTGCTAGGCATCTAGCACCTTTTCTGATTTTACAGTTGTATTACTAATAGAAACTTCAGAAACTCTTGATAAAATGGCTTTTTATACAAAAACCAGAGTGTAGAAAGAAGCACCTGCCTTTTATTTTCAAAATGCTCTAGTTTTTAGATATACAAGAAATACCTTCTATTATATAACTTTATTGTTTTATGAACCTTAAAAGCATACTCATTTTGAAAAATACCCTAGTGCCTTCTCATTAAAATACTGAGAAATATTATATAACTTACATCACAAATAGCAATTTTGATATTTTTGGTAGTTTTATTTTATTAAGTATGTGCTATTTACATTACCCATTGCTGAGGTGTGTCAGGGGAGGAAGTTTAAAAATATACAATTAGAAACTCATTTTCAGACTCTCCTTAAAGGTTACTAGATAACAAATGCTTCCATGTACCTATTTTTCAACCAATGAAATTATCACGGTATTAGTATATGCATATATGCTTTGTGAAATGCAACAACTCAAAATGCCATGATCTTTTTTTCAACAGTTTTAACATCCAGGTATAATAATGCTGCATAAAATCGTTTTCTTGTTTCTAAATTTGATTTATTTAATCACTGAATTTAAATGCTTGGAAATTGTTCTGCTTGGTGAAATTTGAATGCCAAATACATCATCTACAGTTCTAAAAGGAATATTACATTTATATTTAGACAACTTAAAACACTGTCTTCTAGATTACCCTAAATAACCCACAGAAATGTCTAGAAAACATTGATAATAAAGGATAACACCTGCCCAGCAGTACTGAATGCCCATTCTGTATAACTTCTATGAGTATAGAAAGTATCAGGGCCTTATTATTTAAATTTTCTTTGTGCAGTAATCTGGATGGTACAACATGTAGTACATATAGATGAAAATTACCTTCCAGAGCTTACTACCTTCATTTTAAAGGAAAAAAAATGCATTGGAATTAGTTACCTTATTTTTCTGAAGAGACAAAAAAAATTTCAAAATTTGCCAGACTTTCAGAAATATTCTCACTTATTCTCAATTAACAATTTGATTGGAATTGCCATTGCCTCACCCATATAATCCTAACTACTCAGGAAGCTGAGACGTGAGGATCATGGTTTGAAAGGAGTCTAGACAGGAAAGTCCTTGAGACTCCAATTTGCCAGCAAAAAGATGGCAGTGGAGATATATGACTTAAGTGGTAGAGTGTTAGACCTGAGAATAAACGCTCAGGAACAGTGCCCAGGCCCTGAGTTCCAGCCTCAGGAACGGTACAAAAACAACAACAAAGAGCTTTATTTGCCTAAAAGAGAAGACAACAGTAATGCTAAGTATATATAAAACAGTTATGCTTTAATATATTCATCTATGAGTCTATTTAACAATCTTGTTTTTTATCAGTGAGGGTTTTTGAACTTCGTGAAATTTCAACCAGATAAAAGATTTAGCATTTATAAATGGGAATGAAATCATTGAAAATTTCCTGGATGACATAATATGTTAATTCATTTTTAAGATAAACTTTCCTATGACAAGTACCTGGCTAGCTGTACCAATGTGCAGGATAGACAGGCACCTATTTAATGAGGTTTCAAGCAGGAAGTCCAGCTGCTCCTGGCACCATCTCCCTTAACTTCTGGCAACTGCTCGAAACTCTATGGTTTGAACGTAATTATTTTCAATCAGTAGTTTTCAAACTTCTGAAAAAAACAGTAATAGACTTTTTTTTCCAAAAGAAACAATATTTCAAAAACTGGTAACTAATAAGGAAAAATCGGAATGTATACAAATAAGTTCAAATAGCTAACATTTCCAGAATATTTTATCTAGAAGAAGAATCAAAGTATTTTGATAGGGACAGTAACAATATCACCATATTTTTTTCAGCAGTGTGGTATTGCGGTCATGCTGATATGGACATATTCTAACCAATATAATGTTCTTTTATCTTATGTGACCATCCTGTTTTGAAATGGAACGTGACCTAGCTCAATTTATCTTTACAAAGTGCAATCAATTAAAAGAAATAGTTTGCATTCTTGAGAAGTCTTTACTGTTTGGTTAGACTATACAAATATTCCTTTTTAACATTTTTCTAACCTTTGTCTATACAAATGTGTGATTATTATTAGTTGTCACTTTCAGAAATTCACTATTTAAATTACACAGATTTATATTTTACTTCATACAGACCTGAAAATTTCAATTTTATCTCTGACTTGTTAGCTGCAGTTATGAATAAAGTTAAATCAATGCATCTATGACAAAATACATGCTTGCTATATAAGATAGGGCAGGACTATTATTTGTTGGAGATATTTAAATAGTATAGCTTTTTTTATAAGAAAAAATTCCTACTAAAAAGTGATCTTCATTTCTAACTTAAAGTATTGGTATTGTCAGGTGTCTCACTTTAGTAATTCAAGCTAAAGGAGGCTGAGATCCAGAGAATCATGATTCCAAGTCAGCTAGGGTACAAACTTCTACAAGACTATCCCTACCCAATTAGAAAATAGTTGAGCTTGAGGAATGGGTCAGTGATACAGGGCCAGGTAAGCAAACTATCCTCACTCAATGTCCTATGTTCAAACTATAGTATGGAGCGCGCGCGCACACACACACACACACACACACACACACACACAATTTCCTATGACAAGTATCTGGCTAACTACCTATAAGTGTGTGCATATAAATATACATGCATTTTATATATACACTCCCATACATACATAAATATATACACATACACACATAAATGTACGTGTGTGTTTGTTCTCATACCACATATTGCTCTTTATCAAAAAAAAGTTCTTGAATTTTTTGGCCTTTAAGTTGCATGGTTCACATGTATCCATTTTTACAATTATCCTCTTTAAAAATATAAAAAGGGGTCTTTGAAATAATCACTGCAAAACTAAACTTTTCAAATGATGTCACAGTTATTTATCTCTTAAGTGTGTGTATGTATGTAAATGTTTATGTGTAGGCATGTGTTTTTATCATCCATTCATCTATCTAACTTAAAGAATCAGGAAGAGGAAGAGGAAGGCAAGAGAAACTTACCTTTGTCTTGTAGCATCAATTAATAATTTGAAAATAGTTAATACATCAAAGAGTTTTATATATATATACGTGTGTGTGTGTGTGTGTGTGTGTGCTCCACAATGTGTCAATGTAGCTAAAGCCAGGTTTTATAGCAGTGCTGAAGAATTGTAGTTATAACTCAGTGGAACACCATATAAAAAATAATGTTTTAGCTGAAGGCCTTTAGTTCTTTTTAAATTCAAATACCTACCACCTTTATCTGCCATCAGTCATTTATATATTAATGTTAATGCATTTATTAGACATCTTTCTCAGGTTAATTTAGAATAGGAGGTGGTGAAGATGAACTCAGCCACTGCAGGAAACTGAATATTCAGGCTCGGAACATTGAAAAATCAACCTGGATTACTTCACAGCTCTTTCTCAAGACTACGTTATCTATATATAACATACTCATTTATATTTATAAACACACATGAAGAAAATGTGTACTGAATTAGAAGAATGTATGAATATGTTTCAATTGCATCTGAATACCATAATATATTTCAATGGAATAATAATATAATTACTTATCATTTTATTCAACTCTGAATTGACAGTATAATTTCCAACCAATGCATCAGTTTAAAATGCTCTTATGAGTGCTCTCAAAGATTACAAACAAGTAAATTGCACAGGCTTTCAGACCATGTATTAATATATTGCAGATTTAACCTACCCGCTTTATTACCTTTAGTCTATGGCATTTATTTAAGTAAAGGAAAAGTGTATGAAGATTTCGACTTAAACCTTTGTATTAAAAAATAATTTGTCACCTGGTGCTAGTAGCTCATATCTGTAATTCTAGCTACTCATGATGCTGAGATCTGAGGATTATAATTCAAAGCCAGCCTGGGCAGGGAACTCCATGAGACTATTATCTCCAATTAACCACCATAAGAACCAGAAGTAGAAATGTGGCTCAGCGGTAAAGTGCCAGCCTTGAGCAAAAATTGATCAGGGAGACCACCCAGGCTCTGATTCCAATCACACTGAAACAACTACAACACAATAATAGTAATTTATCTCTCCCACATATACTTAGTTACACTTAATTTACCTCCATCTGGAAATGTTTCCCTAAAGTTTAGAAAAACAAGCAGCCATTCCAAAATATATTAAAAGTTTAGTTGAAAGTTCTGTCAATTTCTTTTTTGTCAGTCATGGGGCTTGAACTCTAGAATTCTTACAATTTTTATAGAAGCACATCAGAAACACTAATAATAAATACTATAAGGAAATGCTTTCTGGAAAAGAAATATATGTATTTTCTACTAAAAATAAAATACATATTTTCTGATATATTTTCTACGTATAAACTAGTAATATACCTGTAGATTTCAAATGTTGCTGTTTCATTCTAAAGAAATGTCTGTGGTAATTGTGTGTAAATTAGAAGTTTATCTGATTGGAAACAATGACTGACATATTAACATTGCTCTTTCTGGGTCAATGAATTGAAGAAAAAATAAATGACAAAATATTGCCATTTAAGAAAGGAATATATTTGCATATTTTGTTAGCAAATTTTGTTTTTGAAAATTAAATATAACAAGAAATAACAAGATGAATATTAAATCTTAGAAGCATTTTGAGATGTTGTTGCCTCTTCTGTTACAAAATATATCAAAACAAAAATTGTAGCTTACCAAATTAATAGAAAGGAAAGACTATACAAGTCTAATTTGCATAATCAGTTAAAAATTTATCATAAACTAAAAGTGCACCGAGACTATAAGCATAAAGATGTAAGAAATAGAGCAAAACGTTGAGTGTAATTATTCGTATGCATGTTTGTGTTACTGCTCATAGACACACTTTAAAATTGTCTAAGGAAACATACTACCTGCAATCATTTGTTTTGTCTTTTGCTTTTTTTCCCTCCTTTGATTTAGTTCTCATGGTCACTCTTTCTGATTTCAGTACCCTTTGTCTTACATATAAGTTTATCTGATTTGGGGAAGAGAAGAGAAATCACAGAAACGGTGGAGCAAAGGGTGAACTAATGCAATAGTGTTACTCACTAGACACTATGTTAGAAATGAACTTTACAACTTGGGGAGGGGGGAGGAGTGAGTTGGGACGGAAGTGGGGAAGGAAGGCATAAGAAAACGAGGGAGAGGGTAACACTGTTCAAAAAGAAATGTACTCGTTACTTTATTATGTAGTTCTAATCCTTCAGTTCATCACCTTTACAATAACATTAAATTAAAAAAGAAGAAGCATATTTCTGAATCACTTGTTTCCCACTTTCTCCTTTCTCAGGATACATGGGAACTTTGCTCTAAGATACACAGTAGAGAGTAAACACAGAAGGAAAAAGAACTTTCTCTTTGTGGAGAGCTTTCTCTTTGTGGAGAGTTATGGTATAATTTATTTCAAATGTGCATTCCTGCTTTTTAACAGGAGTGAGGCCTAGAAAGCAGCAGGACTCTAACAGGGCTTATCTGTATAAACAGATAACAGATATTCATGTGGCTGTGGCACAGACAGGTGTTTTACAAACTCAACATTGTAAATAGTAGTCAGCTGAACTTCTTGACTGTGTCCTCATGAATGACATGCCATTGTTAACAGATTGTGACATATATAAAAATAAACCTGCATGTTGGGTGCTGGTGGATCATGCTTGTAATCATAGCTATGCAGGAAGCCAAAATCTGAGGAAAGGCCCTGAGACTCTTTTTTTTTTTTTTTTTGCCAGTCCTAGGCCTTGGACTCAGGGCCTGAGCACTGTCCCTGGCTTCTTCCCGCTCAAGGCTAGCACTCTGCCACTTGAGGCACAGCGCCGCTTCTGGCCGTTTTCTGTATATGTGGTGCTGGGGAATCGAACCCAGGGCCTCGTGTATCCGAGGCAGGCACGCTTGCCACTAGGCCATATCCCCAGCCCGGCCCTGAGACTCTTATCTCCAATTAACCATCACAAAATTAGAGTGGTGTTGTGGTTAAAAGTGGTAGAGCATTAGCCTTGAGCTAAAGATCTCTGGACCAATACCCCAGGCTGTGAGTTCAAGCACTATGATTGACAAACCAATCAACCAAAAAACCCTGCAAAGCCCTTTCTTTGTAAGTATTATTTCATGTTTTTATAGTAAACGTATTTCTAATGCAAGAAAGTAATGTGTGTGTGTGTGTGTGTATTAGTATACATAAACTTAGCATGGTCCTAGGCTAATCATAATACAAAAAGCATCAATTTGACCTTAGACATCTTTTAATCTTATACTTAAATTGATATTTAAATACAAATAACATATTAATATCAATAAATTATTAATAGTTATATTTCTCAATATTTTATTGAGAACTTGCATAAGATTTTTCTATATATTTCTTCCTTAAAATATTATTTTTCCATGTTTTTTTCATCCAGTTGGATTGCTTTCTGAGTATACTTATTATATACTATACCTAGTAAACCTCTTGTCATTGGAATATTACAATAAGGTTTTCTTATGGTTAATCACTTATTTTTGTCAGTCTCATTCATACCATATTTCATATAACCAAAGTCCTTGCCCTCTGCTGCTAAATGAATCTGTTACACAAAGTACAGAGCTATTGTCTCCCATTATCAAGTCCACTGACCATCTTCATATTTTCTACATTTCTATTTCTATTTGGTTAATTCACATTTCTGATTACTTACATTGAGCGACCTTTTCATATTTTGTCCTTAGCACATATAGATAAAACACTATGGTTTCTAATTTCACAATACCATCAATTATAATGGCAAACTCTAAAAGGTAAAGGAAATATTTTAGCCTAAAAATACAAAACATGGGATTGATCACCACTTTAATACTTTTGTTTATACAATTTATCAAGAACTAGGTAAGCACCAATGTGAAATGTATTCAAAACTACTGAGAAACTTGCCCCATCTCTTATAACTATGAGTTCTTTGTTTTCTGATACTAACTTTCCAGAGGATTACCAGAAGATAAACAAAGCTTGTTGTGAGCTATCAAAATATTTTTCTATTCTAGGTGTAAGTTATAAAAACATCTATGACATCACATTGTATCTGGTAATATGAGAAAAACAGCTGCATAATGTACATTTTAATATTGCAATAAGAGATTATTTTTCCCTTCAAGAATAGCATTGGGAAGCAGATTCTCAAGCAAATCATGCAGTGGATTGTGCAGAACCTTACCTTGACTTGCAAACTTCAATTCTTTGGCATCCGTGAGGGTGGGCCTTTTGTCAGACCCTTTTTTCTCTATTCTCCGATGGCTTCTTCTTTTCTTTGACTCTCCCCAAAGATTGGAGCCTCCATGCATACTTGGTATATTCAAAATGGCAATTCCTTCCAGTGAGATGTTTATTATATCTATCTGGACGCCATCACACTGGTCAATAAAAAGGAAAGAAAAATAATACAGAAATTGGAGGGTGTTTTATCTTTCTTTGGTTTCTTCTCCTTTATCTTCTTATATTTTAATAAGAGACTTCAAGTTTGTAATCTTATCAATTCTAAAAGCACTTTCAAGAACACTTTAAATGTTTATCCTAAATGTCAACACAAAAGATAAAGCAGCTGTTAATATAAACTGGTGATCATTAATAATCCTTAAATAATGATCAAAATGAAATCACTTGCTATCTTTGTTTATAAAAAACCATTAACAGAGAGACACACATTAATGACTGTATATATAACTAGCTGCTGCATTCCACAGTATAACAGGAAGTTTGAGACTGTGAAGTATGGTAAAATTGTAGGTAGAAATTTTAATAATTGTTGACTATTTAGAACATACTGCAAGGTACTAGTAGGAGAAAGTAAGGATGGAATTCATATTTACCCTTTTCTTTTGGGGAAAACTGCAGTAGCTTGAAAGACTTATGGAAAGGAATGCTAAAGTACAAAACAGCAACTCAACAAGATCTCAATCACTTTGAAGTGATGAAGGATGGTTTTGGGGGCTAGACAAAGTTCTTAAAGGATATCCAGAGCAAGGTAAGCAATGACTAGTAAGGGAAATGAGAGGAGTGGCATTAAGAGATTATCCATCCCAACCTTACTCTACCGTTGCTGTAATAATGACTTTGAGAAAAGTGTGGACTTTTATTTTTTGCTCTGATATCAAAATACTCTATTGGATTTGAAATAACACAGTGCTTTGCTGCAACCAGAGTGATCATGCCTTAATTTTTTAATTTTCTGTTCATTTTTGCTTATAGATATGTGGAAAGTGATTTAGCACAGGTTGTTTTTGTCCTTTTGTTTGTATGTGTGTTCCATTATTGGGGTTTGAAATCAGGACTTGGGTGCTGTCCTTTAGCTTTTCCTCTAAAGGTTGGCTCTCTACCACGAACCAGACCTCCAGTTCAGCTTTTTTGGTGGATAATTGCAGATAAGAAGTTCAAGGGCCGGCTGTGAACCATGATCCTCAGATCTCAGCCTCTTGCTAGTTGGGATTACAGCTGTGACTCATGGGTGCCTGAGAGATATAAACAGATAGCTCATTGTTTACAAAATATATTTGTTAGAAATATATTTCACAAATGAAAGTATCTTCATTGTGGTGTGCCACTGGGCCTGTCTTAAGACAATCATGAACCATAACTTCCCTTATAGAGAAATCGAGACTCTTAGACTTAGGACAAGGCAAAGTTCAACCAAAATAGTAGCAAAACAAACCAAATCATCTCTTTTTTTCTACATTCCCCTCAACATTCTGAATTTAGCATTAGGTCTGTTCATTAAAATAAAATAAAACTGTGGATAAAGCAGCACATCTTGACCTACTTGTCAGGGGTAGAAACAAATTTAAGAAAAAGAGCCAAGTTTTCTTTCAATTTGCTTCAATGAGGGTGAAACCAAGAACTGGATGATATATTTATTTACTTTCCCCCCCAGAAACAAGTGATTTTTCTTCCTTTTCATGTATTAAATGAAGATGATTTCTTTTTACTGAAAAATTCTGCTCATGTGTGTACTCACTTACCACTATATATTCTAGATAAACAGATATTAATTTCATAATTAAAAGTAATCTTGTGTAAATACCCTGCAGGCCTCAATGAATCAAACACATACTGTGTGTCAGGCCTCCCACTGTCTTCAAGTGGAATGTACTGGCTGGATAATTAGATAGTACATATTTTTTAACCTTATTTGCATGCATATTATATCTTTTGCACACTGACAAGCAGCAGTAACAACAAAAGTCAGATTACCACAGGGAATTCCCACAAAGAAGTCTTCATTCCTTATAATTTGCAGCCTAAATTAAAATAATTTGATCTTTGACAAGGATGAAATGTCAAGCAGAAGGGGGTCCTCTACAAGCCATGGCCTGTGGCTTCTGAAATCTGCCTAATTTATGTCAGTCACTTCTTAATACATATTTAAGTATTACACGAAAAAGATGATAAATATGCAATCTGACACCTTTGGTATTTCCCTGCTGTTAATTTATAAAGGTCTGGCTTCCCCCAAACTGACTAAAATCATTTAAATAACAGAAGAATTGTGAAATAAGCCTGGAGTTGGGGCCTGGCTTCCATTTTCACTCAATATTGAACACAGCAGGTAGTCCACTAAGACAATTATTTGACTAGGCCTTAGAACCCCACTGTGACAAGTTACTTTCAGAATTAGTGAAGGAAGATTCCTTTGTTCATCTACAGGAGAGCACACTGCAAATAGGCTTTTTATTTTCTTTTTAATTGAACGAGTGTTGATATGGGTGACAATGAAAATCACTAGTGAACTCATGTTTCCGTGGTTCAGTGTCATGTCATGTGTAGAACACAGTAAGGAACTCTCCAAGAAGTGAAAAAAATTTCTCAGGGAACCACCAAGAACCAGGACTGATAAAGAACACTGGTGTTCCTTTGAAACAGGACCATGGACTTAAATAAATAGGTATTTATTAATGATTTATTTCCACTAGTTTTGACCTCAGGCCAACTTCCTTTGTTTGCTTTAATGTTACGTCCACTGGTCTGCAAATTTTCAGTGCTAGCACTGATGGGGACAAGAATACAGCCACCAGTTGTGTTGATGAAAATGAAAGCTGGGGTGAAGGTTATGAAATATAAACAAGTGCTCATACTCTGTCAGATAATATTCTCATGTGAACGGAGGGTTTATGATTTTTCAAAAGGTAGCTACAGAAGAATAGCATGCAAAAGTTTACAACCTGAGTTCCAATAGAGCCTGAATATTTTTATTATGAAGAAAATACATTAATATATAGTAATATGGTTAGAGTCACAGGGCAATGCCACTTTCTACTTTTTTCTAAGTTTTAAAATGGAAGATTTAATCCCCAAACAAATTTACCTAAAAGAAAGCTTAGTATCCATATATTGTTTCCTAATGCATTATTAACCTTAGTTTACAAATTTTGGAGAAGTTCAAGTAAAGTTGAGCTATCTGATGAGATATGTGATCAGTTGTAATTTTTTTCCATAATGAATTGGCTCCTCTGTTATGTCAGATAAAAATTATTCATAACTTTATTCAATGAAACATAAAACACCTTCTTATAGGTAATCTTAATATTGGCTCAGGTGGGCAGGGACTAATGGTGGGAAATAGCCCCATTACCTTTAAAAATTTGGATTGACACTAATCAATATATGAAGTATAGAAAATATACATGCCATTCATTTCATTTTCTTGCCATTAGGTCCTTTCTTGCTAAAATATTTATTTCTACATATTTCTTTTCATTTTTGTGTATTTATTATTGTAAAACAGAAGGAGTTGCATTATGAAATTAAAATAAATGCAAATATCATACTTGAGTGACATTTTCTCCTAATATTTTTTTCAGCCCTACTCTTTCCCCCAGTTTTCCCTTCCCATTTCACAATGCCTATTAATACCAGTTTTACTTGCAATAACTTTGTTTTCATTTCTGTTTATTGTGCTTTATTTCCTAGGCTTTATAAATAACAGGAAAATGTGACAATTGTCTTTTTAAGAATGGGTTATTTCACTTACTATGTTGGTCTCCAATTCCATCCATTTTCAAGAAAATGACATCATTTCACACTCATTAATGGTTGTGTAAAGTGAGTAAGATGCTCATTACATTTTATTTGTCCAATCCTTCATTAATAGCCATCAGATTGTATTTACTAATACAGCCATTGTTAATTGTGGCACAATAAAATGGGTATATTTAAAAAAAATGAATTCTGTTTCCCAGGTTATAGAGTGATAAAAATCTCATCTTTCTAATGGTCACAACTGATCTTGTGTCCTTGATTCTGGTTCTTGTCACTTATTTGTGAAATCAGTTAGGTTTGTAGAAGTATTTAATTGTTTGGATGGATCTCCACATTTGGGGATGAAAATACTTTTTTGGCACCTCATTACCAGTACCTTATTCTTTTTAAAATTTACATCAATAATTATACAGAGACTTTCATTTTAACAAGTCCATTAATGCATATAGTGTTTTTGTTTATAATCACCCCTCTAACATCCTTCCTCTTCTTCCCTCCCCCTTCCCAAACCAGTCTCATTAAGGTTCCTTGTTTCACTTGGAATGAGAATTCATGACTTAAATTTACCACCATTTCTAGTCTCTCTGACATCAAAAAGATTTTAAGAACTACAGCAAGGCTTTCTCATCCACTCATTAACTTCAGTACTAACAGGAGAGATGATAATCTTTACAGATTCCTTCCCAGATGCTGACCTGAGATTGTTTTTTATTTTTTCTGTTTTTTTTTTTTTTTTTTTTTTTTTTTTGGCAAATACTGGTTTATCAGGTTTGAACTCAGGGCCTGTTTTTGGCTTGCTTGCTCACAGCTTGGACTCTGCTACTTAAGCCATGCTTTTAGCCTGCATTTTTGCTGATTAATTGAAGAGAGAATCTCAAAATATTCTTTCTGGGCTAGATTTGAACCTGTATATTCAGCCTCAGGAGTAGCTAGGATTACAAGAGTATGCCACCATCACCCAGCTAGGCCTTACACATCGATACAGCCTTCTTCCAAAATATTTTAACATAAACTGTGTTTTCAAAGTATTTTCTTGTAATGTTAATGCCTTTTTATCTACTTGTAATATTTCACACTAAAGTTTCAAAATAATTGAAATTTTTAAATTAAAATGTTTAATGTGTAAATAATTTTTCTTTCTACATATATATTTCTGAATGACTTGTAGTAAATTGTTATGTTTCTTCTTATATATATGTATATATATATTTCTAATTAATGTGTTTCCTTACATTTAAACATTTTGGCAAAAATGTAATTCATTCCCCCCCCCCCCCCTTAGCTCATTAAAGAAAATGTTTGATGCCACAATGAAAATTTAACAGTATTTCTTTCATTCAGAGTGTTTTGATGAAGAGGAAATTAGTGTATTTACTCATGAGGTAAACTTAATGGGAAAATTTGGTTAACATTATTATGAACTACTATTCTATGATATTTATTTTCTTTTCAAACACTTTCTTCCTTTGACAGGAGATCCCTATAAAAAGAGGAATATGAAATAAAATGATAGCCATAAAGTGGCTCATTTTAAAGGAAGCCACCAATAAAACACATATTCATTGCTTGAGGTTCTGCTGTTACTAACATGGTTTATTCCCTATTATATATTTTTCAAACCATAGTTGGTATGATGTTAAGACACATAGGAAGCAATATCAAGCAGAATCAAATTTCCAAGTTGCTGTTTTGTTATATTTAATTATAAAGTAACCTTGAGGGTAGAAAGACATATTCTACTAATATGATAGACTGGATTCATTAAAATGTGAGCAGAGAGGGATTTGCCATTGCCAGATTTGTGCTCATGCATGCGCGTGTGCACGCGCACACACACACACATACACACACACAATCAAGATATCCAATAATATAATGAGGGGGGTGCACAGGGCTGACTCATTAAAACTGCTATTGTTCTTTTTTTTTTCAAATTTTTATTATCAAACTGATGTACAGAGAGGTTATCGCTTCATATGTTAGGCATTGGATTCATTACTTGTACTGTTTGTTACCTCGTCCCTCGTAGCCCCCCACTCTCCTCCCCCTTTCCCTTTCCCCCCATGAGGTGTTCGGTTCACTTACACCAAACAGTTTTGCAAGTATTGCTTTTGTAGTTGTTTTTCTTTTTTTACCCTGTGTCTCTCAATTTTGGTATTCCCTTTCAATTTCCTGTTCTTGTTCACAGAACAAACCAGAAATAAAGAACCTGAAAGCCAGACTTTGAAAATATGT
Organism: Perognathus longimembris pacificus; assembly: GCF_023159225.1. Taxonomy (NCBI): domain Eukaryota; kingdom Metazoa; phylum Chordata; class Mammalia; order Rodentia; family Heteromyidae; genus Perognathus; species Perognathus longimembris. The sequence goes on along the minus strand of NC_063162.1, from coordinate 95,699,872 downwards.
AGAAATATGACTCAAAAGAACTTAGTTCTACTTGATCAGTTTTCTTGGAGAGCATCTTAAGAAGTTGTTTCATCAAATGTAAAACTGTGTAGAACAAAACTATTCATTTTTATCACCATTAAGGAAGCTAAAAATCCCACAAGATACTCAATATCTTCTATATATCTTTTCATTCATAAAAGACACTTTCTACATAACACCACATTTTCTTGAAGTTTTTTTTTTACTTTGTGTTGATGTCTTTTCAGCTTGTACTTAGGGACAGGCTAATGGAAGGAGCCATGTAGGTGCGGTTAACATTTCCAGCTATTTTCACCCAAAGATATCGCTGCATATATTTTAAAATTTTTCTTCTTATACAGTCTTTGAGCATAGGTTTCTGAGAATAAGAATTACTCAAAATCTGTATAAAGTAGTTTTATAAAATTAAGAATTTTGAGCCCGGTGCTGCTAGCTCACCCCTTAGCAGGTTGATATCTGAGAATAACAGTGCTAAGACAAAATCGGCCAGGGAACAGAAGTCCACAAGAGTTTTATCTCAATTTACCCACCAAAAGGCCAAAAGTGGAGCTGTGGCTCAAATGGTACAGTACCAACCTTTAGTAAAAAAGGTAAGGAACAGCAACCAGGCCCGGAGTTCCAATTCTAGTCCAGGTAACACAGAAACACACACACACACACACACACACACACACACACACACACACATCAAAAAGTAATTTTGAATGTAAAACTGTAGTCAAAACAAATATATATGTGACAATATATAAAATATGTATAATTAAATATTTTAAAATATATAAGAGGGCTGGGGATATGGCCTAGTGGCAAGAGCGCTTGCCTCGTATACATGAGGCCCTGGGTTCGATTGGCCAGCACCACGTATACAGAAAACGGCCAGAAGTGGCGCTGTCGCTCAAGTGGCAGAGTGCTAGCCTTGAGCAAAAGGAAGCCAGGGACAGTGCTCAGGCCCTGAGTCCAAGGCCCAGGACTGCCCCCCCCAAATATATATATATATATATATGAAATGTAACTATATACATACATGATCTGTATATATACATATACCTATATATATACTATATATTGCATATTATTTAAATATAGTATATATTATAATTAGTAGGAGATATTATTCATGATTATATCAATATGTAATATACATACATAGATATACCATCATGAACAAAGATCAAAGAAAGTTCATATTGAACTCCCATGCTTCACCTTCTGTGATAGTATTTCTTTCCTATTTTATGATCTAATTCAGTAATCAAAGATCCCTCCCATTCCATATTGACCCAATCTACTTCAAGTGTTAATTTTTCATTTATAATGAGATAAAAGTACAAAACAATTACATTGACAGAAATATCAATTTGAGCATTATGACTGAAACTAGAGAATTTGTACACTCACTTTAGCAAAAAGTGAAAGCCAATATTTAAAGAATTTGTATCAGTATTAATTCATACTAATATGTCTTAATTCATAGCAGTGAATTGTTACCTACCTATGCTTCATAATTTAGTTCCATTGATTTTGCTTATCATTTGACTAAAAACTGTTACATTGTTTTGCTCAATAAAGTATCTCATTATGTCAGCTCCTTTTATTATATATCTCCAAAATTTTGAAAACCACAGTACCAATATATTTCTGCTTTGAGTCTTTTTAAAATGTCTTTACTTCTTATCTTTGCTCAATTTGTTGGCAATTTTCACTTCCTATATATGTACCTGTGAAATGGCAACCTTGAGAACTGAGAAACTCAGTTAATGAAAAGGATTAGCATGAGAAAGTTTATATTTTAACTATTATTCCTGAAAGTAAGTACAATTTTACTGAACTGTGTTTTAAAGGTTATGAAATATTGAGACCTTAAGAAGATTTTTTTAAATATGTATCTTGAAACTCTTTTTGGTTGTATCCAATACCTTCTTTTGTCTGACATCGCCCTGTGCACACTTTTTTTTATGTTAAATAACTCACACCTCCACTTAACTTTATCATAGTGTTTCAGATAGCTCTACATACTTTGTGACTGTTAGAAATCATATTTTAGAATTTATGTGTATTCTCAAAGTACATTTCATTACACAGACTATACCATAATCATAGTAACAACGAAATAATGCAATTTTAAAAACAGACTCATTTTCCTTACTTCTATTTCTACAGATTCATGTAGCTTCTTGCAGGTGGCTGAAAAGGTTTCAGATGTGCCAAATTCAAAGTACCAAAATTTGTTCTTCATTCTGAAAAAGGAAAGAAAGCAGCAGCTCAAACAATTGTAACTAACAGAGGGATATTTTTATTAAAAAATTTCTTAACTCTGTCATGAAGAAGTAACAGAAAAAGTCTGAGGACCTGAAGCATCCAAAATATAGTGCATGATCACATACTTTCCAACATTCCAATGGTGGTGTCAAATGGTATGATAGTCCCTAAATAAATGCTGGAATGCGTTTGCATATATTATTGGAGGGGATTTTAGGAATGTGTGTATTTGGTGGATTCTAGTGTATCTTTGATTTTCAATCTATTAGTTGATCACAATTTTAAAAATGGTTATTGTGCATATAGTTATGTCTTAGACAACTTGATTATAGAACCAATCATACTAATCCTAAAAAAATTAAAAAATATTCCGAGCTTTTTATGGGAAAAAAAACAAAAGGTTTAAATATGCTGAATGCTTATGCTTGGCTATGTGTTGATGAAAAATACGTTTGGATAGCATTTTAAAAGAAAAACGTGGTTATCTATAAAGCTAATATATAATAAACTGGGAATTGCCATATGATTTTTGAAAACTAGCATACAACATGAAAGAACAAAGGAAGTAATAATATCAACATAACAAAATTTGCAAAGAAAAAATTTAAAGGTTTCAGGGGTGTGTGTGTGTATGTGTGTGTGTATGTGTGTGAGTGTGTGTGTGTGTCTTAGGGCTTGATCACAAGGCATGTGTCTTATCCATGAGCTTTTTCGGTCAAGTCTAACAATCTACCACTTGAGCCACAGTACCACTTTTAGATTTTTGGTGGTTCATTGAAGATGAGTGTCACTGACTTTCTTGCCCCAGCTGGCTACAAACCATGATCCTCAGATCTCAGCGTCTGAGTATCTTGGATTAAAAGTTTGAGCCAATGACCCCAGAGACTTCAGCATATAAGCTTAAAGTTTATTATACGTTCTTCTTCTCCTATGAATTATGATCACATATTTGTCTCTTCATACCAAGTAACTCAATTTATGCTCATTTAATATAGCTTTATGAAAGCTGAATAGATCCAGTAATAGATTAAAAAATTCAAGTTAGGAAAAAATAGTTTTAAATCATACATAATTCTAATAAGATATTATGCCCTTAATTAAAAGAAATGTAGATAAAATTGGATGCATATTTTCATACATAAAGTGAGAAACTTTTATTATACTATTTGATTTTTTTTCATGTGTACTTATTATTTGATTTATAGGTATTGTTATCTGTCATATTTAGGATGTCACAGATTTTTGGCAATTAAAAATTCATTTTGCAAAGATGCTACTACTTAGTAAAACACTATTATTGATTTGTAAAATGATGTGAGCCCAATACAGTGCTTATTAATGCTGTTTTAAATAAGAGTTTTCTCATATAAACTTACATATTTATAATAGTAATGTTATGTATCTAGACATATTCAATTAACCTTTAGACTAATATATTTATTTTCTTATAAAATATTTACAAGTCCTCCTTGTAGAAGCCGTGAGTTAGGCCAGTGTTCTGAAATGTTATGTTTCAAAGGATTGTAGTATAATAAATAATTATTCTAGCCAGGCACCAGTGGCTCATGTCTGCAATCCTATTTACTCAGGAGGCTGAAATCTGAGGATGGTAGATCAAAGCCAGCCCTGGCAGGAAAGTCCATGAGACTCTTATCTTCAATTAACCACCAGAACACCAGAAATGGTGTTGTGGCTCAAAGTGATAGAGCACTAGCTTTGACCGAAGAAGCTCAAAGACAACATGCCCAAGTCCTGAGTTCAAACTTCACGACCAACAAAAAAAGGAAAAGAAAAAGAAAAGAAAACACTTCCTCTTTTCCTTAGAATATGTTTAGCATTTATTGATTTCACCTATGTGAGTAGACAGAAAAAAATGCTAGCTGGTTAAAGGAGCAAATGTGGACATTGATGGGGAAGATCTGAGGACCTGTACACAGGCAAACATATATTAACGATGCAACTCTCTACCTGTGTAACTAATACACTGTTACAAGCTTACACACTGGCTGAAGTCTTGTGAAAATAAAAATGATTTCCAACTGACTCATCATCCTCTAATAATTACAGCATTATACAGAAGCTGACATTAGTAATCCTAGCTACTGAGGAGGCTGACATCTGAGGGTTGTGGTTCGAAGCCTGCAGACGCAGGAAAGTCTGCAATACACTTATCTTTAATTGACAGTAAAAGAAGCCAGGACTAGAGCTTGTAGAATACTAGCCTTGAGCAAAGGGATAGCTCAAGGACAGTGCCAGGTCTTGAGTTCAAGTCCCGGGATTGGCATAAAAAATAAAATATTGGTTTGTATAATACGATCCCAAGACATCCTTAGTACAGGTGTTCTGACTGTTTGAAATTATTTTTCTTTTTCTTTCTTTTTTTTTTTTTTTTTTTTTTTTTTTGCTAGTCCTGGGCCTTGGACTCAGGGCCTGAGCACTATCCCTGGCTTCTTTTTTGCTCAAGGCTAGCACTCTGCCACTTGAGTCACAGTGCCATTTCTGACTGTTTTCTATATATGTGATACTTGGGAATTGAACCCAGGGCTTCATGTATACGAGGCAAGCACTCTTGCAACTAGGCCATATTCCCAGCATGAAATTATTTTTCTATAGTAAGCCAACAGAACATTTCTGTGTTGGGTTTTCTCTGGGATTTATTCACTCAGGTAATAAACATTTAATGAGAACATTCACCTCCACATGCTACTGTGTTTTATCCTATATGATACAAATAAAAATTTGATTATCTTTGGCTTCTAAAGAACGGTGCTTTAACATTACAGTCACCTAAGATAATAATAAAAGCTATTTGCCAACAAACAATAGGTGTGCAGTATTGTGGTTATACACTATATTGAATCAACTCATTTTGTTTCAAGTGTCCAAGAAGGGTTAATGAGAAGGTGACATAGTGGTAGATAAGTAATAGAGGGCAGAGAAAAAAGGAAAGACACATTTTGGGCATTTTTAACAACATGGAATGAAGTAAAGATTTGTTTAGTATGGACAAGTAAGTGCTGTGGTGTCTATTCTGAAACACACACACCAAGTGAAAGGTTGGGACTTGATCACATAAGTCAAGAAGAGGCTGAGAAATTCCTTAGCACAAGAACAGGAGCAGCCTTGTTTTATGGGTAAATATGTCTAATAAAAGGGAGAAAAGTGAGCTGGCATGTTGAAATGCTGATGTTTCAGGCAGGGATATGGCTATTAACATAGGCTAAATGCAATGAAATTGGGGACTTAAACTAAGAAGTAAATGAAATGCAGAAGAGAGTCTGTGTTTGAATGAGAAATGATACTGGATTCACAGGAGCTCTCCAGATACTAGGTTGTACTGACTGCTGCTATAGCTAGCTTATCTCTGAATGCATACATGCGACTACCAGAGCAAAATTCCAGCAGACAAAAGGTATGGTTTCCTATTTTTACATGTGCTGGGATCTAATACTTATTGCATTGAAATTGGGAGACTAAATAAATATATGGGGCTTTGGGTTGCATACAAGTAATTATGACATATTTCTTCTCATCCAAGTGTGTCATAGTTTAGTTTGAGCTATGAAGCATGGGTCAGCTCACCAAGGTATCCTCCTTTAACAAAGATGCCACAAGACACAGGAGTTCTGAGAATTTACATTCAGCCTTAATTCACCATTTTATTTAGCATTACTGCCCATGTGCAAAAGCTACTTTAAATTCTCCATTATCACAACCATTTTATATTTCACTTAGATTAAATATATGGAGGTAATAAAGAGCACATAGAATCAGATTCCACATGACAAATTAAAGACTGTTAAATTTTATTTGTTAAACCAAACTGGTCTTTTAGGTTGTAGAAATAGAGCACATTGACGCATGCATGGTATCTATTTTTATGGTTCACATTCTGAAACGTTGCAAATACTTCCAACACAAATTTTTTTTCAGGAAGAAATATAGCTTAGGAATTTGAGAATGAAATATTCTCAGATTGTAAAACAAAATTTTATTGTAACTTTAGACAGATTTTTAACTCCAGATGACAAATGTCCTGCAAACTTCACACAGAAAGTTATTCATGCAATCATTCTAATTACTATAGTAAGTACTATGCCAATGAATTTCATTGTAAATGTGCAGTTTTCCATTGAATAATCAAAGTGCTAGGTGACCAGATGGTCAGGTCAAATTGAAGAAATTAGGTTCCCCATTCTGGTTTACCAGTAATTTTGCTTTTTTGCCATATCTACTGAGAAAAAAGAACCACCTGAGATTTTGTTCAAGTAAAATCACCTTGTCATTATAATATACTTAATTGCACCAGTGTTTATCTTTCACTTAAGTCATTTAATTTCTAGCAATATACTTTCCTTAGACTATTTCTTTCTAGCTTAGTTGGGGCTTTTAAGCTATTTTGATTTTGGTTTTATTTTTCATGTGCTAAGTAAGTGAATGCTGCCAACATAAAACAAAAGAAACAAAACTTGAAGTGCATTTTCAAAAAAAAACCTAATTAGATATGAAGCTCATTTCTAGCAAGCTATATCATGTAGGGTTCAGGGACAAATTTACTAATATATTTTCTATAGCCTTTGAAAATTATAAATAAGCACACAGAAAGATTTAATGTAGGTACTGGTGTATTATGATACTAGCAGAGTTATGTTTTTTTTTTCTTTTTTCAGTCCTGGGGTTTGAATTAGAGGCTTGCACTTGCTATGCAAGCACTCTATCAGCTGAGCCATGCCTCCAGAGCTTTTTCTTTCATTATTTTTCAAATAGAGTCTAGAGGTTATGCCCTTCTGACTTAGACTGCAATCTTATATGTACTTTCTCTGTGCTGGGATGACAGCACCCACCACTATACCATCCAGCTTCTTATTGGTTGAGATGAAGTCTTGCAAGCTTTTTCCCCAGACTGGACTCAAACTAAAATCCTCCTTTGCTTCTCCTGAATAGCCAATAGACTGTTGAATATAAAAGCAGAAAACAAATACTTGTGTCCCTTTCAAGTTTTCTTAACTAAATGATTCTATATATACTGTGTATGAATACCCTGATCAAAAAATGAAAAATCAATCCTTTTTGAGCTTTTTTTCAAATGAAAGCAAAAATTATAATGTCCTAAATAGGAATTAAAACCTGTGAGTATTTCTGTTCATTAAGGGTATTTCTAAAGGGATATTTCTTGTTTCCTTCCCTTCCTTTCTCTCCCTCACCCCACCCTCTCTATTACTGAAGCTTGAACTTGGATTTTGGGTAATGTCCCTGAGCTTTGTGGTTCAAGGCTGCTGCACTACCACTTAAGTCATACATTCCTTGTTCAGTGTCTGGTAGTTAGTTGTAGATAAATGTCACACACTTTCCTGCACTGGCTGGTTTTGAGACTCAATTCACATACCTCATTCTCCTCAATGGCTAAGATTACAGGCTTGAGCCAGTGATGCCTGGTTCATTATTTCTTGAAATTTCTTAGGAAACTGTAAAGTACTGATCCAATTGAAGTAAAATTTGCTGAAATATTTATATAGATATACATATATGTAATATATATATATGTAATATATATATATATATATATATATATATATATATATATATAACGTTGTCTATTGTAAATCAGATACCCATGTCGGTCTACCTATCTGAGGAGCACAAATAGGAGGATCATGGTTTCCGGTGGCATAGGCAAATAAATAAATAAATAAATAAATAAATAAATAAATAAATAAATAAATAAATAAATGGCTGTATGTGAAAAATAAACAAAAGATGTACCAAAAGCCTAATGTATGCAAGTGTAACTTCTCTGTACATCACTTTAACAATAAATAAGAGAAAAAAAAGAAACATAGAAAAAGCAAAATACAAGAAAAGAGCCAAGGATGTGGATTAAGTTGTAGAGTGTTTGCCTGATAAATGAAAAGTAAAAGTAAAGTAGAAAGTAAAGTAGAAAGTAATGGAGTGGAAAATTTTACACTAATTTATAAAAATAATACTATCAAATATTTAAATCTATAAAAAGTAATTTTTGCTTATAGTAACCTGGGACTATATTGGCCACCATTGCCATGTGTATGAACTTATCAGTAGTTAAAGTGGGTCTTCATGGGTCTTCATATTTAATGTAAGGATTCAATTTTATCTAAACTCTCAGGTTTGGTTTGCACTTTCATTCTTTGGTGTTGTAGCATGGATCAATTCATGTGTTTTCTCATGGTAAAATAACAAGGTTGACAGCATTAATTTATAAGAAAGAAACATTGGTATAATACAGTGTTATATACAGGTGGAAATTTTTATATGCATACCAATGAGAGCAAACATTTTTCTTATTTCTAGACAACAGGTAGAAATATACATTAGAAAAGACACATAAAAATGATTGTCTCTGGTGCTTATCTGTAAGATGTGCTTGTGAAGTCCCAGGGAGACAATGAAATAAGCCATTGAAACTTCAGACACACTCATATAATACTTAATCTTAGTTTGTAAAGAAAAAAATAAGATCGATGTTCTAAAGATGCCATTTTTAACCCAAATTACTTTTACACGACTAAAGAAAAATCATATAATTTGCACATTGAATCAAATATTTTAGTAGCGTTCTTTCAAATATTTCAAGGTTTCTCTTAAAAATACACACACACGTATGTGTGTGGTTATGAGCAAGTGTTTTTATATCTAAAAGTTTTCCATTAATGATATTAATCAGTTACCTGTTACATAAATGCTTTTTAAGCTTTTTTTTTTGGTTTACATATTTTTATTTTTATTTATTTTTTTTTCAAATTTTTATTATCAAACTGATGTACAGAGAGGTTACAGTTTCATACGTTAGGCATTGGATACATTTCTTGTACTGTTTGTTACCTTGTCCCTCATGCCCCCCTCCCTCCCCCCTTCCCTCCCCCCCCAGGTGTTCAGTTCACTTACACCAAACAGTTTTGCAAGTATTGCTTTTGTAGTTGTTTCTCTTTTTTTACCCTGTGTCTCTCAAATTTGGTATTCCCTTTGAATTTCCTACTTCCAATACCAGTAAACACGGTTTCCAATATACTCAGATAAGATTACAGAGATAGTGTAGGTACAACCACAGGAAGGTGATACAAGAACATCATCAATAATAGAAACTACACATACACATAGGACGTTGAAAGTAGTTACAACTGTGATATAACAATTGTTTCCATAACATGGAGTTCATTTCACTTAGCATCATCTTATGTGTTCATAAGGGTATAGCTATTGGGCCTTGTGATGCTCTGCTATGGCTTGCCTAAACCTGTACTAATTATTCCCAATAAGGGAGGCCATAGAGTCCATGTTTCTTTGGGTCTGGCTCACTTCAGCTTTTGATTGCAGCGTAGACCTGATCACCACAAAGGAAGATAGAAAATGGAAAAGTGTAAAAGCCATAGTTACTACAAAGCAGAGTGCTTGCTGAAGAAGGTCAAATACAAAACCTCTCAGAGCAGTGAGAAGTGTAGCATAGTATAAAATGTGAAATTAACTCTGTACAATGAACAATCATCCCTCATGTTTACAATGGAATATATTGCAATAATACTTATATCATTAATACCTGAAATAAATGTTTCTTCATTCATAAGAGATCTCTTTGTAAACTATAAAGAGACTAAACTGATTTGGGGGCATGAATATCACTGGAGCTATACCTCCAGTCTTTTTATTTTATTTATTACTTTTAAAGTTTTTGTTGTTGTTGTTTTCTTCACATAGGCTCCTATTTCTTGCCCAGTTGATCTGGGACTGTGATGTTCTTACCTACATTTCCCATGTATCTGATATCACAGGTATGTCACAACATACCTTGGTAGTTGGTACGTTGAAATGCGGGGTTTCAGTAACTTTTTGCTCTGACTCACCTTGAGTTGTAACCTTCCACTTTCATCCTATCAATAGGTGGCTTTACAGGCAGAACTACCAATTTAGCAGAACTAAATTTATGGTAGGAACCATTGTTATTGTTACTGGACATGGTACCACCTCAAATAAGCACAGTGAGACACAGAAATGACTTACTCAACATTGAATGGGAAGTTGGAAAACTTAAGAAATTATATATTTTTTATAAAAAATATATATATATATATTTTTTTTTTGGCCAGTCCTGGGCCTTGGACTCAGGGCCTGAGCACTGTCCCTGGCTTCTTCCCGCTCAAGGCTAGCACTCTGCCACTTGAGCCACAGCACCGCTTCTGGCCGTTTTCTGTATATGTGGTGCTGGGGAATCGAACCTAGGGCCTCGTGTATCCGAGGCAGGCACTCTTGCCACTAGGCTATATCCCCAGTCCTATAAAATATATTTTTATTAAATATAAAATGTTTAAGCCATTTCCTAAAGCCCTTTTATAAGGTCTAGGGAAAATGTTAGGTTATCTTTCTATAACATCTTTTTATCTAGCACATGTGTGTGCACACATGCACACACTTGCATGTTCTGGTAACCAGAACTTGAACTCAGTGCTCACACTTTTCCTTAGCTTTTTCACTCAAGGCTGGCACTCTACCACTCGAGCCATATCTTCGCTTCCATGGAGATTTAATTTGGGAAAAATAGTCTCAAGGATTTGTCTGCCTCATCTAGATTGAACTCAACTCCTCAGATCTCAGCCTCCTGAGTAGCTAGGTTTACAACTACGTACCACTGCCTCCTGGATATAGTATTTTCTTTAAGTGTTTTTGTTTTTCATGATACAGTCAACTGCAGATGATAACATAATTTCCAGAGAATGGAACCTGAAGTAAGTCTACAGTGGTCTCTCAGGACAGACTTTCTTCTGGAAAAGACAGACATGAAGAAGGAAAGTTGTTGTGTTGTTGAAGAAAGCTATAATTGGAGATGGAGATGGGCAGCCATCTGGAAGAGAAGGTACGGAAAACCCCGGAGGTGGACCTAGATTCCTGGATCAGTTGAAATCCCAAATCACCCATAATAAACCACAGTTCTGGACTTCTATGTATGCCTGTTACAAAAAGAGACTAGTTATTTCTTTAGTATGTTTTATTCTGGTATGCAATCAAATGCACACTGACAACACAGCTTACCATAGTTTAGAAGAAAATTTGCATGTATAATATTATAAATGAAATACTTTGAAAAACCTGAAATCAAGAAATATGTTTATCATACAATGGTATTTTTCTAAATGCAAAAATAAATAGTTATTGAAATAAGTGAAGAATTTCTGTTCATCAAATTCCATGTCTTTATCTTCTGAGTATGTAAGTATCAAAGTACATCTACATCGGATTTGCTGTCCCTCTCAATGTTCTAAAAACATTTCCACATATACATGCTTGAAATAATCTAGGATAAAACCATACATGTGTCTATTTGAAGTGCCCTCATTTTGCACCTACTTTTTTTTTTTTAATCATGGTAAACAAACTCTGTACAGAAGAGCAAACTGCTAGTAAGTTCACACCTCTCTCTTGCTTCTGAGAGTCTGTGGAATTTGAGTTAATAAGACATGTTTTCACAGTTTACCTGTATGGATATTTAAGTTAAGTAAAATTCTTAGTAAACTAAGTAGTAAATAACATTATTTTATTTGTTGAAAGTTAACTATATAATTTGTGTGTGGAGATGGGAGGGAGGAAATGGGAGAGAATGACAGAGCAGATGATTCTGCATGAAAGAAAACGTGCCTATTTCCTGATGTATGGAAATGTAATCTGTTTATCACCTCTATAATAACAAGAAAGTAAAGTAATAAATAAAAAATAAGTAGTAAAAATAGGGTCTAGCCAGAATGTATAGCAAAATATAATAAGATATGGGTACCCCTCATGTAAAAAGGATATATATGTCATTTAATGATAATCACATTCATGAATATATACATCATGGAACTGAAAGAATTCCTTAAGGAAAATTCCAAACAGCCTTTCCAAAGGCTAGAGCTCCTTAGCCCTAATTCAATAGTCATCAATCAATCAATCTTTCTATGGGATGCAATATCACAAATGGGACATATTAAGTAATGGTGTACATTTGAGTTATTACCACTTGCTATATTATATGTGGTATGAATTTTATAGCTAGTAAAATAAAACAAATGAATAAGGAGCTGAAGACTTGTAGGTACCATGATAAAATTATTTTTCTGTATTTACAAAGTAAGACTGGGTCTCTGAACTAAGTACTATCATATCCCCATGGCTTAAGTACTTTTTCATCAATATTATCGTTAAGGAAAGCCAAGTCACTTTCATAAGCAGCAGGCACTAGATGGACAATAGTAACTGAATATATTGAGCCAGATATTAAAATAATTGTTGGATGCATCTCTCATTCTATTATTTACCAGTTGATTTTCTTATACTTCCTTGGTTCTTTCTTTTTCTTCAATCTTCTTGTCCTACTCATTTTTAAACTGTATTCATGGCCCATTATCAGATATAAGAAAATAAAGACTTTCAGTTTTAATACAGATCTGCATAGATAAATGTAAGGATCACCCACTGAGTTTCAAGGAAGTTAAACTTAGATGTCTCAATATCTTACAGGAAAAAAATAGCTTAGATTTTCTGTGAAGATTCAAGGACAGTTCTATTCTTTTCTTTTCTTTTTAACCGGACCTGGAGCTTGAACTCAGGGCCTAATCAATGTCCCTGGCTTCTTTTTGCTCAAGGCTAGCACTCTACATCTTGAGCAGTGCCACTTCTGGCTTTAAAAAAAAAATTATTGTCAAACTGATATACAGAGAGGTTACAGTTTCATACATTAGGCATTGGATACATTTCTTGTACTGTTTGTTACCACCTCCCTCATTCCCCCCTCCCCCCTTCCCGTTTTCCTCTCCCTCCATGAGTTGTTCAGTTGGTTTACACCAAACAGTTTTGCCAGTATTGCTTTTGTAGTCGTTTGTGTTTTTATCCTGTGTCTCTCGATCTTGGTATTCCCTTTCAGTTTCCTAGTATACCAGTATACACAGTTTCCAATGTACTCAGATAAGATAGTGATAGTGCAGGTACAACCACAGGAAGGGGATACAAGAGGATCATCAACAAGAGAAGCTATGGTTTCATATGGCATGTTGAAAGTAATTACAGCAGTTATATAACAGTCGTTTCCATAACATGGAGTTCATTTCACTTAGCATCATCTTATGTGTTCATAAGGGCATAGCTATTGGGCTCTTGTGATCCTCTGCTGTGACTAGCCTAAACCTGTGCTAATTATTCACTATGAGGGAGACCATAGAGTCCATGGTTCCTTGGGTCTGGCTCACTTCACTTAGTATAATTTTTCCCAAGTTCTTCCATTTCCTTACAAATGGGGCAATGTCATTCTTTCTGATAGAGGTGTAAAATTGCATTGTGTATATGTACCACATTTTCCTGATCCATTCGTCTACTGAGGGGCATCTGGGTTGGTTCCAGATTCTAGCTATGACAAATTGTGCTGTGATGAACATTGTTTTGCTGGTGGCTTTAGAGTGTTCTTGTTTGTGGTCTTTTGGGTAGATGCCCAGAAGAGGGGCTGCTGGGTCATAGGGGAGCTCTATGTTTAGCCTTGTGAGGAATCTCCATACCGCTTGCCAGAGTGGCTGAACCAGTTTACATTCCCACCAACAATGAAGTAGGGTTCCCTTTCGGTCACATCCCCTCCAACATTTATTATTGTTAATTTTCTTGATATAGGACATTCTTACTGGGGTGAGATGGAATCTCAATGTTGTTTTGATTTGCATTTCTTTTATGGCCAACGGAACAATCAGACTTCGGGCTTTTTCTATATATGTGGTGCTGAGGAATCGAACCCAGGGCTTCATGTATGGGAGGTAAGCACTCTACCACTAGGCCATATTCCCGGCCCCTTATGGACAGTTCTTTACAACTACCATATAAACTGATTTGTCACTTTGTGTACCCAACAATTATTTGAAAGGTCATCCTACTTTATGAAATTAAAGTAACACTTGTTTAATATCATATAAGTAGCCTATTTAAATATAAATGATCCTACAATAATTAGGCAAAAATTGTTGTCATGGAAGTTCAATATGAGAAAGAAGAGAAAAAATATACATATATGAATGTTTTGTGTGTTTAAAGTATATACACATTCAGTGTACCTAAATCCATTTTATTATTGAAAGGGCAGTAAATAGTATTATTCTCGCTGCTGTAGAAAAGTTTCAGTTCAGTAATATTTATCATTATAACAAATTATCCCCTGCTATATTACTAATCTGTATCTTCTAACCATGTTTTAGCTGTTATATTCTGTAAAACTTGCAAAAGCCGGGGGAGGGGGATCACACATCTGTAGTTGTTTCACACATTATTTCCCTTACCTATATTGTGTGAAGACTACCACAGCTTCACAACTTGAAAAGTACCTCTAATAAAACTTTTTTGTATTCTCTGAAAATTAGTTAAGTGTTTTACCTTTTGTTTCTCTTCACACATCAGCAATCCTTTTCCCAATTCTGCAGCATAAAGTGCCACTTTGCTTTTTGAAAATGCTGTTCTCCATGAAGTTCCTCTCACACTAGAACTAAATATATTGACAGTTCTCTCTTTTCACAAAGCTGTAGAGGAGTGGTTATACAAACATTAATTATCTTGCAAAATACTAAGGGGGTAAGAATCAGACTGCTACTTGAGTTATATTGAAAATATTGGTATTTTTAAATCAAATTGAGGAATTTGAGAGTGTAACACATGAATCAGCAAATCCATTATTATTTAGATTACATTTCTGTCACTGATTTACATCCTGAGGGACTCAAATAGCTCCCTGAAATATCATAATCTGTTTTTGTATCCAGTCGCCATGCTATAATTTATATAAAGTGTTCAGGGTGACTTCTACATGAACTAATTGACAGATGTAGGTGTTATCATTTGTGGATTAATTATTTTGCCAGCACATTCAAAATGTATGTGAGATAATAAGATAATTGTGAAGGAAACATTTCTTCTTTTTTTTCTCTCCAGTGTTTTCTACTGTTTTGTATTTTAAAAGATGTCTAGTCCATACACTATTTTTCCTGTTTGAAACTATGCCCATGTAAGCAGATAACAAATGGAGATGAATTTTAATTGGACACAGCTATTTTCAATATGTATAGCTATCAATAAATCATCAAGTCAAACAATTTTTCTTGCATTAAAACAACAGCCACATATTGCATTGATTTTCAAGATTAAAATTCTTTATTTCTTTGTCTCTCTGTTCATTATTTCCTTCCTTCTTTCTTTCTTTCTTTCTTTTCTTCCTCCCTCCCTCCCTCCCTCCCTCCCTCCCTCCCTCCCTCCCTCCCTCCCTTCCTTCCTTCCTTCCTTCCTTCCTTCCTTCCTTCCTTCCTTTCTTCCTCTCTCTGTCTGTCTCTCTCTCTCTGCCTCTGTGTCTCTCTCCTCTTCATTTTTCTTTCTCTCTCTCTTTCTTGTACTAGGGCTTGAACTCATGGCCTAAGTTCATCACATAGCTTTGTCCACTCAAGGTTTTCACTCTCCCAGTCAAACCAGATTCCACTTTCAACTCTTTCATGGTTAATTGGAGATGAGTTTCATGGACTTTCCTGTTCATGCTGACTTTGACCTTAGCCCTGAGTAGCTACAATTATATGCACAAGGCACTAGCACTTGGCTTTATATTTTTTATTTGGTTAGGACAAAATATCTACACAATTGTTTGTCCTGAACTCTAACCTAGATATTGTGTTTAAGTCATTGCACTCAGTAGTATATATTTGTGGTCTTTTATTTAGGCTAGTTACTGATTTAAAGATATTTTCTCTTTTGGACCAGTTTCAGAGAGTAGAGAGAGAGAATATCCTATTGCCATTTTGTAACAACCAATTCAGAAAGGACTACCTCTTAGAGTCTCTTTAGTGCCACATACTCAAAAATAAGTCATAAAGAGTATTCTTTTTATAAAAATATTATAGTGTTACAAAGTCTTGCTGGAGTTCATGGTCTGGAATTTATAGAACTATGCATTTGAGCAGGACCTTTATTACAGTAGAGTTGTTTCACTAGAAATTTGCATCATCATTGAGAGCAAAGAGAATGAAAGGTAATATGCAGAAAGACCAAAGAAAAGAATGCTTGCAAGTATTTTTTCCTCTTCATTCACAAAACCAGTATTTATTGAACATCTCTAATTTGTTTGCACAGTGGATTTAATTTAGTTTGATTTGACAGGCATAGATATATCAGTTTACAAGAAGATGCTGAAATTTTGCAATTCTCTGAGAGATATCCACATGTATCCTTGCAGTCCATTTCCATCTTGGACTATTGTACTCCGGCTAATTGATAGCACTTACAATTTTCTGTTACATGTGAATTAGCTAATCAGCCATAGGTCAATTATTTTTTTAGGACAGCTGAAATATGCCCTTTGACATATTGCTACTTTAAGAACAGGTTCTGTGTGTGCTGTCTCTCCTTTTCGATCTCTTTCTATATATATTCTGTTTTTTATATATATATATATATATAATATGCTGTGATATATACATTGCCATTAAACAAATCAGTTCATAAGTATGAAGCATCTTGATAGATATCACTTGGGTCATTCTTCAGTCCAAGAGCTCCTAGAGCTCCTAACCCAACCCCTCAATTTTCATAATTCCATAGATACATTGAATATTATGACTACATTCTCTTCCTTGAATACCTCTTTATATATTAATCAGTTTTCTGGTTCTAGAAATTCACAAATAATTAAAGTAGATAAAGTTTTGCCCTCACATTGCAGATACTAAGGAGAGATATGTATTATCGCTCAAAATTAATGAGTTCTTCTCATTTGTAGAGAATACTATCCATACAGTAAGACCCCTCCCCAAATGTAACACATAAAGCAGTTTACTTTAGTGTGCTTCAGAAGTCATCTTTATAATACTATTGAATGCCATGAGAGGTTGTCTAATGAGCACCTACTCTTCCCACTTATGTAGGTTTGCTTCTATGCAATGGGTCTAAGCCACATCTGTCTTACTTATAAATCTCTTCCTCCACCACTCTGAGTCTGTCTTAGCCTTGTAATTTACTTTAACTAATGGAATAGTATTTGGAGTAAGATGTTGCATTCTTCTTCTTGCAGTGCTATCCTGACATGTCCAAAGTAGATAGTTCAAGAAGGAAAGTGATTTGGGAAGAGGACTCAAATCTTGGCTTAGTCCACTCCACCTCATCTGGAAGTGAAGAACTGCTTAGACAAGTCACAGAAACAAAAATGCTACTTAAAGCCTCTCACTCTCAGTGGGGCATAGTGTATATGTATAGATTCAAGCCTCCAAATGAAATGCAAACCATACACAAAAGTCAACCTGTATATAGTCTGTCTGTAGTCCCTACATGATAGTGTAGTGGGAGAGTATTTCATAAATCCACAAATATTGTGAGGATGCTCTCATAGTATGAGAGGTAGAAATCATGGGAAGGAAGCACATGAATGTCACAGGTGATTGTAAACACAGTCAGAAAGAATAGGTGATTTTTCAAACCCAGGGAGCCCACAAGCCTGGAATAATGTCAGCTCACTGGGAGAAGAGATCATGCTGGCAGATTGGAGTCAAATACTTGCATTACAACAACAGTTATCAGCAGGGCTTGCATGAAAATAAATACAGATTAGGTTATGAATTTTTTTTGTCTTTTATCTTCTTGAATGCTCCATGAGTTTTTCAGAAATGCCAGCATAAACTTGTTCAACAGCCCAGAGGAAGCATGTGAATTTCCAAATTAAGTATTAAAACTTCGTTCATATTTAAATCCTTCAGAGTCAAAACAAAGTAACCTAAATAAATCTAAAATTGAAAGTAAATTAATGACCAATGACCTTTGATAATTGTGGTTGCATTTGCCTTTCAATTGAACAATTAAGATGATAACAAGAATATGATAGGCTAGTTAAAAAATAGTGATCTAATGTATCCAATGCCTAACGTATGAAACTGTAACCTCTCTGTACATCAGTTTGATAATAAAAATTTGGAACAAAAATAAAATAAAATAAAAAATAGTGATCTAACTAGAGAATGTAACAGTTCTTATGGATGGAACATCATCTTTATTAATTAATTATAACAGAAGCAGTGTGCAACAAGTGAAAATTATGTTATAATTTCTTCCCATCTACTTTTCCAGTAAGAATGTCTACTGAAAGAGAAATTTATCTGAGATTCCCAATTAGGTAAGAAGTAGGGCATGTTTCTGTGGTCAAGAAAACTCTTACTTTCCTATGAGCTCTAGAGAGTCAGATATGGCAATTAGCAATGGTGAAATCCCTTCCTATGCTTATTAAGCTCCTGAGACTATTATGTCCCATAAGTACTGTTAAGTGACACAAATCAGAAGACATTTTGTTTTGGGGGGAGGGTTTATTGATTTAAGAAATAATCTCTTAAAGAAGACAAACAGGACAAAGAAAAGGAGGAAAGAAAAGAAAAATTCTGAATTCTTTTTGTTATATTCATTCATCACAATACGAGTGATTTTTTTCTCAGCACCCATGAATCTATCATCTCACTAATACTTATGTAAAATCATTTTCATTGTAGCACATAATATATATTAATAAGCTACTAGACTTTTTCTAATATTCTACTTTCCTTTCCACTTTAGATTTAACAATCATATAATAATCACACTGCTCTGCTTGCAAATGAATCATGTACAGTAGTAAGGAAATAGCTAAAAGGGAGATGCTGCCCATGAGAGATTTAATCATAGGAAATGGCTGACTTTTTATTTCCAATAACCATCTGCACTCATGGTAAATCAGGTGCTAATGAAGCTCAGGCCCAGACTGCACTAGAGCATAAATCTCAAGAACCAAAAGTCATGGAGCAACAGACCTCAGAAAAACAGAATTTTCTAAGGAAATATACTAGGATTATCATATAGAAGGTCACCATCTGCAAATGTGTCACATAAATGAATATATTTGGTAGTTATAATGACACTGGCTGTAAATACCAAATCTCTGCATTACTTTTTGAAGCTTATAACTTTCAAATATTATGATCATTTATGGTTTTATCTCACCTCGTAGACAGTCAACATCTTGAGGGTAGGGGCTCTTCATGCCAGGGTAATTTTTATCCCCTATACCATGCCTTGCATTCATAAGTGCTCAGTGTTTGAAAAATAATGATGAGAATAAAATGACTTGTGGTAGAATCCTATTATTAGAATAGGAGAGTACTATAGTCAATGAAGATGCCAAGTGTGAATTGGGCAGAGTTTGTACCTGACATGGAATTTAATTTGTTGTCCTCTGAATTTCCATCAATATGAGACTGTAGACTTAGGAATTTGTTTCTCTGCCATTCTCCAACTCACCAGTTTCAAAAATATTGCTGATGTCTAACCACAATAGGAATCAGAGTGGAAGCTGAGGAGGAACGGTAAGCTCATAGACTAGAGAGATTTGACTTTATAGTCAAATCTCATGTTCCCAGAACATTTAAATCTGAGAAAATGGAAAAA
This sequence comes from Perognathus longimembris pacificus, assembly GCF_023159225.1. Taxonomy (NCBI): domain Eukaryota; kingdom Metazoa; phylum Chordata; class Mammalia; order Rodentia; family Heteromyidae; genus Perognathus; species Perognathus longimembris. Next base: position 95,680,123 of record NC_063162.1, on the reverse strand, counting down.
TATTTGCCTTCAACTATCTGCCAGAACAAAGCATGGACTCTGTCCTCGTGACTATTACTGACTAAATTGTTAGATATCTACAAATAATACAAAAGCAGAAACCTGCAGTCACAGGCAAAGCTGAATTGGGGTTTCTATTAACACTTGAACCTGTCTAAATTCCATACTCTCCCAAATTTCTTGTGGCCTTGACTTCTCAATTTGTTTCATGAGTGCAGAAATGCCAGGAAATATATCAGTCTTTTCTCTCACTTTTGTATAAAGTAAAAGTGGAGGGCACACTAAAAAGAAATCAAATTGCTAGGGCCAATTAGACTATAGATCACTTTACGTATTACATGGGTAGAATCTTACATCAGTAGTTCTTACTTCTCTGAGGATCAGGCATGCAGGGAAAGTTTGATGAGAGTTGTGAAGTTCTTTCCTGAAATATGCACATGATGTGCAGATGCAGCATTATGCATAAAATTTCAGAAGCTTCACAGTCTCAAAATCTATTCACAATGGCCAGGAGGATGTAAATTTGGGTCAAAAGTTCTAATCAAATTTGTACCAGCAAATATGGGATATAGACAAGATCTTAGATGATATACATCCTGAATGATAGCTGTAGAGGCAGATTATTTGTTAGTCAAACTTGCTTGATTTATTATGTAAGATAATGAATATAATTTTCCCTCTGTTGTTTCAAATAACCCTAGAAAACTGAGAAAACATTAAACTATTTGAGTTCTTCCTTGAATCTACCATATTTCAGTTAATACCTTTGTGTACACTTACCTGCTACCTACTGCATTTACTTATTTTAGTTTAATTCCTTAGAAAGGCAAGGTCAAAGTTCAGCAAAATGAACATCAGGAAACAGATATTTGAAAGGGAGGGAGGATGGATCATGAGGAGGAGAAGATAAAGAGGAGAAGGTCAGGGAAATGTAGTAAAGAATTCAATGTGTATCTTACAAACTTAAGAAAAATGAGGGAAGGGGTAGGTAGGGAGGGATGGGTGAGAATGTTGGAAGAGGTGAAATTGATCAAGATGCAATGTATTCATATAGTGCTTTGTAAAATGGAAACTCCTTTAAGCAACTAAGTAACAATAATAAAAAATAAATAAAACTGAGAAAATAGTCAAAATTTACTATTCAGTGTAAATATATGAATTTGACATATAGAAGTATATTTAGGAAATTTTACTTAGTACTAACAAAGGTTCACAAAACTGAGCCTGTGGCTTATGCCTATAATCCTAGCTACTGAGGAAGGTGAAATCTTGAGGATCAGGGTTAAAAGCCAGTCTTGGCAAAATGTTCTCCATTTCCAATCAACTTGGAAAAAGCTGGGCTGTAGGTATAACTTATGTTAGAGAAACAACCAAGAGCAAGAACATGGATAATCGAACTCTAAATTTATGTCTTGGTATTGGCTAAATGCATCAATAAAATTCACAGAATTAGAAATACTTACATTTGGTAAGTGGTGATAATGTGTTAGACGATACACCATATTCCTGCCTCAGGTAAATTTATATTGCTATATGCCAAATGCATTGGCATTTCACATGGAAGACCATAGTTTGTTATTAGAAAAATAGTCTCTTGAATGTGAGTCTTACAACTTAATATTTTCCCATTTATTGATTTCCTTTCATTCATTTACTTTATAGAATGACAACAAAATTGGCCAATCTTTGTTCCATAATATGAATTATTATACTTGAGGCCAGATATAGCCTATTTCCAATTCAGTAGATAACAAGAACCGAAATAAGATTTTATGGTATTGAATGTTATTGTTAGGTGCATTTTAAATAACAAATGTTTCAGTAGAATGCTAATAAAATTGCAGCCTTACATTTGGATTGGTAGTTTTTCAGAGATTTCCTCTACAAAAATACTTTCATAATTTCATATATTATTATGTTATAGAAAATTCTTTATAAACCGATTGTGATGGAATGTTCAGAATGTTGCCATATCTCTTGAAATACATCTGGGAACAATTTATATGTGAATAAAAACTTACTAGCCAAAGTGGCTTTCATGAGTATCTACACACTTGTGACTTAGTTTCTACTTGTTTTGTGATATCTATACCATTATGAGAAATACATAAAATGGGAGAAATTACAAATAATGATTTCCTAACCAATTAGTAGGTTCAACACATATAACTAATTTGTTATATTGTTAGGGGTTCTTATGAGTCTATAGAAAACAAAGTGTCAATAGCTACATTTTTTAACACTTCCTAGAAGAGTGAATTAAGTGTATCCATCAAACATGTGCATTTGGTTTTATCTAAAATTAACTCTGTTTTAGTCCAAGTCATTAGCAACACTTGCCTTGATTATTCCAAGTTGATGGATATTTCCACTTTCCCCTTCTGGAAATAAGGTAGAGCTATATATCCTGTACATTTTGTGATGAAGATAGAACCACGGGACTATTTTTGTTCAATCAGAAGTCACAGACTATGATATGGCCATTTCAAAACTGGACACTTAATTGCCAATTTAAAAAAGCTGAAAGTGGAGCTGTGGCTCAAGTGGTAGAATGATATCCTTGATTACAAAGCTTCAGGGATGGTGCCCAGGCCCTAAATTCAAGTCCCAGGAATAGAGTGTGCACCTGCATACACACACTCACACACACACACACACACACACACACACACACACACAGTCAAAACAAAACAACAAACAAACAAGCAAATCAATGCCATCCTAAGCTAAAGTAGAAGTTTCTTCCCTACCTTAACCAATGTCAGGAGAAAGTTCATAGAATGGCAACTTCACCACTCATTTCTACGTAGAATTTCTTGTCCCCTACTCCACATTGCTACTTCCCATCTCTGATCCATCAATTAATGAGCAAGGTTTAGACAGAATTAAGAGGGATACTCTAGTCCTGCCATTTTTTGTCTCTTTTTTTTCCCAAATTTTTATTATCAAACTGATGTACAGAGAGGTTACAGTTTCATACGTTAGACATTGGATACATTACTTGTACTGTTTGTTACCTCGTCCCTCGTACCCCCCGCCCTCCTCCCCTTTCCCTTTCCCTTTCCCCCCATGAGGTGTTCAGTTCACTTATACCAAACAGTTTTGCAAGTATTGCTTTTGTAGTTGTTTTCCTTTTTTTACCCTGTGTCTCTCAATTTTGGTATTCCCTTTCAAGTTCCTAGTTCTAATACCGGTATACATGGTTTCCAATATACTCAGATAAGATTACAGAGATAGTGTAGGTACAACCACAGGAAGGTGATACAAGAACATCATCAATAATAGTAGCTACAGATACACATGGGACGTTGAAAGTAGTTCCAACTGTGATACAACAATCGTTTCCATAACATGGAGTTCATTTCACTTAGCATCATCTTATGTGCTCATAAGGGTATAGCTATTGGGCTCTTGTGATCCTCTGCTGTGACTTGCCTATACCTGTACTAATTATACCCAATGAGGGAGACCATAGAGTCCATATTTCTTTGGGTCTGGCTCACTTCACTTAGTATAATTTTTTCCAAGTCCTTCCATTTCCTTACAAATGAGGCAATGTCATTCTTTCTGATAGAGGCATAAAATTCCATTGTGTATATGTACCACATTTTCCTGATCCATTCGTCTACTGAGGGGCATCTGGGTTGGTTCCAGATTCTAGCTATGACAAATTGTGTTGCGATGAACATAGTTGTGCTAGTGGCTTTACTGTGATTTTGTTTGCGTTCTTTTGGATAGATACCCAAAAGTGGGGCTGCTGGGTCATAGGGGAGTACTATATTTAGCCTTCTGAGCAATCTCCATACTGATTGCCAGAGTAGTTCTTTCCTCTTAAGCTGCTCATCAGAGAGTCTTCCCTACACTACCCTCCATACTTCACCCCAGCACAGGGGAATCCTTAGCAGACACCTTGATACGGGGGCCAGGAATGCATCATCTCTGCATCTTGCCTATCTTGACTTTATTCCCTGTATACCTGCTACTCTCATCCTTTTTTCTACCCTGAGACCAGTCTGTCCTTCCAGACAGATCTAAGGCACTTTCAGTGCAGCTTATATTCTTTCTCTCACCCCTCACACATCCAGCCACATGATTTTCTCCAGCTATAGTTTATTACTCAGCCATCAATAGCTTTCTCTTACCATTCTACCTTCTCTCTCAAGGCACAGCCTGAGGTAAATTTACCTTCTAAGGTCAAGGTTTTTCACAGCAACTGTGGCCGAAATCAAAGAAGACACAAGAATTTTTCACAATAGCTCAATGTCACCTGCTCTGTTAACCCATCATTTTATATTCCTCAAAACTCTACTTTGCATAAGTAAATTAAATCTATTATGCTATTTTAGGTATATTTTTAATCCTTCATCTCTCAAAAACTACAAAAACAGGTGGACATTCTCATCACAAAATAACCTTACATTAGATGAAAATTTTATAGGCTCATCCCCCCAAAATTAACAAAGTGACTAACTATGCAATTTTTCATTTTAAATTAAATCATAGGAATAATTTTCCTCTCTCCCTAAACCCATTAAAAGTCCAGTACTTTATAGCAGAGATGACATTGAATGATTTGCAAATTAATGAAATCATTGTCACAGTGCTTTAAATTTAGGGAACAGAATTATAAAAACCTTATAAAACACTGTCTCTCCCTAACGCCGGCCATTTAAATAGCACATGTATTGCTTATTTGAGTACTGAACCTGTGTAATGATATTTTATGAACACTTTTGGACTAAATGACTTTCCTAGAATGATTAGGGTAGCTCAATATTTCCACAAAGGCAGATTAGTGAGAACATGCAAATTAAAGTCTTATTTTATGAACCAAATGTGAGGTTTCTACGAATGACAAAACTTAGGATTTGAGTGATGATTGTGTAATAATTTGAGGCCCCCTTTTCACTCCTTAATCCAAGAGAAAGTTTAGTAAGGAAATCATAAAGACCTTTGTGACATTAGTCAATTTCTGGGAAAAATAAGTATAATTTTATTTTTGCATTTTATAAATTCAAGTAATATGTTACAGTACCCAGGCTATGGGTTATAAAACAAGAAAACCCTTAACTTTGAGGTCATTTTGTGTAAGATATTCTGAGATTGGTCTCAGAGGTTTTCATCCTTTGACCCATTGTGTAAAAGTGTTTCCTGATTCGGCTTATTTGAAGCAAAAAGGGACAAAAATAGGGCTGAGGAGTGAGCCAGCCAAATATACCTTTTATAAATTTCTCTCTAAATGTGTAGAGAACTCTAACAATGGTTTCATTAATTTAGCAATCATTCAATGTCATATATAGTATAATGCACTGAGCTGTTAAGAGAGAAAGAAAAGGGGAAAGTGTTTTATTCCCATAATTTAATTTAAAAAAATGAAAAATTACATGGATGGTTGTTCTGCTAAACTTTTTGATTTACTTTATGATTTAAAGCATGAGATAGCTTCCTCTCCTTGAGGGATAACCTTTTTTTTTTTTTTTTTAAATTTCTCCTCGCTCTGGTCATGTGGTCCTCATACTTAGCTATGCTCATCTCTGGCAAAAATTTGCCTTTAGTGATTGGAAGTTATCCTGACTGTATGGATTCTTAGTTTTCTAGGGTAGGTATGACACTATTTGGTTAATGCAATTGTGTGTGTGAGAGAGAGTGTGTGTGTGTGTGTGTGTGTGTGCACGTGCAGTAGTTTTAGGCTTGAACTAAGTTACTGAGCATTGTCTCTGAGCTTTATTGTTATTTTTCCTTTTTGAAGGCTACCACTCTAACTTGTAATGTTTTTTGTAGTTAGAGATAAGAGTCATGTGGGCTCCCCTGATGGGGCTGCCTTTGAATTATAATCCTCAGGTTTCAGCCTCCTAAGTAACTAGGATTACGGGTCTGAGCCGTCAGTGCCGGACTTGGCTTAAAAGATTTTATTTAAAAATGTATACTTATAACTTGATAAGAAATGTAACAAAAAAAGAGGTAAGATAAAAGAACATACACCAAAACAATATACTTAGACAGGACCTTCATTGTGGGGACTAAAAAATCATCCTCACCACCTTCCTTCACTGAGACTATGCGATGCTGAGTGAATCACTGTCCTGAATCCTGGAACTCTCACCAAATTCAGTTTCCAGCTTGCAGCAAAGGTTGATTTCCCCATGTCTGGGTGAAGACTTCTACATAGACAGCACAGAACTGTCTGTCCCTCAGAAGAACTGCTGTGCTCACTATAGTACTGATCCTTCTTGAAAGAGCTTCTTTCATAATGTTCTAAGACTGCTAACTTTCCAATCTACAGATTGGAAATGAGAAATTCCAACTTTAGAGTGGGAATTTCATGAATCTCTTAGGCTCCTTAATTCTGCCCTCATGCCACCAACACCCCCCACCCCCGCCCATTTCTAGCTCACCCGTATGATTCTGAAGGGAAGTTGGAACATGAGAATTATTTAGCCAGACATTCCTGAGATAGCTTAGACCTTTACAGTGGACCTAGTAAAAAAAAATTTGACAGTCTGGTGGCACTGCAGGGTAATGGCTTCCACCAAAAGTGGAACATTTTGGAATACAAATAATAGGATCATGGGCCCCTACCCCCTCATTTTTAACGTTGACTTCTTAATGAACGTTGATTCTCTGACAGGTCCAGCCAGTTCCAGGGGAACAGAAAACAACATTCTGATCGATTCACCCATATATGCAGAGTAAAAAAAATATACTAATGTAAATTTCTTCTTCTTGAATATTCATTTCTTAGTTTGGCAAGGGTATCATGATTATATAAGATGCTAACTTTACGGAAACAAGGACAAAACAGATGTGAGAATTTTCTGTACCATCACAATTAATTTTCTGTAGATATAAAATTATTCTAAACTAAAAATTTTAATTGAAAACTTAATGAATGATAGAAGGGTATCTTGAGGGATTCAATTCAAAGTATTACTTACATACTAGACAATCACACAATCTATATTTGTTAAGGGACTTAGAAAATATTATGACAAACAAAGTAATTCAGACGCAGAGAAACATAGGTGGCATAGTGTCCCTCACTTGTGATAGATAGGATGTGCCCCCAAATCTACAAGTACACTATGGAGACTATGGAGAACACAAATAGTGTAATTCTTAAAAAGACTAAGTCAAAGACCAACAAAATATGTACCATGAAATGGGTACAGCAGGAGAAGAGAGTGGGGCCACAGTGAGAGGGATAGAAGAATGAATCAGGGAAGGAGGGGATGCGGGAAAGAATTCATTGTATATACTACAGAATTGAGAAACATAAGAAGGGGTAGGGTGAAGGGGAGAAAGAAAATTGAAGTGATGACACAGATCAAGATTCACTGTATACATAAACTGTTTTGTTAAAAGGAAAAAAATACATAACCTAAAATTAAAATAAGTAAGGGAAGAGGTGGGTGAGAATGTTGAAAAGGTGACAGTGATCAAGATACAAGGCCTAACATATGAAACTCTAACCTCTCTGTACATCAATTTGACAATAAAAGAAAAAAAAGATGCATTGTATTAATAAACTTCTCTGATGAATGGAAACTTCTTAGTATAACTACTTAAAGAAAGTAAAGACAGTCAAAAACTAAATTAAAAAAATAATCATAGAATTACAATGACTTCATACTTCTCTCAGATATATTGATGAATTTCATTAGAGTTTAATATCAAATGCGTTAATCAATGTATGTTTTTGTGTAAGACATTTATAGAACCAGGGAGACCGATACAGTAGGCTAGCTTCGGAAAGCATAGAAACTCAAAGGCTTTGAAAAGGACCATATTTTAAATCAGGAGTGAACTTAAAAGTACTCATTTCCCTTGGACTTCTTTCTACCAGATGTTTATGCAAATAGAGTTGTAAAAAGGAAAAAGCCATGTATATTTTTGTTCCTGACCATTCTAAATATTTACACTCTTGACAATGTAGAAAAGTTGTTGTTAGCAGCACTGATTTGGAAAGCCAGGAAGAAATTTTGATTAATAATAACTTGCATAACATAAGGAGTTTGGGGGAAAATATCATCTGAGGAAAAGGGTTTTATTTTCCCCTTCCAATTTTACCCACATCCTTTTTGAGAGTACCATAGAGAGTGATGCCACATACACATTTTAAAGACTTCTTTCCCCATTACACTACACTTCTTCATTTTCTAAATTTGCTTATTTGTAAACTGAATTCTTTTCTTTGGCCTCCTTTTCTGGTCTCATTATTCTGAACTCAGTGAGCATTTGTTTTGGAAACCTTTTAAAATAAGTGCCTTGATTTTTTTCACATCATCTCTAAGTCATTAGCCATATAAATCATTTCTGTTGAACCAACTTTCCAGTTCATGTGCCATTGCTACTAGAAATTATATGATGAAATCCATAATTAAATGACTCAAAGGGGATTGTGGCGAACCTTCTCCACTCCCACCCCTGCCTCCTGCCTCTTGCCTGTTTTTAATCAACTTGGTAACTCAGTGAATTAGGAGATCCAGATCAGCTCTGATTGGGTTACCTAACCCTTGCTAGTTGATAACTCCAGCTGAGATGTTAAGTGATTGCTTTTAAAACAATAAATCCTTTCCTACATTCATTCTGAGGCTTTGGAGGGGATTTGCCTTGGTAAACGAAGCCCAGTATCAGTGGTGGTGCAAACTGGATATTTATGGTGATGTTCTCTCCAAGTGAAATGATAAATTCATATGTAAGAATGTATGAAGTCTGATAAAAGTTTATCTTCAGTAATTCAAAGTTGTTTTTGCTCAGCCCTGAAAGACTTTTAGATACTTTTTAATGTAAAAATCTTATCTCTAGAAATTACAGAAGTATGTTTTCAGTTTTGATTATTTGAAAAAGGAATACATATAATCAATTGAGGGTTAGGTGAAGAGGAGTGAATGAAAAGCCTAGTAATAGTAACCACTGTTTTGTCTACTCTTCTCAATTTAAATTCTTTTTTAACTGTCTTGTTTTTTTATTTTTAATTTTGTTTAAGTAGTTGCATGAAGTGGTCTCAATTCAACATATCAGTTTATGACTACAGAGCATCTTGATCAATGTCACTCCCTCCATTGTTATTTCCCATCCTTGCAACTCCACCCATCCTGTTAAATTACCTAGTTCCATTTTCACATATGTGCATTGAATATTATAGCTATATTCTCCCACCCTCTCTCCATTTAACTGATCTCCCCTAAACAACACATATTGTAGCTTCCTGGTATTCATTTTGTAAAACTGCAAGTTAGTTTTTCAAAGGAATTCTTCCATGTACATAACATATTTTATTTAATATAATTGTGTATATATGCATATGACCATGTATATGCTGTCATATATGTTAATAATTTAAATCAAACTTCAACATAAGAGAGAAAATATGGGTCCTTTGAGACTGACTTACTTCACTTAATATATTTGTTTCAGATCCATCCATGTCTCTGAAATAACATATTCTTCCTGATGAAACTCAGTACAAATTCTGTAAGTATTATGAAGATACTACAAAAATACAATAAACTACTTCCACTAATTGTTATGACAAGAGGTTTTGTTAGACTGGAGTATAACGATCTTCATATAGTTTTCATTTGCCTTTTCTTAAGTATTCTAGTAGGATATATACAATATATTATGTTATAATATGGTCAATGATTTTGATGTAGACATAATTTTAGTCTTGCTAATCAGGTCTGTGTGCATTGGCATATACACACGTAGTACAGACATGCACATATACATATCCCAAAAATTGAAACTTCATTTGCCCCGTAAATATATGAGTGATTCTATTCATCACTATCATTTTTATAAATCCCTACTGTTAGGAATAACCAGCTAGGTACACTTGTTTCTTTATTATCACTGCAGACATGAAGGCGGCATAGTTAGGATCTGAGGCTAGTCCTAGGCAACATGCACAAAATTATATCTGAGAGATAATCTCAAACAAAAAGAGCTGAAGATGTGATTCGAGTGTCAGAGGCATTTGATTAGCAACTATAAGGCCCTTAAATTCACCAGGGGATTTCCTTGGCAATTGAAAATTGAGAAGAAAGAACAGAAAGGTCTCCCTGGGGATAAAAATGAAGATGTGAATAGCACAGTCTTTCTGGGTCTTTGCTTGGCCCATGGAGATTCTTTGAGGAAATACAATAGTAAAGCATGTACTGGTCAGGGAAGCAATTGAGTAACATCGCCCATGTTCTTATTACCAATTTGGCAATGTTTCCAAAGTCTTCTTGTCTATTAAGTGCAAAAAAAAAGCTCTAGGCAAAAGCAAAGCTCAGCTAAGACAGCTCTTCAAGATAGGGCCTCTAATTTCATTGGATGGCTTCACTCTCAGAGGAAAAGATCTAAGGACAGGGCCAGGGTCCATGAATAGCACTCTTGTTTCTCTTAACCTTTGCTTTGAGGGCTGATTGATTCATGGCTGTCTGTAAGACTTACACCAATTGTTGAAGCAATATTAAGCAAGTCAAAGTTTCATCAAATATATCATCAAATTAGTTTTAGAATTTGTTTCAAAGTTCAGGAGTAATCAATTTGATTACAGTTAGCCACTCATAGAATAAAATCCCAAACTATATTACCTTTACACCAAAATGGTGAGACAAAGTACAAAGGGTGAACCAATGCAACATGATACTTAAAAGACAATATACTCCAAATGAGCTGTAAAACTTGGGGTGGGGACTGGGACGGAGGGAACGTGGGAGGAAAACAAGGGAGGGAGTAACAATGTCTGACAAAAAATGTACTCATTACCTTACATATGTATCTGTAACCCCTCTGTACATCACTTTGACAATAAAATTAAATCACTTACAATAAATCACTAAAATCTGGCTTGTCAGTGTGATCTGTTGCCTGCATTCTTTTTTTTTTTTTTTGGCCAGTCCTGGGCCTTGGACTCAGGGCCTAAGCACTGTCCCTGGCTTCTTCCCGCTCAAGGCTAGCACTCTGCCACTTGAGCCACAGCGCCCCTTCTGGCCGTTTTCTGTATATGTGGTGCTGGGGAATCGAACCTAGGGCCTCGTGTATATGAGGCAGGCACTCTTGCCACTAGGCTATATCCCCAGCCCCTGTTGCCTGCATTCTTGCTGAGCTACTTTATCCTATCTATCTATCTATCTATCTATCTATCTATCTATCTATCTATCTATCTATCTATCTATCTATCTATCTATCTATCTATCCATCTGTGTGCCTACTTATCTATCTGATTTTTATCTTCAGTGCCCAACATAAATTTTGTTGCCCAAGCCCTCTTGTCAATATGCCAGGCATGCTCAGTCATAAAACATCTTTCCTGTATGTCTCACACAGCTCTTTTTTAATGTGTCTCACAGGCCACTATTTGGTTACAATTGTAAAAGAAGCTGGGAAGTTTGATCATTTCGCTGAAAGAATTATTCTCCTGCCTTAAAACCTGGGCTCTAATTAGAAGTGTTAAGAGAGCATGACTATTAAGTATATCTCTTAACAGACCTATAAAGAAGATGTGAACTGACATTCACATGGATGCTTTAACAAGGTATGCAATTTCTTCATGAAAACCTAGATGGATGATACTTTGTGGTGGCTCTCCTCACCAGCAATAAGAGACCTGTTATGAAAGAAATCTGTACTCAATGCATTCAATAACATCCTTTTATAATTTCTATCTTAATCTTAGCTAGACATGAAATAAAGTATTAAATAGATATAAGGACAAAACTTCAAGCTTATTTTTATTACTTTATCTAAACCATCTTTTAGGTAAGAAGTATGTTAAAAATCTTGAAAATCCATATGATTTAATGATTACTTATAGGGATATCAAACATATTAAATCATATTTTCTATCATGGAAAGTATGATGTTTAGTGCCTGAATTTGCAAACTATAGCTTGAAGGACAAATTTGTCTTGGCTTTTAAAAAGTAAAGTTTTATTGAAACACAGCAATCCTCTTGCTTACAGAGAGACAGTGGCTGTTTTCACCATATCAACAGAATAAAGTCATTTACAACACACATTTCTGCCCAGAAAGCCTTAAATTGGATTCTGGGTTTCTATGAAAAAAAATTCCTCATCTCTGACATAGTATAAAATACAGGACATGCTGAATTTCACTAATTTGCAGAGGGGAGAATTCACAAAAATTTTTTGGAAATTGCTTATTTATTATGCTATTTAGTTACAGAAAGATATATAACTTTTTACCTTAACTGAGTTGCTTTTAAAGAATGGCAGATTTCTTCCTTTTATAAGTTAACTATTTACTATTAGGTAAATGGGGAAAGTATGTTTGCCATGGGCTTTGGGCAATGTCTGCAGACATTTTTAATTGTCATAATTTGAACCTGAGAGGAATTGCTACTGTCATCTAAAAAGTAGAGACCTGGAGGTGGCTAGACATCCATCAATGTACAGGATTTCACTCATGCTTGTTATCTGTCCAAAATTTCAATGATGTTGATACTTACAAGCCTTGTCCTATGTAAGACCTCCCTTGAGTGACAGGTGCTTGCTAGTAATCAAAAAGAGAAGTCACTGCCTTTTATGTCCTTGTTTCTTGGCAGTAGAAGCTTTGCTGAATTTCTTCACCTTTCTCTCACCCCCAACCAGTACTATCTGCAGGAATAGCTCAAGGTTCTGCATGAGTCACCAAAATGGACTAACCTGGGCTTCACACATGACATCCTACTGAATGTTGGCTCTAAAGGTTTGTTCTGAGAAGAAAAGCATTCCATGGACAAAAGAACTGGGGAAAAAGACACTTGAAATGTCATCATCATAGAGGGTCCTTATGTGTGTGTCTTCAACAGCACTGAGAAGACAGGAAAAATTGATCTGCAAGCTATGTAGAGGTTGAACAGATGCAAAAAGCTGGTTACAGACAAAGTTCTAGGGCAGATGCAGGCGATAAGCACGGAAAGGTAATGGCTTAACTTTCCAAATAGTATTGAGTACAATCAAGTACGTGTGGCTGATGCCTGTAATCCTAGCTACTCAGGAGCATGAGATCTGAAGACTGCAACTTGATGTCACCCTGGGTAGAAAAGTCCATGAGATTCTCATCTCCAATAAACTACTAAGAAAAAGCTGGAAGTCGTTCTATGGCTCAAGGGCTTATGTGGTAGAGTGCTAGCCTTAAGCAAAAGAAACTCAAGGGAAGAACACAGATCCTGAGTTCAAGTACCAGGAACAGCCAAAAATTAAAAAAAAATAAATACATGATTTTTTTTCGAATCCAGGATATTTAGACTTTGTCAGTAGAATGAAAAATAAGATGAATCCTAAATAAATGAGTTTGGAAATTTCTTTTAGTTTAATAACTTTGAAGTTTTCTAACATGACAACTCTCTTTTTGATCTCCCTCCTTAGAATAGTTATTAATCAACACAATAAATGATATACAGTGTCGAAAGCAATGATTTTCAAATTTCAAAATACAAAAATAAATTTATAAGTTATTAATGAATATACCTCTTTATGGGCACATTAAGCAAGAAGTTCTGGTAGCAGATCTAATATATATTATAATTTTGAAAATAGTGCTAAGTAGAAACTATATTCAAAATGTTGTCAACCACATCTAGGAGAAAACATCTTTTAGCCCTTTTGTGCAGGGGGTAGTGGTGAAGGTGGGAGACAACAGTCTAGGAGCTGTCTCATGTCCTGAAGTTGGCTGTCTTTATTCAAATAGATGAAGATGCTAAATTTTAGTGAAGTGCAAAGTAAGGTATAAAACATCACAGAGTCTTTGCAAGTTATCATGTGCCTTGTGAATTCCTAAGAGTGAAGGGTGTGAGACGTATTTGAACTTCTTTGAATATATAAACTTATATTTCAAAAATATAGTTCCACATGGTATGTGGGAAATTCTGCTCTGAACTACTGCTTTAGGTCTGGAAGCTTCTAACATGATGATGAAATATTGCATTTATAATCATTGTTTCAAAGTAAGGTTTTCAATCCAGCTCTGTTCCATGCGAGCAGCTGTTGTTTTCTTCAGTAATGTATTTCACTTTCAGATACGGATTTTTAAATTTTTCTTTAAATTTCATACTTTTTCCCAAGCTAGTATCTCTGTGTCATATATCCCAAACTGAAGGGAAAAAATATCTCACATGCTGTTGCTTATGGACCCCTTCATGAGTGTGGCCTTTGTCTCTAATACATAAATACTTCCTGTGTCATGTACAATTCCCTTCTAATAAAATAACTTCACTCCTTAAGTAAGACACATGGCCAATTCTGCTGTAGGAATCACAACACAGTTACATAGGAATTGCTTGAAAGAGTTTCATAGATTTTATTGAAAAACAAGAGACAATTGGGAAAGAAAAGTGAAAAGTGTCAGTCCACACATTCCTGCTGACTTTGCTGTACAGTAATTTTAGCGAAGCAGCAACTAAACATCCCTTCAATGAACTCTAACAAAAGTTTATCAGTAAATACATGTCTAGCATCTCTTCTAAATGAACACATATTTTTATGGAGGGAGGGAGGGAGTAGAGATTCAGAGAGAAACAAATAGAAAAACAAAAAGTATATAAGCACAAATTAAATGTACAAATATTTTTATATGATGAAATCAGTCCAAGTGTCCTATTTGGTGATTTATTTGAACATGCCTAGCCAACTGAATGGCAATTAATGGATGTATAAAGTTGGAAATATATTGCCAAAGAGAAATTCGTGGGAGACTTATAGAAATCAGTTTTTGAACAAAGAACTTAAATGATTGGTCTACACTATTATTACATATATGCATTTTATGTCTCACCCTTTTAGTAATCTTATGAGGTGAGTCTGTTACTATCATTTCCATTCTATAGATTGGTATTGTTAGGTGAAGTGATTTCTTCAATTTCTGACTGTTAGGAAATGCAGCCTTTGGAGTGCTGGAATTTTACATATCTGTCTCAGATTGGGTCCCTTTCAAAATAAGCAAATATACATAAATACATAAGGAGTGAGAGACTAGAAGAACTAACAATACAACAGTTGCTATTCCAAGCCGAACAAATTATGAGTCATCAAGTTAATATATCTATTTTTTATATATTATCTTAAGTTTTTGTAATTTTACCAGTATGAGTTGTTTACCAGAAAGAGAAAATTTTTAAGAAACAAAGATGATTGTATATATTTTTAAATATGGTAAGAATTAGTAAATAAGTGAATGCTGAATCTCAGACTTGAGTTTTATTACTAATTTTTAAAATATTCTTTTGGTAAGACAGAGATAAAGAACTCTGTCTTTCTCCACTTAACATCATTTTTCCAGGTCCATTCATTATCTGTAAGTCAGGCTCAGAGAGATAAAGTTGTTACATCTTCTCCTATATGTAGAAATTAGCTTGAATTTACAAATATATATATATATATATATATATATATACACACACACACACACACACATACAGGATCATGGGCATAAATACATAAACATATAAATATACTGAAGTATGCAGGGGAGTACTTAATGCTGTAACTCCTTTAGGAGCTAACAGTCTAACAAAATGAATACCAGGAAGCTGGAACCTGAGGCACCAGGAGGTAAGGTCAAGGGGAGTGGGTTGTGCCAATTAGTGAGGAGGGTCGTGACATGCAGTCAGAATATTCCGTGTATATATGTGAGAGTGGAACTAAGAAAATTGATGGGATAGGTGGGATTGGCAGTGATGGGGGAGAATGGTGAAAAAGGCTGACACCGATCAAGATGCATTGTACGCATAGCACAATATGGAATTGAATCACTTTAAGTACTGCACTAACCGATTGTGCCACTGGAGCTCCAACTGAATCACTTTGTACAGTCATATAATAACAACAACAACAATAATGATGATGATGATAAAAAGATTCATTGTACTCAAAAATTGACATGTTGAATTTAAACCTCTTTGTAAACCACTTAAAGATTATTTAAAAAATATGAGAGACAGACAGACAGCTTCCGAAGGGCACCATTTCAAAGAATGTTTACATGATAGTGAAGAGAACAAAAAACAGCAAACAGTACAGAGATGAAATCAGAAGCTTAGTGAACTCTCCTTTCCCTCTCCTTGCTAATACGGGATGGAGAGTTCTTATATAGAATTTCAAGTGGTGTCCTTTTGCCCTTTGTTAACTCACTCTAAGCATGAAGACAAGCACTCTTGGAAGGAGAATTTCACACACTCCCTGCCCGTTTATTCCAGTCTCCTTACACCTTTGCCAGTTTGAAGAGTAAATCAGAAATGATTCTTTTTGTTCCTGTCCAAGCACACTTTGAAATATTATCACTGATTTAAGAGTTGATGTGTTCTTAAGAGTCAGCCTTAATCTGGCAGCAGTTTGGTTGAACCCTCTTTTGTGTGTCTGCTTCATGCCTTTGTTGGAGTTACACACATTTTCTGTGTGTGGGATTGAGGAATCATGGAAAATTGCCACTTCTGTGATAAATTACTGTTTTCACCCATCAACCATCGCAAATGCTTCATTCCAGACTTGCACACCATTATGTTGTCCCATCTAGGACCCTTTGAAAGTCAGCAGGGTGCATCTGGCTGAAATTCAGTCAGGCGATTAAATTTATTCAAGCTTGGTGAACTTGAGAGCTTTCAAAAGAAGAGAAGCTGAGGGGATGAGATTATCCTCCTGACAGGCCCCTGGAATGTGTGTGACACCTGACGACTCACAGTGAGGCCAGCTACCTGTTTCCATTGACTTGCAACAAAGTCTTTCCCAATAAATATTTCCACTTAACATTTTCTCTCAGGGAACCTGTGCCGTTGAAGATATTTACGAGTTGCTTTCAGCTTAAAAATAAATCACCTCTAATTCCTCTAAGCGAAATCAATCAAAAAACCTGTAAAAAATGGACTGGTTGTTTGGTCGATTCTGGCAGAAAAGTAAACAGCACTTCAGCTTTTCTCCGCCATTAAGGCCTAAATGGCCTAGAAAGTAAATCAATATTTCTAGTCAGCCTTCTAGCTATTGTATAGCCAGTAGATATGGATTTGCTGTGGCTTACTGCACTCCTTAGGGACTAGCCTATAATCCTTAGAGAGGAATAATAAGTTCGTTATCTAGTTCAGCCCCTGTTGTACATTTAAATGGACCACATCCATCAGCGGTCCTTGTTAATGTCAAAGGATGAGGACATCCCATTCAACCCACTTTGTAGTGAAACACTTTGAACAAACTGGGGGTAGCTTTTGAGTGAGGTTACAACTCCAAGTCCTTTTGATTGGCAAATACCTAAAATCCCTAAGTCAGAAGAGGCGATCATCTGAATAGGAGGAGGCATGTAGTACTGTTGTTTACACACAAGCAAAAGCACTAATCATTTTCAAGGAAATGACAACACAGACATAAGGCTGAATAATCTTTCAATCCTCATCAGTCCTTCTGAAATATTTCTATTGAAATACTTTTGACATTTGGAACAATGAGAGCTACTCTGAATTTTCCGTTTGATGCTGCAATCAAAATACAACCCATCTACTGCATTAGTAAATAAAATCCCTCAAACTACTATTAATTTTAATTATGTGGTATAATAATAATACTTGTAGTTTTAGAAAGGAATCCTAGAGAAATCTTCCCCTGCTTCCTCTTTCTTTTTTAGTTGTATTGGGGTTTGAGTTCAGGGTCCCATGCTTTCTAGGCAGTACCTCTACCACTCAAGGGGCATCCTCAACTCTTTCTGCTTCAGTTCTTTTTTCAGGTATGGTCTTGCCTTGTACTATGATCCTTCCATCTATAAGTCCTGTGTTGCCATGATTATAGAAGTGCACCAAAATTTCTCCTTTTTGGTCGACATGGGATCTAACTCAGTCCCTTCAATCTCTGCCTCCTGAGTAGCTATGATTGGAAGGGGAGGGGGGTCTTTAAAGAAACAAATTTCACTTGCTTTATAAGTTGATCAACAAAGTTTCTTTTAATTGCTTCCCATCTTTACTGACTTACTATGAGGTGAAAAATGCAGAAATTATTTTTGTCTATATTGTGCACTTTCTTCTTATGTCACTTCATTACTTTCTTGATGGAAATGTCACAAGAAGATCATTAAGAAGATCATTAAAAACCCTAACCTTAGATATTTGTAATGCACAAGGTGTTTCATCAATTAAACAACCACAACAGCAACAAAAGAGAAACACTATAAATCTGAAGTTGTTGATTTCATTATTTTGGGGCTAACATTTAAATAAGAAGTCATTCTCAAATTTGATGTAAGTAAAATCATCACAACAGAATTAATAAACAGGAAGAAAGGTTATTTTAATAAAAGAGCCACTACAGAATTTGGAAGGTGTAACATAAATGAAAAATATAACCATTTGGTAAAGGAAGTGATTAAAATTACTATGCAGCTAAGACAGAAAAACAGACTTTTTCTGCACATACACTTTTTTCTCTTTATTTAAGTAAAAGAGGATTTGTGCTGCTTTTTATCACTTTTTGGTAAGTTTGTTTTAGAGGGAATATTTAATTATGTGGACATCTGTTATGGAGACTTAAATCAAGGGAATAAAATCAATATGAAACCAGTATGTATTTAGTTTGGCCTATCTATTATTTCAGTATGGTACTTAAATATATGGTAAGATTAAAATAAATCTAGTAATGATTAATTCACTTTTAAGAATTTGATTAGTAAATGATTTTATATGCAACTAGGTAATTTCATATTTTACTTTTAAGTTTTTATCATCTTCAAGGATCTGTACAAAGGATTTTAATTTAACATGTACATTTGTATATTTAATACTTTTTCTGTATTTGGAATGAGAGTGTGACAAAGGTGAAGAAAGTGTGACTGTATCAAATCTAGTTCGTGTGAAATACTTGTATGCTTCTCTCTCCTTCCCTATACTGCATTCTTGGGGGCTGAGCATCGAGGATGGGTAGTAAGGAGTGGGGAAGACTTTTGTTAGTCTTGTAGATACATAGAAATGCTAGATCCACTGATCCTTAACTTTACCCTTTCATACTTTCAATTCTTTATAACATACATAAGATTAAAGACAATATTTATCTTAGAATGAATGTAAGCTGTCAAGTATATTATAAAATTCAGCTGAAAAGATGTACTGGGGGACTCTACTAATCCTGTAATATAAGGATCAGACAGAAATAATGGAACTTATTGCAAAATTGAGTTTATTCTTAACTTAATTCTAATTAAACACCCTTATTAAAATAAAACTTAAATTGCTAAAATTAATATTTGAAAAGTTATTCATATATTTTCAAGTTGTTTGAAAGCTTGAATAAGAGCACAATAAAATTTAATACATTTATAATAGGCAGTTGATGTGTTTCAGGAAATAATAAAGTCTGTACAATCTGATGGTACCATAGAGAATATGACTGTGTTATTTTACAAGAATCATCTGACATTGGTATTTTGGTCATTTGAATGCATATAAATTGGTTGTATTTTTATTTAATATCTAGGAATTTTCATGTCTGGATAATAGCACTGACACCAATAAGTGGCCAGTCTAGCTTTGTACCTTAAAAAAAAATCAAGTTAATATAATGAAATAAGTCAACTAATAAAACATTTGTAAAATAATCATACATCCTCAGACTTAGCAGTTAATGGTACATTCTATGTATTTCAATGTGTGATTGGTGGGAAGTATATAAATAAATGATTATAAATGTCTTTACATTAACACTATTTCTTTGTTTCTTTAGTGGAAGCTTAGATCACTTATCATTGATTTCTCAGGTTGCCTTCACAGTGTCCATAGGCATTGACAGAATGAGTAAAGCTGTTTGGGTTCTGTTGCTCAAACTTAAATAATATAGAATGGTTGAAAATAAATGATGTGGTCAACTCTTCTTGGAAATTCCAAATCTCATTGTTAGAAAGTGGCTGCAACACATATTCAATTATTAAGATAAGAATTCAAGAGTATTTGATCAGTCACATTCAAATAACTAGGAAACGCCTATACTATGCACCAAGGTAAGTTTGGATAAGAAATTCTTTAATGTTTGTCCATGTAAGAGATGAAACATCTACAGAAATGACTGTATACCCCCCAAAAAAAGGAATTTAAGAAAGGGTTTTTAGCAACTGTAGAAGTGAGGGTTCAAATAGAAACTCACATTTCATAATGAATCCATTTTGCTAATTTTCCCAGTACTTTGTAACTTTACCTTCTCTTCCTTCCTCTCACTACTTTTTACTGCCTTATTAGTGCAATATTTTTATATTGCGTAATGACTTCCTCATTTCTAAATTAGGACAAGAAATATTTTGTGTAATTCTAGAAAAAAACTAAGTAAACTTTCTGAATTGACTTATATAATGTCCAATGTGAAGCTGAGAACACAAGCCAAAACAGAATGGAGACTGCAAGGCATATGGTGAATTAAAAAAAAAAAGTCCTTAGAAGTTCAGTTCATTTACTCCTATCTTAAAGAGCAGAAGAAATTACCTTTTTAAAAAATTTAATTCATAGTTGTATCTAGAAATCAGTGATGGAAAAGAAGATCAATTAGGTCATTTAGTTCCTTTCCAAGATTCCCATTTTCTCATGCAGCATATTAGCTTTGGCCTGTCCAAATTTAAGTGACTGAAGAGATGAGTTTCCACAACTTAACTTGGGAGATATTTCTAAATCAAATTCATCTGTACCAAAGCATCGTTAAAGAATTTGCTATTAGAGTTATACTAAACTGTTCTCAGCTTAATTGCATCTCATTTGTCTATTCCTCTTGGCTACCCAAAGCAAACTTACTTATCTTTGACTAGATTTATTTTAGATCAGCTCATCCACATACATTATTGATAAAGACTGTATCATTAATGGCTTCTATTTATTAGACATATTGTTTCTTAAGTACTTGAATTCTTTTGATTGGAAACTACAATAGAGAGAAGAATCCTTGGCAGTAAAACTAATCGTATTTTCATAGGAAGTTTTTTTTAATACAACAAACAGTTCAGTATCTAAGAGATAACATTGTTCATCTATATTTTTCAACACCTCGACCTATGAATTCATGTATAACCTGCTGTTATATTTATTCTATCTTCCTGCTGTCTATTTCCCCATCAATGCTCATATTTTTATTTTCTGAAACCTCAATCACATTAAGCTTTTCTTTTTTTTCTGCAATAAAAGATGGTTCCCCCATCCCTCATTGATTAAGTCTAACTCAAGAAATTCTGAGGATGCTATATTCAAC
The DNA here is from genome assembly GCF_023159225.1 of Perognathus longimembris pacificus. Taxonomy (NCBI): domain Eukaryota; kingdom Metazoa; phylum Chordata; class Mammalia; order Rodentia; family Heteromyidae; genus Perognathus; species Perognathus longimembris. Next base: position 95,658,941 of record NC_063162.1, on the reverse strand, counting down.
AGCATATGATTCTCTTCTTCCTGGCCGATTGATGGATATCCTGCAACATAATCTCAAACTAAAAAATGAGCTGATTAAAGAAGTATTAAGAAAATCTATATATACATATATAGAGAGATATATAGATATATGACTAAGTCAATCCATCAGCACTTTGCTCAGCAGGGTCAAATTTTTCTGCATGCGCAAAAGACCATTGCCAGGAGATAGCAATGAACTCTGACCTCTGGGAGTGTGGCAGCAGGAACTATGGACAAGGAAACATTTGCTATTAGAGCAAATAGACTTCTAATCAACATATTATCGATTCGTCATTTTTGTCAAGGTCACTTTGTGCTTTAAAAAATGATCCTACACTCAAGCTTTAATAGGAAAAGTGGACTAATTTGATTTAAAGAGTAAATGCTATTAATTATGAAAGACAGTCAATAAAAAGCTTGTTCTTACAAACATAAAGGCAAATATTGCAGCGCCTTTGATTTATGGTAATGAGCACAATGATGAAATATTTTCACTAGCTTCTCTTCCTCCCATCCCACTTTTGCTCCTTGCTGACACATTGTAAAATCCTGAAAAGATTCTGTCCAATTCAAAGCTAAATTTTGGCTCAAACATATTTTCCCTAACTTAATTACTATGCTTTTTATTTTGCAAATGATATTTTATACTTTATTTTGACATTACTTTTAGGAGAAAAATAAATAAAAAGAGAAAAACATCCCATTTTATAGCTATAGCTGTAGAGAAAAACTTTAAAGCAGATAATTTAAGCTAATGTTCGTGTGTAATATGTCGTGTTGAAATTTAAACCAGAGTGATACAATTCTGAAGTTCAGGTAAGAAAAAAGTTTTGCAAGGCTACCATGTCTAAATCATACCTAGCACACATAAAAGTATGTATCATATGATATGGAGAAAGGGTATAAATGCACTATTATATATTCTGAAGTACTAGATCTACTAACATCACTGATAAGCTTCATTAAGTTATATTTTTTTGCTTTTCATCTTCAATAAAATAAGATATAAATCATTTAACTAATAACAAAGTCCAATGAATATAAATGTAAGTGAAATTCTTGAAATCTCTGTAGGTTAACCTACTGGATTACTGATCTGTCAAAAATAAGGGGAAATTATTTTTTCCACGAAAAATGATTTCAACACAACAATGCAAGCTGCTCCATATCTCACTTCAATAAAGTACAATTCTTTGGTTATAAAATATAGATTTGCAGAAGCACCTTCAATATAAGTTTTCCGATTGTGAGCCATCAATATGTGAACTAAAGTTTGCAGTTCTGGACTGTAATTATGTGACTATGTCACTGGAGAATAGCAGGACAGGTCAGTATCACATCTGTTAGGATGTCATTTTCTTCTTTTATGAAAGAGAAATGTACTGGTTAGGAAACAATATATTTTAAATATAATATCTAAGTGTGGAGAGATGCAAAGTGTCTAAGTTTAGTTTGCTTTGCCAACTATTACCTGACAAATCCTAAATATTTTTCTAAAGTTTACTTTAGGTTATTTCCCTGAAGAAACTATTAGTGTTCATTAAAATACAATATTTTGCTTTGAAGCAAATAGAGCATGGACATCTAGCTTAGCATACTGATTATCAAAATTACCTGAAACCATATTTTGTACCATTTATTTAGTTATTTAAGGTTTTTTTTAGAAAAAGAAAAAAAAGAACTATGCTGGTTTACCAACAAGGATCTCATTAATTTGAAATTTTCTTGTTTTATTTAGTACTGCCAACTTTAAGTGATACAGTATCTTGCTTTCTGAACCAAGGGACATTTATAGTTTATTTTTGGATTTTATAGCCAAGGACGATTGTACATTCCAACATTAAATCTACTTCATTTAAGAGCAACAGCTGGAATGTACTCCCATTCTTAAAATAAATACCTCATTTCAAGCAGATTGGTTATACTAAAGTATATGTTTTATATTCTGTAAAGAATGGTATTACTTTATTTGCTAGATTTTCTTAACCTTTTAGGAGGGTGCTAACAGTTGCTGCTTGTATTTTGGTAGGGTTCCACCAGTATTAGTTTTCACATCATTCTACTGTACTGTTTCAAGTCTTAGTAGACAATCTTAATTCCACTACATTTCTGTTTGGCTCCAACATTCCCTTTAGCTTGACCAGTCTAATTTTAACGTGTGTTTGTTGGAGGTCATTAATGTTACTTGTACAATGCGGTCACTGTGTGACATCCAAATGAATTTTGGTGTGTATGATAGTGCAGTCAATCAGCTGTGATTATGCAATAGAAATATGATAGTAACTAGATATAGTGCGATTTCTTTCCATTAACAGTGAGTCAGTGGCTTAAATGTGATTATGGTCCTGCAAGGTGATACTTGCTAAAATATCTAAACTTTTGTTTTTTGTAACTGAATCGTTTTTTAATTACAAAGCTGGAAATGATAACATGCTGTTTTTTTCATTGTCAAAAGTGGTGTGTCATTTTATGTGTGTTCCTAGTGCTTACGGAACTCTTCCAAAATAAAGTTATTTGAAAAGAAAAGAAAAAAAAGAAGTTTGCTTGTTTGTGAAACTTCAGAATTAGAATTTAAGGCAAAGATGTATTTGTGGCTCAATCCAAAGCAGGGATATTTCTGTCTTGATGGTTGTGGACCAAAAATCAGCTATGAATTTTCATTCGTTGGCAAAGCTTCTTCAAAAAGTATAACATTCCACATCATGGAAGACTTGTAGTACATCAATGAATATATCATAGTAAAGCGGTCAGTATTTTATGTTTCAAATGGTCTGGGCTTTAAACTGACACTGGCTCTCCCAGGGTAACAACAGGCTCTAATCTATGCCTATTTCCCAGGGATATACACAAATACCCAGAGCTATAATTAACCCTGCTATGATTATAGGCTAATAAAATTCTACAAAGCATGGACAGAATGAATAGATAGTATTCGCTGAATAAAAAGGTCAAAATATGTTGTGCTCTTCAACAGTTATTATTAGTAATAAAGCCAATTCTCAACTCTGATTTAAGATTGAGAGGATGTCTATTAATTCATTTCTATACTTTTTAAATTTTCCTATCCTGGGTTTGGACACTGTCCCTGAGATTTTATGCTCAAGGCTTACACTCTAGAAGTCTATCACTTAAGCTATAATCCTTTTCTGGCTTTTCTGTAGTTTAGTAGAGATCAGTCTCATGGACTTTCCCATTGTGCTTGATTGGAACTGTGATTCTCAGATCTCAACCTATTGAGTAGCTAGGATTACAGACAGGTGTGAGCACCGGCACCTGGCCATTTCAATATTTTTAAAATAAAATTATTCTATACAGAAGTATTGAAGAGATAAAATATTCTTTACAAGAAAATTTATGATTTAAAGATCTTCTCACTCAACTACCCGATTCTCTGTGTTGCATGGGTGATGCATTTTCATAAAATACCAGAGCAAGAAAATCTATAAGATTTGTATTTTCTTGTAATTTTATAGAGAGAGGATATGGTTTATACTTCCTTGGTGGCAGATTAGATTTCTAGCATTGACAGATGCTCTGTACTATATATAAAAAGGTAAAGGTAAAATCCTGTTAGTACCTGATTGGACATAAGACCTCTGAGCACACCAAACTGTTTTCGTAAAACACTGGTTGACCCACTTCTGTGAGGCAGAGGATGGGAGGATCAGCCCTATTTTGGACCTTTCCCCAAGGCCTTCATCAAGGCTCCTTGGGTTCTATTGTCAGTTCCTTTCTATCTACTTTTCTTTTAAAGTAGTGAAGAACAACTTTACTGGAGTCTAGAAAAACTGTACTATTCAGAATCTCTTCACTGTCTCTACCAGTATGATGCACAGGTCCCCTCTTCACTGTGTATAAACTGATTAAACATCTATTGCACAGAAGGTTTCTCCTATCAGTGGTAATCTTGGGGTGTTCTGCCTATTTGAGAGGAATTAATTGTTCCTGAGCACCTAATAATTCAGATTTGTTTTCAGGAAATTATGAGCTTTCTATGTGCTTATGTTCTTGAAAACTGAATTGGATTGCAAGAAATCTAATTTCTTAGATTTGGTTGAATTTTGCTGCAATCTCCATATGTTTAGTATTGGCATAAACATTGGAATCACTTCAAAGAATGACCTATCCACTGGAGAAAATGTGACACAGGCACCATAAACACTCAACTACCACAATTACCTAAATATCTACTTTGATCTCATCTTCTTGAATGATTCTGATCAATAATAATGACCCTCTGAAAAGATTAAAGATGAGAAAAATGAAAAAATGCCAGGTTTTATAGTACCCATTGTGAAACATTATGCTAAACCACATTTACCCATAAATAAATAGTCTACAGTGTTTCCTTGAACAGAGGCCTTGAAAATGTCCTTGGGATGCCCAAAAGAAAATTTGGAAAGTACACACCTTGCAATAGGCATCAGTATGATCTGTACACAGGACAAAGGCTTAATTCATTTAAAAGACTGACCAACTGAAAATTAGTGTTTTGCATATAAATTCACATTATGATTTTGACAAATTCACACTATCATTTGGAAAAAGATTGAAGCAAATGTTGCAAAATGTACTTTCATAATAAAAGATACAAGTGGCATGTACAGAGGTGAAATTTTTGGCTCTGTTTTTTCTATTATCATTCTGATCTTCTCAAATGAACAAGTCATCTACAGAGATGGTAGACTTAGTAGTAATCTTACTCTCATAAGCTAATCCAAGGAGGTGTACACAGAATGGAAACTAGGTGTGCATTGCGAGAACAAACTAAGTGATTTGTGACTGATTTGTTATTTGGAGGCATCTAGGAATGCTGAAAGGCTGACACAGGCTCCATGATTCATAAAAGAAAAGCCCATAGAGTGAGGCACAATAATGAACAGTAACACCATGATTTAGAATGTCAGTAAGGCTCTCATGTTTATCACTCATTAGAATGTCTAGACTGATGCTTGAGACCTTCTACAGATTGCTTATGTGCACACTTAAGACCTTATTTTAATTTCGTGCAATCTGAAAACCCTGTACAGGGAGGTAGATTATTCAAATTTAGCTCCAGTGGACATGAAGAGATGTATGATGAAATTAGTAAGGGATTTGTGATCTTAGGCAAATATCTCCTAGAGTTTACTCTACTACTTACAAAACACAAATATGTTTGTTGTAGTTTGTTACACCTCATCTTCATATTGGCAATAGGAGAATCACTCATTACCACTACTATCATTGCTTCTAGATAAACTGGCCTTAGGTGTTTAGGATATATTGGTAATATATTTGGAAGTACTTTAATACATGAGACAATATTTTGGTATTGATTGTTATGAATAAGTAATAGTTAATAAAGATCTATATCTTTTTTGGGTGTGGAACAGGAAGGAAAATAAAGAACTGGTCATCTTCATTTGTGTTTCTACATTTTAAATAATATTTCTCTCTATTAACTACCTTAAGATCTAGATATAAATTGGATAGAACTTTGATCTCAATTATGCTAAGAAAAATTTTATTTTATCATTAATAACTAAATTTATCCAAAGTACCTTGAATTCTGAAGGCAAAGATAGCTACTATATAAACAAGTAACTTAAATTATTTTGCAAGCGATAAATTTAAGAAAAAATTAAATTGATTATTATGTACAGTGGTCATTTTATATATTCATTTTAATGAAAAAATAAATTTTGAATTTGGCTCAATATACAAAATAATTTAGAGTTGGTAGTGTTTGAATTGAGACTGACTATGGGAAAATATCCAATTTTGTGTTTCTAGAATGACAAAGAAAATCTACTTCAACAGTGTTCTTTGAAAAAGCCATTTCTCTTGAAGTTCTCATAAAGAGATAGAATGGGACAAAGACTATTCAGAATCTTTTGAATCTAATGACATAAAAATATCTTTAAAATATTAACATTTATAGGCTGCCAATTTTTCTCTTTTGATAAAAGTATAAGAAGAATAGTATAAACAAAAATTTGAATATTACGAAAGCCATCATTAGTTTAGGCAGGAAGAATTGCATTTGTTTTTAAAAGTATTATAAGGGAAGGTTTAATACTGATTAAACAAACATAAACACAAAAAAAATTGTACACTGAATATCATGTTAAACTATTCACTAAAAATTTATTTTGAGGCTCCATATAAACTTTTCCAGTTAAATTGCAAGTCCTTGGTGAAAACCACTTGGAGTTACCCACATTCCAAAACTTCCTTTTTGACTCTTGGTAAAACCCAATATAAGGCAGGTTCAGTAAATAATCAGATTATCCCACTGGCTTTCTTTCATTATGCTTAATAATTTGTGACTCTCATAGAATTAACCAGTGATTCTTCAGACAAATCACCAAACTGATCCAATAAAAAAAAATCGAATACTTCAGGCCTCTTCTGCTGTTTCTACTCTGTCCAAGTACAAGCGTATACTCTGGCATTTGGACAGATACTGGGGCCTGCACAGAAAGCACCAGATTCTGTAGAGATCTGGCGAGTAAGTGATTTTATCTTGCCAGTGTAGAAATAGCATTAGAGCAAGACTAATTGCTGGAAAGCCTGCTCAGAAAGATTTGTCATACAGGATGGTAAAAATAATCCTACTTCTCAGAGTACATTCAAACTTTTTTTGAAAAAAAATGTTTCTAGTATTTAATAGAGATCAAAACATTTCCATTTCTACAAGTGAATGTGTTTTATGTAATGCAGTTATTTCCTTTGATTTGAGTTCAAGGAGGGAAGCTCATGTAAAAAAAAATACTGTCTAGACATACCATGTTTGTTCCTTTTGTAAGATGAAATTTATTACTCCTGAAATGTGGCTTAAGAAAGTATTTATATGTTCCAGAAATAACTTACTATAAAGAGGAAGTGTCGGGAGAAAACATTTAGACATACAGTTGAAAATACAGGAGAGTTTCAATAGGTTCAACTGCTATGCTAGGTCCAGAGATTTATAAAAAATGCAAAGATAGAGGAAATCAAAGAAACAACTTAACTGGGTCCCTGACCCTAGACATATTACCTTCTTACATACAAAATCACCACCTAGGGCAGCAACAATAAGGGCTTCATGGGATAATCCAACTCTGCCAATCATATCTGTAATGCAATCCATTTTCTAATAATGTCAACTTTTGGTTCAAGCTTCATATTTTTAAGAGAATGTTCTCTGTTTAACTTAGAATCCTGATACAAACTGCCTTTCATAGTGGTGTGTCAACTTGCCATAGTCTTATCTAAACCAAGTTGAGATTAAGCCAATGTCTTCCCACTCTACCTTTAATTTTAATCTCACAGTGCTTGGATTTCCAGTATCTAGTTTCCTGATCTACAATCCCATGAGCCTGAGCAAGCATATCTGTGATTTGTAACTGAAGAGAGCCAACATAACCACAGTAAATAAAAGAGAAGCATGTTATGATGTTAAGCTGTGTGCACAGCTTGGCATTCATTCAGTTCACTGTAGCTGAAAAGATAACTGTGAGGCTCCATATCCCATTAACACTGTGTTAATTATTGTCATTGTCTCATCAGTGGTTTGTTTATGACAGCTCTGGCTGACAGAAATAGTGGGATGTTCTGTCAAGGCCATCACCTGATGAGATTTTTATTGGCAAAAGATCTTTCTTTCCTTTACTCAATGATGTTAGGGAACTAGTACTTTATTAACTCCAGCATAATCATGTGCAATAGGCTAGTTTTTAATGTTATAAGCAATTGGCATAATGTCTCCAAGCATTATAGTTAAGCAATTCACTCTCCAAAAATGAAAGCTCCTATTTCACTCAGCTGAAAAGAATTTCACTCATTACCAGTCATATATGAAAGAGTAATTCTGTCTCACTGGGGAAGACTTTTCAATATGGGTAAAATTATTTTTAATTCTTTTATGAATAAAGGAGGTTAAAAATTCTATGTCAAGCAAAAACCCTCTCTCTATAATATAAACACACACACACACGCACACACTTTTCAAATAATATAAATAATGATATAAATCCCTATCTTTTTCCTTTTAAGATGGTATGTGCATGTGTGTACATGTATATGTATGGGTGTTTGTGTCCATGTGTGTATGTGTGAGTGTATATGTGTGGCTAGAGAGATTTCTAAATATATTTCAGTAGGAAGGGTACAGAAATTCTTTATCAGGGATTGATAATTACTATTCTACTTTTTTCTTGCACCTAGATTGTGTGCTGGTCTTATGACTATAATAATTTGTTTAGCTGTTTCAGTATGTGCAAGTATTTTCATGTTAAATGAAGGCCCCACAAAAGGTAATTTAATTTAATTAATGATAAATGTGACACTTTTTTCTACATCAAATCCTAATTTTAATTTCCAGGAGCATAATTAGTGTCTTTTTGTTTTATTTTTACTTTTTTTCACTGCTAATAAAATTCTCTATGACTCTGGAGGTGAACATTAATCTGCCATTTAAGAATTGTGGTTTTGACTATAGGAATTTTGGTGTAAAATTCATTTCTCTGTTTAATTTTCGGTGCTGTTGTGAATATATGAATGTCTTGACCACAACAGTGAGTAAAGACAGTTAAAATGTGAGCAATTATTATCTTCAGCAAAAATGGTAGCCATAAAAATGAAATGAAAATGATGGTTGGTCTTATATTTCAACTGATGATAACATGATGTCTAGTTACTTGGCCAAACACTAGTATAGATGTTGGTGCAAAAACAGCCTTTTATAGATTTGATTAACTTTTAAAGCAGTAGATTACAAACAGTGTCCAAACCATGGGTAGGTGAGCCTCCTCCAATCAGTTGAGGGTCTTAAGATACCTAAAGAGGAAGAATTTTTAGATTGAAACACAGAAAATTGGTCCAGATATTACAACCAAATATTCTTACCAGAATTTCCTTCCAGCCATAATATTGCCTCCTTTACACTTGGAACATGGTAGCCCCAAGAATCTCATATAGTAAATCTCTCTCTCTCTTTCAATATATATGCCTGTATACATACATATATGTATAAATATGTATATATGTATATTTATAAACACACATATATATCCATCCATTTATATCTATATCTATCCTTCCATCTATGTATACAGTAATCTCTCAATATTTTAGGGGATTGGTTCAAGGGTCCCAAACAGATACAAAGATGTGTGTATGCTCTTTTTCCTTTAATAAAATTGCACACTATTTTCATTACCTATACATACTTTATATACTTTTCATCAACTCAAGGTTACCTGTAGAACTGAATATGATGCAAATGTTATATGAGTAGTTTTTATACCGTATCTTCATAGTGGCAAGAAGAGGCTGTGTGTATTCACTATGAATGCACTGTTTTCTGAATACCTTTGAAAACTGCTGCCTCTGGGTGTGCAATTCACAGGTGATGAGGCCCCCCTACCTCATACAGTTGCTCCTTACATGCCTGCCCTAAAACAAAAACACCAAGTGCAAACTCTCCCTTTATAACAATTAACTTGACTTCCTAGAGCAAAGTCTTCTCTCTCCTAGAGAGCAATGAGGTTCTGTAGATAGCTGCTGCTTCCTCCTTCCTTAGTTTTAGGCAGGCAGGAGAGTAATTAATACTCATGCTTACTTGAGTTTGGTTTGGCTTCGGCACAGCATGCTTTCCATAGCAAACCATAATTGATTCTGAATAATTGATCAGCAGCAAACATTCAATTTTCTTTATCTTCTCTTCCTCTCATTCTCTTATGATATATGTTTTCTTTAGGGAACCATTTTCCACTTTTAAAAAGCCCCCAAATGTAAGGCCTTTTAGTGATCAAATCAATTCTTGCTGCTTTCTGCCAGTTCCCATCAACTCCCTTCCACTTCTCTTGGAGAAATCTTGGGGAACCCTAATTAGTGTCCCATTGTGTCCATTAGTTTGCTATAAGGAAATTTCTCATGTAAAAACTTGGAAACAATGTACATGTGATCTGTGACTGCTGGCCATCATCCAGCAATCCCACTGCCTAGTGCCTTTCTTTTCTTTTTTGTTTACTTTTTTATGTTTAAGTGCAGTTGGCCAAAGGGGTTTCAGTTCAGCATGACAACATGTTAGTACCATGCATCTTATTATAGGTTCCCCTTTCCCCCTTTCATCATTCCTCACCATCTCCTCCAGCCCCCCCCCATTTTCTCAAGTTACCTTGTCTTATTTTCTCTTATGTATGTTGAAATATTTGCTGTGTGTGTGTGTGTGTGTGTGTGTGTGTGTGTGTGTGTGTGTTTGCTGCCCTTGAGCATTTTTTGCTCCAGGACAGCCCTCTAACACTTATGCAATAGCTCTACTTCTTGATTTTTAGTGATTAATTGCATGTCAAAGTCTCACAGACTTTTCTTCCTGGGGTGACTTTGAACTGCAGTCCTCAGATCTCAGCATCCTACAAAGCTAGGATTGCAGGTGTGTGCTACCAGTGTGACTGGCATGACTTGCCCTTATTAATACCCTTTCCCAAGACTGTGATAGAATCACAAAACCTTCTACAATCATGCGATTAAGCTGAAAATCACATAAATGAGTACCTGTGATGTTTAGATAAATATTAATTCACCACATGATTACTTCCTTCATTGTCCTCTTATGGGAATGGTAAATGTAATATTTCATTTTGACTGAGCTAGTGAGTACAAAGTTGAACCTCTGGGGGTGGGGTGGGGGTGTAAAACCTACCAAACAGAAGTCAAAGTTCCTACCATGTAGTTTATCATGTCATAGAGAAGTGGGTAAGATTCATGGAAAAGGCCTAATTGAACATACTTTAAAAGAATGGGAATCTACGTTAATTTCCTTGCCTAAAGAAGAGAGTAGATGAAAAGTAATCAAGTATGTTAAATGGGATTTACTGGGTGTTGATCGAGTCTTAGGGACTTGAATTAATTGTTTTCTTAACATGCACTGTTGTTCATTTTCTTCTAACCTTGAAGAAACGTAATCATTGTGTTATCTCTGTCCCTTCCTTCCTTCCTTCCTTCCTTCCTTCCTTCCTTCCTTCCTTCCTTCCTTCCTTCCTTCCTTCCTTCCTTCCTTCCTTCCTTCCTTTCTCCCTCTCTCCCTCCCACCCTTCCTTCCTTCCTTCTTTCCTTCCTTCCTTTGCTCTCTCTTTTTTCTTTCTTTTTCTCTTTCTTCCTTCCTTTTGTTCTTTCTCCTTTCTTTCTTTTGTCCTTTGAAGATTGAACTCAGGGCTCTGTGCTCTCTTGGTTGGCTTTACTCTCATGGATAGCTCCATACATGTTGAACCACTATTAGCATTTTCCTGGTTAATTGAAGCTGAGAGTCTTTCAGATTTGTGAACCCTATCTATCTTTGAACCTCAATCATCAGATCGTAGCTTCATGTGTAATTTGGATTGCAAGTATGAAAGAACCACCAGTATCTGGATATTACTATCTCTTCATTGAAAATCACTATTTCATCTACATTTTTGCCTCACACAGGGAACTCAATGCTAACTTTCATTAATAAATCCACAAATAGACTTTTCCTATTGTCCATTCTACCTAGCAGAAAAATCAGTATGTGCCTATACAGGTGTACCCTACTAGACATTATTTCTAAACCAAATTACAATTCAGTATTCATGCAGCTGCACAGGGTTAACATTTACCAAGTAGGTGGGATGTGCTGGAAGCAGAGCCTGTAACAAAAATGATGCTATATGCCCTATTTTACAACACAAATTCCCAGGACACCAGTATTGAGCCACTTACTCCATTACTTTATGTGTACTACATTTCCTCCTTTCAGACCCCCACTGTAACCCAACTGTTCTCTGCTTCATTCTTACTGTATCACAATTTTAAATTTTTTATTGTTAAAGTGATGTACAGAAGGGGTACAGTTTCATACATAGGCAGTGAATACATTTCTTATCCAACTTGTTACCTCTATTGCATTTTTATCACAATGGATTCTTGAATCACTCTTTCCTGCTTTTCTTTCACCTCACTGGCTGCTCCCCCTTTGCCTCCTTTGTCTATGCTCTCTTCTTCCCTCAGCCATTAAAGCTGGGTGAGACCCAGGTTTATGCTCAGTGCTCTCCATCCATATTCTCCCTAGGAAAAGCTCAGGGAATATTATATATCTCTAAGGCTGAACTCACCACTGAGATTCTAATTGCTACCAGATTCATGTCTGAAATCCCACACACCTAGTGATTAGACATCACTACATGGATTTCACATCAAATGGGTTCAAACCAAAATTCTTGTTGCCTAAATTTCATAAACTCCATCCCAGACCATTCAAATCTAGTCTATGTATATATTGTTGTATGTATTGGTAGCAAAGGTATTAAGTGGGTGATTAATAAGAGAGAAAAATTATGGTATGTGGCCTCATCTATATTTTTCAGATGATATTTTCAAAATGGATTACCATAAATATTAGGGAAACACGAATTATGCCTATTATCTTCTGAAATATTTTATAACTTTTGAGATATATCATCACAAAGTACTTAGTTACTATAAATGTCAGTCCTGTCATCCTTTAAATTTATAAAAGAGTAGCTATGACATCAACTTGTAGAAAGAATTAAATGAGATTGATGCATTGCAGGCTATAATCAGATTCTATTCAATTGTTTGTTTGCTTTCACCATTTAGGAAATATGTATTGGGGAAATATTGCCTACTGGCAAGAGTGCTTGCCTTGTATACATGAAGCCCTGGGTTCAATTCCCAGGCACCACATATATAGAAAAAGGCCAGAAGTAGCACTGTGGCTCAAATGACAGAGTGCTAGCCTTGAGCACAAACAAGCCAGGGACAGAGGTCAGGCCCTGAGTCCAAAGCCCAGGACTGGGAAAGAAAGAAAGAAAAAAAAAGAAATATGTAGTATAAGTCTGATAGCTCCCATTTGACATGCTGAGGTAAACAAATACTTAAGAGATAATGAAGACCAAGTTTCAGACATTGTGAGACCACAAGCATGTGAGAGGACAATATCAACATGTTGGTAAAACAATATTCATGTAAGCTGTTTACACAAAGACTGAAAAGGTTACAAATATAGAAGTATAATGGAAGTCAGACATTTCCTCAGACCCTGACTCTCTCACTTCTTGCCATATTTGATATGACATGCATGGAGATAGCATGTCAAGTTTTTTTCTGTTGATATCAACTCTCATGGACTTTTATGCCTGGGCGGAACAAATCTTTCCATTTTCAGCCTTCCACATACCTAGTATGACAACTGTGCATAGTCACTCCCAGCTTTTGAAGGGGCTCTCATGAATTATTTTGTTTGTGAGTTGGTTTTGAACCATGATCCTCCCATTTTCAGTCTTCTATGTAGCTAGGATTACAAGTATGAGCCATTGGCACATGTTTCACATTGCATAACATTTTTTGCAGTTCTTTCAATCATATATTCCTAAATGCTACTACTAGTCTATATATAGGATTGAAGCAAAAACAAAATTGAGGGATTTAGGCATGTTGTCTTTAGGGAAGACATTAAAATGAAATAGGAACAGATTAGCTGAGGACACCATCAAGCCATTAATTATGAGTTCTGTATTGACAAAAAAATATTTCAAGAAGATGCTTATTATAGAAAGTAACAGGGCTCTTTTAAGTGAGATATAATTGGAGGTTAAGGAACTTGGGAAGAGTGAAGGAGAGAGTGGAGAGGTTGTAAAGTAGAAGTCAGAGAAGGAAAGCAAGTATGTATTCTTGTGGATTACTGTGACATATGTTGTTGGCTTGACAGAATGGATATGATCATACTACTTTAGAAATTCTATGAAAACAACACTATTAGGATATTAGGAAGTTACCCTATGTATTTGGATATTTTCCTGAATTTATTCATGACATGCAATAATTGCTTATGGTATCAGTTCATGAGTTTTCTGAATTAACATATAGTGTCAGAAATCTCATTGGTTCACAACAATATTGTATCTCATACTCCTTAGGCCTATATTGGGCTGTATTTAGATGCTCTAAGATGGGCTTACTTAGGTTACTCTGTTCCAAGTTGCTCATCTAGGACACTTGGCTCCTGGATTTATTTCCATGCCCTATGTGCTCATTGTGACCATATAAACTACTTGGGCCTGTTCTTATCATTGTGAATGACAGGAGCAGAGGAGACGAGACTAACCACACTCATAAATGAAGGCTTCAGCTTAGTTCATAGGCACTATCATTCCTTTGGTCAAAATAAACCTCACAACTCAATCTGAAATTGATGAGGGTTTTAATTGTTTTATGCTATGTTTTGTTACAGAATCTTGTTAACAAGATCTATAGTTACAGATGATGAAGACTTCAAATTATGATGCAGGAAGCATATTCTTCTTTCAAGGTTTAGTAAGAAATTAGTTGAAATTTTGGTCTCTGAAAAGTAACAGAATAACTAAAATGGAACGTTGTAGCTAATAAGCCTCAAATGTGAGTTTATGTCAAGCTCTCAGTACTTTGTCATTTGTTATGAAAATACTTTCTTCCTGTAGTGGTTTTTGTGTTGAGTGAAGTAGGTCCCAAAATATGAAGCATCTGGAATTAATAAGCAGGCAGTTGTGTATTCTATGCTATCATTTGACTGTGGATGTGTGATAAGAAAAGCAATTATTTTCACAGGGAAAAACAGACCCCGATATTAATGTCATTTGTTCCCCACGTGGGGGAACAATGATAATTTCTAATTTAATTCACAATCTTATTCTTCTTGGTCACTAATTTTCTAAATAAAATTTAGTATTTTGAAGTTACTACTTTTCTTGTTCCTTGGTCAATAATTGTTAGGATATCAAGTACTGAAGACAAAGTCATTTACACCTGTAATCTCGGCTATTTTGCAGCTGAGAATGGGTTCTTAATCAGACCAAGCAGAAAAAAGAGAGAAACCAAACTGATGGCTCATATCTTCAATCTCAAAGATGATAGGTACCCCTGGTAGTTAGAAAGGGCTTATTGGGGGCTGGGGATATAGCCTAGTGGCAAGAGTGCCTGCCTCGGATACACGAGGCCCTAGGTTCGATTCCCCAGCACCACATATACAGAAAACGGCCAGAAGCGGCGCTGTGGCTCAAGTGGCAGAGTGCAAGCCTTGAGCGGGAAGAAGCCAGGGACAGTGCTCAGGCCCTGAGTCCAAGGCCCAGGACTGGCCAAAAAAAAAAAAAAGAAAGGGCTTATTGGAAAGTGATATCCTTTCATAAAAGTAACTAATTAAAAACAGGGCTGGAGGAATAGCTCAGTAGTATTGATCTAGCATATCAAGTCCAAAAGGACCCATCCAACTGAGTTCATCTGAAAGATCCTACCAAACCAAGTTCAAAACCTCAGGACTACCAAAAGCAAAACAAAAACCATAATAACACAACTAACTCATAGCCAAATATTTCAGGTTATTATTCCATCAAATTTTTTGAACCTTTAATTACACCGAACTTTTTAATACCAGCTATCAATAACTATATAAATACTCTTTTATATAACTTTTTAGAGAAGCTTAACATATTTTAAAATGTAGAATAAAGCTGTATAATTTTATAAAGTCTGGTTCTGTAAAACTTTTTATTCATTTTGCTCTAAAATAATCTCATGTGTATATTCAATCTATTTCCAAAACCTTTTGCTATTCCCATCTCCAAGACATTTTTATTCAGCAAGACACATCTAAAATAGATTTCATCTACATTTACTTATATAACAAGCCATATTTATAATTTATATTTCAAAGCACATTTCTTTCAAGAATTATTTAACATTTATATATTTATATAATATATATTTATATAATATATATTTATATATTTAATATTTATATATTTAATTATTTAACATTTATATATTAAAATGTTTTTAAAAGTGAAATTGTAAATAATCTTAATATTGTGACTGAAATTTTTTGGCTATATAAAAGAGTTAAAGTGAGAGTCACATTAATAGTGCATCCTTAAATTAGACCTGTACACAACAAACAAAATAAAAAGAAATCTGTTTGAAATATAAATGGTACATAGTTTATGTCATTAGTACAAAAGAGGCCTGATGAATTAGTTAGATTAATGAAATTATAAGAGAAAAAAACTAATAAACATTTAGACCAGGTAAAACATAAGAATAAAGTGCATTTATTTTTACTTATACTAAAACAATAAGAATGTTTTAAAATATTTCATGTTCAAATGCCAAAAAAGTTTCTTTTTGTATAACTTTAAGTGATAGCTCAAATATGACTACAGATACATAGATTAATAAAAAAAAACCCTAGAGAACATTTGACAGTAAACATCAATACACTTAAAACTGGTCTTAATGTAATCACAGTCCAGGATTCAAATAGTTGGTGTTGCATTTGCTTAGCTGCAATAGTTTCAGTAACCTAGACTATAAATCTTAGTTTTCTGTATAATGATTATCAGAATACCCACCTTCATCAATTGTTGAAAATAAACTTTATAGCCCATATACATCTTAACATATTTTCTGGAAAATGCTCACCATGCTATAGATGAAATCTGCTCATATTTTTCATTCTCCCTTATTTTTTTCTTTTCCTCTAGAAATAATTACAGGTAGAAACAAATATCACTATATGAAAATGTAATCAAGACATCATGTCTAATAGTAATATTTGGAGGCATAGGCTTAATTCATTATGTCATATCATATGCTGAAATAATATGTGCTTTTTTAGCAATATGATAGGGAAAAATGAACTAGTAAAAACTGTTCAGAATTATTTTTGATTATTCTAGTGATGGTATGTGTTTTATGATCATAATCTTGTTTTTATGTGTTAGGAAGAGCTACTCAGTTGTTTATGTGTATAGGACCTTCTGAGACATGTATTAGAGTATATACACACATGGGTGGCAGTGTGCATGCATACATAGGAACAGAGAAGACTAGGAATCTGTAGTCATTTTTTTAAATGATAAATTCCTGCTAAAGAGCAGATGTCCTACTTAGTGATGCACAGAAAACATAAACATAAACTTGCATTGTACAGTAAACTATATATTGCTGAAATAGATACTGTTAATGTAATCTTAAAATTTGATTTCAACTTGCAGCTAAAATAGTGCTACAAAGGAAGTCAGGTCAGGTCAGGCTTCGCTGATAAAGAGATATTGTCACTGAATTCTGAAAGAATGGGAGCTATATGATAAAAAATGAGAAGAAAACTAGAACAGGAAAATTTCTTGGGTGAAGAAGTATATGAGAAAGAACAGGATTTATTGGATATTATTAAGAAGGTTGAAGAAGTGATTTCCTAGGTGAGATGATCAAAGATCTGTTAGGAAAAGATCACACTGATTACAGATGGAAAGAGAAAAACAGTCTGGATCTGTAAAATTAATAATGATGGTGTGCGTTGTGACAGAGCCTTGAGTAGGAAGTGGAACTGGGATGGAGTTAGGGAATCAAGATCCACGTATAGGCAAAACGAAAAAGAAATAGCAATGAAGTGAATAAACAGAATGCCTGATGCATTTGGCCATAGGGAAGGAAAACTAAAACAGCAAGTGCTTTAAGTGCTTGGTACAAGGCTGGATATGGAACCCTGGGACTAGTTGAGGAGCCTGTGAAGGAGTTTTGAGGATAACAGCCTGCAATTCCAAAGAGCTACACTGCTGTTCCTGAAGATGGGAAACTGGCACAGGGGCAAGTGGGAGGAGTAAGATCATAACTTCCATTTTCAATGTACTAGCCTTGAACTACTTTAAATAGTCAAAGGGACATACAATCATGTCATTGGAAAGTGAGCCTAGAACTCAGGAGAGCTCTAGATGGAATGTCGGATTTAGATGGTTGAGGAGGAAGTCCAAATGTAAGGTGAAAGGGTCCAAAAATAAGCATGCATGCCCTCCAGGTAAAAGAGAAAAATCCTAACAGGAGTGAAGATAACCGCTATCACAGAAGGCAAGTTAAAAATAG
This sequence comes from Perognathus longimembris pacificus, assembly GCF_023159225.1. Lineage (NCBI taxonomy): Eukaryota > Metazoa > Chordata > Mammalia > Rodentia > Heteromyidae > Perognathus > Perognathus longimembris. The sequence goes on along the minus strand of NC_063162.1, from coordinate 95,641,026 downwards.
TGTGTTAGTGTGCTGGGAATATGGCCTAATGGCAAGAGTGCTTGCCTCATATACATGAAGCCCTGGGTTCGATTCCCCAGCACCACATATATAGAAAACGGTGCTGTGGCTCAAGTGGCAGAGTGCTATCCTTGAGCAAAGAGTAAGCCAGAGACAGTCAGTGCTCAGGTCCTGAGTCCAGGCCCAGGACTGGCCAAAAACAAAATAATAATAATAATAATAATAAATTAAAAAAAAATATATATATATACAGTGTGTTAGAAGTTAGACAAATAGCAGTGAATCCTGCTGAGAAATCCTATAATACCCACACTGAAAAGGTCCCTGTAGGAAAATGAGAAGGATTTTTCTTTCTGCACTGGTTTAGAACCTCAATCTTCAGATCTCAGCCTCTTGATAGCTAAGATTACAGGTGTAAGCCACAGGCTTCTGGCAACATTCCTTTTATTCAGTATTTTAAAAGCCTATACTATTTATTTTCAACAATATCCATTCTATTTTCAACATCCTTTAAGTTTGCATGGCAATGGTGTTTCAGAGATTACTCAGAAAAAAATAGCTGTTTCTAACAAAAGATGTGAAGTTTCATTACCAGTCTGTTTAATGCTATAAATATGTGCAGCCTTCCCAGCTGCCTAGAGCTTAGAAAGCAAACATTCATTATGAGAGGCTGCAGAAGGCCCATGTCAGAGTCAAGTGAGAACCAGAAAACTGAGGAGGACCTTCACCATTTACCTTCTGAAAGCAGAACAGAGCAGGCTTCTGGAAGATATTTAGAGAACTTAATCAGAACATCTAAAAGCCCATAGTATAGAAAATAAATCTATGTTATTGAGGAAGATGAATTCAATATCATTGGATATACAATTGTCCTAAAGTTAGTGCAGCCTACTAGAGTTGGAAAAAAAAATCCCTTCCCAGAAGTCAAGTACAAGAACTTGGTCTTGTCTCTGCCAATAATAAGATATTCTGGAAGAATCAATCAATTAAGTAAGCTTTTGTTTTGTAACATGTGACTTCAAAGAGTCATCCTACATCATTTCCAATCTCTTTCTGCTATTACTAAAAGAAGAGAAAAGAGTAACATAGAAAAGAAATACGTTCATTTAACACTACGTTCCTGGGTAACATCAGGTTATCAGAGGTTTGGTAGGTCCTTTGTAAATGGGGATAAACACTCCACACATTCTTTGACTTATTACTAAATATCTCAGCAAGAGTGTGAGGTGACATCCTCCAGCCTCAAGGATGGATGTGTTAGTGACATTCAGCATTTATTTCTGACAGGCTGAGTCATTTCATGTTATTTCCTGGGTAAACTCATCTATTAAAATCCTGTGTCTTGAGCACATGATTTGTTTGGTCACATAATTTTTAATGACTACATAAAATTTAAATTCTCTGAAGAATGTAGCTAATTATATTGAGACTTTTGGATGTCATCAATACATAAGCAAAGTAAATTTTACTCTAAAGTTTCAGAAGTTAATAGATTTAAACTTCAAGGTGTTATTTCTAGAAGGAAACAGGCTAGAATAGATATGTGAAATGGTAGGTATTTGATATCTATAAAATGATCACATATCTAATTCTTTTCTGAATTTTACTTTTTTAATGGATATAGAAAGTAGCTGGGCTTTATGTACCAGGGCACTGATTAATTTTTAAGTTGGATGATGCTCATGTGTTTTTAAATAGGGCTTTGCTTTGATTTCATTACATCCAAGTGAATAAAATTGTATGATGGTCTTCTTGACCATGTCTTAAAGAATCTGGACAATGTCTATAAATTTGGAAGGAAATGAAGAACCTCCCATTCTTAATGATTGTTAATTTTATAAATTATATTAATCATAGATACTTTCAACATTTATTTACATTATTGATTCGGATAAAAATAATCTCACCCTTGACATAAATCTTTCTCTCTCTCTCAATTATGCCAACCAGTACCTATATGGATGAGATGTTTCACTTCAAATATTAAGGAAGTACATCTTTATTTGATGGATGAAAAGTAAAAGTACCTCATATTTTACAAGCACACATGCTCATTTAAATGTCTCATATTTTTTAATATTTGTGTAGCTATAGAAAAGTCATATAGAACCTTGGAAAAGTTAATGTGATTCTAAAGAACAGAGGCTTCAATGCAGTTTCAGAGAGCGAAGTCTTGTACCTACCATTTTCCAGCTGTTTAACCACAAAGTAAGTTCTAATTTTCTCCAAATGGCAACTAGATCAACAAAAATAATTATAATGATAATGCTTAATGTCTCAGGATTTTATTCAGACAAAATAATTTATTTGCTGTAATTTATTATTTAGAAGTTATATAGTAACAGGTTAACTACTATAATACCATATAATTCATTTCTATTATTGTAATATTTTTCCATTAAAATAAAATAGGTATTTGCTATAAAATAAGTTATTCAAGTGTCTTGGGTCAATTGTCTCTGAAATGTTGTCTTTAAAAAAAAAAAAGAAATGTTTCACCTTTCAATCTTTGAATACAAAACATCTCACTGAATTCTACAGATATTTTATTAAGCAGGATTCTTTTTTAAAGGTCTAAAATAAGAATATGATGATAATGGAAAATGGTGCTCAGTATCAACATTGAATGAGCAAAAAGGTATTGTAATTAGGCATACTTAGACATGTAGCTAAAGAAAATTTACCTCTGGGAGAAACTCTAGCTCCTGTTACTATTTTCAAACAAATACGGGGCTCAAAACTACCTATTTCAGTTCTAATATTAAATTTCTCACAATGCTTCTATTATAAACCCTTCTTTTAGGAGTTTATAACTAGGCCATAAAAATTCACTTCAGGCACTCCTCAGCATCCAAAAGAGCTATTAAAGCCTCCTGGGAAAATAATAAACATATTTATAGAAAGTGTGTATAAAATATTGATGTATAATGTTTACCTATTTTTAAAAATGCACTGTGACAACTAATCTCCTTTATCAATTTGCTGAATCATATTACCTTCCTCAGTTCCATTAACCTAAAAGAAAAAATACAATTAAATTCAGTCTCCTTCCAATTGTTTCAAAATATGATTAATCTGTTATCAACAAAGTATCACTGCTCTTCAGAATTTGCTTCCTGCTTTCTAAACAGTCATGTGTGAAGGATGGTGGATGAGTAGAGTCATAATAGTCAATGTACATATGTAAAGATGGAACCAGGCAACTTGAAGGGATGGGTGGGATTGGGAAGGATGGGGGTCGGGGGGGGGGGGGCAGAATGATGTAAAGAGTGACACTGATCAGCTACTTTGTATTCATAAGTTGGCATGTTGAATTGAAACCTCTTAGTATAAGTGCTTAGAGATTATATGAGAAAAGAATTCACATACAAGCAAAGTCATGGGAGAGTCAATTCATTCTGTTGGGAATGGATGCATATTTATTTTTCTGAAATGTATTTTGTACTTGTTATTATAGTGGGTTTCTCTTGAAAAATAATGGGGTATATTAAAAACTTTGCCATTAAGTTAAATAAGCAAAAGTCTTAGTAAGAAATAGTGCCTTAGATGATTTTTTTTAAGAATCAGTAAGATTTTAAATCCATAACCATTTTATTTAGGTAGACTCTACCCAACTTTTCCTCAGTTATTTCCTTGCAGTACAAAGGTGATACAAAACCTTTTTATAGCCCAGAAAAGTCTAAAACTTCCTAGGTAGATAATAGGACTGAACTCAAACTTGAAATACTTTTGCCTTAGCTTGATAAAACTTTTTGTTATATTTTATTTGATAATATAGTCTTTTCACAAGATTTCTCTCACAAGATTATTTTCTTAATATTGAAGAATTCTCACCACTAAAATATGTTTCATACTTAATTCTGTGGTTGTCATCCAAGAGACCGGGTCATTAAACATACGTAAAAGTGGAATAATAATAATGGTGATTAGGATTAAGTTGTAAAAATACAAAGAATATTAATCCAAGTGGTCCTTTTAAGTAATGTGGTGCTGTATTTTTTCATTTACCATCTCACTAAATTCTTAGGATAGCTCTGTGAGATTTATAATATATTTCTGGAGAAAAAAGGCCCAAGAATGAAATGACTGAGGAATACTACCTACCTAATGTTAGGTAGTACTGGCATTCAAAATCTTCTCTGAAGATGACACTCATATTTTATAATCAATTCCTACCTATATCTTTAGTTTACAATAAAATTATTATGTTTTGTTGTTAAATGTTTTAAAAGAGACAAAGTAGCTGACCAAGTTATAAGTGGGAAGAAAAATAAACAATCAGATAGTCAGATTCTAGACATTAGATAGAATAACAGAATATCACTGTATTTTTCTAATTCAGAGCATATTTTAACCCCTAGGAGCTACTTTTTAAATTTACAGTACACTTTGCTATTTTCCTATGAAATGTAAAATAAAAGGTATTGGCCTATCTTTACAACAACTGTCAAAAAGAATAATGCTATTTATATTTTGAGATCCTCAGTGGAACATTAACTACATGAAAACTAATAAAATTATCTGACCTTTAAGAAGTTTAAGTTGGTCTCCTAACTAGTGAAAAGATATTTTTTAGTCTACAAAACAGGCTTTTAAATATCATCTGGCCTGTAATTAGTGTAAAAACCCCAAAGAATCTGACTACATATATATATATATTATTTAACCATATAATTTCTGCTTAGTAACACATTAAAATAGTTTGGATGTATTTTAAGAAGCTTACCAATGGCTTTGCCTGAGACTGATTCAATAAGAAGATGAACTAAAACTTAGAACCAGAATACTTCTAACAACAACAAAAAGAATGTCAATTTAAAATTTTGACATTTCCGTACAATGTCAGTCAAACCACTTACATACATTTAACATTTAGAATAGCTCTAATCTTTTAATTTGGTGCATGGCAATATAAAACTAAAACTTCTGAGTTCAAAACTCAATTGAAAATTAATCTTTCAATAGTTGTACAAAGTGGTTTTAAATCAACTTTTCAATTTGTGAACATGTATCATGATCAATGTTACCAACCTTTTCTTTCCCCTACTATGCCATTCTCAATAAATTGTACCTCTACAGTTGGTGCTCCGGCCCAGATATATAACATTTTATCATTTATTTCTGGCTTACATTCCAGATAAAAATCAATCAGCAAATGACCTAAGAATAATTTCAAAACGTATCTAGTCACATCTATATTATTGGTTGGACCATCTGGTTAGTCCAGCTAACATCCTTGCTTGCCTACACTTGGTCATTCTTAGGGTCATTCAACTAGTAATGAATGCAGCACCGGAAATGGCCTCTGGATATTTTACCAAACACTACTCACAGTAAAACCTATTCCTTTAACTTCCTCTAGGCCATGTATAGTCAGGAAACCTGTTCAGTTTCTGTTCTTCTGCCTACTCCCTTTTCCCACTGTAATGCTAACACATTGGTCTTTTTACTTTGAATATAGATATATGTGTGTATATATATATATATTCACTTACTTAATGTCAAAGTGATGTACAGAGAGGTTATAGTTTAATATGTTAGGCCTTGGGTACATTTCTTCTACTGTTTGTTACCTACTCCCTCATTAGTGGGGCTTGAGATCGGGGCTTGAGCACTGTCCCTGGCTTCCATTTTTACTCAAGGTTAGCACTCTAGCACATCACCACTTCTGGCCTTTTCTGTTTATGTGGAGCTGAGGAATCGAATCCAGGGCTTCATGCATGCTAGACAAACACTCTACTGCCAAGCCACATTCCCAGTCGCCTGAGTCTATTCTTCACATTTCATGTCTGCTCTACCCTTTGTTCAAAATATATTCTTCTGGATAACTGCCTGTCATGGCCTCTCTTCTTTTTTTTTTTTTTCTCTGCTAAAATACATTTGACAAAAATCCTTCATTAAATCACCCTATAAAATAGTTAGCTCTACCACTCTGAGAGCTTTATTGTATGAATAATAACCATCACTGTGACCACTTGGTTAAATGTATTACCTACAAAATTTCACAATCTTCAAAACAATGGAAGGTTTCATTATTTATGGTTCTATGGTAGGTTTCATTATTTATCCTATATTGAGGCTTAGAGAATGTAAATAAGTGACAAGTACATAACACACTAGAAGAATGGCTAAAATTCAAACTAGGTCTAGGAAATTTTGAGCCCTGTTCTTTTATAGTCACTAAGTCCATTCTTTACAATTGTAAATTACATGAACGAGAAATCTGAGGCAGAAGTATTTAAGACAATTGTCCAAGATCACGTGATAACTATGTGGCACAGGGGTAATTAGATGGCCAAATCTAGTAATTTCTCCTCAGCATCTCACCATCTTTATGCAGAAGAGCTAAGGACCCATTGCTGGTGAAAAGCCAAAGATAAGCAATGTTCAGCCTCCTCATATTCTGAGGACTATTTTTGCTCATTAGTACAAATCTCATAAATAACTACACATTTACATAAGATGTGGCTTATCTAGCAATGGGAGAAAGTTGCACATATCATATATAACAGTTTCAATATTGGCTTTATCCCAGAAATTACTTGTTGCAGTTGACATTTATGACTTCTAATGACTTTTCCATTTTTCATTTGCTAATATTTTCTCCTACTTGTGTGGCACTGCCTGAAGCACTAAGAGGGGGTCTTGGCAGGGGCCGCCTGCCCGCTAGCCCCGCCTACCTTTTCCCAGGTCCCGAACCCGGAAAGGCGGCTCTTACCAGCCCCGCCTCCCGCCTCAGACCATGTGTATGCCAAGATGGCGATGGGCGGAACCCAGGGGGCGATGGGCGGAACCCAGGGGGCGGTCCTGTGGGCTGTTATCTCCACTTCTGGGGCAAGTCCCCTGACATCACTGTGATGGACAGCTCATATCAGCCTATCGCTAGTGTCTAGCTAGCCACTCCAAATCCCTCCCCTTCTTGCTGCCATTACTGCTATATAAACCCACCCTGTAATAAAGGCCTCGGATTTCAAAGAAGTTTTCCCCTATGCTCCTGGAATCTGAGTCCTCATTTCATACATAAGAGGGTGGGGTGGGCGTTATTCGCGACTGCACACGTCCAAGGTTTTCACAGTAGGGAGCGCCCCAGCTTCTCCACCCGCGGGACGGGAGGGGACACGCGAGGGCAGAGGGCCCTACACTACTGACAACAAACAGCTAAATGTCCATGTTTACACTGGGTCTTTGAATTAAAATCCTTCCAAAATACTGATATGCATATTGAGCACATTTCAATCATAATATATAAAACACATTTTTTAGCATCTTTGCAATGTAGCATTTCACAAAGACCACGATACAATTCCCACTCATTATCCATATATTTAATGAAAGATAAAGATCAATAGAACCATATGCTTGTTTTATATAAACATATTAATCAGTCTGAACATATTTAAATAGATTTAATAACTGTCATGGGTGAACATTCCGCTTATATACTTGAATATAGTTTGAATACATAGTTTGGTAATGAGAGCAACCTCTCTTATTTTTGGAGTAAGAATTCAGTTTTGTCTCAGTTTTTATGCAACAGCAGGAGAGAGAATACAAGTAATCTAGAACAACATCCTGCAGCAAGTCGTTGACATTATCCTGCAATTAGAGTTGCAGTAAGATGATTAATAGTGCTTTGGGTGCCTAATCAGTGCAATCTTATATCAGCATATTTCAAAATGAATATTTTAAATTACTTTAAGTTAATACTAGTCACAATAGTTTTCATCCATTCCTTTCAGTGCTATCTCACCAAAGAATAGCAAAACATGTACTTCCACATTTTTGGGAAATATTTTGAAAGGAAAAGACACACCTAAGTAGAGATTAGATTGTGAACTGTTTAGCTAAAATCCTGCTGGTTTTAATTTTAAAAGTTAGATTAAGTTGCAATTGTGGCTGTAGCTGCAAGTTGCTGAGTTAATACAAAATTGGTTTACTTCTAAAAATAACATAATATAGACAATTTAATTTGTAGTCCAAGTGAAATCCTCATGAATGGCATAACTCAAATTACCAATAGACCAGGTCAAAGGTGGCACAATTTACTATGGAAAATATGAATCCATTTTTGGTGATTTTTGCATAAATCATATGATTAAATTAGAGATATATATGCTAGAGTAAGTTGAATCTTCAAAGATTTGACATGTGCATGTGCATGGGTTCAAAATCTGATGGCTTATTGTACTATTCATTAGCAAGAAGTAACATTCACATGTGCCTAACATACACTGAAGCTCAATAAATATGTATTCAATAAACACATGAGTAGATGGAATGTCTTTATTACATATATGCACACCTACATATAGAGTAAGCTTTGCACTGTTATAGTTCTGTCAAAGGTTAAAAAAAACTGAAAAATTATTGTACTAAAACACATTAACCTTAATCCATTACTCTACTAATCTGCTCAGATCTGAATGATTTATTCATATTGAGAAATGGAAATCTTATGATTTTAGAAAGGACAATAACTTAAAGACACTGCTCATTCATCTTTATTGTTTCTGTGAAAATTGGTCCTATAAATCCTGCAATACCCAGTACCATTATTGTAATAGTTTTATTTACAAAGGACAATTAAAATTCAAAATACATTTTCATCACTGGTATATTGTTTCACCAGTGAATATTTGAAACAAGTATATCTTCAAGTGAAAAATAAAACCTTAAAACCTGGAATAAATTCAATTATTTCTTAGTTTAACTTATTTTATTTAAATATCCTCAAATAAATGTATCTAAGACATAGCCCATTCCATTTAATTTATTTTACATTAATTTGGGTTTTTCTTAAGGGCTTTGTAATATTTCATTTCTCTTTGTTCCATTTTAAAGATTCACATATTTCCAACATTAGTTATTAATTTTTTTAGAATTAAAGAAGTCTAAAAAACTCAAGCATTTTTGTTATAGTAAATTTGAAAGTTTTGCCTAAAGACCCTAAGAATCTCTGTTTTTACTTAGATTTCCAATCTATTTTATATGATAGTATATTTAAATATTTTTCATTTTATCATAATGCATTTGACCCTAAAACCTGCATATGAATCTACAGCAAGTTTAAATTAGTTTCTTCAAAGTTTTCTTGAATTATATCTTATGGTTTCAGGTTTCTACTTAGGTAGATCTTTTCAGTCAGTCAGACTATTAATTTAAATATTTCCATTTCTTGTTGAACTGACAGCCGGAAATAACAGGCAGTTATTTAGTGTATTTCTTTTCATTTATCTATTGTCAAAGTGATGTAGAGAGGGGTTAAAGTTTCATAGGTAAGGCAGTGAGTACATTTCTTGATATCTTTTTTTTTTCTTTTTGCCAGTCCTGGGCTTTTACTTAGGGCCTGAGCACTGTCCCTGGCTTCTTTTTGCTCAAGGCTAGCACTCTGCCACTTGAGTCACAGTGTCACTTCTGGCTTTTTCTATATATGTGGTGCTGACGAATCAAACCCAGGGCTTCATGTATGCGAGGCAAGCACTATTGCCACTAGGCCATATTCCCAGCCTCACATATTTCTTAATCTTCCATATTCAGCTTTTATATTTGACTCACTGTGCTTTCTGAGACTTGAATTTTTGCTTTGATCTGCCCCACTAGGTTTTGTACATTGGCTTTGGAGGAGTGGGTGGTTCATGACAATAAGATTATTATGAATACCTTCTTCTTACTATGTTTCTGTTGGATTTCATGTCAGTTTGCACTTTTTCTCTTTATTTTTCTACAGTTTATTTCTTTGTGCCATTTCACAACTTATACTAGTTCAGGTTTTCATTATTGCTCTTAAACAATATACTTCTTAAATCATGGATATCACTTTAGAATAGTAGTAAAGGGTATCTTTGGTTTTCTCTATTTATTGTGCTAGGACAGAAATGTGTTTCTGCTATAACACTTTACCTAGCCCCTTACCTTTATCTTGGCACTGAATAATGGAGCTAAAGGCAAGATCTGAGGAACACAGTCCACTTTTACTGAGATACTTGGAAGAGACTGGAAATTGTAGGAAACATTCCCTGTACTTCTACTTTACTGAGGACTCTGTAATATTACTAAATACATGCATGTACCTACACATGTATTAACCTGAACTGGTATTTTATGCATGTATAAAACTGGCGAGTCCTTTACACAGAAAAAGAATTATGAGACCGTCATAGGAATGGAAACAAGACTGTGATTACAACAAATTTACATATCTAAGTCTGGCAAAGAAGTAGAATAACACACTTGCAAAAAAGGTATTTATTAGTGTTTTATTATAAGAATCAGTGATGTTAGTAGAGCCTGGAAAAGCTCTGAAAATTATATATTCAATGGCATTTTATATTTAGTATTGATTTGTGTGTGTGTGTGTGTGTGTGTGTGTGTGTGTGGAGAGAAAGAGAGAGAGAAAGAGAGAGAGAAAGAGAAAGAGAAAGAGAGAGGGAGAGGGAGGGAGAGAGAGAGAGAGAGAGAATGAATGAGGAACTCCAGTCCTGGGGCTTGAACTTAGGTGCTATCACTGAGCTTCTGTCCCCTCCCCCTCCCCCTCCTTTTCCCCCTCCCTCCCCTCCCTCTCCTGCTCCTCAGCCTCCTCCTGCTCCTCCTCTTTCTCCTCCTCCTTTTCTTCTTCTTTGTCTATCTAGCATCTATCATTTAAGCCCCATCTCCACTTCTGGACTTATGCTGATTGAAATTGATATGCTCAGACTTAAACAAGACGATTTAAACCTACTGAACAGACCCAAATCAAGTAATGAAATAGAAATAGCACTAAGAGATATCCCATCCAAGAAAAGCCCAGGTCCAGATGGATCCACAGAGGAATTCTATAAGGCCTTCAAAACAGAACTCACACCAATACTCCTCAAACTCTTCAGTGGAATTGAAAGTGAAAGTTCACTACCAAACACAATCTATAGTGCCTATATAACCCTTACAACTAGACTGGGACTTATCAAAGAAAGAAAACTTTAGACCTATTTCTTTGATGAATATTGATGCAAAACTTCTTAGCAAAATTCTGCCCAATGGACTTCAACAAGTCATCAAAAAAACCAACAACAACAAAAAAACGTACACTATGACCAAACCAGATTCATTCCAGGGATGCAAATATGGTTCGATATACACAAGTTAGTTAATGTAATTCACCACATCAACAGGACCTTGCTCAATAGGAGCAAGGTCAAGAATCAGATTATTATTATTTCGTTAGGTATGAAAAAGCATTCTACATAATCCAGCCCGCATTTATGATGAAAACTTTGGAAAAATTGGGATTCTAGGGAACATTCCTGAATATTATAAGGTCTGTCTATGACAAACCTACAGCTAGCATTATACTTAATGGCAAATAGTTAAAGCCATTTCCTTTTTTGTGTTTTGTTTTTGTTTTTGGTTGGTCATTAGGCTTGAACCCTGGGCCTAGGCACTGTCCCTGAGCTTTTCAACTCAACACAAACACTCTACCACTTGAGCAACAGAATCACTATCAGCCATTTCCTTAAACATCAGGAGCAAGACAAGGATGTCCACTCTCTCTACTCTTCTTCAACATAGTACTAGAATTCCTAGCCAGAGCAAAAAGGCAAGAGGCAAATATAAAGGGGATCCAAATATGGAAAGATGAAGGTAAACTTTCTCTCTTTGCAGATGACATGATCCTGTATTTAAAGAACCCCATAGACTCTACTCCCAAGTTACTTGAGCTGATCCAAAACTTGACAAAATAAAAGGATATAAAATAAATCCTCAAAAATCAAATGCTTTTCTATATGGAAACAATAAGAAGAACAAGGCTGAAATCAGGAATGCAACTCCTTTTGTAATAGTCTCAAAAAATATTTAGGAATAACCTTAACCAAAGAAGTGAAAGACCTCTATCAAGAGAACTTTAAAAACCTGAAAAAGGAAATTAAAGCAGAACTAAGGAAATCGAAAAATCTCCCATGCTCCTGGATTGGGAGGATTAACATCGTGAAAATGGCAGTATTGTTAAAGGCCATCTAAAAATTCAGTGCAATACCCATCAATATCCCAAGCCCATCCTTTACTGAAATAGAGGAAGCAATCCAAAAATTCAAATGGAACAAAGAAAGACCCCGAATAGCAAAATAAATAAATAATTCTAAGCAGGAAGAACAGTGCTGGAGGAATTGCAAAACCAAACTTCAAACTCTACTACAAAGCTCTAGTAATAAAACAAAACAAAACAAAACCCAGCTTGGTATTGGTACAACACCAGGCCTGAGGACCAATGGAATAGAACTGAAGACCCAGAAATGAACCCACAGGCCTATGGCTACTTAATCTTTGACAAAGGAGCTTAAAACAATTGGATAGAAGAAAGACAGCCTCTTCAACCAATGGAGCTGACAAAATTGGTTCAACACCTGTAACAAAATAAAACTAGATGCTTATATATCACCATGTACCAGTATCAATTCCAAATGGAGATACTAGATTTATGAACTTTTACGCTCATGCTGGCTTCAAATCTTGCTCAGACCTCAGCCTACTGAGTAGGTGGTATGATAGGTATGAGCCAGCAGTACCTAGCTTCAAAGGGGTTTTCCTTTTTCTGGAAACTCTTCAACTATGTGTCCTATTCCTCAGGTAATGATGTGCAAGAAAAACTGAAATAATTAAAATATTTGGAACTTTAATTTTCTTTGAGAAATAGTATTTTTATTATAAGTCATGTCTGGAAGAAGTTTTATGAATTGCTAGGTATTTATAAATGCTATCCTTGGAAATATATCCTGATTTCACCCAAATCACGTATAATTGATGACATTTGACTGTATTTAGGTAACATTTCTCTCCTGGTGAGTAAACTGGACATTCTAATAGACTAGTGTTAGAAAAATATCAAAGGAAAATTCAATAGAAATGGTCATTGTTCTTCCGTATGTAGAAATCAAGATAGAATTTTTTCATTGTATGCATTGATATGTTAACTCCAAGTCTGCAGACCTTTACAATGAAATGAAAGCCTCAGTTATGCAACATGAATAAGTGCCAGAGTACAATGCTTTCCCTATAATTAATAATACCATATTATGCATTAAATTTTTTTGAAAATAGTTCTTGTGTAAAATGTTCTTACCACCCAAAAACATTAAAATAAAATACAAGGTAATTGCAGAACTAATTTAGTATACCAATCATTATTCATGATTTATTCTTAATAATACCAAATGCCCAGCTCTGTAATCAAGAACAACATTAAATAAATATGTTTAAATTCAAGTCTACATATTAACATTTATTGCAAGTTGAATTCCTTGATCAACAAGATGGAGGCAGTACTTCCTGTGGGTCATAGATAATGATTGAGGTTGTCCCTTTCTCCATAAAAGACTAAATTTTCTGGACAATTTTTCTTGCTATGCTGGCTATTTCTAGACCAGATGTTATGGCTCTGATTGTTCTCTAGACCCCTTCCTGAGGCAGGAGAAGTCACCACTATCCTCTCAAAAATGCACTGTTTTTTTTTTTATAGCTGAGTTCAACAATTAATTTCCTAACGTTATTGGATACCAGTAGCTTCTTTTTTAATTTCACTCTCAGTGATTTCCCAAGTATTAATCTGTCAGATGCATAGTTTACCCCCAAATATGTTAAACATAATCTAATCTTAGGTCAAATTCTAGGATTTTGAGTTTTTTATTTACTGCATTTGCAACATTATATTATTAAAAGTACTAAAACTCCTAAATAAAGATCTGGGCATTATCATGAAAGTTATCTTAATAAATCTTGCAGTAAAATTATCTATGTGACTTATTGGAAAGTATATTATTGTAAATGTACATTCAGAGTATTCATTAATTAGCACATTCAATTTCCCCATCCTTAATGAACTTAACTCAATTGACATTCTGGCTTTTATTTATTTAATTTATTTTTTCCCTGCTTGTTTGTGTGTTTTAGCAACAAAAGATTGCAAACTCAGCAAATCATATTCCTTTTTTATTTTATACACAAAATATTTTTTCTGGGAGCTAAGACTTAATGATTTATGGAGATGCTATTCATTTTTAAATGCATAAAGAGCCTTTAACAGTAATAATAGAAATAAACAGACTCAGAAAAAATGGTTTTAATAAAAAATTAAACTGACTTTACTAATTCAGGAACTAAGGCTAGGAAAATAGAGAATCAACACTTTCTTTATATAAGAGTGAATATTTTTGATAAAATGACTCTGATTATTCTAAAACTATTGTAAAACTTTAAAAAATAAACAAAAGTATTCATAGTTTCCTATATGTTTTTTTATTTACTGATAGGTGATCGATTTAAAAAAAAATCAAATAGGGCTGGGGATATAGCCTAGTGGCAAGAGTGCCTGCCTCGGATACACGAGGCCCTAGGTTCGATTCCCCAGCACCACATATACAGAAAACGGCCAGAAGCGGCGCTGTGGTTCAAGTGGCAGAGTGCTAGCCTTGAGCGGGAAGAAGCCAGGGACATTGCTCAGGCCCTGAGTCCAAGGCCCAGGACTGGCCAAAAAAAAAAAAATAAAAAAAAAATAAAATAAAATCCAAACTATGGATCCTTACTATTAGAACAATAGGTCTCTATTCCACAAAGAATACCAAATATATTCTTTAAACTTCCTCATTAAAAAGTATTTGCTTAACCACATTTGCTTGCATGTGCTACCTTTATTTAACTGATTTATTATTTTGATTGCACACCTCCTAAATATGTTTTCAACTAAGATAATTGTGTTAATTTGCATCTTGAAAGGGAATCTCTTAAGACAGAATTGTGTTCAAGATAATCTCTGGTGAGTTAGAAATTATTTTCAATTATTTATCATGAGATTTTAAAACATAAATTCCCCATCTAGACTATAACCCCCAAACTTTTCCCAAGGACACTTTTTTTTTTTTTTTTTTTTTTTTTTTTTTGCCAGTCCTGGGCCTTGGGCTCAGGGCTTGAGCACTGTCCCTGGCTTCTTCCCGCTCAAGGCTAGCACTCTGCCACTTGAGCCACAGCGCCGCTTCTGGCCGTTTTCTGTATATGTGGTGCTGGGGAACCGAACCTAGGGCCTCGTGTATCCGAGGCAGGCACTCTTGCCACTAGGCTATATCCCCAGCCCTCAAGGACACTTTCTTAATCCCTACTTAGGAAATGACTGTAAGACTGTGTCTTAGAGAATCCTCTAGAAATCATTTAGAAGACAGAACTTACAGAGCTCTACCTGACAGATAAGACTAAGAAATAAAAGCTGAACATATAATATTTTTCCCCCAGTAAAGGGAGATGAAATTACACAGACATACAGACACAGACACAGACACACACACAGACACACACACACACACACACACACACACATTATTTTTTCCTCAAAGGGTTTGTACAGAATGTAATAAAAGAAAAGAAAAAGAAAAGAAATGTCATGGTACTGAGATGAGAAAGTGTTATCAATACCTAAGTTGGAGAAGTTTTAAACATTCTAAACAAGATCTCACCTCCATTAAGTATCCATCAAAATCAAATAAAATTTCAGAGACAGCACAAATTGATTTCCCCTAGCCCAATGGCTGACACAGGCTGTCAGGTAACCCCAGAAGTGTCAGGATTAAGGTAAAGGGGCTGGCCTTTCCTGTTTGTTACCAGGTTGGAAGTAGTCATTGCTTCTTTGTGAAGCAGAGCATAGCTAGCTGGCTTTATACCCAGCCTATCAACCACAGGGCATTTGGAGAAAGACATAGTAGACAAAGACTCAAGACATTTTGTTTGTGTACTTGTGTTCTACAAAGGGAAATGGGACAAAAAACATAGCATGAAATGCAAATCCTCTAATTAAAGCTACATGGTCAAGCATGAATAGTATTATGCATTTATTGAGAGCAATCTATGGGCCCAGTTCTCTGCACAGTTAAATAATGATTTAGATAAAAGCAGCAAGAAAAGTACAGTGAATCCTCTTTGCCTTGAGTGACAGAGGTTGGAGCAGGGGTGAAATTTCATTGAACTCCACTATGAGTGGCTGTGAATTATGTCTGACAGCACAGTGAGATGCGTTATTTTGTATCAAATTAGAAGCTGGACATTGTGAAGCGAGATGTCCTTCTAGCCATCTTAGTAAGTGTTGGCTGCAAAGATAGGTTTCCATCCAGCAAAATATCCCTTAAAGACACAGACAATTAGGTATAACCTCATTATCTTCCCTACACCTGTGGAAAGGTTAGCCTCCTTGCTTTTAAGTAATTAAAAAAAATAGTGATCTGAATATACTCTCTAACCTTTAACTGTCTATGATTTAAAAAATATACTTCTTATAGTACATTAATATAAAAATTACAGAGTGGTAGGATAACCCTAATTAAAAATTTTAAAAAACACCTTTTAGTCCTGTGTTTTTACCAGGAGAAAGTGCCTCCTTGTGTTTAGTTAAGGGAGACTTCAGCCATGATGTTCTTTCATGGGGGGTGGAGTGTCAGGGAGGGGAGGGGATGAAAATGAAAATACACATGATATAGGAAGGGGATGGTGCTCTTTGTTTTCTTAAAGAAGGCTTGCATTTATCACAGGTACTTATCTCCAAACCGTCCCTCATACCTCCTCTGGCACCACACTCATTTCTTCTATAAGCTTATATGTTTTCTATGTTAATCATATTTCCATACAGATGCTAATGTGGCTTCTCATTATGCTTACAATGTCTTAAGTAGAATTCCAAAATAAAGGTAGTAAAACATTTTTATTTCTATTGAGACAATGATATTATAAAATGTTCTAGATATATGATGGTAAACAGAAATAAATCTAGGCCTACATTTTATTTATACATTGATTAAACAAAATGCAACACAGCATTGAGATCTCATGACCTAACCAGCCCCCATACTCTATACTCTATTCACTTGGACAGCAATGTTTTTAAGTAGGACAGTTTTTATTTCCAAAGATTTAAACTCTCTCTCTCTCTCTGTATATGTGTGTGTGTGTCTGTCTGTCTGTCTGTCTCTCTCTGTCTCTTGATTTCTAAGGCATTTTAAAAAATGTTCAAAATTTTAAAAATACCAAATAAAGAAGATTGTACTTTTTGCTGCAGTACTTTTCACTTTTACAAATCACTTGCATTTTGAGGTAAATTGAGGTTGATGGAAATGTCTGTTTCTTTCTTTCTCATTATTGAATGCTATTCTGTCATTTGAACATGATCACGGCATCTACTTAATCCACCAGTTCTGATGTGCAGGAAGAGGATTGAAAAAAAATGTTGACTATTCTTAAACAAGTTCCTTTGTACATCTAACATAAGAAATTCCCTACAAATACACAATAATGGAGTAATTCAGTGTTACATTTGCATATCTTTAACCTTGTGTCTCTTGTTATGATGCCCTCCAAATGTTTATATCAGTGTATCTATTGTAGACATTGTTTTAAGTTTGCCTTTTATCCTCTGCCCCAGGCCAACAC